>NC_134704.1:65368620-65968620 GCF_043290135.1 Rhipicephalus microplus
AGCGACAGACCCTAACATGAAAATCATGACATGCATGTCCTGTTACATGACTACATGCAACGCTCATTATACTCGTGGCCATTTCGCCAGCTTCACTCATACCAAATTTCGTATTACGGGATGTGAATGGATGACAAAGGTATGCGACTGGTGCAAACATCACTTTTGCCAGTTTTTTGCATATACGGTATGGGAGGAAGGCTGCTGAAGGGGTAAGTTTTAAAGGCACATGCGCTTACAGAGAGATGTAATGGGCTCTCATTCTGAGTATACTGCACTATGGGCATAAGCACTGCATTGAGTCACAATGCAGCGTTTGAAAGGGAAGTGCGATGAAAGTGCAACCTGTGTAACTGTTTTGTTTAGGATTACTGTCTTATGGATAATTCAGGAAATAGATGGGTAAGTTGTGAAACTCTAAAGATGAATAGGAAAGTTACGCAAATGGCTTATGCAAAACCAGACACAAATACACAATTGTCTGTCGTAAACTTACGATAACATTACTTCCACAGTATCTCAAACAAGCGCCTTTCTAAATTTTCTATCACCATAAATTCCTGGAGGCGTCCATCATCACCTGCTCTCTCAGTGGCCAAACATGAAGCTCTCGAAGAACTGTGCTTTCTCAGAAACTTCTCTAGAAAGTTGATGCATGAGTTATGTCAATACAATTCTTGAGTTTTATTTGATTGTTTCTCACTTTTTCTTATTTTCCCCTTTTTTCATCGTCAGAGTTTTGTCGGCGTGCATTACTTGCGAAGGAGCCGCGATGTTACAGTCAAGAATGAACGATTTCATTGTTTAGATGGAAGAGTGCGCCAACAGGAACTATTTATTTTGTAAATTATGCCATACTGAAATAACACAGCATATGTAACATGCGCTGAACTGTTTTCAAAACGCAAAATATTTCGTTACAATTTTTGCACAAGCAACACTAGCTCCGTGCATCTCACGTCCACCTCACTCATTATTTGTATACATGTGCAGACATTACCGCAGGTAACGGCAGAGTGAAATCGTGCAGTGGGTCGAAATCTCTTTTTTTCCTTTAACATTTTCTGCTACATCCTTTCTAAAGAGAATAGGCATTGCGGCATCTTAAAGGCACCTTGAAGGGAGTAGGCATTGAGAATTAAACACCATTTTTTTTTCACAGATGCTACCAACTCCTCGGGGCACTGTTCTGTTTGCTTAGTTTGCTTGTTCTTGTTGTTCGCTTGCTCTAGTTGTTCTGCTTCCTTGCCTAATTGCTGTTGTGGCTCCCGATACTTTCGCTCTGCGGCAACTAGTGCCCGTGGTCGTGCAGTACAGGCTGGTAATTTTGGGCGCGGCAACAGTTACGTCAAAAAGACCACTTTCAGGTAGGTTATTTGAAGTGCGCTAATGTGATGCGGACCACTGAAACGTGATTTCATTTCAAAAGAAGCCCTTCCTTGGCACAAAAATAGCCCTATGTGGTTTCTGGACCACTGTTTCAGCATTCAACGTCAACTTATTATTTGCCTTTTGTGTCCCTTTAAAGAGTCTCTCGAACTCTTTTTTGAGATAATTGCACTCTTTTTGGAGGGCCGTATGACCCACAAGGGAGCCAGTGTGCCTCTTTAAAAGGACTCTAATGCATGGTAAGTCCGCACAGCCCGAAAGGAGTTGCACGTATTTTTCTTTTTTCCTAGAGTGCACAGCAAATGGAGTAAAGCTTCACCAGACGAGCTAGCTGTGCTTCTCAGGCTTTGCGACGTGTAATCGGTGATATCTAGTCTTCTGTATGACAGCCTGAAGAGGATCCAGTGGACAGGGCGTAGTTCTTTCTAAAATCGAAATAGCGAAATAGCTTCACTCCTCTTAGCGGTACTCACTCCCGTGGATGACAGGCATGCGCCTTCAGAGTGACTGGGACATCCTTTTCTATCTAAGCTATAACTGTCTTGCAACAATTAAAAATGACAAATAATACATGCTGAATAATAATAATAATAATAATAATAATAATAATAATAATAATAATAATAATAATAATAAACTCTGTCTGATTCACAAGTTGTGCTTAACGTAAGAAACGAGCAGCTAGAACACTCCCTCCTCTTTCAGTGTACGCACTGAAGATGCTTTTTATGCATGATTGCTGTTTTAAACGAAACAGTACAGAGGAAAAGGGCTACGCATTTTGGCGCATATCGAAATGGAAAGTTCCGATATATATGTCGGAAAGTAGGTGAATCGGAAATTACTTTGAGAACATCTTCCCTTCCCCTCCGCCCCCTTTGGAGTATTTGTCACGCTGGGCCCACTGACTTTTTACCGCTTCACAGCTCTTAAATGTATAGACTGATATGTGGGGTTTAACGTCCCCAAAACAACATATGAATATGAGAGATGCCTTAGTGGAGGACTCCGGAAATTTGGACTACCTGGAGTTCCTCAACGTGCACCTTAATCTGCGCACACGGGCCCACAGAATTTCCGCATCCATCGAAAATTCAGCCGCCGCACCTGGGATTCAATCATACGGCCTGCGGGTCAGCTCTTGAATTCGGCCCACACACAGTCAAGGGCGTGAATACGCTTTGTTGCCTCAGCCGCTCATCCCAACGATGACCCGCTTAGCTGATATATATAATACTGGTCGCAAGATAGGAATGCGAAGTGTGCCATCTTTTTAGTGCAATGAACAAAATTATTCTGATGGAACACATTGTAGTGTAGGGTCGATTAATAACCTTTGCTAACAGACTATCACAATCAAGCAAAACTTCAAGCGTTTCAGGCTCCATAGGTATAGCTAAAAACAGCGAATACCATAAGTAAATAACCATTAAGTGTTCTTATCTTATTTTAAGCGCACCATTACGGAAAATAGAGCCCATTTGAATCAGCTCTTATAAGACTTTAATGTGTAACAACTGAGTGCTTGGTTAACTTTTTTGAGTGAATTTATGAAGAAAATATAGTGTTAACGAAAATATTTCCATATTTTTCTCTGTAGAATGTACCTGTCCCAATAACGCTCTGGTAAAATGTGCTAATTGTAAATAAATACACTGTGGATGCCGGAATTACCTCTCATCTATGTTTCCTTCTCCATTATGTTCTAGTTAAAGGCACCTTCTCAAGATTTACTGGACAACAGCTCTGCTTCGCCTCACACACTCATAAGTCAAGAGTCATTCATTAGTTTTTGCCACGTATCGACGGAAATATAAAGTGATAATGAGCCATATGTTCAGCCACAGAGAACTCGGTTTAGTCTCTGTCCAAGACGTTACCATCATTACGACTTTGTTGGTTCAGGAAAAAACTTGCGAAGCGCAGTCACTGGTTTCTCAATTAAAGCTAAGGCACAACAGTTGATGGTCGCCTAAGTAAACGGGCTATAATATTTTCCGCTTTCGTATTCCTTCGTGACAAGACAGAGTGAGATGTCGGAGAAGGAGGGATTGAAAGGAAGGGGGGGGGGGTGCATGTTTGGTGGCAGGACACATACGCGTTGTTGAGCTCTTCGGAACAACAAAGTCACCAGCAGGGCTTAAACGGTAGCGCAGTATGACTTCGCTGAAAGCTAGGCAAGCCAATTTCGTTAGCTTCTTCGCGGGGATCATGGTACACACGTTAAGTGAAAGAGTTACAATGGTGAGGGGAGTGAGCAATGTGGTGTTGTGCTTTGCACTGAGAACAGCAAATCTTTTTAGTGAATTGAAATCAAAGGAGTAATGGTAGATCCATTCACTGAAACCACGTTGGTTGGCGTCACAAGGGGCAACAAGAAAAGATATGCCTGAGCCAAGAAATGTACTCAACCGAGAAAGTGTTGAACAGCCACAGAGCACTCCAGTCATGTAAACATGATAGTTCTTTAGTTGTTAGTGCCGTGTTTTTTTCTTTTCATTAAAACATTCACAGGGTAGCATGTTTACATCCGACTCACTTCAATGTTTTTATTTTGTAGGCCATCTCTTTGATAAGTCGTAAGGTTATATGCACTCTCCTTAGGGTGATGGTGCGGTAATCAATCCACTACGTCGTGTCTAACAATGCAGCTTTTCGTTATTTACTTAAACTTCATGTCTACTTTCACTATAGCGTGCCGGAACTACAGTTGATGTGCTGTTACAAAACATCACTGTTTCACCACGTAAATCATGTAATGAATATGACAGGAACACATTGGTATGTTACACGAAGTAGAGATAGCAGCGAAGTCTTTTGGATATGATGTTACTTCATTCTACACAACTTTGATGTAAGGTTTTTGGTGGTTAGATCCACTAAGATCCGCAAATACGAAATAAAATCGGAAAAACAGAAAATCAATGCCCTTCTTAACGATGTCTAGCACAATCTTGGGTACTGCATGTATCTTATAAATGGCGGAAGTATACAAGATTTAAGGGCCCTGCTGCCTTGAGAAGGTAATGAAAAACAAAATAAAGTAGACGTGGGTGTGTCTAATGAGGCTCATCTTTGTATCAGCCGCGTGAAGACGCCATTATTTCACCAAGTACACTTGTCGGTATCATCAAATTATACTATAGTTGTGTTGTATAACGAAGAAGAACTGGCCATTAGTAGATGTAATAGAGCTACAAGAGAAGAGATATGTTACGGCTTCTCCAATGCCGGGAGTGTAACAGAGAAGGCAAAAAAGCCGTTACGACCGCCCAAATCAGGTAGAATCGACTCCACTTAATGTTAGGAAGGTGCCCGTTAGGCGCTTCCGGCACAGTGGGCGTCGTCTGTTACGAAAACTAATTGGGTTCCACTTGCAAAAGATTTTGCGTACCAAAGCACACGCAAGTGTGCTTTGGTACCCGCTGAATAACACAAGCACGCGACTTTATTACATCGATTGCAGTCCTGCAAAAAGTAACAGAAAAGCAAGACAAAATACTGACTTATCTAGAATACGTCTTAGTAGGTCTCAGGGCTGCCTTATTTTATTCGCCATCACGACTGCTTGGGCGCTCATCCCTTATAGCAGCCTAACTTTTCGACAATGCACTGGTTTTTCTCGGGCGATATATAAACTTACGCACACGTCACACGTGTCCATATTTGCCTCTTTATCCTGTTTCCAACTACGTGCAATCGGCACGGTTTTACCTTACCGTCCATACATCCATACGTTACCCCAGTGAAGCCAACAACAGTGCTATCCAGTTGCTTACACTCGTTGCTGAAGTGGCCATCAGGGATCTATACGACCGTAGAGCAATGAAAAACACAACGGTTTTCTTACACGTAGCAGCAAGTTACAATTTCGTAGGTGTCGAAAACAAGCGTGCAGTCCTTTAAGCGTGCATGGAGGACTTATAATAAAGATATCATCGTTCAGAAAAGCATGACACGTAAATTAAAACTATCCTGCCTTGCCTCCTAACCCTTCGCACCGAGTAGTCAGGAATCCACTGTAACCCTCCATCTTGATGTGCATGATGCTAAACTGAATATAACAAGGCACAAGGCATCAGTATCAAGCGAATCACGTAAACAATATTTCCTTGTTACTTTGGGTTAAATGACTCATAGCTCTCTTTGTATTAAAGTGTCATGGTGTAACTACAGATCGATCTTACGAAAGTGTTCGTAGTTTGAATACCCAGCGTATACTTTAAAAAACAGCACTTGAATGTACTCCATGCACCCAAATCAGCAGGACTTTTATTTATGTTCAAGTGCGGTGATTCACAGCACATGCGCTTATACATGGCTGATTCTTCTTCATTAGATCCACTTCAAAGCCATTTGGCCTTGCGCGTGAAGACAATGTTTCAGAAATAAACTTCCAGACTACAAAGTTTGATCCAGAGCAGCCATTTGCGTTGGATAAAATACTAGGCCCATGCTTATCTAAAACAAATGGCAAAGCAATGAAGGAGCTGCAACACTTTTTCGACAAAATTAAGATTTTTTACCATTACCGAGCGATCTATAGTTAAAAGTGAACATGGCGACTACGTGTTTGTTCTGCCCATAAGATAATTTTTGCTCTTCCCTATGTAGGACTGTATATACATGTACTCCATGCACTGGCACGTAGCAATCTGTACATATGCTTTTTATTTATTTATTTGTAACAATCAAGTGGGAAGCGGTAGCCGTTGCCAAGTAATGGTGGCAACACTCCTTTGTTTACTTTCTATTTTAATAAATAAAACACCTGGTCAGCCAGTCAAGAATATCTGCTCATTTCTTTTATTGCATACACCGAAAACACACTGGCTGTGTGACAGAAAAAAGTGTACACTGGCCTCTGTCATTTCGGCTCTACCTAAATGCAAACTCCACGGCTGGTATAAAACCAGCGGCCTTCGGTTCAGACACCGAGCACAGTAACCGCTGATTCACCATGGTGCGTTACTTGCCGAGAAATCAGACTGTACAACAAAAGCAAGAATCACTGTATGAAATAACGATGAAATATTCTCGGTGCATCACGTCGTCGAATTTGAAAATGGCGCTTGGAGTCCAGATTACCCTGGTTCCGGAATATTTATTCTCAAAGTTAATAGCAAATGCATGACTGTTTGAGTAACTATTGTACTTCAGTGCCTCTAACACCCCGCCCCCTTTTGAAAAAAAAAACACTAGGAAGTATATCTAACGGTATACTTGTGTGACGTTTGTATTGAGGCCGTATAGGAAACTCCAGCACTCACTCTAAGTATATATAGATATGACATGCATGCAGTTCAGCCAATATTTTGAAATTTTAATGCGTGATGAAGATTTTCTCTATAAAAATGAACGTGTTCACTTTACGGTGATTTTTCTTCTTATTTTTCGAACGCATGACGCCTGTTGATTTAATTAAAGAAGCTCAATGAAACGCAACTTCAAGTAAATGGCTTCTCTAAATGAGAGAAGTAACCTAAATAAACGACCACGGCTAAAAGAAAATGAAGAAGAAAAAAACGTTTGACCAATCGTGGTCTAACGCACCTACATTATTATGTTTGCTGATACTATAGTATATATCTTGGTAAATATAATGGGGTGTATGATGGTTGCCATATCGGGTTTTCAAAAAACGGATGACGTATGCTTTGTTGTTGTCGGTAGGTAAATTTAATCAAACTACCTTGTGTATTCATTGAAAGAAGGACCATCGCTAAATTTCTCTTATTGAGCAATCCTTCCCCGCCTTTGTCACGTTTATTTTTAGGTTGAAGCATGCTAATCAACCAGTGTGAATATCAACGCAGACACATCGCAAGAAGCACAAAAGGAAGCGTCGAAATAAATTTCGTCATACTAAAGTAATCACGTGAACGTAATCATGCTGCCTTCTAAAAATATTTCCGCTCGTCATCTCCTTCAAACTGCATCGTTCTTGCCACAACGCAAACCTTGAGCAGCGTTCATTTTCCGTGCAGGGAAGTTTCATAAAATGATCGCTCTTGCTGCCTTGCTGAAACCGTCGACACTAAATTAAGTTTTTCTCAGCTTAATTAGACTCATGTCATGCAGCTTAAGTTCGTTTCTCGAGACTGCCCTTGTTTTCTTTGTAAAGCTTAATTAATGAGGCTGTGTGAACTTTTTTTTCTGTTCATGAGTTTCACGCTGGTACGACGTCTTTGTTACGGGCGGGCAAGGTAAACATGCCGCATTATTAATAAAGTGATGCCCTGCCTTAAAATATATGGCGAATACAATGTTCAAGTCCGATGACATGTTGACGGTAGCATGGCTAATTATGTTCCGCACAATTACGAGAAATGTGTGCTTTGAATCTATATGCAGAGTAAAGTGCTTCGAAATGCTGAAGATTTTCTTTCACAAATTTCATTATTCATAAATATTATTCACTGTGACGGTAAGAATAATACTGCCATTACAAAAATAAATCTAATGGTGACACTGCGATAAGTGCATTGACTGCAAGAAAATATTACCACAAGCGACGATCGCCCCAGTCGATAGTGGCTTGAGTTGGTCGTTTTGTGAGGCAGCTATACTTACTTTACAGAAACGCTGTGTATACGTTCCAGCGTTACTAATATTCTAAGAAATTGCAGAAATACGGTAAAGAAATCAAGTATGGTGTAGAGTCTTTTTAGCAAGTTACGGAAATATGCTACTTAAATACGGCACGGTATTTCAGTGTAACTCCTGCTTTTTCGGTTGCTGTGCTCTCGGCAGTGAAGGCACTCTAACCTCAAAAAAGATTTTACAAAAATCACCACCAAAGCACTCAGTACAAATGATTAAACAGCGAAAACGAAAATGTTCGGCGCCGGTGTTTAGCAGTTGTTTCAACTCTTTGCTGCACTGAAGCCTTTCACAATCACTGGTTACATAATCATGCGTTCTTATGAGGTTAGACACATGTCTGGATGGGATTTACAACATTGTTTATTTCACATGCCGCACATTGTGCCTCGCATGAACACGCTCATTGACGAGGGTAATGTGGGGTTAAACGTTCTTCGAAACATCTTAATCACAGTGGTTGATCTCGAACAACAGGTGGTTAGAGACGTCTCCGCCGAAGTCAAAGTGGCGCTAGAAAAACTCCCACCGAAAGTGGGCGTTTTCCCCGGTTCATCACGTTGACGCGGTTGAATAATCACGTTGACGTGGTTTTGCCCGCAAAGCCGTTTTTTCGGCGTGGCATTGTTGCAGGCGTTTGACGTCGCGAGCTATAATCGGTGGCGTGGTTTCCAGGATCCGCCCTCCACCGGCGCTTGCATTCCTGTTCGTGATTCAGCGCCGCTTGGAATTCTGCCAGAGCATCAACACGGAGTTGCGGCGGGCACTCGGCCTCCCGGGCCTATTTGTGTGCCTGGACTGCACCACCAGCCCGACGAATGCGAGCTCTCTCATGTTTCCACTGTCGGCGCTCTTCTAGAGTTGTCTGTAGCTTACCCATGTGAGATGTCTCAAAAGAAACTGATCCACGCAAACTCGGCGCCACGGCTGAGACGGGATAAATGAAATCACTCACAACGCAGCCAATGGCACACGTGCTTGGGTACGACACTGAGAATGACGTAGCACTTACAACGCAGCCAAAAGCGCGTGCGCTTGGTTAACACAACGTAGCTGACAGCACAGCCGATTGAGACCACTCGTGACACCAATTCTGAATGTTTTTTCCTACATATATGCTACATTCGCGGTAAAATCACGGTGAGTTTGTTACTCCTCATTGTTGCTTAAGCTTACGCTTTGATAGCGAGACACCAATCGTTTAGAGAGCACACACACTGGAACGAAAGCGGCTTAAGCACAACGAGTGGCAAAAAATGAGCGTGACCGTACTGTATTTCCGTCTCTGCGGAGTGTATTTCTGTAACTTGCTAAAAGACTATAACACCATACCTGCATTCTGAAACACATCGGCGTATTTCCGTTATGGCAACCCTCCTTCTTTTATGGTCTTTGTGCTTTTGCCGCAACCAGATTGGTAGAGGCACCCCCTACATTACAAATGCTCTCTTCGAAAGTTGCTATATGGTTGTCATGCCTCGTTGTTTCCTCACAGCCCACGCATTGTTAACGAAGAACAAGTCGTTCAGAGACTGCTATGTTGCGTGAACTGGGAGTGGTTAAAACCCAGCAAGCGAGAAAGACACCAGGGTTCGGTGATTGCATACCGTGTTTCGGTCTTCTTGGTTTCGGTAACATGCTGCCATAGACATGACTTCTCAACGTTGTTTCCCATGGCATTCTCATTCCTTTTAAGTTCAGGATTTTACAAATACAGCCCTCCACCGGAAGCCTCTCCGTCCGGGCGCTGCATCGTTCACAGAAGCTATGCCTAGCTCTGACATCACTGTGCGTTGCCTAGAAACCACATGTTACATATGCGCCACACTTTTCACATATATTTATTTTCTTATGTCAGTCTTTGACTTGTTTCTGTCTCGCTGTACTCGTTCTCTCACTAACAAGGGTCACTTCATCTCACGTCGCACAAATGGTAGCACGTGTTATGCAAATGAAGCAGTATATGAATACAACGATGAATAGAGTACGAGCCGATTCAAGGTTATGATCATTTCTCTTTGCCCTACACCAGTGCATTGAAAAGATCGAACAGCACCACTTGTATTAAGAAAGCTCACTTTGAATTTCAAATTTGAGCGGTGGAATATTCAAACAAATCATGTGTCACAACAAAAAAAAAATGCAGATGATTGCGCTGAGTGAGGTTGGGAAACTCGGAAGTGAGTTTCGTTCATGTTACACATGAAAAGCAGCAATCATTTCACCGAATGAAACGCACACCCTGGTTTTGCAGTGGTTCGAAGTTGTCAATAAGATATCCTTGGTCGCAGACCGCGCATACAATTTCAAGCATTTCTCGTGAACAGCAACTGTCATGGGTCATGTGTGGTCTCTCATGTTTCCTACAGAATCTGCACTCTGCAGCTTAGCGTATTGAAGCTTAAAGTGCCCCGCCGTGGTGGTCTAGTGGCTAAGGTACTCGGCTTATGACCTGCAGGTCGTGGGAATAAATCCCGTCTGCGACGGCTGCATTTCCGATGGAGGCGGAAATGTTGTAGGCCCTAGTGCTCAGATTTGGGTGCACGATAAAAACACCAAGTGGTCTAAATTTCCGGAGCCCTCCACTACGGCATTTTTTCATAATCATATGGGGTTTTGGGACATTGAACCCCTCATATCATCATCATCATGAAGCTTAAAGCTTACAAGTGTTTCATGATGCTGATTTAGCAGATCGTTGTGCCTCTGAAAAGGAGTGATACATGTAAGCTAACGTAATTGGATAGTATAGTGTTCCTTAAAGATTACTGTACATTTCTGTACAAAATGGCTCCCATAGATGGCATTTCACACGGGTGTAAAACTACGTTCATGTTTTCTTATGAAGCAGTGCACGGAGACAAGCAGAAAAACAACAAAACAGATACCATCACACTCGCAACTAGTTTATTTCGCAGACAGAAAGAGCATGGTTCAAATACGTCATGATAGGGTACCACGTGTTACAATGACGATCAAGTTACAGCATATTTACCAAAAAGCGCACTTAATCGCTTAAACTAATCAATGCTTGGGCTAATGCAGTTATCTTTTTTTCTTGTATGTTGACTATGTTCTTTCTGCGAAATAAACTAGTTGCGAGTGCATCGGTGCCCCTTTCGATCCTTATGTGCTTGTCTCCATACGCTACTTCATAAGTAAACATAAACTATCACCGATTCACCAAATGTTCAACGTTAGTGAAGCTCCGACAACATTTGGGAACGTCTGAAGGAGGTCTGGGCGCCAAGGCATGCAAGCCGCAGTAAGGGAATCAAACAGGTGGACTGATAGCAGTGCGGCACAAATGGATGGTGTGCTGGATGTGACGAATGCGCAAGGTGATTCGACCTCAGCAATGCATTTCAACAGTGCATGTGGCTGGTAAACCAAAAATAGCGGCAATAGCAACTAAAGAATGAACAGCCAGTAAATCCACCGTGTACGTATGATCCATCCAGCAGACGTGTAAATCCATCGATACCTCTAAAAAAGGTACAAGCTACATTTGCTTTCCTACAGGTCCACACACTTTCCGAAAGGTATGTGGACCTGTAGGTGCTGTCTAGCAGTTGATCATACTATTGCAGAGTATTTTGGTACTTGCTGACCAAATGATTGCTAAGTGGTGAGGCAAAGTAACGTGACTTGGAAACAATTTGGGCGGCTCTGCTCTACGTGAATTATAGGAAAAGCGATGCACGACCTGCCCTTGTGTTTATGTTCTCGCAGAATTTTCGCGCACGCACCTTGGGATTGGCTGTAAAGCAGCGTTTCGCTTGTTACAAACTGAAAGCGCTCAAGACCGAGAAGAGGCCGGATACGCGCGAGCTTGTGTTTCTCTAGCTGTCACTCTATAATTTTTGTTACGTTGTCTTCCAGTGCTCAGTCCTGTTTTCCTCCAATATGTTTAAGCAATCGACGTAGTCGTTTTTTTCTCTACTGGCTTGGTCCTGGTAGTGGGATGCCGTCTTGGTCGCCGCTAAGGTTCTCGGGCGAGCAAGCACTGTCCTTATAAGGGAGCCTCCTCAGCGTTGTGCTCCGCCAAGAGGCGCCTTTTTATTGAATATTGCGTGGGAGTGCCCCTTGTGTGGAAACCGTCAGAAATATTGCGATGATAAAATGGTGGCACCGTATCTCAGCCTAGCGGCGAAACCGGGCGTCTATTTTGCTTGGAATGGTGGGCTCTCGGAAGGACACAATTCGCCTGTGGTGTTTAAGTGCACTACAGTGAAAAATTATAGTAGATCAACTGGTATGACCAATTGAACGAGATAATTGCGTCGTGTCACTGCGAACATGAATGCAAATAGTGATGTCTGATGTATGCGCAAACTTTCAGGGCCAGTATATTGTCACAGGTCCCGTTAACTTGGGTGGTGACGGCCGGGCTAATTCCAAGGGCCGAAGTATCGGCCCCCGCCCCGAACTACACTACGAAAGCGTGGACAATTTAGAAGTGGTCCTATTTGGTGCGCCAGCAGACGCCAGCTGTGGCCCAAAGAACAAGTCAGAGCCGAGAGTTGATAAACAAAACAAAATTATATTCTGAATTATGGCAGATCAAAACGATACACAAGTATGCACACTCGACAATAGTTGAATATAATATGCCACCATTCAAACAACGTACCACGCAGTACAATCAGCCACACTCGACTAGTGTCAACTAACTAGCCTGTTTTGCTGTTTCTTATTTGATTCCTGTTCATTGTGAGTTGTGTTCTGTAATCATTTGTCATTGAAGTTAGCACGTTATTCTTACTTTTTGTTTCTGTGAGATTACAAGGGTATATTCTTACTTTATTTGTTTCAATTGCATTTTACTGTAGCTCTGTCTCCCTGCTATGTACATCACAATCATTCTCAATTCTACATTGTACAAGAGGTCCCCTTGCAGTCTCTGACTATGGGACCTCTTTCTGTATATGATGCACATGTATTCTTCTTCATTTAGCACAATAAAACCTTCTGTTCTGTTCTGTTCGAAACAACGGACACAGACAACAATACGCACTACAATGCAGTCGCATGCATCGAACAACCAAGACACTTAAAGACTAAAGAGTTAGAAAACTCATTCAGTCCAAAGTTCTTGTAACAAAAGTCTCGATGACACTCTTCCGAGAATCACTCACTCAAAGTCCAGCGTTGTTGTCGTTCCGCTGCCCCCGAAGTTTCTCTTCCAGGAAACCTCGCGTCTTCAATTGGCCGCTCTCCAGACTCCAACACGTCGGCTTCACACGTGCAGCTGTTGCCACGCGTCTTCGCTCGGTAGCGGTAGACACACATTCTTGCCTGTAGCTCGAGTCTTCACCCCTCAGGCGGAAATCCTCTTCTTCTCCTCCTTTGTCATGGAAGACAAAAGGCTTCGCCCACAAGGCGAAACAACCTACGCACTCAGGCACATACTTTCTTCTTCTCGTGCTTTGTCACTAAGGGCAAAGCCTTCACCGACAGACGCGGCGGAATAACCCCACGCATATTGGCGCTAACTTCCTTCTTCTCCTGATTTCCCATCTCTGCTGCTCGGTTAAATACCTTCCACGCGAGATTCCAGAAAATTCTCATCATTTCGTCGGCGCGATGCGCAGCGAAGGCTAGGGGAAGGCGCGAGACGGTTCGACGGCCGTCCGCGACAGGATGACGCAACGCGGCATCACCACGCCCCTTTCCATCGAGAAATTTCCAGGGCTTGCTCGGCCGCGATGTGAGGAGTTTCGTCGGGGAACCTACGCTTCCGAGGGGAGAGGGATGCGCACCCGGGGAGTCTTTGGTTGTTTGTTTTCTTTTTTTATCGTTGACCTCGAGGCGTCACTCAGGCGCTTCGTTGCAAGAATCTGGCGGCGCGGCCTTTTTGAGCGCTCGTTTTGTGACATATATAGAGCTTGTGGAAAGAGCTTTGGAATAAGGGCTTTTTTACCTCAGCCGCTAGGAGCCACCTTGCCTGAGCGGCAGGGGTACGTGACGGTACCTTTTACAACAAAAATAACAAGTGCTGGCATCGGTAGTTGAACTTAAGTTCTTTCGGTCCGAAACAAAATATGCCTGGTGTGCTATCCACTGCACCGCGGTCTCACACTCTAGCAGTTTATACAAACACACTTTTTATGTCTTACACTTCTTCTCTCAGTGCTCTTGGCCGGCGATGAGGAGAAGAGTTAAGTAATGCATTATGAATGTGGCCTCTGTGATTATGTGCTGCTACCCATCGTCGCAACGTGAAATCCCCAATATGCGCGTTTTCAATAGCACAGCGATTTTGTCAACGCCTTAACACACCGTGAGGTGGTAATCTTAGCCCAAGCGTCAGCCTCACTCATAGCAACGATCATTACCACAAATCTAGCTCTTCGACGCGCGCCTGCATCGCCTGGCTGTTGTGCACCTAATGCCACTCTTTCCGCTAGTGCTCACACCGAAATACAAAAAAAACAATGTGGAACATGTTTTTGTATCGTCCACACGAGTGGTGTTCAGTAGGCTTTTAAGAATCCGCACGATAGCTACCTTATCTCATGTTTTTCGTTAAATAAGTGACGCTCTTTCGACTGTTACACCGCTTTTTTCATAAGGATGTTACAAGTACCACAAATGCTTTTTTAAATAATTAAGCATGGACGTTTATCGTTGGGACAAATATCCACCTCTAAGCGTCAATGTGAGCGCATCCACATTAAACGGTGCTATAGAACCCAAACACTAAAGCACACAATCATCACGATCTCTCCTATTATCTGGGGTTTTATGTCCTAAAACCACGATATGATTAAGAGAGACTCAATATAGAGGGCTTCGGAAATTGGGACCATCTGGTGTTTTTTAGCGTGCACTGACATGCCTATTGGAACTCTCTCGTAGTGCATCGTACAGTAAACATTCACCAACTTCCATAAGGACACGGTTTTTTTTCGTATTTTATCGATTACTTTGACAGAGAATACAACAATGTTTTTTTGTAATTAAATAGTAGTCTTCTTGTCGCGGCAAACGTTCAAATTTTCTTCTATTTTGCCAAGTACAAAAAGTCTCAATTCAGTCTCCGACTTCTGCACCTCCTCTTGTATACTAAACTTGAATAACTCCATTTTATCAAAATAATAAAATTTCTGATTCTGACTAAGGCCTGTCAATAGTCTCTTGCAGAAGCGGATGCCAACTCATTAGTAGTGTTTACACATAACGCAGTAAAATGAGTAGCAATGCACTAAGTGTTCAAGAACAATACTAGCAACGATTCGCTTTGGTGGTGTAGTAGCCGTAGGGCGCGACTGCAGAGCCGCACCTCGGGCATTTTCGATGGTGGTGAAAATACACGAAGCCCGTGTGCTTATATGTAGGTGCACGTTAAAGCACCCCAGGTGGGCGTGATTTTTGGAACCCTACATCACGGCGTCTCTCACCAGATCGCGGTTTTGACACGTTAAACCGAAACAATTAATATTATTAACGTCAACGAAAGAAATACTAGATACAAAGGCTGATAGTTAAATAATCCAAAAGTGGAAGCTTATATGCGTCGGTGAGCTCTAAAATAAATGTATAGCAACACGGCAACATGTCGCTATTCTCCAAGCACTTGCAAGTACAAAACTAAGACACAAATCACACATTATTGGTCAAATGGGAAGAACATTAGATGGTAAAAATTTTCTGGGCCCTCCACAGCGGCATCTTTCAATTATATCTTGGTTTCAGGATGTAAAATTCAATCTAATGATATTACTGTTCAAGTTAGATCTCTAGTGTATTCTGTCGTAAGAGTGGCTTGTCGTCGACATGAGCCACTAACTAGGGCCTGCGCACAAGCCAGGAAAGTAGCAAAGAATGAGATTCGTAGAACGGTCATCTGGACGCGTCGGCTCAGGATGAGCTGTAGTAAAGAGCAATAAACAAAGACACAAACCATGGCGCCACGGATTGTGTCCCTTTCTTTTCATCCTCTCATTCAGTACCATTTTCGGCTGTTGATGACCGTTAATGACCTCGCCGCTGCACTGGTAGTAAGCGACACTATGTTTCATGCCCGTACGTAACGTAAAATATTTCGTAAAAAAACGCCACCAAACTAGGCTGTGCAGTTGTTTCTTTCCTCCATCTGGATACCCTCGCATCCTAGTATAGTGATTATGGTGCTTGAGTGTTCACCATAAGGTCACGTGATTGATTCCTAGCCACAGCAGCCCTCAATAAATTTGATGCATAGTGGGCCGCAACCATTCGCACCGAATTCAGCTCCATCCCTTTTTTTTTAAGCACCGTGACACAGGTAGCTATCGGCGGAGTATATCACGTACAGCTCGGTGACGCAAGAGGGAAAGCGTAGACGAGTGTACGCGACGTTACAACAGCTGCGGCCGGTTGCCATGGCGACGCACAATGAAGTTGACAGGCCTTTCAAATTAAGCGGAGACAGTGTGACCGGCCTGACAAGTAGCACTGTTTATCAACTCAAATTTTTACAGTTACACGTGGGGAATCGTAACGCGGTCTCCAAAATAACGCCTGGACAAAGCACCTATAAATATAGCGATGCGTGTGCTGTGACAAGTAAGTCTTCTGGGTGATTTTATTTAAGGAATTAAAGAAGCCATGAGCTTCCTTCGCTGACACGCAAGCGCTTGCGACATAATAAACGGACATATGCTTTCGAACCCCTCATCCTGACTGCGCAGGTGGTAAGCCGGAACAAAAGATGATAGCAAAATTCCTTAAAGCCGACGATAAGCAGTCCCACTTCTCTATGCGCGCAGGCCGTTGCTAATTGATTTAAGAGGCAAGTTACAAAGGCTCAAAATTATCGGAAGTGGGGCCTGCGTTCTTCTAGAATACCCTCTAGAAAACGCTTTCCCGAATCCTATCTCACTTGAGCGACTGTGGCGACAACTAAGGTGCCCACATCGTTATCGTTGTGAAGTCCGCTTCTGAGTTAGCGTTGTTTGCGCAACTTTCTTTGTATTACGAGCCACTTCCACGCTGTGCTTGGCTTTGCTATAGTCCATGCATTTCCTATTTGGCTGCCCTAAATACTTCCATCTGGGGATCCGATTTTCGACCAACGCTAAGCAACAGCGCCAACACGTCATTGTTTTCTTCAGCCCTGAGCGTTGCTACGACTGTGGGCGCACAGATTACATCAGTTGGCTCTCTTTTTCTCTCCTTCTCTTCCCTATATATCTTTGAAATCAGGCTGTTATGAGTCTCTTCGACGGCTGTAGCTGTAAAAAGCTGAAGAAAGCGTCATGGAAACCATTCCTGAATGCCGTATAGCTTGTACGTATAGAACTTTGTTGAGTGATAGCCTACCGCTTCAAGTCACAGAGCCCGATTCCCGCCATTGCGTTGTTGTGCGCAGTGTGTTACGAAAATTTCAGCTTGGACTTAAAAAAAACTGCATTCATTAAGGCGTACTAAGGGTTCAGGGCTAAACCTCGATATAACGTACGAACTGCATGATCATGAAATTCTCTGTATGAGGAAGTATAATCGATAACACAACTTCATGTTTACAGAATAGTATACTATACTATATACTCGGCGGCGGCTCACACATACGTAGCTGCTACGCAAGTTTTAAATGTTTTGTGTTTGGCATCTTCAATGTCACCAGGTCTCTGTGGAACACACCCGGATTCCTACACACCCGTCTTCACCATCTGGACCCATAAATACTACTTTCCATTCCTTCTCGGTTATCCAGATCTTAGACGACCGTTCTCGGTCGCATGTGGCTTGGGGTGTCTTCTACGAACGCCTTTGCTTGCCGCATCGAATGGACAGACAGTGTTGCGTGTGATAATTGCGGCGTTGACGAAACCATCGAACATATTTTGTGTCGGTGCCCTCAGTACAACTGTCAGAAACAGTCCCTGTCAGCAGTGTTTGCACGCCTTGACGACCAGCCGCTTTCCGAAAAAATTACTTTATGAATACCAGAAAGATCTTGCTTTACACCAAAAAGCGACGAAGGCCCTCCTAAAGTTTCTGTGACCCACCCACTTCGTCAAATGTTTGTGACGTTTTAGCGTGTTTGCGGGCTTTCGCTTCCATCCCGCTCTCTTGCTCTCTTTTCCTTTTCCTTACTTTTATGCCTCCCATTTCCCCTTCCCCAAACGCAAGTTTCTGGTTAACCTCCCTTCATTTCTTCATACCATATATATATATATATATATATATATATATATATATATATATATATATATATATATATATATATATCTTGTCTTTGGCGACACTGTTGTGTCGTTTCCTGTTCGAACGGACTTCTTGATGGGTACCATGCCGAAGTGTGGCACAGATCTCTGTGCTGAAGTTCTATTGATATGTGGGGTTTAACGTCCCAAAATCATCATACGATTCTGAGAGACGCCGTAGTGGAGGGCTCCGGAAATTTTGACCACCTGGGGTTCTTTAACGTGCACACAAATCTAAGCACACAGGTCTACAATATTTCTGCCTCCATCAGAAATGCAGCCACCGCAGCCGGGATTTGAACCCGCAAACTGCCGGTCAGCAGCCGAGTACCTTAGCCAATATACTACCGCGGCGGGGCGTGCTGAGGTTCCAGGCGTGCGCAGAGCGGTGGGGTGGAGGGCGGGGCAGGGGTGGGCGCGGGGGGGGGGGCAGAGGGTGGCGCCTTCCCTTGTCACCTAGGAAGCGGAGAGGGGGCCCAGTCTGCCCCATACATTGACATGGTGGTGCGACCTGAGGAGAGCGCGTAATCAGAATTATTTGTCCGTCTTGAGCTAATATATGCATGCTTTCGCATTGGCACAAATTTTGCCGCTGTAGCTTGAAAAAAAATGACAGCATATGCACGGGGTGAATGAATGAGAGCGGGGTGAAGCGGAGTCCGCACGCCACTGCCACGCCGCTTCGACCTCCCGTTCTCGTACGCCGGGATCTTGTCGTCGCCGCCGCGCAGCTTCCCGCACGCTTCTGCCTCGTGCGCTCGCACATAAAAGTTTCGTCTTCCGGCGAGAGCCGCCGCCGCTGCCTTTCGCGCAGACCGCTCTGCTGCCTTCTCCATCCGCCGACCTTCTGAACATGCGCGCGTCCCAAAATGGCTTTTATTTTGTTATACCGTGCCCCATAGCGTACGGTGCCGCCGACGAACACGCGATGGCCAACGTCTTCGTGTGACGTCATTCTTATTTTCTCGCATGCTCACACATCGGGGTGCCATCTTCGAGTGCGAGCCGCTGCCGCAATGCACGTGTCACGCTTTTTATCGGCAAACCGTGAATAATCTGCTGGCCGCGTCCGTCTATTGTCTGTCTGTCTCTCTGTTAGACGCACACACGGACAAATGGACGGAAGGATGGACGAACAGACGAACGCATCGACGAACGCATAGAGGGACGCAAGAACGGACGCGTGGACGGATTGATGCACGAGAGGATGGATGGACGGACGGAGGAACGGGCGGATGCATGGACAGATGCACGAATGGACTTACGCATGGATGGACGCATGGGCGAACGCAGGGATGGACGGATGGACGCACAGAGGAATGCACGGATGGACGCACGAGAGGACGGATGGACGCACGGACGTACAGACGCATGGACGGATGCACGAATGGGCGGACGCACAGATAGACGCGCGGGTGGACGGAAGCGCAGATGGACTGACGGACGCTTCGCCCTACTCATCCAACATCATTCACTCCATGAATATGCTGTGATTTTTATTATTTGACATATTAAAGGTAACGTCCACTAGTATTGTACCAATTGCAGTCTTCAGCGTATATGCACTTCGTTATATGTAAAAGTACCGCCCTCTACGGCACGTTGTGGTGGTTACCTACGATTACGATGGAACGCTCAGCCCACGCCTCCAGGAGCTTCGCTTCTTAAAAAGGGTGGCACAGTGTAAAAGTATGCAGATGTCGGAAGGAGATGAATCGGTTTTTTTTTGCCCCGCTGCGGTGGTGTAGTGGCTAAGGTATTCGGCTGCTGACCTGCAGGTCGTGGGTTCAAATCCCGGCTGTTGCGGCTGAATTTCCGATGGAGGCGGAAATGTTGTAGGCCCACGTACTCAGATTTGGGTGCAGCTTAAAGAACCCCATGTGGTCAAAATTTCCGGAGCCCTCCACTACGGCGTCTCTCATAATCATATAGTGGTTTTGGGACGTTAAACCCTACAAATCCATATATCGGGTGGTTTTTTATTATAGTGATATTTTCTGTTCAGCAATGCGCCTCAATTTCGCAACCTCCCGATAGGTAATTATTCGTGCAGCTACACAGATAATCTTAGAACCGATCCATGTAGCTGCAGAGCATAGCCATGGCGTATTGATGATTAAAAAAGTTTGCCTCGGTTGAACGCTGTTTAACCAGTTTAGTCGACCAATACTTCGGCTTTGCTCCCTTCTGGAACGAGCATCACCATTGGCTCACACTGGTTAAACTTAATGGAGCGTTGTGGTTTCGGCAAGGATTCGAATTTCTGCTGCCGAACCGAGGAATCCTGTCGACACCTCACGCTTTGAACAAGCCTGTCGTGCGTTGTTTCGGTTCGCAGGCACGCACGCGAGCACACTTTTCTTCAGCATGACTAGACGTTTCCTGAAGTTGTTCGACCAGCGTTATCACGATACTCGGTTTGCGTAGCACAAATCACGTGATTGGTGCTGCGCTTATGCGCTGGAGAAACGACGGCACGAACTTGTCGGGCAGGACTTGGCGCATCACGAGGACAACAAACAAATTCCTGCGGCGCTGACGGGGCCCAGAGACGCCGCCTCACCATTGCTGAAATTGACGGGGGGAATCACAGGAACCGGCATTATCTGGATTGATACCCAAAAGAGTGCAGCTATCGTTGTAAAGGAAGTTACCAACTCAAATTGCAGGGCTGAATGAAGAATGGAGACAGGTCGTATGGTGAAAGAAGAGCTGTGCATGAACAACCATTTTGAACATCTATTCAACAATGTTATGATTGCGGAGGTTTGTGGAAAAGAAGAAGAAGAATGTAGGTTGCGCTCAGCGTAAAAGCTGTATTAATTGTGAAAAAGTGATCCAGCTGTTCTTCAGAGGCCCTCGCACTCACGGGCAAGCACGCGCTGGCAATCTGAAAGTGCTGCCTCCTAGACATCAAGGATGCGATAGGAAACCTTCAATTGCGATGCAGCGGTGCCCTTTTTATTGTCCTTACCCTTACTTCCCTTTTCTACCTTCTTGCTCTAATATATGCTGTGCGCGTCTATAATATGTTTTGCCCTCACATTTCTCCTTTCCTTCCTCCTTACCTGACAGACGGACATGCTAACACTTTCTGCTGCAGAATTATAGCGCATCCTACACTGTCAGGCGTATAGTTGTCCTGCTGTCAATCAAGATTTCATCTTTCCTTTAACTTATTGAACTTCGAAAGCACGTGCCTCGGGGAATAACTTGCTGGCGTGTCACATATGTTTGGTTAATGTTCACACTCGTGATTCGCTCCTATATTACTAAAACACCGACGCCCTGTTTGTGAGTGCATAATTACACGTCTTGTTGTTCTCGAGTCAAGCTACAAGGGCAAGCATTAAGGACGACAGATGTACAGCACAGCGTCTTTCGTCACGTACGATATTTGAAACAGTCCAGTGTTCTTCGACTAAGCGACCCCATTTATAGCCCCACCTTGCGAAGAGAAGCGGACGCGCGTACACTGCTTACTAATGACACGCATTGTCGGCCCGTTTGCCTGCAGGCGTAGGCACTTGCTGAGATTGCAGTTGAAGGCAGCTCACGTTCGGCCAGCTCGCACCGTTCCGCCGAAGCGCACACAGACGAGTCCTCACGAGCGGAGCGGACACATCCATCTTGATTCCGAGCAATCGCAATTACCATAGCGCCTACGTAATTAGCGTCCAACCACAAATTAGTACCATCGAAGAGGCAGTTGCTTACCGGCCCATTATCCACGCTTTCACCCCCTGAACGCAAGAAGAAGGGCAAACGTATGAACTGCGTAGGAGTTAAGCAGAGCACGTTATGGGTCAGCCACTTGCTTTTGCTTTTTCGTTCACTTTCTGGATCTTCGCGAGATTTAACGGCAAGGTGTTTGTCATAATCACATGAGGAAAGACTCCGCGAGGAAAGAAAATGCGTTAAATGTACCTCATATAACGAAGTGCTCGCTTATGTACGCTACATCGTTGGCGTCGTTCATGTCGTATTGCACACTAGTCGTTGGATTAGGATTTATTAAAAATAAGAAACTTAACAGTTGCTGTCTCGCATGATCTGATTGAACACTCTACTCCTTTACCTATAGCCAAGAAACCCGGTACATCATCAATGCTACCGTACCACTACGGAAAACACGATTTGTGCACAGGTTACATGCTCCATCTACCTACAGTCTGCTTTTCATTTTGGTTGACTTAGTAGCCGTCCTCTGCTCATCACATGGAGCGCTACTCTCTTTACTGTGATCTGTAGCGCTCAACGTGCTATTTTTAGGCGATGTATGAGGTCCTTGACCATGTCTATGCCCTCGGTAACTACTGCCAGTGGTACACAGAAAGACTGCGGCTGTCGCCTTAGACTTGTCTTTAATGTCATTAATGCAAGTTGCTGTGCCACTTTTGTCACTAACTGTACTTGAAGACTTGACGTTTTTCCTAAAGATCACCCCAGAAACTTCTATAATGCACTCCTTAGAAACATCTACAGCCCTTTCATCAGGGCTTTCTAGAGGACTATGTGCATCTTCAACGATCGTGCAATCAGTTGCAACAGTTCACACAGCAGCATTGCTTTCCAACAAACCTGGCTGTCCCAGCTCTAAGACTTCCTCTTCCTTCGATGCCATATTCATACCTGTCTCTAAACCTCAGTTGATCTCACCTTCGCTTTCCACCTCGCCTCTATGGACTTATATTCAGTACATGAAGTGTGGTTGCTGGCGTTGTCAAGACGGCCACCAAAGAGAGAAACTGATTTTTTCGTGAAGGCCCTTAGTACTCCAACTCCTTATACTGTTTCCTTACACAGTGCCTGTAAGGTAGTGTAAATAAATAAATAAATGAATAAATAAATACCATTTTGCCACGTCTTACCAGGCTTGATTTTTTTCAGAACCGAGTTCATTACCCTTCGTGACCGACAATTACTTCACCTTTTCATGCATGGCTTTGCTGTCTTTTCCGATATCTGCTCGATTTCAGCTTAAATGGCTATGATGTTCCCTGTCTCATGCATATGTTAAAACAGTTTGAACTAGTTGTAAAGTTTTTCATCGTAAAATGAAGCAAACAAGCGTACAACAGTTAGCCACAAATAATTCAAAGAGAGCGGAAAACAGGGCGTGGAATGAGAGGTGTGTTGAAAAAGTTTTCTCTTCCGAAGGGTACACTATATCCTCCGAAACAATGCCTCCGAAGAGGGGCTTACTGGGACTTCGCACCAACAACTGCTTGCACGGCAGGAACTTGATCCTAAGACCAATAGGTTGTTCGAAGGATTGCCTGAAGACTCGCTTAAGCATGCCCCCGGATTTCTTCATGAAAGTTTCAAATTCTCGGCATCTGCTGAATGCGTAAGACCTTACATAGTACACACTGCAGCCAACCGGAAAATGAAAAACCAGTTTGTGCGCTTCCACCGGGTCAAACTTCGATTACTTCCACTAGATCTCAACCTCGTATCAGGAGTCGGTGGGGCGGCGACAGAAAATACCCTTGACGGAAATTGGAAGGAGATTCGAAAGCCAACTTTAAGGAAGGAAATCGCGCTGGCTTAGTTGTCGTAGGTGCAAATCTGTCACAAGATTACCAGGGGCAATTTCACGGGAGTGTCGCAAAAATGCGCTCCTGGGGTTTACTACGAACTTCTGTCGGAGAAACTTTCTTTGTTTATATTCCGACTAGGAAAACTCAGTCCAACCGCTCACCTTTTTCGGCAAAGTTTAAACACTTTGAATACCAAGTCCGCAAACGACGTTTTGACTGTTGGTCTTTGAAGAAAAAAGCTGGTGCCTTTTATATGTATTATATATCAATAATACATATAAAAGGCACCAGCTTTTTTCTTCAAAGACCAACAGTCAAAACGTCGTTTGCGAACTTGGTATTCAAAGTGTTTAAACTTTGCCGAAAAAGGTGAGCGGTTGGACTGAGTTATCCTAGTCGGAATATGAACAAAGAAAGTTTCTCCGACAGAAGTTCGTAGTAAACCCCAGGAGCGCATTTTTGCGACACTCCCGTGAAATTGCCCCTGGTAACCTTCCCCAGTGCAGGGTAGCAAACCGGATGTGCGTCTGGTTAACCTCCCTGCCTTTCCTTGTATCTTTATCTCTCTCTATATATATATCAATTGATATAAAAATGAAATGAAATACATAAGTATTTCATTTCTATGCTACGCAACAGCTTCTATTTTATCTTATTCTAGCAAAGGCATATGAGAAAAAAAAAACAGAAATACGTAGAATGAGCTCAAATTACCTGTATACGCGATAGAATATGAAGTGCAGCACTTATTGCGACACTCGTTTGAGTGTGATGTCATTAATCAGCATGCAGCATGCAGCATGCTTCTCGATTTCATGGCCGCCGGAATTTTACGATAAAAAAAAGAGGCCCATCAAAAAGAGCGCAATCGCGAAGAAAAATCTATCAAAATGTCTATCAACGAAAAAAAAAGTCTATTAACGGACTGAAGCTCACTGAATATAGCATTGGTGTTATAAAAACGAATGGCCAACGTTTATTCATGTTAACTAGAAGTAACCAACACTTCTCGAAATTAAGACAACATGTGGTAAGACGCGAACATTTTCTAAAACACGCAAACACTAAGAGCCACTGAGCCAGACTTAGGCAGCATTATCCATCGTCTAGCCCAGCATAGTTGAAACTTTATTACATCATTCATAATTTTGCGAACGCCATTTAGTAGCTGCCTATACTGAGCTGCATTGAGAGCACACGAGTAAGCACGATAGCCCGAGGTACCACCCGTCATTTTTAAGTACTCCGTCTCAAATCGCAAAAAAGTGACGAGACATTTACACTAAAATACACAAGGTACAAGTATACAAAAAGTCATTAGTCAACAAACGTGGAGCGTGAACATGCACACCACTATTGGCTCGTTGATCGAAAAAATTCTGCAAGGATTTGCTTGAGAGGCAGCGAACCCACTGATGCTTTAATCAGTCCTCATTTGTGACATTAATAATCGCCGATTCACGGAGCAGTTGTAATTTATAATTTACAATAGCTTATAATACTTAATGTCAGCGCATGCTAACCGAACGTAACAACTGCGTGACATGCCATATGGCAGTCAAATTGCCTATATGCCAAGAGACTTGCTGCAAGGAACAAAAATCCCACCTGAATGATGAGGCTACGAGATCTTGCCCTGAAAATAGAACTTAAAAAAATGACTGCCGCGAAAATGATTGCAATACGGAAAACGAGCACAAAATACCAAAAGCTGAGCAAAATGTTGCGTCGATAAGGGCGTAGGGTAAAAAAAAATATGTAACATCAGAAGGAGAAAGCAACAACATTGTGCACGTGCGTGCATCAGTGAGACTGATCTATCCGACAGCGAGGCAACGGCCACGCTTTCTTATTTTTGATACAAGATGTATCCCGCGTTGCAGGAAAGACTTTGCTCGTCTCCTGGCTTCTGCAGCTTTTCTCCGATCGACTGGTCGTTTCTGAGCGTGACGTGGCCATAAAACACCGCTCAGAGGCTGCTGCTTCAAGGATGCCGTCTCTCGCGGACGTTCCGTTTCTCTTTGAGCCTCGTGACCTGCGCTCTTTGATGTCTTAACGCCTGCAGCCCCCTGAATTGGCCCACCCAGTATCGTTTGTGTGTGAAGTGTGGTATCGCGTTTTTCTTTGAATGCGTTCCTGGAAGCTCATTTTCGGAAGTATTGATGTGAAGCGCCGCCACCTTCGTCGCTTTTCGTGTTTGTGTTTGTTTTTGTTTCATTCACGCGCACGAGTTTGCTCATCGGTCGAGCAATAGACAAGTATGCACTCTCGCAATCGTGTGCTCTTTTTTATTTTCGTGTCTTGTTTTTATAAGATGCCCTATGTAAACAGAGGAGGATCCCCCGCTTCACTGCCGCTATAGATCAGCCGGCTCTGGGGCCAGACGTTCTTTCGAAAGTTCGGGCCAACGTGTACTACTGTATCGATCGTTGAAATCTAAGAAAATTAGAAAGAAACAGTGTACGAAAAATACGGTAAAAGTGAAAAAAAATGACAGGCTGTCTTCAAGTGTGCTTGCTCACGTGTGCCAGCGTGGGCACTTCTCCGTTCAGCAACTTCGGAGAATAAAAGACAAGATCAAGGGCAGTCGCATCTGCGTCCAGCCTAAAGACGGGTCAATCTTAGAGAAAATCATCGACTGCTTTTTGCGCGCTCTTGCATTCGGGCAGTGCGAATTGTGAATAGACAGAGATAGCTTAGAAATTGTATCTCGAGTTTTGAAGCAGTATTAGAGCCTACAGTTCGCTCTCTTTAAAGGGGCCCTGCAACACTTTTTGAGCATGGTCAGAAAACGCTGCCGATCGCTAGTAGAGGCTCCCGACAACACGCGAGCCAAATAATATAGCAGAGCGCAGGGCCTGGTGTTCACAATAAATTATCGAAGTCAGCTAAAATTGCCCTCTCGTCTCTCTACAAACCATGTTATATGCCTAAGAATCACACGTCAGTGGTCCATCTATCAGCCATTGGCTGATTTGAACATGGTGCACTCGCTCGTTACAAAGATCGCCACCGGAGGCCGCTACATGTTAACGCGTGCGCGCGCGATCACACTGAGCAAGCCGCGCATTCGAAGAAAAAAAAAGAAAAAAAATTGCCCGCAGCTTCCCTCGGGGGAACACTGAGGAGGATGCGGAGCATATAATTGGTTAACGGGGTGTTAAAGTGCGACTTACTTGGGTCGATGGCTAAATTGGTTAACGTGGTTGTGAAATGGGGTGTTAAATTGCGAATTACTTGGGTCGATGGCTAAATTGGTTAACGTGGTTGTAGGAGGGGGGAGTGAACACGTACACACGTATGCGAAAGGGCGGCGCTGGTCGAAGGGACGTCGATCATTGTGTTTGTGGATTCGTTGGAATTCATTTCACCGCGACCTTGGACGTCGACGCGCCGTACAAACCAACCGACGAGCGGCAACTGAGCGAGCGAGCACCGACCTTGAGTATATATACCGCGCGACGGCGCATGCACTGTCAGCTGTCGAATGTTCGAGAAGGGGGAGAAGCGCAACCGCGCATGCGCGCGCGTCAGCTGCCGATGTTCTCGAAGCGCGACGGCGCATGCGCGCGCGTCAGCTGCCGATGTTCTCGAAGCGCGACGGCGCATGCGCGCGCGTCAGCTGCTGATGTTCTCGAAGCGCGACGGCGCATGCGCGCTACATTATACAGCTAGCGAATGTTCGTGAAGAGGAGAAGCGCACGCGGTGTGTAGAGGAGGAAGGGTGCACAGATGGTGGAGGAGTGAAGCGCGCGCGGTGTGTAGAGGAGGAAGGGATGCACAGATGGTGGAAGAAGGAGGAGGAAGCTTGCGGACGGCGCCGCACTACAAGCCTCGAGCATTAGATGCTCCGCATCTAAAAGTGCTCAAGGTCGCGAAGCGCGCGTGACGTTTTTTGTGGCCCTGCCATCTCTCGCAGCTTAGCTTCCAGTGCTCTCGTCGGGACGAGAGAAGAGAAAATGCAATTACAGCACGCGACAAACCTTCGTACCTCAACTCGCAGTGGACGGATTCTTAAAATTTTAGCGATGTTGAATTCGTCAGGCAATAAGCTCTTCTAGTGACTTCATTCCATGGTTACTTGAAAAAGTGTTTCAGGGCCACTTTAAGTAAGCGTGCCATACTGATAATTTAAGAGTGTGGATTGAGCTATAGCAACAGAACGGTAATGGAGGGGATGTTTTTTTTATTTTCTAATTATTAGTAAATGACTTACAAAGCAAACTGTAGTCACTAAACTTTTTGTCAGCTTATCTCACCCTCATCGTGTGGATGTAGCTGAAATGATAAAGCTGCGCAGAGCATTGAGGTTAGAGTGAATCTTTTATAACCAAAACGCGTAATATTTCGAAGCATGAACTTGAAATACGTGCGAACGTGCCCTGTAGGGTGGGCATGTTCGGTTCGAAACACTTCCTTCTTTTGTTATATAAACGGCATACTGCATATGCCTTGCAAAAGTATAGGAGGCTAAGTATATGCTCAACAAACTAAAACAAATGTTTCATTTGCGAAATGGCGATATTGGCTGCGAGAAAAAAAATTGACAAGTTTCTACGGCAACGTCGGTAAACGGAGAATGCTAATGCAGCCGAAATGCAATTGAAACATCGGCAAGCGCTTTCTGACGATTACGTTATTTTGCCGTCTATCCATTGCAACATTACAAAACTGTCCTCGCGCACATAAATATCATTTGTCATCCCACTAATTCTAGACGGTCATGGAGCTGTGTCTTGTTTGTTTACGCAGTAAAACCTGACGATATCAATATCGGCTAAAGTGAATGATCTTTTTTATCGAAGGATTTTAGACCTGCAGAATTGATGTCAATTCACAAAACGTTTTACGGTACACCGAAGAAAAATAGCCGAAATTCTTCACATATTGATCATCAAGGAGATCGAAATACTTGAAGTACAAGGCATTCTACCTAAAGAACCTCGAATTCTTTCGTGGGGCGGTACTTTCTCACATGCACTTCGGGGAATGAGCGGTGTGACAAGGAAGACCGCATCAATACCGCATTTTCCCGCCTAAAATCTTGGCCTGCATATAAACTCCAGGGTTAACTATAACTCGCGCGAAAGTAAGAATTAAAGAAAAAAATGTGTTTCTTAAAGGCCACTTTCTTGTCTTGTCGTTAGTTGCTACGTGAAAGCAACTTGTGCACTAAAATTTGCATCGAAAATGTAGGAACTTATTTAAAAGCTTTATATTGAATTTATCGATATATCAGGCTAATTTTTTCTTTTAGCAAGGTGGAAATATGAGGATTCGACTGCAAGGCCCGTTCCCCCATCTTTTTTTTAAATAATAGTTCAGGCAGCTAAGAGCGTAAAAGGTTGTGCCGGAGATCTGGCGTGCCGGAGATGGCCCCATACCTCTCGTGTGGAAATCGGTATACGTGAGTAAAGGTAGAAGATGCTTGAAAGCCCTGCTGGGAGAACATAGAAAGAAAGTGAGAAAGTTTGTCACATGAGGTTTTTTTTTTTAGGATTTCAGTGGAAAACGTGTGCATTCTACCAAATATTAGAAGACAGTCTTTTCTGTAGCCGGCAAGTCTGAGCCTGTTGATATCAGAACGCAAGATTTCTTTCCACACCCCCGTATAACCAAGCCGTGACTGTCACCTTCCGCCAAAAAAAAAAAAAAACTTTATATTCACACATGCTTTAGAAGTTATGTTTAGTTTCAGTGTATAAACTGTTGCTCTCCGATATCGCAGATATGAAGATCGCTTTAGTCTTCCACCAAGTCGCTCTACAGACCTTGTTTGCTTGACGATCTTACTTAATGTTGAACTTTCTTCATGTGTGCTCTTGCTTGATGTTTGAGGGAAACGGCTGGGCATTAAACTTCATTCATTGTTCCGCTGTTTCCGGGATTTTTTCATAGATAAATCGTTTTTTGGTTCAAGAGTACATGAGTTTAAGAAGGAAATATGAACACAGACAAAAGACAGAGAAAGATGACGTTTCCATCGGGGGTTGAAAAGACGACGGTGAGTAAGACACGACGCGGAAGAAAAAGATAGTTGTTCACGAAAAACGGAACTGCACTTCCGCGTCGGCCGCCTCATCTGTTGTGTGCAAGGCCAGCGCTCGGTGCGCGTGATTGATATCGCGACCAGATTCCCCAACGAAGCGCAGTGTCCAGCGACGGCTGCACCCGAGTACACGTCACGACATCCAAATACTCGCAGGCAGCGGCATTGTGGTGATCCCCATTGTCCCAGAGTACACATTAGTTTTCTGATTGTATGTTTAGCTTTCATGCTTCAACTCTATCCATGCACAAAGTAGCAGGTGTTTACATGCGCGCATATTAAATAACTGCAACCTCCTTATTCACCGATATTTTTTTAAGTGTTGTGATTTCATGCTTGTAATTTCATTTTAGCTTGCTGCATGGTGCTCATACACGCCTTGAACATTGAACGACGAGCTCGAATGCATTTCTGTGGTTGCTACTGCTCTTGCAAACGCTTAGTTATTGTGGCCTGCTTTCGGTGGCTTACAGGTTATTGCATATGTAATGGCGTGCTTTTATTATGATGGGGTGCTCTCAGTATCAAAATAAAAATGCTTTTAGCTTATCCAGTGAATACCCTTTACATGGGGCGAATTGCACAACTTACCACTGATGACATGCTGCCCTTGTACATGGCTCCACAGCCGTGGTAATTCTGAATCGAAATCCAAGATTGGCATAGGACCCTGGGAAATGTACGGGGCATAGAATAAGCCTTATATACAAAGCCGTGGTAGATTTTCTTTGTTTCAGGAAACACGTGATTGTGCTTGCTCGCATTCGAATGTTTCATTTAGTCAATAGGTACATAGGTTAAATGGTATCCTATACCGCACTCGTTATTTGGTTCCCACTTTGTGAATATGCTCGGATTGTGCCCAGGACTCGTCAAAGAAATCTGCGTGCCTGAGTGAAGAGGCACATTTTGCTAACGATAACGGAGAAAAAGGCCCAAGTACAGAGTTATATGGAACTTTGAAGATATGATAAATTGGTGAACGCGGGATGCAGCTCGAGCCGGCGTTTTGTCAGGCTGACTTGTCTTCTTCAAGGCTGGAACTCAAAGAACCCTTAAAGAATGCCATTCATCTTGTGAAAATGTCGGCTTCAGCGACACCCCACGTTCACTGAAAATATTAATCATTATGTCATTCTTTATCTCACTTTACTGAGTCACAACGTTGAATTGCCAATGACAAAAAGAAATGTTAGATCGGGCGATAATCACTCTACAAGCATACAGGAGCCCTGCTGAATGCAACAGAATAACATTTCGAGGGAAGACGATGTTTGAATGCCTCGGCACTTACCGTACATTTTCAAATAAAAGAATTAAAGTCATCATCATTATCATCATCAGCCTTATCTTAAGTATTATTGTGCTTTGTGACATCACGCTTACATTAATTCCTTCCTCGCGCAGCTCAGGAAGCTAAGCTGCTGAAAGTTGTCATGCATCAGCTCTTCAGTAAAATGTCGCTAGTTTGATTTTATTAGTTCTGTATTGATATTTTTCATCTTTTTATTTAGCCCATGGTGACGCATTAGTAGCAGAAGCGGCGTAATATGACTCCGCTTATACGAACCTAAACGTTTTTGTTGTGTCCTTCATTTCTTCGTAGTTCTCTTAACAGTAAAAACTGTTAGTTTAGGGTGATCGTAAAAAAAAAAAACTTCGCGAAGAACGCTAAAGCTTTGGAGTTCGAAAATTGTATGTAGTAATCATCAATATCTAAATTAAAGCAAGCTTATATCGCGTGAATTTGTAGTTTGGTGTCATGCTATTAGGCCGCAAAGAAGCCAGCACTTGGGAAGCTACAGGAAAGTACAGACTGACATACAAGCTCGCTCACACTGCTCATCCTCATGACAAGTCCCCAATAGAGTCTCAAGTGAGCAGACAAAACATGTCGATTTTAAAAGTCTCGCTTGGTTGTGAATACAACTGATAGGGCGTTGCCTGCGTAGAAACTGGTTGGCCCTTTCCCTTGCTGGGATTATTTTTTTTTTGAATATCTTCGTTTCTAGCATGATCGAATATATTCATATCTTTACTTGCAGTGAGCCTATTCTAGGTGCGTTTTTTTTAGAATTCAGTCAGGTGTTAACGGGCAAGACGCGTGTTAGCAGAGAAATACTTTCTAACACTAATCCCAGAAGCTTTGCGTTTCCTGCCAGCTTGAAATATTCTGCCTTGTCTTTAAAGTGAGCCATTTTTGCTTAAATGGGTCCGTTCTTGTTTGCAATATATGATCCAAGTCTGTGCACACACCCAATTTTGTTACGTAGAATTAGTTCTTTCAAGTACATTGAACAAACGCTGATTGTTTTTTCCCTGACTCATCCCATCTTTCATCCGTACCACAATGAGTACGAAGTCCAAACGACGTGCCAGATCTTCTGCATCATATAAACGGGTCATAAGAGTTGCAGTCTTGTTAGAGTTGCTCTCTGCGAGTGCTCGCACTTTGTGCTCCTGTGTCCTGATCGTACTAAACAATCTACAATTGTGTTCTATTTTGGCAAGTCTTTGTAAAATTTCATTTATGCATGGTCGTTTCTTGCCAGTTTAGTTCGAATCGATTTGACCTCCGGAATTTTGTTCAGTATTTCCCGACTGCAATATAACTAGTAATATTGCCGCGCCCACAACAAAGAATTAAGACGATGTGCGCGCCAACAGCCTCGTGAAAAAAAGACTGAAGAAGACGACGTGCTTTTGTTTTGCTCGCCGGCTCTTGGCTCCTGCATAAAAACACACGCCGTCGGTTCTCGGACTCAACGTCTCGGTGCACTGCTTACGTTGAACCGCGACACTGGTGGAGGTGCTGGGCATTTAGCTCGCTATTGTTGGTACCACGGCACATCGCTTCGCCCGTCTCGGCCAGGGTACGACGGTCGCCGTGCCAACGACGACAACATTGTTCGCCATGACGACCCTGGTCTTCGAGGACCTTCAACAACGTGGTCTCCATATCACGAGTCACTTCCTAATCGCCAGTATAAGTCCGCCCACAGGTCACGCTCTCCATGCCCTGCTCAAACATCGTCACCGAATCAATGTACTTTTGCTGACCTTCGGGGAACAAGGTCGCCCAGCCCTTACCGGGGAAACTAAAGGCGGCGACTTCTCGGGGTAAGGTCGCAGCCCGACCACAAGGCCATAAAAAGTCCCCAGTACTGCCGCTACAGAACGACTCGACGCCGACGAATAACAACAACGACGAAATGGTGAGCGCCGACCTCAATGTAATTATTGAGGAAGAGCAAGTGACGGCCTTAGTCGATACGGGTACTGATTTTTCCATAGTAAGTCACAAGCTGGCTGATCATCTTAGAAAAGTAAAAACGCCATGGACAACACCACATATAAGAACAGCCGGTGGTTAATTGCTGCTCTCTACTGAAAGATGCACAGCAAGAATCAGCATAGGAGATTCTTCTTTCGTCGCGACTTTCATTGTTCTCCCAGAGTGCTGCAAAGATTTAATTATAGGAATGGACTTTTCCAGGGAGCATGGCGCAATAATCAACATCCCGGACCACGTAGTTTCATTTTACGAGAGTGCTCGTCTGACTGATCCTACATCACCAGAGCACAAATCCTTTCGTCTCAAAGACCAAAATATAGTCGTGCCGCCTCGATCATGTATCCTCGTTTTAGTAGCATGTGACGTACCGTTCGACGGTCAAAGAGTCACCGACCAACTAACCTCGCTGCTTTTCACACACGGGATTTCCGTAGCACGAGGAATAGTCAATGTCACCGACGGCCGAATGAACTTGTTGTTGACCAATTTCACCTCCGAGCAACGGCATCTTCCAAAAGGCACAACGTTGGCACATTTCGACGAGATCGCAGATACTTGTGACTGCTTTTCAGCACTCAAAGCAACACCTGCACAAGACCCACGTGACCTAGCACCTAACCTTGACGTCAGCCCTACTTTAACTCGGCAACAGCGGGAACGCCTGCTTGTGCTGCTAGACGAGTTCAACGACTGTTTCGCGTCGACCTCAAAAGTTAGCCGGACGTCCTTGACCAAGCACCGAATCACCACAAAGGACACGGCTAGACCAATCCATCAAAATCTGTACCGTGTGGCTTCAAAAGAACCAGAAGCGATAGAACAGCAGGTAACAAAAACGCTTGAAGACGACGTCATTCAACCGTCGAAAAGCCCCTGGGCATCACCTGTTGTTCTAGTGAAAAAGAAGGACGGCAGCCTGCGTTTCTGTTTGGACTGTCGAAAGCTAAATCAGGTTACAAAAAAGGAAGTTTACCCGCTTCCCCGTATAGATAATTCAATTGACAGGCTTCGAAACGCACGTTACTTCTCTTCCATGGACTTAAAGAGCGGATATTGGCAAATTGAAGTAGACCCCAGGGATCGTGAAAAAACCGCTTTCGTGACGCCAGACGGACTGTACGAAATTAAGGTTTTACCATTTGGCTTGTGCTCCGCGCCTGCTACTTTCCAACGTCTCATGGATACCGTTCTCTCTGGGCTTAAATGGAAAACCTGCCTAGTATACCTCGACGACGTCATTGTGTTTTCTACAACGTTTGGCGAACACCTTGAACGATTGCAAATGGTATTGCAGGCCATACGGGCCGTAGGCCTGACGCTCAAGCCGGAGAAATGTCACTTCTACTTCGAGGAACTGCAGTTTCTTGGCCATGTCGTCAGTTACGCAGGAGTTCGTCCAGACCCCAAAAAAGTTGCCGCCATCGCACAGTTTCCAACACCATCAGATAAAAAGGCAGTGAGGTGTTTTCTGGATCTCTGTGCATATTATCGGTGGTTCATTCCAGATTTTGCGTGCATTGCGTCACCTTTAACTCATCTCACAAGGGATGACGTTGCATTTGTTTGGGGCGACGAACAGGAAGATGCTTTCAATGACTTGCGGCAACGTCTACAGGCGACCCCCGTGCTTGCCTATTTTGATGACACAGCCCCTACAGTGCTCCATACTGACGCCAGCAATGCTGACCTCGGAGCTGTGCTTGTGCAGCGCCAAGATGACAAGGAAAGAGTGATCGCTTACGCAAGCAGAACTCTGTCATGCACAGAAGCAAATTACTCGACCACTGAAAAGGAATGCCTCGCCGTGGTGTGGGCAGCTATGAAATTTCGCCCATGCCTGTACGGACGCCCATTCAAGGTTATCAGCGACCACCATTCGTTGTGTTGGTTAACAAGTCTGAAAGATCCTTCCGGGCGATTGGCACGCTGGAGCCTTAGACTACAGGAGTTTGATATAACGATGGTGTATAAGTCGGGAAAACGACACACGGACGCCGACTGCCTATCTCGATCACCAATAGAGTTGGCTGCTGCTTTTGATGAAAAGACAGCGTTCCTCGGAATCCTCGACACGTCAACCATCACAGATCACCAGCATGACGATCCTGAGCTACTTGGCTTAAATAATTATTTAGAAGGACGAAGCCAGAATGCACACAAAGCCTTTATAAGAGGACTATCGTCGTTCTGTCTGCGAAACACTGTCCTTTACAAAATGAACTTCTCCTCAGACGGGTCCACCTACCTGCTTGTCGTCCCTACCACTCTTCGTTCTGAGGTGTTGCGAGCATGCCACAACGAGGTAACATCTGGACATTTAGGCTACACGCGCACACTGAGCAGAGTTCGAGGGAGATATTAGTGGCCTAGACTCACCGCTGCCGTGAAGCATCATGTTCGGACCTGCCTCGATTGGCAGCAGCGCAAGTCACCTTCAACGAAACGAGCCGGTTTGCTACACCCTGTCCAGATCCCGACAACGCCATTTGACCAGATCGTAATGGACCTTTTGGGCCCACTTCCCACCTCTAGTGTTGGTAACCGCTAAGTTATAGTGGCGACCGACTACCTTACTCGCTACGCCGACACAAAACCATCCAGAGAGGCACAGCAGGGGAGGTAGCCCGGACCTTCATAGAGAACATTGTGCTGAGACACGGTGCGCCATCGATCGTTATAACAGATCGCGGAGCCGCATTCATGGCCGCGCTTTTAGATCATGTGTTGGTGCTCAGCGGTACTATTCATCGCAAGTCGACAGCTTACCATCCACAAACCAATGGGTTGACCGAGCGACTTAACAAAACTCTGGAAGACATGCTTTCAATGTATGTGGACATCGAACACAAAAACTGGGACGAGATTCTCTCTTACATAACGTTCGCATACATTACTGCGAAACAAGAAATCACACGGATGACCCCATTCAGCCTTGTTCATGGACGAGAAGTAAGAACAATGTTAGACGCGATGCGGCCACACGAATGCGATGACAACTAAACGAGTGCTGACGCGTTTACTCAACGCGCAGAGGAAGCCAGGCAGCTCGCACGTCTGCAAATATACCAACAGCAAGAGCACGACGCAGGCCGCTATAACCAGCGTCATACACCTGTAACGTACAAAACCGGGGACAGGGTATGGGTGTGGACGCCTGTACGAAGACAGGGACTATCCGAAAAATTGCTCAGAAGGTACTTCGGACCTTATCGAGTGCTGCGACGACTAAGTGACGTTACCTATGAAGTCATCCCGGATAGCCCAAACTGTTCAAGGCGTCGCCACCACTGACCTGAGCTTGTGCACGTAGTGCGCATTAAGTCATACGTCAGCGAGTAACTCTGCGAGGCACCGTCGCTTCTACAAAGTGACTTCATGTGCGAATTACTGTCTCAGCTATAGCATCAGGGCGATGCTCTTTTAAGGGGAGGCAAATGCCGCGCCCGAAACAAAGAACGAAGACCATGTGCGCGCCAACAGCCTCGTGAAAAGGGGGACTGAAGAAGACGACGTGCTTTTGTTTTGCTCGCCTGCTCTTCGCTCCTGCATAAAAACACACGCCCCGCCGCGGTGGTCTAGTGGCTAAGGTACTCGGCTCGCTATGGCCTATGAAATGCAGCCACCGCAGCCGGGATTCGAACCCGCAGGGCGCGTGTTCGAATCCCGGCTGCGGTGGCTGCATTTCCGATGGAGGCGGAAATGTTGTAGGCCCGTGTGCTCAGATTTGGGTGCACGTTAAAGAACCCCAGGTGGTCTAAATTTCCGGAGCCCTCCACTACGGCGTCTCTCATAAACATATAGTGGTTTTGGGACGTTGAACCCCACATATCAATCAAATCAATCGATCAATGCATAAAAACAAACGCCGTCGGTTCTCGGACTTAACGTCTCGGTGCACTGCTTACGTTGAACCGCGACAATATGACAGAACCTCAATCATGAACAATAGTAAGAACAGTGCGTGGGCTCGGTATAGCAAAAGTATGGAAGCAAAACCAGGGTGCTTAGTAAATAAGATATAGGCAGAAACAATTCGTCCCCTGCACGAGAAGAAATGGGTTGCGTTGAGGCATGTGCGTTGTTTGCGTGCCACCAAACTCACTGGAAGTGGCCACGGAATACGCGCCTGTTTTATTGAAAAATAGCCAGATAGGGGGCAAACTACACTTCCTGTTCTGGCAGTTGACATGCGTGCGCCAGGGAAGATGGGGGGGGGGGGGGGGGGGAGTCAGGCTTAGCGATCTGGAGCGAGACACCGATGCTCATAGCGGGGGCTGCATGGTCACCGTGTGGTAGGCGTGGTTTGCTCGCAGAGAGGGCTGCCCGTTGTGAAAGTTTCGACAGGCATACACTCGACGTTCTAGTCTCTCCTAAGACGCTGTAGCCTGGCCTTATGGCTGCAGGCCATAACGAGCGAACACCACGGCATGCCATCGATTAGCGCTGCATCAAACGAAGACGGGTGAGGAGTAGATCGCGATGAGCTGCTTCTTGATAAGAGACCTGTTTTGTTGAGACATGCTCGTGGCTTGCAACCCCTCTGTGTGCCAGAAAATGCAGTGTTTAGTTCGCTTTTGTTGTCATAGGTGAGGTATGCGTCCTTAAAGACTACCTTTTTACTGGAGAACATTTGGCAATCATTCTCAAAATATGACAAGTAGATTGCCACTATCATTTAAGAGGAAGGTATATAACAGCTGTATCTGGCCGGTACTTTGCTATGGAGCAGAAACCTGGAGGCTTACAAAGATGGTTCAGCTTAAATTGAGGGCGATGCAGCGAGCGATGGAAAGAAAAATGGTACGTGTAACCTTAAGAGACAAGAGGAGAGCAGTGGATTAGGGAACAAACGGGGGTTAAGGATATCATAGTTGAAATCAAGAAGAGGAAATGGACATGGGTCGGACATGTAGCGCGTAAACAGGATAACCGCTGGTCATTAAGGGTAACTAACTGAATTCCCAGAGAAGGCAAGCGGTTTAGGGGGAGACAGAAGGTTAGGTGAGCAGGTGAGATTAAGAAGTTTGCGGGTATAAATTGGCAGCAGCAAGCACAGGACCGCGTTAACTAGCGGAAAATGAGGGAGCCTTTGTTCTGCAGTGGACGTAGCCAGGCTGATGATGATGATGATGATGATGATGATGTCATCGGGTAAACCTTGAACTGTGTGTCCAGCATAAAAATAATCTGGAAGACGGCCCCTATAGCACAGGAGGCCGGAGAAGGCGCTAGCATTTTCCCCCTCCCTTTTGAAATTCTAGTAAAGGTTGGTGTTTTACTGAAAATTGATCGATATGTCAGAATTAATGTCCCAAAACCACCATACGATTATAAAAGATGCCGTAGTGGAGGGCTCTGGAAATTTAGACTACCTGGGGTTCTTTAACGTGCACACAAATCTGAGCACATGTGCCTACAGCATTTTCGGCTCCATCAAAAATGCAGCTGCCGCAGCCGGGGTTTTGTGGAAAACAAATGCACAAAATAGGTGTATTATTTTCTACACTGTCTGTCTCTTTCTTTCAAGTTTCACTGATAACTGAGAAATTTTTCGCAGCTTCAAACTGCAGAAGTTTTTCTTCACTTCTCAACACCAGTCCTGTACTTGTAGCACGAACATTTCACTCTTTGCGCATAATTTCAATGACCATGATTCAATATCAAATTTTCGCATTTACATAAGATTAGAATAAATAAATGTCCATGGAAAATTTTTGTTTTGGTGGATGAATATGCCAGTAAGTTTCATGAAGCCAGTGTAATACAGCGTGTTTTTATTTACACATATTTAAACTGAAGTCTTGCTATTCTAAGGCCTAGCTCTAACTTGGGCCTTCATTCACTGACGGTGGATCATCAGAATAAAATATCTTGTGTATATGTTTTTCTGCAGCCAGTCGTTTGTTTCCCTGAACAGCGCCATTATCGTTCTCGCGCTGTCCCACCCATAATACGCAGCTTATCCGAAGGATAAGCTGTCGTCGTCGAAGGTGTTAGAAGCGATGACAGGCCCTGCGAGCAACTGACACTGATATATGTGTTTCGCCCCTTGGAGAGGTCATCAACCTGCAAGGGAACATGAGATTACGGGATTACGCCATGTCCTTGCACGGCCCGTGTCCGGATATGCCCAGTTGCTGTCGCACCCACGCCTTGCGACGTTGCACCGTCAACGGGGAGACACGCAAAAAAATAGTAATCCTACCGATGTTATCACGTTTACGCCGTTGCCAACGCAACTTGACCTGTCCGTTCCCGCCGTTCTAATGACACTGCCTTCCGCTTTGGTGTCGGTGCCACGTATGCAGTGATGTCGACCTAGACAAGCTTTTCGCTTGTTCTGCGCAAGTGGTACCGAATCACAAGAAAGAAGGAATGGGAGTCTAATCCTGATAGAGTACGCAAGGAGTCCCAAGTGAAATACATATCATAGCTTTAAATGCAATAGCTGGTGTACGCAACTGCTCGAAATATAACTACGCCACGTCCGCATGACTAATGAAGGTGACGTTTGCTCGGACTTAAGTTTGCAGGTCAAAATTACGCTGGTATGACTTGAGGGGAATAAAAACAGTAACATTATTTTGGCATTTTTGTCCCACAGCCATTATAAGAAAATGAGGCACCGTAGTGGATGGCTCCCGAAATTGCGACCATCTGGTGTTCCTTGACGTACACCGACATCAAACAGTTCAAAGGCCTCTCTACCATTTTGCCTCCACTGAAACGAAACTGCCATGAATGGTATTGGACCCGGGATTTTCGGGTCAGCAGTCGAGTGCTTTAGTCACAGCTCCACCGCATCGAATTTTAATAGAAGCCAAATATGAAATCCCGTGCATTACTTTGTCCTTACTGAAGGGGTTTCAATCTTTCAACATAGTACTGTGGCGTGAACTGGTAGTACTCGAGGTACCAGTTTCGCATCGGCTTTGTGAACAGTGCGCAATATTAGAATTAAAATTGTTGCCCGTGTATTATTCAGGTTCTATCAAAAGCAACCAGGAGGGAACAGGGTGTTCACCAGTGTGGGCCGTAGTTCGCGTACCACGATGGTAAATATATAAATCATACTTCAAAAGTTCTCATTCACCTTAACAATGGTTGACTTGTATCTAACCACTGGCACTGGGAGATAGCATTAACTTTAGGGTTATTGGTTCTTGTACGGCTGTACAATATGTAGTCTGTCCTTCAATTAGACGTTCCTGGGGGCACCAATATAAGTGAAGGCCTAAGTCCTCATTGTCAGGAGCGGTACATTTGTGTTTATTCTTCTGCAGTACGAACGGGAAAGTTACCCGTTAAAGCCCGGTATTGTTTCTGTTACCACCTCGTGCACTATCTTCTAAAGCGGAAAGCATTGAAACGCCATTGATCTGATATATCGGTCATGAATAGCTCAACGGATGGCGATCCCAGCTGCGTTTTTAGGAAGCCGTCTGGCAAATAGTTCCTTCTATCTCGTACCACGAAACTAAGACTATTAAGGGTGTGAGCCACATAGTTCAGGTAAACATCACCCGACTGGGCCACTTAAGATGAACAGAATTGTCGTCCTCAGACGGCGGTTCAATTCAGAAATCGGTCAATTAGCTAAATTCAATATCTTTTAACCATCTTATGATTCAATGTGTTTGCAAATAATATGCGATTCCCTCTATCCAGTTATTAATTTGTTGGCCAATATTCCAGAATGCGTGCGAGCCATACTTTAAATCCGTCATCATCATCATTAAACGGGTATGAGCCAATGCGCGGCAAATAAAAAAAAAAACTTAGCGCTAAGCCATGCCCCCACAATGGAAGGCAGAAAATGGCACGCTTTTTATCCTCTTCTTTCTCCCACCCATTCTCTCTCTCACTATCAGAAAATTATCACCACGACAAACGATCATTCGCAACAGAAATCGGGTAAATCCTACTTAACATCTGATCAAATAAACATGAAGGCAGCAGTTGACCCAATAAATGACGGCGCAGCCACGGCGGGAAGCCAAAGACTCCGAGTACCAGCGCTGCCGTTGAGTGGAAGTAAAAAGGCGCGCCACAACTCGAGTCAAATGCAGCCAAAGAGGCCATGACATTCAACAGTATCGCTGAATTTGTAGCGAATAGAACAGTAGTGCTAATATGAACAGAGTTTCTAAGATGCAGCCTGAAGGTATTCTCGCAACTCACTGCATGGAGTGCGGTTGCCAACATCTCTTTAACCACACAAGCATAATTGGAAGGAACACTAACGAAATGACAACGCTTGTTATGTAAGCGTGATTCATTGCCAAGTTTGCTGGGACCTGTATTTGCAATCCATGTGTATCATTATTACCGAAAGAAATAGAATATTGGAGTGTCGCATGATTTGCTTTAGATACACGATTTCTGTTTTCGGCGCATGGTTTGTTACGTGCTGTTTTAAGGTATATGTGTTGTTGATTGTCGGAATAAACTGCATTGTTAAAAATTGGCGCAATGTATGTGTTATGTGTTTTCTTCTCCGTCCCATCCTGCATGTGCTATACCACAGATACTGTGGATAACCAACAATGATGCGATATGTGGGGTTTAACGTTCCAAAACCACCATATGATCATGAGAGACGCCGTAGAGGAAGGGAAATTTCGACCACCTGGGGTTCTTTGACGTGCACCCAAATCTGAGCCCACGGGCCTACAGCATTTCCGCCTCCATCAAAATGCACCCGCCGCAGCCGGGATTCGATATCGCGACCTGTGGGTCAGCGCCCGAGTGCCTTAGCCACTGAACCACGGTGGTGGGGCGGCATGTAGAAACCAACAAACCCACCGTGCAATTGTCTTTCCCACAAGTGAACTGGTCGTTCGTTCAATTGGGACGGGTGCCTCAAGTTGATTCATTGTAATAATGACTGCGACTTCATGACCAAAACACCGATATTATTATCAAAGACTCCGTACTGAAGGACTCCGGAAGTTTAACGTGCCGTCACATTAAAATGTCAACGGGCCTTTATAGCATTTCACCTCCATCGATATGTGACCGCCACGGCCGGGCTCCACCTTTGGATCAGAAGCCGAGTATACCGTAACCGCCACTCCACTATGGCGGACGAAAACCGATGTTGGGATCGGCCAATGAGACCTGTCACCGCGTCTAATTCACATTTGGTTGCATTGTAATGGTCTACAAAATTAAGCTGACGTGGTGTTCCTGCTCAAACGTTTGGAAATGTAGAAGCTCCCCTAAAGAACCGAGAGGAGAAGGACTAAGCCAGATCGCCCCAGAGTGGCCTTTTCCACCAAAGTGGTCATCTGCAACAAATCGTAATCGGTCGCTTTGTGCACGCCTGAACTGCGCTATCAGTTTGAGTGGCCGGTAGGGATGATCACGAGGATGCCGTGATTGGCTAGTTGGTATTGCGTCATGAGAAGTGCACACAGACGGGTATGAAGGATGGCTTGTGAGTTTTGGATTTTCGTACGTCTTGGGTGCCTACAATGCGTTGTGTGTTTCCTTCTTCTCCGTCGGCGTGTTCTGTAATATTTCATGGTGTGGATGAGTGTTCAAAATTCAGTGAGTCTCCCTCTCAGCGCTCGCTCTCCGCTCAGCGATTCTGAAATTTTATTTGTGGTTGGGGTTCCACTTCTTTCCCATTCGAGCCCAATACTCGTAGCACTCGGTAGACTTGAGTGCTATTTTTTAGGCATTCTGGCCAATATGGCTATGCCATCAAATTACGACAGTTTAGTTGTGTGATATATTGATTTTGTTCATGTTCTCTTATCTAGCACATCGCGGGAGCCATTGTTCACGTTTGCCTAAATGGTCCGCGTGGACGTAATTTTTGGAATATATAGGGCATGTAAAAACAGCGACACAAAAAGCAGTTTCTTAAAACACAAAGAATAATTTTGTGCACTTCTACCGCTAAGAATGTTGTTTTAATATTTACTTAAAGGTGTCTACATAAACAAGGTACAACCCTCCTTATTTGTATACACAATATCGGGTCAATTCGAATTTCATATGACCGGAATAACTGTCCAAATTGTGCAAATGCCGAGTTACCAAAAGATATTAAACTGACACTAAATAAGTGTCTGTCCAATCAATTTTTATTTTCTTAATAGATACGTAAATTCAATGCTTATTTTCCTGAAGAGTAGCGTAACAGCCAAAACTTTCATCATTCGCAACCACTTTCTCCCTGATACCTCGGCTCAGGACCCTCTGTGTTAAACTACAACCTGCTCTCAACCCATTCTGTACTGCCTACCACCACCGACATCACCGCGCGTACGTGAGAGTACCTTTTCTTTCGCCAGAAAAATGGAAGACATCAAGCTATTCGTTCGTCAAAATGTAGCAAATAGGTTTTGTGCGAGCACGTGGAACGCGGCTGAAGTTCTTCATCTTCAACAGTTTCGACCATGTTTGAGCTTTGTGACCTTGCGCGCGCACAGCCTGAACTCAAATGAATCTACTGAGTGTCCTGTGCAAAGAAAACGTTGATTGCTGAAGACACGGATGTATAGCATGCGTGCCGTTATTACGGCAAGCGTGTGGGCTACGTCCATGAGGTATAGCCAAGGGGAGGGTTGAGGGAAGGAGGGAGTCAGGCTCCTCCAAAATTTTTCAATTTCGCTCGCGTATATATACACGCACACATACAAACGCATGCACGAACAAAAAGATTACGGTTATCTCTCCTAAAAATATTTTGTGCTACGCCTAGAGTCTAAACGAAACTTCTAAGCTACCCCCCTTCCGTTGAAGAAACCTGGCTCACAATCGTGGGTGGCGACCTTGCCATTGTGAAGGTCTGCGGCAGTTTCAGCTGTTGCCAAACACCGTTTTCTGTTTTTCGCATTACACCTTAGTGGTGTATCGCGCTTGGCATGCTGCCGAGGATCGTCTTAGGTTAATCGAGTGGTGGCAAAATATGACCGAATTAACCAAAATTTGATGCCAATATGCAATACAAATGATTGCCGGGACAGGATAACATGACTAAATTATGCGATTTCCCAAATGAGGGCCGGGGGGGGGGGGTCTAATCAACAAGCTTTTACTGTATATATCTGCAAAATCACGTAACATTCATGCAGGACGAATGAGACCTGAATATAGAATTACAGCATGTTGATTGTTGACGAATGAGACCTGAATTTCGAATATAGAATTACAGCACTTAGTCAAAGCTACTTCATAAGTCTCTGTGTGGCATCGGATGGTCATGTGTTTACTTGGCATCTTAAAGTATACTCAACCTGCATCTTTTTCAAGTGTGTTTCTTGACGTAAAGGAAAAGCTAAGAAAAAAAAAGATGCCAGAATGAACAACTCGCGAAAGCTTTCGTGATCGCGGAGAGAAGCGAGAAAGCAGAATCCATCATTCTCGCGGTAGTCATTAGCTCACGCCATGACGCACTCGCTTATCGCAGCTGAGTTTTCATACTCCGGCGATATTAAGACGCGTGGCGTTCGCTTGCCTGCATATCCGTAGGAACGCGCTCCTTACTGCTTCTGATGGGCTCTTTCATTAAAGCTCTCACCGGCTGCTTGAAACGTTTCATGCTAAGGCTTCATCGCTTCTCGTAGCTCGTAATCCTGGTAAAGGAGAAAGGTTCAGAATAAAAAATGCATATCATTTTGACGGAGAAAGCATGCACAAGAAACATTAGACTTCGAGCACTGTGGGCAATGCGGTGAAGGTTTACGGTTTATCTTCCTTACTTTAGCGCGTTTTCGTAAGCTTTTCCCTCGCGACTGTCTGGCTGGCAAAGATTAGCAGCGCACGCGAGTGGTGTGCGTCGTTTCGTGAGGAAGATAAGTAGACGAAGGACCGCACTATTCGGGTTGAAAAAGGCGGGCAAAGGCTGTCTAGTCACATGAGTAGAAAGCGTAACGATGTAACGAGCACTCTGGCAACCACGACAAGATTTGTAAGGCATGCCCGTGGTGCCCCGAAAATGAAATAGGCGATAAACGGTATCACATAATAATGAACTACTTATTGAATTGAAGTGGAGTTGCAATAGGTAGCCCTTACGGGGTGGCACATTTTGGCAAATTTACTGTATCACATTGCAAAACGTGTGTGTTACCGGGACATTCGGACATGTGGGTGCATTGAAATAAAAAAAAATCAATATAGTAGTCAACTCACTTCATCACACGCTGTGACTCGGTGAGCCAACGTGACACGGTTGCCAGATTTTTTTTCATTTTTTAAGGGGCGAAGCTTCTTAAGGCGTAGGGTGAGCGTCCCGTCGTAATCGTATCCACCTCTCGTTAGTTCTATAACAGGCCGCACAGGGCGGTACTTGTACACATAACAAAATGCATATACGCTGAAAAATGCAAATGGTGCGATACTAGAGGACGTTACTTGTAGTATGATAAATAATCAAAATCGCAGCATATCCATGGAGTGAATGATGATGAGTGGGGCGAAGCGTCCAGCAGTCCGTCCGTGCTTCCATCTGTCCGTTCGTTCTTGCTTCCGTCCATCCGGGCGTCCGTCCATGCGTCCGTCACTGCATTCGTCGAACCCTACGTTCGTCCATGCATCCATGCGTTCGTCCTCGCGTCAGGTCGTCCATCCGTGCGTCCATCTATTCGTGCATACGTTCATGCGTCCGTCCATCCGTGCATCTGTCCATGCGTTCGTTCATGCGTCCATTCATCCGTTTATCCGAGCGTCAGCCAGACAGACAGACAGACAGACAGACAGACAGACAGACAGACAGACAGACAGACAGACAGACAGACAGACAGACAGACAGACAGACAGACAGACAGACAACGAATGGACGCGGCCAGTGGACGATTCACAGTTTGCCGATAAAAACCTCCGAAGCTTCGCTCTACTCATCATCATTCACTGCGTGCATATGCTGTGATTTTTTTCCTTCAAAAATTTGCGCGCATATCATTCAGTAACAGGAAGTCTTGAAAAAATTTCAGGCTGGGAGCATTCATTCACTGGACTATAACAACGTTTAATGTAGGTATACAAGATGTTTAGAAGGCTAACTGTGAAAGAAGTTCAGCGAAAATTGGGACTGTAGCCAGCATTTCCTCAACAAAACTAGTGTTCGCCAGGACACCAACTGCTTCGATGATTAGGCCGAACGCCTTGTGGTCAAAGCACTTTTTGCAGCGGCATTCATTTATCGAACACATCGCATGAGTTCATATCTTCTTTTCTATGTTCACTTATTTCATGGGCATTATAAAAATAAGCGCTTCCTTTTCTCTGTTGCGCCATCTTCGCGTACAATATGTGGACATGTCACTTCGAGATGTCAAGGATTCATATGTCGAGTGCACACTGCTTTTAATGCTCAGAGAAACCAGCAAACGTTATCAAAACATCGCGAGGAAAAACTTGACGAGGACGCGTAGTCACTGCCACAACCCGAACATCCTCAGCATTAGATGAAACAAGAAAAAGAAACAATGCTTCCAAAGAAAGCTTCGGAATACGAAGTTGAAAAACTAAAAATGTGAAACAGAAAAGCTGTCGGAAAGGCGTATGCGCCCTGGTCCAATCTATCAAAGGCTTCTGCGTGTCAGTGCTAGACATAGCCGCACGTTATCGGAAGCCGCAGAAACGGACTCCTGTATTGCTCTCGTGTCATGTTCTGCGCATTTGTGTTTGTAGCGTAGCTATACGCGGACACTCAATCCAGCGGCTGCCGGCAATGTCTACTGCCTCTGTCGGACTTTCGGATTCTTTATCTTCGTTACTGGCTGCGTCATACGCTCCGCGTTTAGGGAGATGAAACCCTCTTCAATTGGGCACCGGCGGACATCTTTGGTCTTTGCTCGAAGCGCATTAACTTATTTTTACCTTATACATTTCTTTGGTAACTGTTGTCGACTGATTACAAATGCGGAAAGATACGCAGTTACATACATGTGGACTATAACCTAGTTAGCATAGTAGAGTTCCTCCGTATAAGCACCAGTTTTGTTTTGTTATTTTTTAACACAAGAGTATTTTATGTTGGGGCCTACGAAGACTTCACTAACGTCGTTCCCGTTACGCAAACCGCCTCCCTAATATTCATAAAAACAAGCGGCACAGAAGAAAATCACCGCCATATCCACGAAGTGAATGATGTTAGAGGAGCTAGCCCAGATACATGATCGGATAAGCCGGAAATCCTGCGCACACATCTGCTATCATCACATGCAGATTGACAACGTTGTTATTGACAACGTTGATGAATTCACCACTGCAGTACATACGCTCTATTTAGTTATGTACAGTTGGATGCACTCTACACGTTTTCATAAACTACATATAATTTATATACACGACAAACAGCTCCGGAATTGCTTGCGAGCGAGCCCTCTTCGGTTCAGCCTTCCGGGCTGTCATTACAGGGTCTTGGTGGTGAGCACGAACTGCAGCTGCGTTGCGAGCCTGCCGCGCTGCTGCATTGACTTGTGCGTTGTACATGCTGCTGAGCGGTGACCAAGTGTGCTCCCTGCGTGAGCTACCAACGAATAGAAAGGAAGCGAATGTGCCGAGAGTGGTGTGCGCCGCCATGAGCGACGGCGTGCGATCTAGCGAGCATTCTTATAATCACCACAAAACAGACGTCTTGGAAGGCGCGTTCGCACGCGACCAGGCAAAACACCACTGACACCCTTCTCTCTCTCTTTCACATTCCTTTCTTTCCCTAATACCCATCATCACCCGTGTGGCGTTGTTGAGGTGACCTCCTCAGAAAGAGACAGATACCTCGACATAGTTTTCTCTCTACTTCACTTTCTTTAAAATCCACTTCAAGGAGAGGAGAGCGCGGGCCATTGAAAACCAACGCCTTGGGGGTGTCGCACAATCTAGTGAGCATTGTTAGCATTACCGGAGAGGCGACCTTGAGAGTGACCGCAGAAGTGTGCAGCCAACACTGGTGCACACGCCACCGACATTAGACAAGCCGCAAGCAGGAGGAGCAAGCTCCTAAAACAAGAAGAGCTTTCGTTGCCACTGGCTACCTGGAAGTCGAGCCGACGACCTTTCGCGTTGGTAACACCCACTGTGTTACCGACGCGAAACACCCACTGTGTTACCATGCCCTATATCTCGAATTTTGTGCCTGTCCCGGCCCATTTGGTTTGCCATGATGGTTGCCGTCTAGAAGCTGTGAAGTCAAGTACTGCGCCATGAGACTAAAGAGCGCCGACAGGGAGCGCTTTGATTGTCTCTGCAGCGGAGGCCAGCTCACCGACTTCCCACTTCCATTTTTTTTTAAATAATTATCTCTTCTTTGATCAACAGGGACTGGCGACGCAATGAGTGTGATGGTCCTGCTGAAACTAAAACTGCTCTTTTTAGCACCGCAAAACGCAAGGTCAAGGGTGAAAATTCCCGTGAGCGAGTGCTGTATTGCCGCAAGAGACATGGCAGCCTTCGCGCGTTCACACGTCAAGCTACGAGCTCTGCCTTTGGCGCTCCTGTAGCATCATGCGGTAGTCAATCCATAAGAACAGGCGTAGGTTACCCCATCAGTGATGAACGCACAACTTGCCATTCATCTTCAAAAGTTACGGTAAAGCAAAATGTCCATCTGTCTTCTTTATTCTTGTTTATTTTGTATGTGATTTCGCCTGTTTGTGACTTCGTGTAAACAAACATCACTTTTCCACGTGCCTTCCCTTATCTAATTTCTGAAGGAAGTGGCAGCATTGCTGAATAAAAATATACTTGCTTAACAAACAGTGTCGTTATGCCGAAGTGCGAGAACAGTGGGGCACGTGAACTTGCTGAAGCACCACTGGTTCACCTGCTTCGTGGTGATAAGGTCCTGTTTGCTCCACACGAGCCTACGTTTCGTTTTATTCAGCTCCACTGTTAGAAGCAGCATAAATGCCAACAGCATAACCATTTACGTTAATACGGCAGCAAAATGTTCATTTCCTGATATGAGACCCCAAAGGTGCAAGACGTTATTTTATAAAAGCGCTTTTTTCCCCAAAAATTGAACCAAAAACAAGCCGGGCCCTCGGAAGTCTTTAAGGACCAACGTCTTATATTTCCGGAAAGTTGGCACTCAACACTTTTTTTTTTTGCTAGCAGAAAAACACAATCCTCTTTTCTAATCCAGTGGCACAGTCGAGTAGGAAAAGAAGATACTTCCGGCTTCCTTTTCTTTTTTTTCGCGTCCACTTCTTACGTGTCCCCGGCATCAAAGGATCCTTAATTCTATTTTGCGCGCCCGAACAGCTCTTGGTTTATGAAGGCGTGGTTCAAAGATTCGAGAGCGAACTTATACTTCTTGGAACGCCATAAATGGCTCTGTTCGCCTTTTTCTTACAACGGTATAGACAATGAAATATGTATTTCTGCTACGCCCGCAGCTAACACGTGTTGAAAAAGAGAAAAGAAAGGAAGAAGGTTGGAAGGAAGGAGGTAAAGGAAGGAAAAAGGAAGAAAAAAAGAATGAAGGAAGGAAGAAAGGAAGGAAGGAAGGAAGGAAGGAAGGAAGGAAGGAAGGAAGGAAGGAAGGAAGGAAGGAAGGAAGGAGAGCTTGACCAATTGAAAAAAAAATTAAATATTTGAGAGTGATTCTGTGCGCCATAAGACCAAATACCTGGCCACTTCTTCGAAAGAGCTCCAAGATAGAGGGGCGATTGATGAGTTCAGCTAAATAACAGGTATATAAGTACGAACTCAGAAAAACACTTCGATAATGTAGGCAAAACGCATGTACGAAGGTTATGCTGCTATTTTGAAGAACACCCAGAAAATCGAGATTTGTGAAGGAACGAAGTGGGTATTTAAATCTGGCACACGGTAGCGCAAAAAAGAAAAGAAACAAAGACCCCTTGAAAAGCAGTGCTGAAGAAGGATAAAGAAGGTTCATCTTATTTTCACGGAAATGTGTAGTGACGTAGCATCATCGCGTCGCTGCTTTTCGCAGAGATTTAATCCCAGGAAATATCTGCACTCCAATTCTTCCTTGCACCATCCAAAAATTACGTCTTCCTTCAGGAAAGTGAAACGTGTCGCATGGCTCACTCAAGAAACACTAAGCATGCGGGCTTGCGCTTGGAGCCTCTGTGCACAACCTTCGCCACACAACCAAGCCCATCATCTTGGTTCACTTACTTTTTTGAACTTTTTGTTTACCTGTAGTACCAAGGTAATCTGTCTTCTCCTCTACCAATCGACTACACACAACACACCCGTCCCGTTATCGAGAGCGGGCCTGCGCTGGGAATGACTACAGGAATAGAAATGGGCTTCTTACTTCTTATGGCTTGCTGTATTGCGTTCATGAGTGAGTGAGTGAGTGAGTGAGTGAGTGAGTGCAGTGGAGTGGGTGAGTGGAGTCAGTGAGCTAGTGATTTTTAATGAATCTGGCGCCCCTTAACGTGGGAATGCAGTGTCGCAGGAGGATGCAGCGACAGTAATCTCACATATATCCGAGGAAGCAAGCCATCCGATGCAGATGCGATTTGTTGTGTAATAAACAATGCGGTATATTTTTGTAAGCGTTTATATATTTACCACGAAAGACACAGTCAAAGAGAGAGAAATGCACAAAACAAGATGACCTCTGGTCCTTTTTCTTACGTCTGCTCTTTCGGCGCTCTTCCCGGCTGCGGCGGCTGCATTTCCGATGGAGGCGGAAATGTTGTAGGCCCGTGTACTCAGATTTGGGTGCACGTTAAAGAACCCCAGGTGGTCAAAATTTCCGGAGCCCTCCACTACGGCGTCTCTCATAACCAAATGGTGGTTTTGGGACGTTAAACCTCACAAATCAATCACAAATCAATCAATCTTTCGGTGCTCAATTTACTCTTATTAACACACACCCGATGAGGGGGAAATGACGGGGCAGTGCTTTTCGATTATCCATCGTTGTCAGAGCCACACCTGCATATAAGTTCACGTACAGCTGCATTTACGCTTATCCGACAAGAAAAAAAAAGTACCGACACATGCCTGTGGGTGAGGGCAGAATGCAATATTTATGTTTATTCCTAACAAAGCTTATGACATACTTAAGGCGTAAGCCTTAAGTATCGTAGTACATGGCCCCTTGAACGAAACACGGCAGGTGAATTAAGTGGTATGAAAACCCACGTGCTACATTCTATATTAACGTCACATTACGACATCACGATAATACGCAATAATAGTGTTAGTTGCACACAGCAGACACTTGTGAGGCAACTATGACGGAGTGCGAACAGGTAATCAAAACAGCAAATAAGATAGTGAACTTTACATAAAATCCATGAGCATCGAAACAAAAACCGTATTTAAGACTTACACGGCCTTTTATAATGACAGTCTGATTATAGCGGTTTGCTTTAAACAAGACTGAGTTGGCAGTGCAGAGGCAAAAATAAAAGAATTTCGCTAGAAGCTTGCGTCGAACACTAAGCCGCGCAAGCCAGCATGGACCATTCTCAAGACTAAGCCAGTTGTTTATAACTTATTCTAGGCCTTAACAATGTCGTGAAGGTTGTTTCTCGATTGCTGCAAAGGCTGATGCTAAGCTTTTTAGATAAGCCATGTGATGTTGTTTTCTACGCTGACCCTTAGCGCAGAGAGCTTCAAGTTAAGCCATACACAGTCACAGACATGACACTGATTTCCCAACTCCAAAGACACAAGCTCGCGCGCAAATTAAGTGCTCTTATGTCTGTGACCATTTCGTCATTAGGGTCGGCCTTCCGTCGTTTCCAGGTGGACTCACATCCGCCATCACCTTTGCCGTTCTCTCGATAGTGTTTGGCTAACTGCTGCCTCCTTCCTTTTTGGCAGACCAGGGGTGGAACATGTCCGTTTTAGGTACACATATTGCAGCTGCTCAAACAGCTTCGCCGTTGAAAAGGCATAGTGCATCATTGTCTGCCCATCTATTCGACACTCTTACAATGCATAAAAAGTGAAAAGAAAGAAAGAAAATACGACGAATAGAACGGTAGGGAGGTTAATTAGCCTGTAGGCAGCCAGTTTGCTACCCAGAGAAAGTGAAAATTGACACGTAACACAAGGTACGTATACAACGTGTATAGTTTTGAGCCCTCGTATATTATGACGTGTACAGGTGTCTGGTGTCCTTCATTAGGGCGATAGCTTCAGATGCCTCATCAAATACGAGGATTTTCTCGGCGTGAAGACGACCGATGAAAAAAATATTCACGTGATGACGTCACAGATTGAATTACCATGATGACGTCATCACATGACGTCGTCACTTGGTCAATCGTGGACCGATCACGGAGGCCATGCGAAGCTAGATGAGGCGCAACAAGCTTACAATTCTATGATTCTCGAGGTGGTGCAAAACCATGTTAAGGCAGAAAGCTTTCTGAAAGGGTAAGGCATGATTAATACCTCAAGTGAGAGGAAAAGACAAAGACTGCTTAGATAAAGGCCGCTGAAATAAGAGAGAAGTAAATGGCATATTCAATATACCAATGCCGCACTATGTTGAGCTTCCATTTACGACGCTTTGTTAATCTTCTGCACGCAGTGTACTTGACAAGAAATATGCATCCTCTCAACTTTATGCTTAGTGTAGAGGTGCAGTGGCCGCACTTTCATATACCGACTGCTTCAGAGGATCTTTTCGGTCTCTTTCTTTTTTTCGTGATAGTGCTGGAAAGATTGCGCTAATTCTAGTTATAATTAACATGCTTACGCGAAGCACGTTATGTGGCCGTATTCGTGCTATGATCATGTCTCCGAGTCACTGAATAGCCGATTACGATCGTGGTGACAGAATCACGATCAGAAAAGATTATGAAGAAAGGGGAAGAAAGTGAATGGAGAGCCAAAAAGATCTTATTTCTTACGCTCGGACAGCCACCATGAAACTGCGGACGCGTGCTAAGATGCTTTTGTTATGCAGTTTTTAATGGCGAAAGGTTGAAGTGTTGCCAAAGAGTGCAATCAGTGTTTTATGGCAAACGATAAACATTTGGCGAATGAACTATGATGAAAGATTGTAATGTAGCTCTACAATGTGTCTAAAAGACACATTCAATGAATGGTTAAAAATGCACATAGAGTATAATATTATATACATGTGATGCGGGATGGTCCATGGGTGTTGAATTAATGAAGTCGTGATGTTAAAACTGGAGAATGTTGAAGTAGCACGAATGGCCTCATTTAGGCATTTCAGCCCTGGGCAGTGAGGTAAATGCTTTCTTTTAATGAACCTACGCAAGTCGCTGAGAAATTCAGGCGCAGTGGTAGCCGGCGTTGACATCCAATCTAATTTTAGATGTATTAATAATCACCACCACCTATAGTGCGCGTGGCGTTGAAATTAGTCTATGGCGTGCCGTCAGCGTCTACAAGAAGATGACGAAGTTGCGCCTCAGCTGCTCCGCTCGCTCGAGCCCAGAGCGAGAGAAGAAGACGCCGGCAAAAACGACAGCGGCTGTGGTTGCCCATCGCAGAGCAGGCATCATTAAAATATGCGAAAAAGTGCATCGCAGCTTCCCACAAGTTTAAGCCCACAGGGTTATCTCAAATTGGTTACGCAGAATTTGATGCTGCTCTTTTTATTCTCCCATGAAGGGAAAGCGATCGCGTAATAAAGGAGGTTTAAAAAAATGCTGGAGCAGAAGCTCCCGAAATGCTTTGCCAGCAGTAGTGAAGCCAGCTTTTGTTCTACATCTCAGAAACATGCTATTTTCTGGTGGTGCCCGCTCAGACACCAAGTGGCTTAGATTTGCTAGTCTAACGGCTACGTTAATTATACATTAAAAGATAGTTGTTTCTAAAGAAATAATTCAAAGAGACTAGTATTGGTGACTTGATCTCCAATTAAATTTGCCTTGTATTCGAGGTTTACTAAAAAAAATTGTGACACAAGGATGCACTTTGACCCGAAAAGGTTGCCACGTTAAACTTGTTGGGCGTGGGAGGGAAGCTCTCCTTAGGAATCGCCGAAGGCTAATAGCTCATCATGACCCTTTAGTAAGATTGTTGCTGCAGTCGCCATCTAGTGGTTGGCACGGCGTCACTCGTGGCCAAGAATTTCCACTCCAATGCCCCTCGTAAGTCAGTCATAGAGGCCAAGATTTCAGCAGCAAATAAATGTGTCAACAGCACCTCATCCCGTAATTCTGCCGAAATCGTTGCGCAAAAAAAATTGTCGGAAGTATAGCGGTTTGCGGACATATATACACTGACAGGAATCATGCGCAAAACAAAGAATTATCCAATAAATTACCGTTTATTATGGAAGCTTACAGCACCGCTATCTTATTTCCTACACTAGTACCAATATTGTTATTGAAAGATATGAACGAAAGACCAGCGCGAAAAACACACCAGGACATTATTAAACACGAAATATCTGTCGCGAGCGTCATGAAACCTTTCCTATATACCGTCACGCGTTGTGCATAACACACACCACGGTCCATGTGCGCCGTGGATGGTTTACAGTATGTACGAACTGAGAACAGCGGCCACAAATATTGAGAACTTGATAATACGCTTGTCGTAGAGTAAAACAGAGAAATGTCTACTGCTTGTTATAGTTAGCACTATTATTGTTGGGTGGCCTGAAAGGCTGCTCTAAATAATTCTTATTATGAAACTCAACTTAGTGAACTATTAAACCCGTTAAAGAGGGTATAAGGCGTTGTACTATGAAACGATCGCTGAAAGCCCGCTACAAGGAAGTTAAGTAGCGAGAATTCTCGAGCGTTTTAATGCAAAATCAAATTGCGAGAAATCTTCTGAGAACTCTCAGAGGGCTCGGCAAACACGCCAAGAACGAGTCGATGTCCCCTTCACGGAGCCCGTGGAATCAGCATGCGAGGAAAAGGATTTGTCAAGTTAAAATGCTCAGCCACTGCTGGAAGAACAATCAAAGCTGGCCCGAGACTCTCTTTTCTGTTGCCATTTCTGTACTTCAGTTCGTGACTTTTGCAAGCTTTCTGTGATACATGGCTTTAGTTTGGCTAAATGCTATACAGCGCTCTGCTTTTTCGGAGAGCATTAAGAAACATTGAACAGTGGTGGTGGTAGTAGTTAGAAGAGGAAAAAAGCACTTAATTTCTGCAGCCTGCTAGCGAGCATGGCGCAGTGTTTGACGCAGTGCTACCGACTACATAACAGCGTAGCAATCATATTACCCTTACATATAGGTCTTTTAAAGGAAAGAAGGGTTCCGTCCTTTCAGGGCTGTTACACGGGAGTACAAAATTCGATTTCAAACCTCGGCAGTGCATTTTTGGGGGGTCATACGAGTTATCAACAGCCCAGGGAGGACTGTGGCTGTGGCTAAAAACTGTTCGTTGACAAAGTGCATTGTGTTTTGGTTATGCCCGAGTATAATTGACTGGCCAGAGTAATAATATTTGGTACTCTATCACTGCTGCATGAATTTTTTTTCTGAATGGCACAAAGCTTACGGTTTCACTCTGAAGCACAACCTACGTTAAAAAAAGCCCGATGGTTGCACTGGAATTTCCAAATCAGGGATGTCACTATACGAGGCTTTTATTCTTCGTGGGTATAAAGTATGTTTATTAGTACGTGTTAGTGTGTGAGTGTGTTTGCAATCCCGCCTGAGCAATTGTGCACATGAGCGCGTGCATGAGCGAAGGCGTCTTCTTTTGTGCGTGTGCCTTTTTGTGATAGTTCATGCTCAAACTCTTTCGGCGAGTTTGGAGTAATAAGTATTTAGTATATCTCGCACTGTAGCGATTATTCTATTATTCCATACTTCGTTTTCAAACGTGTTTCGTACGACTAGTCGGACGTAAATACATATTTTCACTTTGAGTACCTTGTAGCGTAGTCATGGAATGAGCGGAGCATGAAAAGCATCGATGACTGAAGGAGGGATGAAAATTCGGTGGGTTGTATTTATCTTTGAAAACATATGGGCTAACCGAAGTGTTCACTGAGACAGTTTTAATTAAGTGAAGGATGGGAATCTACGTGGTTTAATAAGCCACAGTTAATAAAACTGAACGTGGCGCGACCTTCTGCAGCTTTTCAAGAAAGAAAACAGGAAAAAAATCTGAGCGGTTTCTTATGCATTCACCTAAAACAATGGAGGACGGAAAATGAAAGAAGGAAGCATTACATCACGCCATCAGCCATGGCATGCCAACCCGTTTTGAAGTCAGCAGTATCGGCGGAACACTTGACCATTTGAGGTGAGGTCACGTAATAAACGAGATTAGCAGAGTGTTCAGTGCGGGTTCCCGGTATCCTTAATTCGAAGGACAGTCAGCAGGCGCAGTTTGGTTTGTTCATGGTGTTTCAGAGCGCTGTCTGGAGTACTAATACTTTCCGCTTGCTTCCAACGTTTTGATGAAGTGTTGTACCGACACAATGGCATTTAAAGGGCCCCCTCACCACTCCGCGTTCAAAGATGAGGGAGTGTTTCCCTCTTCTCTTTCGCTACCCTTCGCACAGACGATGTAACCACTAATTTCTTAAGAGCACATAAGCAAAGTAGTCATCTCTAAGCGCTGTGCAGAATTTCGCGCCTCTCAGCTGCACGCTGTTATCGCAACTTGTGCAAACGTAAACGCGTGAAATGAAGTAAGATAAGTTGATCGTGCACGATTGTCGTGTGAGACAAGGAACAAGGGATGGGCAGCTGCAGGGCAAAACAGTGCAGGAGAGAAACCACAGCCCATATATCACGTATATGAACCAATTAGAGCACCTACCCTACCGACATCGCGGGAATAACTGCGGTCTACTTCACAAAATGCGCAAGAAAGACTAGGAACGCCTGGAAAGGATAACGCCCCTCTCTTTTTTGTATTTTGAGAGGCAGGTGAGGGGCCCTTTAATGAGGGGAAATTTCTTTCTCTTTTTTTTCCGTTTTGTACAACCACGAATGCATCAAAGTCATTTCTGTTCCATATAGTTGCTGAAGTGAATGGTGCCAATTCATTTTTTTCCAAGTTGCGTCCAGAGCCACAAAATTTCAGAGAAAACAGAAGGGTTCCTCATTCTTGTATGAGTAAATAATCTATATGCACGGCATTCCTTGTATACTGCACTTCATACGCATTCATTCTTACAATCATATTATGCGAAGGACCACCTTGATTAAGGCGAAGGGGTCCATCTCAATAAGGTGTTTGATAAACGCAAAGAAACAAGACGAAACTATATTATCTCTCTTATTATTGCTGTTTGCACCGTTTAAACAGTGGCTAAAGTGAAACAGCTGAGAAAAAAAACTATTGCGAATGCTGAGGTTGATATTTAGGCACGAAACACACGCTCAGTGTGACATTCGGCTGAAAATGCAGCCAACAAATACTACTCAGCGTTTACGACGAGCGCAGTTTCCAATTAACGGCGCTCGTTCGACGAGCGGGCACCCAAATCCCAAACGATCCCGGCATAAACACCTACCGCCACGGAGAAAACTGGGGCGGTCGGGTGAGGGAAGCCCTCCTGTCCGTGAAAATGCGACAAAGAGAATGATAAAATTCTGAAGCAATCAGCGACTATGGTTCCGGCGGGAATCGTCCGGTACATAACCCGCGAGCAATCTGCCGCAGGCGGGAGCGACGTGCGACGTGACGCCCGGTTAACCGCGGTGTCCGCTCAGAGCAACAAAAGTGTGGCCATAGCGGCTCAGGTCACCAACACAGCCACGCCATTTAGATATACGCTAAACTAGATACACCTGTTTGGTCTCACCCGAAATGACTGCATGCAAGCGTATAGGATCCACGCTGTATTTTTGTGATTTGATTTAAAATAGAAAGACAAATTTTGGCGAGCCCAATAGCAAAGTAGAAATATGTGATCGACAAAGGCTTGTACTCCACAAAATACGGAAGATTCCATTACGCTAGTTTTTCCACCACTCTCATCTTTCATTTTTCTCTTACCTTTCCGATATGTAAAGTTGCCAAATAGAGGTTTTCTGGTAGTGCTCAGCGTGTTTTCGTTTTCTGCTTCTGTCAACGTTATCAATTCATCAAAAGTATGGTTTAGAATTTAGAGGCCCTTAAAAAAACTGCCGCTGCTGAAAGATACGAGTTCAGCTTGTGCACGCGTGTCTCATCATCATGATTATCGACAGATGACGCTCTTCGCTGGGCAAAGATGTTTTTCATGTTTCTATAATTACCCAGTCATTTGATTGCTATGACCACAGAACGGGCGTCTGCCCGCAGCCCGAACTTCACGTTTTTAAAATATGTGGAACATTAAAGCCAACGTATGGACGTGAGTGCACACCGCCTTGAGCAACGTGTGGAGGAGAGGACGTGACTGGAGATCGCAGCTGTCAAAAGCGCCTGAAGCCAGCTCGACTTCGCCTCAAAAAACCTGAACAGGAAGCCGTCACCCAAGATGCAACAGATAACGCAAGAAACTGGTGGTATTCAAAGGAGCCGCCGACCACGCTGGTTTTAATCCGAAGAGCAAGAGATGCTATTCAGCGATCACGAATTCCCAGGTCTGCAACACCAAGCCTATATGCCATGCTACAAAACCCACATCGAGATCCCGGTCGGGAACAAGATACAGATCAGGCCTCAGACCAACCAACAGCGGGGAGGAGTCCCAATCACCACCAGCACCCAAGACCCCTCGCCAAAGCCATCCAAAGTCAAGGTCAGCTCCAGACCAGTGGCAATCTGAACTACCAGTAAGCTAGGCACGATCCACTTGTTCTCTACCAATAAAACAAAACCCGCAATATAAAAAGAATGAATCACAGCAAGAAGAAGCAGGAGGTAAAAGCGACAATATTGAAAATCCATTTGTCTATCAAAGCGCAACAAACGCAACTGTTCGTCAAAATACACGAGCTTAAAAATACGTAGACGTTTCAGTTCATTTCGTCACTGAAAGTTTTGGGAAATGCGCGCGCAACAGCCTGGCAGCCCCAACTCGCCGTCTTGAAATGTTAAAACTAATTGGTTACGTGATACATGGAACCGAAAATGAGTCAATATTCAATACGAAACTAGTCAATCGAGAACGAGTCAAACGGCATCTCTCATATTCATATGGCTGTTTTGGGACGTTCAACCCAACATTTCAAACGGGTCAATATTAGGAGTTCGTTTTGTGTATACTCTGTTTTGCTGAGCTTTTATAGGGGCCTATTGAGACATAATTGCTTCACAAACATTTTTATGTTCTTTTTGCAGAAAACAAGAAAGTCTCTAAATTATAGGACCTCAACGGCCCTATGTGTTGTTAACTCTACATTTTATCTGTAAGCCACCAACACGAAGCTCGCGAGTTTGATCTCGGTTGCAGTGGTGGCATTTCGATGGACAAGAAATGTTTTAGGGCCATGATCTTTGAGATGTCAGTGCACTATAAATAACTGCAGATGGTCAGAGTTTTTGCACTCTACGCAATGACGTCTCTCATATTCATATCATAGCGTTGAGAGTTAAAAACCGAGATAATATCATTCTTAATCCCATTATTATATTTCGGCGTTGTTGAGTATGTATACATACATGACACACCAGCCTGCTTTGATCACTGCATAATTTATGCCTCAAGGTACCTGATACATCGTACTTCTTGCTTTTTGTCAAGAGAAATACACCTAGATGGCCTTCTTTTAGCCCATTAGAAGCTTATGTTCCCGCTAACACCGTTACGTGACTAGTACGCGACCAAAGACATACAAACTTTCATGGTCGTCTGAACACTGAATCGGTTTCCGTTGGTATGAGAAAAATTCTACCATAGTTGTTGGATCAAATTGAACAATAACATCTCGATGTGAACAGCTTCTCTGGTAGATTGTAATTTATTAATACACTGGTGATTACATAGTGAAGAAAGTGCGACGCCTTCTCGGCACTTGGAAAAACAGCGCCTGTGTGACAGCAATACAAAAACACCGTTGGTTTCTTTAGGGGTTACTAACCTTAACGAATCTTTAAGAATAGATATGTTTTACACATGTGTGTGCGTCTCTGTACTTTCTAGTTTGTGCATACGTTATAGACTATCTCCATCAACCAACACCTGGTGGAGCAAGCCAGCCTATTGCAAAATATCACGTGTCGCGTGTGAACCATCTCGAATAATCTCGCATGATCACATGAGAACTCGTACGATTCATTTGCGTTCATACAAGATTATTAGATACGAAGCATGATTTAAGGCGGTATAGAACGCATTGCATAAAGTGTCACTACTTACGTTGGCATAACCATTGTTCGCCATTACACATTTTCACCACATATATAATTTAGGTTTGTGCATCGGTGTAGCGGGGAACAGGGTGGTGGCAGAAAAAGAGGAGGGTCGGCTCCGGCGAACTCCGAACAGTTGTGGCACCGTGGTACGTTGACGTGCCGTACCCAGCACCTCCACCACTCTGTTACATATACGATTGGGTTTATTCAGAGGCGACGTAACGGTCGACTCGAAGGTATACAGTGAACGCGCACCGGAGACCTCTTGCCAAAAGCAAAACGGCATCTTCTTCTGCCACCACCCTGTTTTCCGCTACACAGATGCACATACCTAAATTATATATGTGGTAACAATTATGTATTATTAATTGCAGGGCCACATCTCACGCACCATTTGACTCTTTGTGCTGTTTTGTTTGTAAGCTCTTTTTTACTGTTCAAGTGCATTTCCACAGAAAATTTAATGCCTCCCCTCCTGCTTAAGGCCTGGAAATTCAGGCCATCAGTATTGAATAAATATGGGTCATATGAGAATTTTTAATGTGTAAGTAATGAACCAGGCTAACATCTCAATGATAATATTGTGACGAAGGAACGCGTTTATTTACAGGAAATGGTTGAGATCAGTACAGCTCAGAGCCAGAAAACCGGCGACCGAGCTGCTCGTGAGCCAGACCGCTTCCACCTCTTCCTCTTCATGCGCCCATCGAGGTGTGTCATTTCCCCCGTTCGCAGACGATGCCCACTGGGCGAGTCAATAGGAAGGTTGGTGGTGATATGGCTTGAGGCGCGCGACGTGTGTCAGCTGTGTCTTGCTAGAGCGCCGACCATTGCTTGTGACGCCGGAGATGACGTATGTGACGTCACTGAGACGGTCAATGACTACAAATGGTCCGGAGTAGTGGGCCAGAAACTTTTGGCATAAACCACGTTTGCGGACAGGTGTCCACAACCACACCAGGTCACCCTTTGTGTAGGCAACGGAGTGATGGTGGGCGTCGTACCGGGTCTTGGAGCGCTGTTGAGATGCAATGGTTCGAAGGCGTGCGACGCGACGGGCTTCTTCAGCGCGGCATAGTGACTCGGCAACCGATGTTTCCACATCTAACGTAAAAGGCAGAATGGTGTCGAGGCAACTGCGGGGGGAGCGGGCGTAGAGCAGGAAAAAGGGCGCGTACCCTGTTGTCTCGTGTTTCGCGGTGTTGTAGGCGTATGTGATATAGGGCAGTACTTCGTCCCAGTTTTTGTGCTTGGCATCAACATAAATTGACAACATGTTCGTTAGCGTCCTGTTGGTCCGCTCTACGAGGCCATTCGTCTGGGGGTGATACGGGGTTGCGTGGCGGAATTGGCTGGCAGACAGGCGTAGGATCTCTTCAACGACGTCAGCGACGAACTGACGTCCCCGGTCGCTAATGACGACTCGTGGAGGGCCATGACGGAGAATGATATGCCGAAGCATAAACTGCGACACGTGAAAGGCTGTTGCAGTAGGTATAGCCGCAGTTTCTGCGTAGCGCGTCAGGTGGTCGACGCACACGATGACCCATCGATTGGCACTGGCTGAACGCGGAAACGGACCTAGAAGGTCGACACCAACAATCTCGAAGGGAGAGCTAGGAGGTGGTACGGGATGGAGAAGTCCGGGTGATGTAGTCGTGGGACGCTTGTGACGTTGACATTGTTCGCAACCCGCTACGTATTTTTCTGTGTCGCGTCGCATCTTGGGCCAGTAAAACCTTTGCTGGATGCGATGAAACGTTCTGGCGAAGCCCATGTGCCCACTGGTTGCGTTGTCATGGCAGAACCGAAAAATTTGGGGACGTAGAGTGCGTGGAACTACCAGAAGCAGACGGGCGCCTTGGCCAGAATAATTCTTCTTGTAAAGGACGGCGTCATGGACTACAAAAGAGCTTGAACTGGCCGGGTCATTCGCGGAGGCAAACAGGTGATCTAAGCAATGATCCTCGTGCTGTGCTGTCCGGAAAGCCGCGATGTCAGGAAAATGAGAGTCAATAGCTGTGATAAAATCGTCAAAATTATCAGCTTCACACTCGGTCGTTGGTAGAGGAAGCCGTGACAGGCAGTCAGCGTCTGCGTGGCGATTACCGCTCTTGTAGCGGACCGTGAAGTCAAATTCTTGTAACCGTATGGCCCATCGCGCAAGTCGACCAGATGGATCACGTAGGCTCACCAACCAGCAAAGAGAGTGATGATCTGTGATAACTGAGAAACGACGACCGTAGATGTAGGGGCGAAACTTGTGTACGGCGAAAACGACGGCGAGGCACTCCAATTCGGTAACCGTATAATTACGCTCTGCCTTGCTCAGGGACCGGCTTGCATAGGCGACGACGTGTTCAGCATTGTTGTGTCGTTGAATAAGCACCGCGCCGAGACCAACTCCACTGGCATCGGTGTGGATTTCCGTGGAAGCAGAGGGATCGAAGTGGCATAGTATTGGCCCGGAAGTGAGAGCGAACTTTAGTTGCTTAAACGCTGACTCACAATTTGGTGTCCAGTGGAAAGGGACGTCCTTGCGCAGCAAGTCAGTCAGTGGCTGGGCCTTTTCAGCAAAATTAGGTACAAAGCGGCGAAAATAAGAGCATAGGCCCAGAAAGCTTCGTAGCTCGCGGATAGACTGTGGCTGCTTAAACTTGCTGACGGCGTCCACTTTCTGCGGGTCCGGTCTAACACCAGCTTTGTCCACAAGGTGTCCTAAAACCAGTGTTTGCCGTTCACCGAAACGACATTTTTTTGAGTTCAGTGTCAAGGCGGCTTTCTCCAAACATGTTAGAACAACGTCAAGGCGATGATTATGTTCTTCAAAAGTTCGTCCAAAAATAACCACATCGTCCAGGTAACATAAACAAATTTCCCATTTAAGGCCTCTCAAGACGGTATCCATATAGCGTTCAAATGTTGCCGGAGCATTACACAAGCCGAACGGCATAACATTAAATTCAAATAGACCGTCTGGCGTTACAAAAGCCGTCTTCTCTTTATCAACTGGATCCATGGGAATCTGCCAATACCCGGATCGCAAGTCTACCGAAGAAAAGTAGGAAGCTGAATGAAGGCAGTCAATTACGTCATCAATGCGGGGGAGGGGGTACACGTCCTTCTTGGTTATAGAATTGAGACGCCGATAATCAACACAGAACCTCCAGGACCCGTCTTTTTTCTTTACCAAAATAACAGGCGCAGCCCACGGACTTGACGATTCTTGAATTACACCAGTGGCTAGCATCTCGCCAACTTGTTCAGCAATAACTTTGCGTTCGGACACGGACACGCGATAGGGCTTTTGTCGGAGAGGATGAGCAGAGCCAGTATCGATCTTGTGACGAGCGCGCGTGGTCGGTATCTGAGCCCTAGGCACCTTCCGTGCAAAATCAAATACTTTAGCATGTCTCGCCAGCAGTGCAACCAGGTCTTTGCGCTTCTGTGAGGAAATGGACTTGCTAACCATTTTTGAAAATTCAGCTTCCATACCAGAAGTTTCCGGACCCGCCCTTTCAAGATCGCTTAAAGCTCCAATGCAGGTGCTGCTCTGCTTTTCGAACAGGGCAAGGCGCATACCAGCCGGTAGTACAACCGACTCGGGTGAGCTGTTTATCACCCATAATTGAGCCGTCTCGTCTGCGAGAGATACAATGCATCGTGGTACAAAGATGTTTTTCTTGAGACAAGCTACAGGCAACGGCTCAATCACTATGTCACGTGAATTCAAACTCGAGTTGGTTTCCGAAGTGGTCACTTGTACGCTGGCCGTGGACCACGCTGGCAGAAGTACATCTTTAGCTACAGTGAGGTTACCTTTCTCACAATCAGGCTGCTGGGCGAGAGTAGACAACAGAACCTCACCTGCTCCACAATCCACGGTCGCACGACACTCTCGCAAAAAGTCTATGCCAAGTATAACGTCATGCGTTGATTGAGCCAGTACTGTGAATTCCGCCTTGAACGTTTTACCGGCAACACTAACAGACGCAGTGCAGACGCCGACAGGACGCAAGAATGCGCCGCTCACTGCCCGAAATGTGGCAGGTTTGTCCCAGTGAAACATAACCTTACGGCCTAGTCGTTGCTTAAAAACTAAACTCATCACGGAAACACTTGCGCCAGTGTCTATCAATGCCATCGTGGGAACGTCGTCAACAAGTACCTGAACCTTATTCTGAAGCATAGAAACTGGTGGAGGCATTCTTTGATGAAAATCGGTACGTCCAGCGACCTCACCTCCGTCGGCCGCGCTGGCTAGTTTCCCGGTGGCGGAGACGACATTCGTGACCGGCGCCGTGGAGATGGTGACCGAGGTGGACGGGTGGTGGGCGGCGTTAAGCTGCGCACAGATCCGGGCGAATCACTCCGGTTGATCGGCTGGTAGGCGTGCCGCTCGTCAGTTGGGTTGGGGGGCCAGTAGGTGTAGTCAGGCCGTTGGCTTCGTTGTGCAAACGTCGCGGATCTCTGAGGGAATGTCGAACGTGGATTACGTCGCATTGGGCAAAATCGGGCGATATGTCCACGAACACCGCACTGGTAGCAGACGGGCCGTTCACGGGGCATAGGGAACGTCGCTGGATGTTGAGGGTACGCGGCGCTCTGTTCCCACTGAGACGCAAAAGGAGGTGGACGGCTGTTGTAGCCGTAACGACTGTGGGGAGCATAAGGCGGCTCTACATAAGAAGACGCCGGTGGTGGAGCCCTTAGCTGAGGGCCGCGGTTGGAATAGCTGCGCTCCTCGAAACTCGTAGCATTGATACTTGTGGACGGTGTATCGCACGGTGGTTCTCGGGCGTTCAAGGGCGCGTAAAGGTGACGACGAAGTTCCTCACGTACAATGAGGCGAATCGTTGACGAAAGGTCGGTAGGCACGGAGTCTTGGCACACATCGACAGTGGCGACGGTCGTAACATTGGCAAGGCGTCCGAACTTCGTAGTGATGCGGCGAGTCTTCAGGGCCTCAAACGTTCGGCAGTGCCCAATCACATCGGCCACAGACTCAAGACTCTCCTTGCCGATAAGGAAGTGGTAGACGTCTTCCGCAATTCCTTTGAGAATGTGGCCCACCTTGTCCTCTTCCGTCATGTTGGTGTCCACACATTTGCACAGTTTCAGTACCTCCTCAATGTAGGTTCTGCATGTCTCACCACAAGCTTGAGCTCTCTGCGACAACATTTGCTCTGCACGTTTCTTCTTCGTCGCAGTTGTTAAGCAGTTGTTATCTATCCAATATTCCACAATACAATTTTTGCTTTAGCTGTGGTGACGCGACCATGCACAGCTTGAAGCATTAATATTTCGTTGTAGAGAGCATCAGCGGGCACAGCATTTCGAAAAGAGGAAATTCGTTCCTCATAACGTCTGCAATATATATGGGTCCTATTATCGAAAAGTAGATGCCGAGAAATGACATTTAAGGAAAAATGTTAGAGCAAGTGTATACGCTGTCGCCTACTTACAAATATGTAAGCGTTGGACGTGCAGGAAATTGAGAAAGAAAAGGATGAAAATGTACTGTAAAAACAAAACATTTCTCTTCTCACTACTGAGTCATATGCAAATCAGGCTGAAACTTAACTATAGCGCAGCTATCGAAAACTAAATACACGTTTGTGAGGGTTACGTACTTTTAATGAAGACGTTTAGAACTCCTCTTTCAGGCGCTCAGCAGGGCTTGTTTTGATTGTTGGCATTTTTCTTTTTCCCCCAGGTGTGCTTTGAGCTCCACACCAGTTTTTTTTTTTAAATGAAACCATTCTGTACCTATTTTTTGCTGCACTCCCATTGCTTCTTTCCACGTCTTGTTAAGTGGCACCTCCGTTTTCAGGTGTTCGTCTTGGCTGCTTGAAGTGAACAATTTGCAGTTTTCTTTTTGGGCACGAATGCCAGGAATATCACTCCTGCTCCACCGGGGGGGCCTCACTAGTACCCGCGGTGTCATTAAGGCCTGGGCGTTAATTAGCATCATCATTCCATAGCAGCTGCTTCCCATTCGAGTAGCAGGGGCCCGTTCCACGTTCGCCTTGTTTTGTTCACTCTTTCATTTCCGGCAGCTTTGGCAGCTAGGTCGAGGAATCAGAACTCTTCCCCATTTCGATTTCTCTATTTTGTGACAGGCTTCTGTATTTTTTTTTCTTTTGCTTGTTCTTACACGGGACTTGATGGTGTTGAAAGCAGGTGCTGGGATTCCACGCAGCTCAGGAGTTTCACTTGAGGAAAGTGAAAGCGTCGATTACGAAGGAAGTGACCGATATTTAAAGCCTCGGGCTCTGCGATCGAATAATGAGCCTCACTCTATACTCTATGGTCTCAATTTCTTCATACTATAAGCTCATCCTACTCGCCATAAGCAATGGGCTTATGGCGAGTAGGATGAGCAAGTCATCACCCATCGCTTATGACGAGGAATGCAAGTCATTGTCTGCCTTACGGAGGAGCATCAAGTTATTTGGTCTATGCTAAACCGTTAGTTTCTTGATTGAGTGGGCTTAGTCATGCTGCTGCTGCTGATGATATGGAATAAAGGTTTATTGATTTCACTGGCAGATGGACAAAGAAGGAAACAACAAGACTGTTTGACTGAAATGCTGGCAGAACGAGAAATTTTAATGGCTATATTTTCTTTGTTAGACACAATAATAATGACAACTAACAGGTCGCATTGCTAAATAAATTATAAGTGATGTTAATTGGAAGTAAAAAATAATGTATATGTGATGAGAGAAAATCGGACGATGAGGTAAATTGCCGTGCGCAGGGACCAAACCTGTGACCTTCGAGTAACCCGTCCAAGCACAACCGCTGAATATACCCGGCGGCCGTGCCACTGAGCTGCCCTAGCAGCCGACTCCCTGTCTACTTTATAGGGCATATGGGCATTCGAGTGTGAAAGTCTCATTTAGCGCCGCTAGTAGCCATTATGGCCGTTTTGACGGCGTCGTGGCTGCTAGCGGTGGTCACTGACGCTGCTGTGTTTCAATATATATATGTATTACATGAAGTGGAGGGATTAAAGACGCCCATGGTTTCTCAGTTGGTAAGCATTGGAAGCGTTATTGAAAGGTCGCAAATTCGGTCCCTGCGCATGGCAAGTTATCTTTTCGTCCACTTTTTTTTCTTCCCATTTACGTTACACTTACTTTTGGTAGCATGTCCAATACTTTCCTTGGGAGTGCTGCGTGTTAGTTGCTACGTGATTTTGAACTTCATTGCTCATCATTAAGTTTTACTGATGCTTCGCGGGGCTATATGGTAACGCACAAATTGTGTTCGTATAATTTAGCAACCACAAAACATGAACACAAAGAAGTGAGTGGCATTCCAGATAGAACAATCGTTGCCTGTTTATATGTTCTATTCACTTTTTTTTCCCCTCTCTGCGGAGAAGCGTGCGAACACTGCGCTATTAATTATTTGATGATCTAATTACATTGATGGAAAAGTAGAGGACTGCTGAAGCTGAAATGAGATTCAATACCAAAAAATAAGGTGCACTTCATGCTATATCGCCTCGACAGGACTGAGTGGAGTCGTATCCATTCTGTACCGGCTCGAAAGCAATTATACGTGAACGACCAACCGTATCGTTTCTTTCTTCTGGCGTCTGCGGATACGGGTAACTGGCTGAAAAACGCAAATAGAGGCAGTTTATTTTGTCCCGGGTATACTAATTGTTTAAGTAAATACCCCGCTGAACTTATTATTCGAGAAAGGCCGATTGCAGCAGATTTATATCCCGCTAACGCATTGCGAATGTGCTTATCGGCGTATTATTGCTTTTGTGCGATACGTTCTGATGCGATGGACACATCGGAATGAGAAACTGTGGTAAAATGGTTGAAGAGTAGAAATGCTGGCGTGGTTGCCCAGAATTACATTCGCTTTGTTGAACCGTGCACAGAACTCAGGGCAACTGTGCTTGCATGGCAGGGATGATAGAGATTCGAAGCTGTTCCTCGATTATACGTCAGTAAACAAGTGGATTGCAAACTCCGGCAGACGGCGGGGCCTCTCGAACATAGAGATCGGAAATGGGCCGTATCGGTGCAGTTGTGTACGCAGTATTTTCGGGCATGCAATGGCTCTCTATCCAGGTAATTAGAATGTGGGTAATGGCGGTAGCCGGTGCTTGATTGCAATTAAAGCTCGTGTTCGACAAGTGCCTCAGCTAACTCTGATGAATAGCTAAGGTAACTAAAACTCACTTCTGGCATTTGTTCATGGCGAATCAAAGCCGAAATTTGGACGAAGAGCAATTGTGTCTCAGAGAGTCAGTAAGATGCGGTTTCGTTTAGGCATTAAGTGAAACACGAAATTTCTGTATACCGAAAGAGGTCCCGTGGTCGCCTCCTAACTTATTGAATAATGTTTCTTCCTGGTATTGATTAAAGCTGTCGAGAAGATCGACCAACTCTATCACAGTGGAGGGCTACAGATAATGAATAAATAAATTAATGAAAATATTTCACGACTTACAGGTGTTATTCTCTGGGTTTGTAGTTTTACATGTGCCATGCATACTTTAAGAACACGTTTCCCTTTACTAATTGGTTTAGCGTATTGCACCGTGTACATGATCTGACCGTACCTCTTTTCTTTTCTGTATATATATAGATATATATATATATATATATATATATATATATATATATATATATATATATATATATATATATATATATATATATATATTTATATATATATGATCCAAAAAGTAATTCTGTGGGTCCGGTGCAAATATAAATAAGAATAAAGGAGCACACTTACGAAAATTTGATAATTGTTTACTCTACGTTTCGGCCGTGGCACGGCCTTCGTCAAGATCCTGACGAAGGCCGTGCCACGGCCGAAACGTAGAGTAGACAATTATCAAATTTTCGTAAGTGTGCTCCTTTATTCTTATATATATATATATATATATATATATATATATATATATATATATATATATATATACGGGCTATAATCTCCTAATATCTTCCAGGATCGGAAATACAGTGTACTTTCTACTAACGTTTTTTTGTCGCCACTCGCCACCTTCAATATATATTGAAGGAGGACGGCTAATAAAGAAGTAAGTAATATACAGAAGGTTGACCAAAATAAAAAGGTTAGTTGAAGGTTTGCACTTGTCCCTGTTCGTTCGTAATGTATCTCTGACTTCATTTGGGCACACCAGTCTACCTTGAAATATGAGCGAACTCACCCAACCATAGGTTTTAATGAGCTACGATTGTCTGTTTTTGAAATTGTCTTATAATTCTGGGTTCGCTCATTCTGTGTCAGAATTACATGCCATCAAGAATTAACTAAGCCTGCGATATTTTTGCATACGTTTTTGCCTGCCTTGTGGTTTGGTGCAAACGAAGTCTCGCTGTACTTCGTGCAGTTTTTGTGCCGCGATGCAGCTGAATATTTTGCGATGGTGGCTCAGAATGTTCACCTAGTTAACAAGAACTCTTTATCAGTACAGCTATTGCAAAATAAGTGACAATTTTCGAATGCATAAACGTTGACGTTAAGATTTGTGGTGTCGCTTCATTTCTAGGTCAAAATAAACAGGTGCAGGCTACGTAAGTTTGCATTTAAATATTACACAACTGAGTTTAGAGTGACGTAGTGCGAAACTAAAATCAGGCAGAAAAAAAAGTGGTAGCTCATAACAACTCATTATGTTGGAAGGGTGTATGAAACAACTAAGCTGCAGGAAGAGTGCAATGCACCGGTATAAGTGCTAAATGCCAACTTTACAGTAAATTTTACCCTTACAGCTGCCGCTCAATAACGTTAGTTTAAATGGTACGAAACTTCGTGTTGTTGTAGGTGTTCATAACTGATTACAGCTAGACATGAGAATATGACAGGGGATAGGCATTTGTATTTGATAGCCCAGCAGTATTCTTCTCTATGTCTCTTTGTTTTGCCTCGACTTGTTCTGCTTCATTTGGTGCTGCTGGCATTCCCACGAAGGAGTTTGTAGCCTGTTATTCTAGATAATATGACTACTTTTTCTCATCATTATGGTCATTTCTACTACCAAAAATATGGGGTAGTCAGGTTAAGGCAGGTGGGCTAGCTGAAAAGGAAGTAAGTGGTGTGATTAGCTGATCTCGTCATGTACACCTATTGTAAGTTTAACCATACAAAAAGCATTACAATAAAAAATATGCATTGTAAGTTGCTGAAGAAATCGCTACTCAGCGCCAGGATTTCTCGAAACTACAAAAAAAAAAAAAACCAACGGACCATCAGTTTCAAGCCAGTAATTTTGTATACATAATAGCAGGTATTGTTTAGAGTATATTGCAATCTAAGGTTATTTCACTTTCACTTTCACTTTATTTCCTTAAAGACCCCCCAGGGGGGGTGTTACATAAGGGGTGGGTTGTACAACGAAGATACAAAAGCAACAGGTTAACATTGCAGATGCATTGACACACTTTGAATAACACGTGATGGGCAGGTGATTGAAACAACATCGTGGGGAAGGTCATTCCATTCTTTGGCGGCGCGGCAGAGAAATGATGCAGAAAATGTTGAGGTGCCAGTTCGGGGTCGGAAGACTTGAAGTGGGTGGCCAGTGCGGGGAGAAATGCGTGCGGCGGGAGCGATGTAAGGTGGTTGGTTGAGTGAGCTGTGATACAACTTGTGGTACAGTGACAACGTAGCAATTCTGCGTCGAAGGGAAAGACTTAATAGACTGGATTCATTTTTAAGGGATGAAACACTGACATCGTAAGAATAAGAAGAATGAATGAAGCGAGCGGCACGATTTTGAACTGCTTCGATAGCGTTGATCAGATAAACTTGGTGAGGGCTCCAGATGGGTGATGCGTATTCTAGTTTGGACCGGATTAGCGACTGATAGGCCACAAGACGAACGTGATACGGTGAGTGACGTAGGTGACGTTTTAGAAATCCTAATGATCGGTTGGCTGATGAAATCATGTTAGTGATATGCGTTCGCCAGGAAAGATCAGGGGTTAATGTTACACCAAGATACTTATAGGATACGGCTGTTTCGACTGGCATTCTGTCGAAGTGCCTTAAATATTAAAATTGACCTCGACATCTACACGCGAAAACTATGGGACTACTAGGGAAAGGGCGTGTTAAGCAAGAGCACCCCAAAATATCAACGACAGCCTCTTAGTAGGTGCCATATTGCACAAGAATTAAGTCCTTATTTTTCATTGTACTTGCGCGCCTCTCTATCAAAAAGACGGCTTGAGCAGTGCCTGTTGGCGGGACATTTTCTACTCTACGTATCTGATAGCGTACATAGTGGCTGATGTCATTAGCCTTGTGTTTCTGTAAAACAACAACAGCAACAATACCTTGATTACCAGAGTCTACTGTGCAATAAACAACTATTGCCTTTTTATCGTCGTCACCTTTCTAATGCTCCGTAATAGATATTTGTTTCATAAAAATGTGCCCTATGGGAAACCTATATGGCATATTATCTTTTGGAAGAGATGAGTAACTTTTATTTTACCCCAATCCGTATGCCATCATGTAAATTTACAATAGTGAAGGTGCACGAGGATCTGTATAAAAGTGTGATTCTAAGATAATGAACTGCTGCGTCACGTTTTTCTTTTCTCGTTCTCTCTCTCTCTTTGCTCTTTGGAGAAAAGGCACCCTAGTTATTTCCTGGTATTCACAACATCGCATTGCAGGTTTATTTGTAATGAGCGCTATATATCGCGTCTTACATGGCTCATTTTCTTCAAGCAGGCCAACTCATTTCCTCAATAGTTTTGTCCTGCGATGTTTCTAGACTGGAATTGCCTTCACAAAAACAACAAATCTATCCGTGTTTCACGATGCCTCAAACAAGCTTACTAAGGTAGATGCCTTGTTATTCGCCCGCGTATGCTATGTGTTCTTTTTTGCATTTTATATTTATTTGACCAAAGAAAAAAAGTCTACATTCAAGGGCTCGTTTTTCTTCTTTAGACAAAGTATTATTAAGATCTAACAGACGCGTATGCCAAGGAAAGTATAGGGGACGTTATCAGAAGTAATTAGAGTGTAAATGTGAAGGAAGAAAAGTGAATGAAGGAATAACTTGCCGTGGGCAGGAACCCGACCGGCGGTAACACGTCCGATCCTCTACGAACTGACCTGTCAGCGCCGCCAGTAGCAACGATGGCAAGTGTGGCGAGTGTGACTTATTACTTCATATTTATATGATTTTCTTCCTCTTGCATTAAATTCCTAATAACTTATGCTTTATTTGTGTACAACTTCTCACTGTAACCTATAATGTTTTCTTCTTTGTAATGCCTTGTCTGGCTCTGAGTGTGCTAATGAAATGAAGTCCAATTAACAAATAATATTAAGAGGTTTGGTCTGTTAAAGGGACATTGAATTTTGGGCATTGAATAATATAGGAGCGCTTGAAAAAAAGTAACGCATAGACATCTTTCAGTTGTGGCATGAAATAATTTTTTTTTTACTTCTCACAAAGGAAATTGGTTTCGTTTGTGAGATTTCTCAAGTTTCAAGAATAATCTGTGTCTTGCTTTATTCAGTATTTTGTTTTTATCAATTATTCGAAAGCTGCGTATGACTAAACGCATAATATTTAATTAGTATAATAAGCTTCATTCAGCAATATTTAACCCATTCCAAGATAAGAGGCGTTCGGTGTCACTCATACCACGGCCGCCTGGATCCGGCGCACGTGGTGGTGTTCCCTGCGTGCCCGATCCAGGCGGCTGTGCTCATACACAAATATCGTGGAGACGTAATGTTTAGAATGCAATCAGCATAAATCCGATACGAAATTTGCACGTATGATTGATACTTGTTGAAAACGTTTTGCCTATACATTACTTAGCCTTCCTAACGCCATCGCATTATTGGCGATTATATAAGTCGCAATTGAGTATTAACAAAGCTTTTCCTTTCGTTTTTTATTCAACGTGATTTCATGGTCAAATATGGGGGTTAACATATTCGAACTGAATGACTATATGAGAATGGTGATTTCATGTATAGAATGAATTAAATAAATAAAAGTAAAGCAAGCATTATAGTAAACACATATTTTAGAGCTCACTACAGCAATGTTCTGAACACAGTCCTTGCGCACAGGAAAGATTAAGTGAATATATGTTCTTAAAGTACTGAAAAGATGCTCAAAAGGCAGTTCTTTATAATACTTCTTTCATAAGATGGAAGCTTCGATCTACAGCGGATCGCTTTAGTGTAGCTCCATATACCGATGTTTCTCTCTCATTTGAATGGTTGCAGACACGTGGAAGTGTAAAAGCGGCTGATTCTAATCCCGCTTCTGCGCGAACGTTTCGACACGTCCCGCTGTCGGCGAGTCTGCTCGGATTGTGACTTTATGCTTTGATGATTATATCTGCATATACCCGATTTTAATTCTGTACCATGCAGTTTGTATGCATCAATACATAATAAAGTTAAAAGTGCCTCATCACTTTACTAATGAACAAAGTAGTTTCGTTAGCCCATGCATTTATTACGACACGACCCATCTGAGTCCTCTTACTAAGGGAACGCCACTTTCATCTGTGAAATACTTAACAGCAATGACTTAATTCTTTACAGTACAAGAATATACATTTGTATTTGGGCTTGTTAGCTGTCCCCTCCCCTCCCACCCACCCTTTTCTTTTTGGACAGCAATACCGAACATTCGCAATATCTGTAAATGGAGACAGAGGCGCGTAGATAACGATATTGCGTTAACCAAATATTAAGTACAACTGTCTTATATGCTAAATTTCTTGGAACTGCCGAAGCATTCAATTGATACACGCGTCGATTTGATGTTAAATTTGAACACTATATATAAGTTATTTGCACAATTAAACTTCGGGGGTTATCAGATTGAGAAACCACGAAATGCATAATGCATAAGCTTCATACAGCGATCCCCATCATAGCGAAAGCTAGTCAGATATTTTGAAAGGCTCTTTATTCAAGCTGTAGAGATTCACCGACCGGGCCGTAGACATAACGCCTAAAATACTAAAATGCTCAGTGATATTTTTTTTGTAATTACAGCAAAGCCTTTATGTTCGAGCTTTAGAGTATGCTTTAGAAAAAACAATATCGTCCTCATTAACCAGTAAGCTATCAATCGCGTCCACACGATCAACTACAGAAGGCACGTTAATAGAGCATAGCATAATAACCTTCAAACCACTAATCTAACAATTTTTACTATTACGAGGAAAGAACTTTTACAGAACGTAAAATAAAAAGATGAGGGTCCCGAAGTATGAAGCTGCAACGAAACCCTCGTTGGTGGTCCCAAATGGATACATTTAGTATAGTTTAAAAAGTTGGTTAAAAAGAGAATTGAGTCTGAAGAGGACCGATATGTAAAAGTGCAGAGGACTGAAATGTGGGCTGGACAGCGAGTTCAGATAGAGATAGAAACCATCTTAATAATAATAATAATAATAATAATAATAATAATAATAATAATAATAATAATAATAATAATAATAATAATAATAATAATAATAATAATAATAATAATAATAATAATAATAATAATAATAATATTAATATTAATAATAATAATAATAATAATAATAACATCTTGTGTTTGCGTCAAAAAACTGTCATATGGCTATGACAGACGTCATAGTGGAAGGCTCCACAATTTTTCATCACCTAGTCTTGCTTAACGTGCATCGCACACTACACCGGTCTCTACCAATTCGCCCCCATCGAAATGCGATCGTAGCGACCTTTGGGTCGGCAGCCGAGCCCCGTAGCCTCTGTTTCACCGAGGCGGACATAGAGAGAGAAAAAAAGAATATAAAGAAAAATAAAGATAGAAAGGAGTATATAGAAAACAAAAAATTGGGAAAGAGACGAAAAGGCGCCGAAAAAAGCACGCAGCTCTTCTCGTTGCGTTGTCTATTCCATTGGTTCCGAGGACAGTTTGCGTAGATGCTCGGCAGTGTCCCTGTAGGCTAATCATTTTTTGCCCCGCTCGTGTTCTAAGTGTGTGCTTAGATTCCGCACATGAATCTAAGCACACACTTTTGGTGCGGCTACCATCCGTTTCAATGACCAAGGCGGCCGGTGATCAAAACAGACTAGCTGTAAATCTTGCTGCCGGCACTCCCACACTGACTGGACCTCTTTCTTCGACTTCGCACCCACCAAGAATCTTGGGGCAAACAGTCTTCACTATTCTAGCTAACAAACCAATCATTGCTACAAGAACCTAAGGTAAACAATAACGCATACATAAAGAACAAACACGACAAGTAGGAGCGCTTGTCCTAGTCGGTTGCGTAATTTTTAACAATGAAGCTGTTTAAGTTTTGCGAAATTCCGTTGTCAGTTAGCATTTAGCGGTTTAGTGTGGAGCCAAACTAAGAGAGGGGGAGCGTAGCCTGTCTATGCCGAGGGACCCGAAGCCGAGAAAAGGACACAGTATAGTGTAGCAAAGAGTGCAAAAGGGAAGTGACGCTCAGAAGCGGTGATCTGGGGCTGAGGAGGAGGCAAAATAGGAGAGGGAGCTTGAGGCATAGCACATACATTTACAATTTAGTATACAAAAGGTGTGAAAGTATGGTGAGTGCTGCAAGGAGGAAAATGAGAAGAGGCAAGTGTGAAGCTTGCCATTGTCATCTGTATTATGTATTGCAGCAAGATGTAAGAAAGAGAAGCGTTGGGGATGATGAGGTGTGGACATGATAAACTTTAGCATAGTTTTGTGTAGTATAGCTAGAGTTGGGACAGGGAAGTAAAAGTGAGAAGAGGAGGCTCCTAACTATGCTATTTTCTTAAGTATTCGCGTCATTATTGCCTAACTTTTTTCAGTTTCTGCGCTGGCTTTCTGTTGCAATATAGTAAGACCAGCCAGTCCAGCATGCATCTCTTTTCAAGTACAAACGAATGAACCATAACAGTTTCTCAAATTAACAGGTCCACCAGACTGGTCATAGACATGATAGTGAGTTCATTGGGCTTGTTCTCCCTTCTTTGTCTTTTCGCCCATTTATTTTGTGCTTCCGAGCTGCAAGCAGGCAATCATTCGTGAAATTTCGTTAAGCGTTTCACTCGTCTCATTCTCTTGAACCTGCACTGAATCATAGCTGTGTCCGAACGAACGTCCCGCACGTGTCAACCTTCCGAGTTGTCTGAATTCATTCGTGTGCCAGCACGCGAATAATGTATGTTGAAAGTTGAGAAAGGAGGAAGCAGTCATTAGCATCCATTATCAGCACTGACCGAGAAGCTGTCAGTACCCTCCTTTCTTTCACAATCCCCGCGTTCTCTAATGGCCTCCATTTGTGAAGGTGTGCAACAACTAGCGAATATCGCGGAAAATCGCGGAAGCGTGGACCCGGCTGCTTACTTGCATAACGTTTTGTTTTTCACCTTGTCGTGACTTTATTCGCGATCCAAGCACGCTTGAGTGGTCCTTATTTTTAACATGTAACGTCAGGCTTTTCTTTTACTCGTCCTAATGACTTGTACTTCGTTCACGTTTCCCATTTTATTCTTTTTATTAGGGGTCTGTTCGTTGTACGTAGCGTGTTGGTGGTTCCACTCCGGCAACGTTCTTCCCGAGTAATACATGCACGCAGGCGCGTGTTCCCCACGCAGCGCGCAGAGTTAGCCCGCGGGCAGTCGTTTTCGCCCGCACACTTCGCTAAGCGAACCACGAAACATGCTAATGGCCAAGCTACTCAAACAGCCGCCGGCATCTCGCCGTCAGCCCACATCAGCTGATTCGTGCTTAATACCGCGTCTCAATCATGCCACACGCCCTTGTCATTTTTTGAATGTGTGCGTTTTACTTTGAACCTACTTTAAGCAAAAGTACTTCCGTGAGGTACAGAAGGCTGCAAGGCAGCTTCTCGCCGCTTCCCGCTAGAAGCCTTGGTTTGCTGCCGCCGAAACGAGAGCTCATTTCCCGCGTAGCTCAACGCTCGCCTGCGTCTGTAGCCACACTACTACTTTTCTTCATATCGAGCTACTCAATCATTTCCGAAGACACACTTGAAAAGAAACAGCTATTTATTTACAGATGGGCCCGTTTGCCGGCAGGGAAGGATTAAGCTTTTTTGCGGCGCAAGGATTGCGATTTTTCGGGGTTAGTGCTTTAATTTTTAGCTCTTAAGTAAGCCAAGACACTATAGAGTTCTCCCTGACGCCAGTGTTGAGTATTGTGGCGCGATGTTGACGCCTTACAAACACACCCACGGAGTCATTTGAGAACCTGGTTTTCACGCAGCTCGCTCAATACGCTGCAAGGCATATTTGAGCAACACCCCATTCAGGCCTGCCACCTCCGTCGGACTAGTTACACAGGAGATCCGCTAGTATAGCCTCGTTGATCCCAAATAAAGCATAATTACGCGGTTTTTGCCTACGAAAGGAAAAACACTGTTTCGCGTTGCTGCAACAACGTGTCGGGATGCGCTGACGACGTAATCACCGGAACAAGAATGCTTTAAATTATGCCTAAGAGGCTTTTACTGCGTTGAAGTTGCGAAGCACATAGCTGTACACAGAGCCTTCATTGACTTGTGTTCTGATACCAGACATAGCATGCAAGTAAGGTACGGGTGTAGCCATGAAAGGTGTCTGCTTTCTTAGCAGCCGTAATTGAGGAATGAAGCATTCCACTGAAGCAAACAGGACAGACAGCATTGAAGAGTGTTGCAGAAAGAGCGTAGTTGAACGTAGTCTGAAGGCCTGAAAATTGATTATAACCTTAAGCGCCTGCATTCACCAGAAACTGGAAGCCCTCTCTTCGGAAACCTCTCAAGAAAACATCAAAATTCTGGAGCATTGAAGCAATCAACCGTGAAGCATAAACCTACACCACGATGCTTCCAGCCACCGCACCACAAAGAGATGTTACTTCATATTATATCAAGTCATCACCATCTGTGGCCTTGAAGACAATACCGCTTATTGAATTATTGGCTCTAGTGGCATTCTCTCTTCAAGAATTTGGCTTCGAATCACGTCACAATTACTTCAAGTGCACCACACAGTAATGTTGATGAGTAGCACACGATCGTATCTCTGGCAGACGAGTAATGGTTTCTTTGGTTCCATTGCGTTCTCTCGTTTTCATGCACGGCTTTCTTTGAACTACTAAGTATGTCATGTTTTATAGAACTTTTCTCGCGCCATTTGCCACTTTCGTATTAGAATAATCTACACGTGCCACCGACATCCTAGCCACCAGTCTCTAACCAAAATAACCGGGCAATACCAGAGGAGGAGGAATCGGGAGACCGGTGCGAAGCTCTACTGCTGACGCAAGGGAAGGATCAGTACCTCGACATATATATGAACAATTCATGCAGCTTGCTCTAAGCCGCGCAATGCTGGTTCGCGGCAGAGCTGGTAGTTGGTAACCTGGTTCGAGGTTTGGCTAAAGGTTTACCCCATCGCTTTCGGAGCTCTTGCTTGGCACCTCCAGAGTGTTTTGATTGATATGTGGGGTTTAACGTCCCAAAACCACCATTTGAATTCAGAGTGTTTTACGAATGTCCTTACAGTGAGATGAATCAGCAATTTTGTTGAAATGTTTGCTCCACTGTTTTTTTATTCTCTGCTAATCGTGTCACGTGTTAGTTAGATGAAGGATTTGTGTATTCATGGAAGCACTGCAGAGTTACTGTGTAGTTTTTTCCACAAACGAGTGGCAAATGAAATCCAAGAAAACACTCAAGATCTTAATGTTTGCTTTATTTGGAATGAGCTACCGTTTCTTGTCACCCATGATTTAGGAAAAGACAAGAAGAAACAAAAATGCAAAATATACCACAAACAAATTAGAAAAAGACGGGTCATATGAAATCAAAAGCTTTAAAGTTTTCAGCGCAGCGCTTTAAAGTCAATCTGAGCTTGCTGTAAAACGATGCACGACAAACTAAGAAAGCGGGACCACCGTGAACAACTGTTCACCATCCCCGAAGGGACCATTCACCTGTTTCATTGACAACGCAAGGGTTCGAGTGATTGCTTTCTGCATAACTTAGCAGAAAATAGTTATGCATGAGAACTGTATATCATGTGAGAGGCACAAAAAAAAGGACACTGAAGCCATGGGTACTCATTATGACCTATACGGTCAGCGAGTCCATGAGAACAACCAGGTTTTTAAATAGAAACAAAGAAAGACAGGACGAGTGTTCAATATCGAAAAGGAGATTCCTTGTGTGTTTTTGTCTTATTCTCAAACGACTTCACTAACTTTCGCGCATTCCACATTCCAGAGAAACGTCGAGCGCCCCACAACCCGTTCTGCCAAGCGACTGCTCCCTTCTTTTTGTATTCCTCGTCACTGGTCTCGTCAGCTCCTTTCCTCCCTCTCTTTCCTGTCCTGAAAGCATAATGACCCCAAAAAGGATTATTATCTGAAATATCACTTATGCAATCAAAATATATTTTTCGCCAAAATAAGTGCGTGTATGCGTTCTAAAAGTCGGTACCAAATACACAGCCCTAGCTCAGTTCACTACATTTGTAAAAAAAAACTAACTCTTATTTCAGTTATTCATGTTTCATTAGTTCAGTTTATGCCCGACGCGGTGGTCTAGTGACTAAGGTAGTCATTGCTGACCCGCAGGTCGCAGGATTGAATCGCGGCTGTGGTGGCTAGATTTTAATGGAGGCGAAAATGCTGGAGGCTTATGTGCTCAGATTTGGATGCAGATTAAAAAACCCCAGCCGATCAAAATTTCCGGAGCCCTCCACTATGGCGTCTCTCGTAATCATATGGTAGTTGTGAAACGTTAAACCCTACATATCAATCAATTAGTTCAGCTTACATGATTGACCAAAATAATTTGTACGCAGTGGCAGACCTCGACATGGTGTTAATTATCATGGAAAGCCAACAATTATTACCGTTTATATGTACTGACTAGACCAAAAAGAGTTTTAAACCAGCTGGGTTTTTATATAATAACTTATAGCTTCTTACAGAATCAACCCATTATTATGATATTTTCAATTATTGCACAACTGATAAGTGCTCCAGATATGACTGCGGTGTAATTAAAGTAACCGAATATATGTTAAATAAAAAGACACGGTCAAAACAACACATTACCGCAATTTGCACTATTTTTTACTGACATCCTTTATTATTAGTCTATTATTGATATCCTGCTTTGTTATCAACCCTACATTACCTAATCTTAGCATTACCTGGCAAGCATGAGACGTAATTTAAGAAGAGCTCACTAACCAGTTTTGGGACGCACTAGCGACCGGTGGGTCACTCACCACTCGCAAGATCACAATGTGTCGTTCGCTGGCCGGAACTATCATCACACGATTCAGGTTCACACAACTCCCCTCCGTCGATGATAACCTTCGTTGCCTTTTGTAGTGGTTTGTGATGTCCAGAAAGTGCACCAAACGTTCTTTTTTCTCTCCAAACGCGTCCGAAAGCTTCACGTAATCCTCACTGCACTAGCTTGGTCTGCGCCATGTTGCTTTGTAGGGAACGGTCGCCCGGTGAGGTCGTGTACGTGACTTCTCCAACAGCCGATAAAAGCCGCAGAGCGATGCTCCAGAGCATTTGCAGAACAACCTCTTGAGTATAATAGAACATTGGCCCAAATTTCCTCATGTTTACTTTGTCCGTCACCCACCGGAGGAAAACGGTGGAAGACGAATGTATATGCTCCGGTATATTTTAGTTTGATTGAGGCCACTGGAGCAGAGCAAGGCATCCTTCCCCAATTACTCACTGCAGGGTACTTGTTTTTCATTTACAGAGAACGTACACATGGACGGGCCGTCACAAACGTGCCTTATATTTCTCATACCTTCTTCTGTCAATGATTCGAGATGACGGGAGTGTTTTTGGAGTCTGGCAGGGTTCAAGTGAAATACAGCTTCATGACAGTAACGCATGCGAACAAGGCGAGCTTCCATATATTCAGTGTATCATTGCAGGAAACCCTACGGTTGGTGATTCGGTTCAGTGATGCTACTCCATCGTCAACTGCTTCTACGGTGCCATAACGCCACTTAGTAAACAAACAAGACCCTCCTACCATTTATGCGTAAGAGCATCCCGTTCCTCTCCATCGGAACTCATTCAGCTGATGTGATGACCACACTAAACACTTACACAGACATCGTCCTTGAGATCCAAGCATTAGTGCAGCAACTCGAGTATATCTCCACTGACATCTCCGACCAGAAAACTTCGTTCATTACAACAAGAAACTGGCAGTCGTGTGTTCCCAAGAGAGAAATTTCAGGAAAAAAAGCAATGGTATGCAATTGTTCATGCATGCGCGTCTCTCTTAAATTGTTCTCAGCTTATCGCATAATCAAAACACATTGAAAGTGTCGCTCATAATTCTCATTTGGCAGTATTGTAATCGTGAGTAATCTTTTTCGTCTTATTTATTTTCCTTCTGTCACATATATATCTCCGGGTCATGATTGTGACAAAAGTTACGATAATTTGGCGGGAGGTCAATATGATTGTTACCGCGTTAAGGCACGATTAAGTGCTTTCGCGATAAGTTGTTGCACGTATAAGAACAAAGCAATATGCTACGAAAATTACAACCTGTATCAACGTCAATTGTGAAGGTATCCCTTTCTCGACTGCTTGATTTACTGCTCTGAAATCTTTCACTCAGAGAAACACCTCTGCAAGGCACGGAAGCCTAACGTAATTAAGTATCTGCAGCCTGGCTGAAAGCTCACAATGTCACTCGAAAGTCTGATGCAACAGAATTAGAGAAGTCTGATACCTTGTAGCCATTCACTCGGCTGCGACGCAAACATTTGGGACATTTACTGTGTGCGCCCAATAAAAAGAGAGGCAGCCAAAAAAAAAAAAATCAACAACCACGTTGCCGGTATAAAGTAAGCCAGTAACGAAACGAGAAGCTTCGGGCAGAAGGGGAAGAGAACGAATCTACCGAAGCTCATCGTTATGCTCGCTTCTATGCGATCACTAAGGAGATCTGTTCTCAGAGCGTCGTGCATTCGTCCCGCTTCATTATCAAGTATAATGGACGGCTTCTGCTGCAGATAGGTTGGAAGAAGGCCTCGATAGGGGCGGAAAGCGTGGTGGTTCGTTGCACAATGGTTGCGAAAACAGGCACCGGTTTGAAAGGGCACCTGCGGTTCGGAGCTATTACGTGGGCGAATCTCCAAACACAACATGCGCCATTGTATGCTAAGCTGCACGCCCAGGATGTTCGAGCGAAGCGTTCCTGTCGTGTTACTTATTTAAGGAGTGATATGGTTTCGGGCGAAAGTCGAAGATTCACTGGGATTTAGAAATTGAAATACGGTGGGCCTAAGCTTTGGTACTAGAGGCCACGAAAGTGCCACTTGTTTACAGTTGATTTGGAAGGGTGCGTTTAATTGCGCTTTCTAGAATCGTCTCGAAATGGTATCTGGTGCTTTAAAGAGATAGCAGGGTATGAAAGCAGTCCAGCCTCGCTTTGAACACTGTAGTAGAACAAAATATTTTGACTAATTTAGGAGGCATACATATGCATAATTAAGGAGATAATCTACCTAATTAGGGAGACAATCTAGCTGCGCACGACGTACAATTCTTTGACATCAAAGTATACCAAGAAAGCATGTCCATGCCTTTTCAAGAAAACGTACAAAGGCACTGATCAGTATATATTACGTTTGATACAATATATTACGTTTTTCTAAGACGTTTCTTGATTGTCGCTTAAGAGCGAAACAGAAATCACCATCCAAACGTCAAGAGTAACTGAATTTCATGATTCTCGTCAACGTTTTGCAACGGTACTTACATTTTTATCGAGAGTCCGAACATCGATTGGACACGACATAAATCACTTCGTAAGAAAGAGGCAAGCGCAACAAAAACACAGAACATCCCTTTACTGCAATCAAAGAAAAGTTACACATCAGTACAGCAGCGGAACGCCGAGGATTTGGAAGCGCCATCTTTACAAGCCATAGAAGAGAGATTGCTAGCGGGCTATTACGTCAACAGAAATGACTCGTACACACACACACACACACATACACACACACACACACACACACACACACACACACACACACACGCACACACGCACACACGCACACGCACACGCACACACACACACACACACACACACACACACAAGCGCAATACTATCATACGAAAGGCGAGAAAACAATCAATTGCGAAACTGTCGCTTTCGACGTGATGAGTGTACACTGGTGAGTTATCAATCACGCCAAGGCTCTGCTCAACGGGAGTCGCTTAATCGTCAGAATCGCGTTACTTCTTAAAGCCATTACCATCATGAAATGGTGCTATTCGGGAGTATATTTCTATTCGGAGCGGCTTCCAGTGCGCCCGTTCATTTTCTCGATACTTCTTACAAAGAGTGACAGTGGATCTTCGATGTCTGCTTTCGCGAGTACGATGTCCTTCTCGGTGTACGATGTCCTTCTCTCGCGAGGTGTGCCTAACGCCGGAAATAGGGTGCCTAGAACGGGTCTAAAGCCTGTGTCTTTCTTTGCTATGTTCACACTGCTCTTTCTGTAAAAGGATCTCTTAGCAGCGAGGGACATAAACAACAGGAAATTTTAAAGGTAAACGTCTTTAAAACTGAAACTCGAATGATAGTTGAAAAGTTGGCGGGAAAACAAAATGACGTCATCTGTATGAATCAAGTGACTACAGATGACGTCATCGTACCGTCATCTGTAATTACGTATATGTACCGGCATCACTACGTCGCACATCAACAGTTCTTGATAACTTTATCTTTTATGTCATCATAGATTACTTGTTATCACGTTACAGAACGTCAACAGTTCGTCGTGTCATCAGGACATTGCCAGGACGTCCGCTCATGGCATCACATCATTGCTTGGTCAAAGTTGCGCTGATGCCTGAGGCAATGGAAGAGCAAGTGCTAGGCAGAGAACTTAAGGGGAAGTGGGAGCAATGGTAGGTTTAAATGAGACGAAAAACAAGCTGGCGTTTGCTTTCGAGTCATTTTACGCGAATGCATTAGTGAACCACGTGAATATATTTATTTATCTCTCTTTTAGGTTCGGTAATAGTAACGATGAAAGTTAACGGCACTTTTCTTGGACATTGCGGTTTTGTTTTGTTGGTCCGGTACCCTTTAAGGAAGTTCCTTTCTTTGCCGCACACAGAGAGCTGGAAAGAAATAGTCTCATTCTGAACATATTTCGATGAGTCCAGTGGGGCAAGTCGCGTTATCAAGGCTCATTGGCAAAAACGCTAAGTCTAGAACCCAAGTCAATAACAAATGAGACGTCGTTTTAACTGATGCTGTATTAACGGTTCTCAGTCGCCATTGTGCCACTTTTATCTAAAGAGCGCCAAAACAATCTTAAAAATGAGCAGAAAATATTACCTAAATAAAATGGCGATTTTACATAGCTTTAAAAAGAGCTCAAATCAGTCGCGGTATAAGGATGCAAAACATAGCAAATGAGGTAAGCTCTTATTGTGTGCTGTGTTAACATAGTGTGTAAAAATAATAGAGGCCACACGTGCCTCGAACATGTCAGTCGGACCCTCGAGCTTTAGGGCAGGATGTCACGTGCATAAAAAAAAAACATGTCTCCCATCACCAGTCGGGTTACGGTTCCTTATATGTATAACATGCAGTGTGAAAGCATCATCAAAAGTTAAGCTATGACTTAAGAAATGTGTCTTTGACAATAAGACATTACTGAATGTGATAGGATTCGCTTCTGTCGTGGCATTCGAATCAACCGCGAAAAAGTAGCTCACAAGAACTTCGGGATAAAGGATCAAGCGCAACAACAACAACAACAACAACAACAACAACAACAACAACAACAACAACAACAACAACAATAATAATAATAATAATAATAATAATAATAATAATAACGAAGGAGGTTGCCACACAAAGCACTAAGCTGGGAAAACTTGAAACTGCGAAAATGGACGACTCTGCAGACTGGATGGGCTCCTCTATCTTGTTTCTAGGCCTTAGCTTGGTAATGCATGTTGTTTCTAGGTTACTTGTAGGTCGTTACTAGGCTTTAGCTTGCTGATGATTACTACGTCAATTCTCAAATCAAAGAGGATCAACTAAAAACAACGCGCAGTCACAAACATGACAGGGATGTCCAACGAAAAACGAGGTCACGCTAAAACCAAGCGCTTGTACTTCCCACAGGTTTACGGGCACGTCGTCATCGGCGTAGGCCATCCATCGATTCGGGGTCTTCCCGCAGCCACCATTGCCTGTTTCGTTACGTAGTGTTGCTCTAACTGTTGTCTGCTTTGCTAGCCAAATTTAAATGGCACGTATTATTTCATGATGATGATAGTTTCTCACAGCCGCCGTTCCTTTTCCATTCCGTGGTGTTGGGCTTACTGTTACTTTCTCCATTTTTAGTAGACCAGTTGTGATCAGTGGGACTCATATTTTCCTGAAAACTACGAGAGAGGGTACTCTGGCACTGCGATCGTTAGGCGACCACGGGAGTAATGGGTAGTATACGAATTTTCCCGGTCTTCGTAATTGCGGACCTCGAACGCACAAGCGGCTTCGTTTATTGCTGTGCTTTGGTTTCGCTTCTACTGAAATGATGGACAGTTATAAACTTTGCGAGTTGGTTTGAAATCGTAAGCCTAAAAGATTAAAGTAGTGAAGTGCAACGGCTGAACATTTGCCGATTTTCATTCTGTCACAAAGTCACTTCAAGTGACGCGAAGTCAACCGAAGCCGAAAGAACGAAAACCAGACAAATTCCTGCACTACTCATTATTCCCATGCTCGCTGAAGCGCCGTGCGTTGCAGCTCGCATAGACGCTAGCGTGAAAGTTAACTTTAGTGTATTTATAGGAAACTCATTGGTGAGACCCAATTTCTGTGGTACATAGCGGGATAAAAATCGTGATACGGCATACAAAATAAAGCTGCTTTAACAGCTTCGCTATTAAAATACGTCGGTGAAGCAGAGAAGGAAAGCCCGGACTCGGTCAATTACCCAGCAGTTCGGGTGACAACCAATAACGTAAGACACCTAACAGTGGGCGAGCGGCCACCATCATTTTTTGCCTCCTTTGTAGTTGTATCGGGCTAGGAGTTCCTGATACTCTGAGGAGGAGATTAACGCACATCTGTCCCGTAAACTATCGAGGATTCATTCTCAAAAACGGTGAGGCCCAAGCTATTAAGCCTCCGAGTCTCTGCACCACTTGAAAACCCAACACATCATACTCTAAGACCACCCATGTAAGGCTGAGCAACATGATCATACTCCCACTACCTTGCAACATGAACCTGGTGTCCCGCCAGCAGCGAATAAAGGAGGCATGGAACCATCCATTTCGGCCTCTTCATATAAGTGCCAACCATCCGCAGCCCTAAACAGGTGTGACTTCTCAACCCTGTTGAACGCCCATGACAGCTACCGTAATTAGTAATGGTGCCCCAATAGTACCCAGATCTCGCCAAACGATTCCCTAGAAGCCGAGAACGTGGCCGTAGTCTCCGCCCTTTTTCTCTCAATGCGAGGCATAGGTCATCAATATAGGCTTTCAAATGGCGTGTCACAGCTTTGACAGTAACAGAATTTATAACAACGCGCCCTGAATCGATTTCCTAAATTTTGAACGAAACCATTCTTGATCACCTGGGCGCCAGCACGAGAGCCGGGCAAAGATACTATGAAATTGTATCGCGATACGATACAAGATACTCCAGCAAAAAATATTGGAGATACAGATACAAGATACTGCTGCAAAATTTGTGTGCGATACGATACTTGTCAATTGTATTCCAAGATATTTTGATACATTCGCAAATTTCTTGTTATAGAACCCGACAATCGAATAGCTAACGCGTATGCACAAAAACAACGGCTTGAATATTTCTGAAATGTTCTCAATTCTGTTTTATAATATGTTCATTGGTATCTGAAAAGTTTTGTCCGAAAGTAAACTAGTTTACTTCCGAAGGACTTAGTAGGCCTTGCTTTAGCTGCTTAAAAGGACAGCTCAGCAGACCCTTCTCTTACAGCGGTTCTTGCTTCTCATTTCTGTAATAAATTAGAGAAGCTGCTGAGCTTACCGACCAGCTAGTGGATTGCCATCTCAAATGAGCTTTATTAAACAGCGTTTGCACGATGGCACAAGCACACATGTGCAGCTTCAGCTTGTCCTTAAAAGGTCGTTTTGCGAAACCGAATCACCGATGCACAGCAGCAAAGACGCCGGTAACGAGGCTATTGTGAAACATTGCATATATAGGCATGCGCTTAGTGCATACAGCTGCTATTACTTTTCTTAATATTCTCATTTTCCAGCGTAGACCGTCCGTTATCTCTATATTTTTTAACGTGCAATCAATTTTCTTTGAGTGAGATACTCACCTGTATACACCTCAGAAACTCCTGAGACCTATTGTATTGCCACGTGGTGGTGACAATGAAGCAAGCAGTTGTCACTCAGGTTGATACGAAACTCACTAAAGAGCTAACTTGGTGCCAGAACACTAAGTGGGCGTAATTAAAAGCGATTTCCTATAATAGCGGCTATAGGTGTCGTCGGCCTTCGGTATTGTGATCATCGGCAGTACGCGTCTTGTATTCATACAGCAGTGATCACACTTTCTAGCCTTATCGCTGCTGCCCGCGTAGGCTCGCAAATTAAAATGAGTTCTTCTACTGTGCGTAATCTGAAGAAAAGTTGTTGTGGTTTTACGTCATACAGCTACGATATGATAATGATAACGGAGAATGGGAGCGCTCCAGAAATTTTCTCTGTGTGGTGTTCTTTAACGTGCAATCAAATCCAAGTACATGTGCCTTTGGCATTACACCTCTTCTGACATGTGGCCGCTGAAGCAAGACTTCCGCGCAATGTTAACAGCCCAATCTGAGACAATCTCGAAGTTTACGAAACATCGTAGGTGGCTTACGCCAAGCAGTTATAAGTTTTTTGTGTGACTTAGATCCAATCGCACCAAAGTAAAAAAAAATAAAGTAAGAGTGCGTGGCAGCATATATGCACAAATGAAAGCAGGACAAAGTCACTATTCACGCTATCGTTGCCCATAGCTACTATTAACTGACAGTTATTAGCAGTAAAAAAATCGGAACGACTAAAAAAGGAAGCGAATTGTCACTGAAGTGGAGTTTCAAGCATTCGTTGTGAATATGCGGAGACGCATAATACAAGTCGAACTTCTATTAGCTATGACAGTTAAGCATAAGGTATTATCACCCTAATGATAAAGTAAGATGATAAGAGATCATTGCCTATGCATATTTGCCTGAAATGGCTTCTTGGGATGTTCATAAGAAAAAAGGATCATTTTACATAACAATTATTTCTTGAATTTTCTTCCTAGGATCTTTAGGATGGTTTTTATTTATTCTCATTAATATAATGGAAACTTAATTTAGTCACTTTATTAAGCAGTAGAATTTTTGCTGCTGTATACTCCACGCACGCCTACGTAAATACACATTTACCAAATCACCTTGGCAGAAGAGAAACTCAAGTGAATATAAAGATGCAAGTAGTAGCAGAAATAAAGTCGACGATAAATGTAAAGATAAAACAGAGAGCTTATTTTGACTGAACTTTACTAAAGACATATCGCATTCTCGAATCCGGAAAAAAGAACAGTTCAGAGCGTTAGGTTATGATGGGATGCAACGGGACAACTCAGAAAGAGCATGTGCTAACATTCATATAATAATTTTCAACTCGAATAGCGGCATGAAAACTACATGGTATGCCACTATATTGTCTGATCGGTAAACACCTGCCCTATTCGATATAACTTCCGCACACATTGTGGTACACGGCACTTGCAAGTGTCTAAGGATGTCATGACATCGACACAACTGAAAGGGGTAAAAATAAGAAAACGAAATACACACAGGCTTGATGGATTCAAAACTGTGATTCAGCCTAGTTGGATTATATCCATTTTGAAATTTTTGTGCAAGGACACAGATGCACAGAAAGGAAGACAAACGGGCTCAATTGATTCGTTGATTAATATGTGGGGCTTTATGTCCCTAAACCATCATATGTACTTGAGATACGCCACAGTTGAGAGCTCCGGCAATTTTGACCACCTGGAGTTCTTCAACGTGCGCCCAAATCTGAGCACACGGAAGTACACGCAGGCAAGCACGTGAACTTAGTTTCTGTCGAGACAGTGCGAGGTATGATGCTCCTCTGCTCAACCAACAGGGACACACAGACCTCATTCCGTGGCCACACTTGTGTAGTAGGGTGGAAAGAGAAAGTTATGTCACCAGTACCCACCTGAGAAGTGGAGTCAAGTCAGCTGTTAATGTTTCGCACTGTATATTGTAAGTTTGCAGCAAAGTATCTTGTATCTTAAGACACACTTTACAGTATCAAATGTAACGGAAATACAGATACAGATACTCGTCTTGCGAGACGTATCGCTATACAGATACACGATACCCAAAGAGTATCTAAGATAGTATCTCAGATACATCTACCTTCAATATTTCCCAGCCATGGGGCCCAGCCTATCACGGCACACCAGGCAATCCGATCTCAAACCAACTGGCTTGAGATTTTCTGTGAAACAGCCCTTCTAAACCACAGTTAAGAATAAATTACAAAACAAGTGCTCTCAATTGCACACTTCATCATCGCTTTGGAACTCCTATACCAGCATTTTTTTTCGATCTTACTTCTTTATTGTATATGCCTTCCATTTGTTCGTGCGGTAATTGTGCTACTGACTTAAAGCAGCCCCGCCGCGGTGGTCTAGTGGCTAAGGTACTCGGCTGCTGACCCGCAGGTCGCGGGTTCAAATCCCGGCTGCGGCGGCTGCATTTCCGATGGAGGCGGAAATGTCGTAGGCCCGTGTGCTCAGATTTGGCTGCACGTTAAAGAACCCCAGGTGGTCAAAATTTCCGGAGCCCTCCACTACGGCGTCTCTCATAATCATATGGTGGTTTTGGGACGTTAAACCCCACAAATCAAAAATTATGACTTAAAGTGGTTTAGGACATACTCACGTGTTCTCGAATACCCAGTTGCATTCTGCGTCGCATTCAGCAATGAGATAATCAGAAAGCATTCTTCCTCCTGAAACATGTCTAACACTTTGTTTGTGCTCGTCATTGTTTATTCATAGGCCTTCGTCATTATTTCGTACCAGGATTTAGGCAAACGATGAAAAGATAACCCTAGATATTTCTATTATCAGTAGTTGTAGCGGCGGAGCAAGCAGAACACCAGCAGAAAAAGATGAAAAAAAAGGGGGGGGGGCGCCCACACTCAGTAAAACAACAGGCTCTAGCACAATCGTCAGTAACCTGATCAGCTGTAAAAAGGTTCAGCATATACACCCACGGCAACGAGACTTTTAGAGTCATCGTTAGGGGCAACTGTAGCCCAAGAGCAAGCTATATTGTTCACTTTGTGCTCCCGATCAAGTCAGAAAGGTCTAAAATTTCAGAGTCATCATTAGGGGCAGCTTCAGTTTCAGAATAAGCTCTATTATTCACTTTGCGCTCCCTATCACATGGGAAAAGTCTAAAATAGAAGGTTCCCAGATATCCGGGCATTGTTTGCGCCAGCTCTGGTGACGAATGTATTGGACTGGTTGCATAAAAATACAAAATGACACAGCCTCTTCAAAGCTTTAAAGAGCAGTGAAGCTGGGTGACCTTCTTTAACAAATCACCTAAACCTAGCCTAAAGATAGCCAGTGCAGCCAACAAAAAGCCTCAGGAGCATGTAGAGGGGTAGTTTAGACTGGAAAGGCTAAGTTGAGGCTGAATATCTATTTATTTTTGCCTCCCTCTTTCTCTCCTTTCTTACCTTCTCTCTCTTTTTTCCTCCCTCTATCTCATTTTTTTCCATTTTTTCTCTCTCAGCTTCTTTTTACTTCTACCTGTATTTCTGTTTCATTTCTTATGTTTCTCGTTCTCTAGCCCATAGCAACCCATTCATATGGTTTCGAGAATGTCTTGCTCTGCTTGCATGCCTGGATAGCCGAGTGGTAGGATGCTGTTCATCGGACTGTGGTTATCAAACTTAGGATTTTTGTTCGATCTTCTCTCACTACTGCAACTACATGCAAATAAGCACACGTCGCACTACAATTCATTTTAAATGCGAAGCATTTCTTAGCGAACGTCGGCGCCTTTGGGCGCATTCCTATCTATTTCTCTATCTATCTATCTATTTATCTATCTAGCCGCTTACGTTTGGGTGCTCTCGTGCTCACCCCCTTAACTTGGCGTGAACCAAAATTAGCAGGGGAGGGTAAAATGGTTTGACGAATATGACGCGCTGGTCAAGACAAGAATAATGACACAATCCCTTCGCGTACGTCATCAAACACTTCCCGTTAGACAGTGGCACATACCCACGGGCGGGTATGTGCCGCAGGTATGCAGATATGTGCCACAGGTGATTGATACTTAGCATCAACCCAGGAACGCCGACAACGCACGTAGGCAATTTTAAAGTGCGAGCTTTAAGAAATACCCACATCGGTAGCGTCGACCCGACGAACGCGAAGAATAAGTGTCAGGGTCCCACTGGAATCGAACCCAAGCATTCTGCGTGGCACTGAAGCTTTTTACCACGGAGCTACGCCTGGTCTTGAAACTAACTTTCAAATAGACGCTTATCTTCGCGAAACGTCAATACTGGTTGCAGTGGTGCCTACCCAGTTTTATAAACAATACTTATATACTCCTTTGATACAGCCGTCACGTCGGGTTAACGTCAATTGTGGTTAGTTGCCATGCGCTGAAGTTGATTTATGTAGCAGTGTCAAGGGCCAGCATCTTCGCGAGCATTGGCGTTTCATATCAGCTTCTTGTGTTGCTAATAGGCATGTTCCAGTTGGCATCATTGCGCAAGTGCAAACAACTGGTTATAAGAACATCTGCAACTCTTCAGCACATGTCTGTGCATGCAACATTTGCAGATATAGTTAGCGCCATTTCATGACGTGGTGCTCAATAAAAAAATTGCAACATACTCACTTTCCCAACGCATGCTTCTTATAACGTCGATTCCCAGGTACGTGAGATCTTCCGAAAGTTATATATATTTTTGTTCATAATTGTTAGCGCTTTCGCTTTTGTTCTGCCGCGGAATGGCGAGAATAAATCATAACATAATGAAGACTGCGATGCCACACAGAATAACTGAATTCGTTTGGTAGGAATCTAGAAATACACACTTGCTTTTCATTACGAGACCTCAAGATGAAGTACGAAAGCTGCGTGAAATACTTACTCCTTTTCATCTAATATATTGCGTGTCTGTGCTTTTTATTCAGAAAGAAAATGTCTACCAAGATGCCTAGGGGAGCAAATGAGAAAGGTCGGTCACGAAAAGGCCATGGGAGATGAAGAGCCGCGCGTGACCCACATTACTTTCTGCTGACTTCTAGATTTCTAGAGCAATAGGAATAATGGACCCAAATAGGTCAGCCGCAGCAAGAGCGTGTAAATAGTGAGTGGTCATAAGAGTGAGTGGTCATAGTATAAATATATATCGCAAAAACAAACGACAAAGTAATTACGTACCGTGACTTTCACTGGTGACCATTCTGAGTGATGACGTGGTCAAGTGTTCAAACACATTTCGGTGCGCCTAGCCTTGTCGTACAATGTATTTATAGTTGGAGAAGTAAACTGCCCATTGATTATAAAGAATTCATTTTTCTTCCTCTAATGCGTGTGTGCTTTTCAGAAGGCAACCCGACCTAGATTTCGTGAAGGAGAGAAACATTCCTCACGTCGAAAAAAAAAAGCTGCCTCATAGAACATCTATCTCGAAAGTCATCTGTGGAGTGGGGCTTTAGGTTAATGAGTTGGAAGGAAGAGAAACAAATACACACCAGAAGAATAGACATTCAGGCGATTTGGGTATAGGTAAACTTGTTGAATGGTTTCAGCGCAAAAGAAATGAGGACAGACGCAAAAAAGGAAGACGAAGACGAACTAGCACTCTCGCGCCTTTGAGATGATTCACACATAAACATGTATCTTAAGCCCAACATTTACACTACTTGGTATGTAGATTAACGTGGTATTTAACTACGGCTTAAAAAGCATGTGCCATTGCGCTGATAGAGGTACTTGTGCGGCAGCGTTGGTCCTCGCGTTCCTTCTTTGCTTCAGACCTCAATTCGCCTGCGCTAAAACAACCCAAAATGTTTAGAAGTAGGGAAGACACTTACCTGCACGTCGGCCCACAGCGTACTAAAACGCCTCTGCGTGTACTCGTCCCGTACTGCGAAAGTGCCCGCATTGTGGTCGTGAGTGCGTATGATTATTGTACGGGCTCCGACATGTATAGAAGGGCCGAGGCTGGTAGCAGCGGCAGCTCTCGGAAGGAAAGGCAAGGTGGATGCTCAGCGAGATGGATATATACGAAAAAAGCGCAAATTGTGTCCAGACAGGACTTCGCTCCTGCTTTTGTTGTCTAGAGGTTTCTACGTTCCTATTGCTTCAATTCATTGTCTTTCTTCCTTAGTTCGAAGATGTGTTCTCATTTGCGCATGTGAGCGCCTTTATGCACGGTGTACAGTGTCCTCTTGTTAATTTTTGCACTTACTCATGTCGAAGACTGCACCCTCCTGGCTTTTGTACGAGTTTTCTAGCTCTATCAGAATAATGATGAGATATTGAGCTACTTGCATAAGCCGTGCTTATCACTTTTTTTTGTCAATCAGAACTATAGGAGGGCTACCGCACCAGCATGCTTGCTAATCTACACCGCCGCTTTCCTTTTGTGAACGTCGCAGCAATGAGCTTTCTTTCAGTTACTTGTAGCGCCAGCCTTACCTTCTAATTAAGGTGCTGCATTGTTCCCTGGCTCTCGTCCGCTGGCAATATTTGTACTTGGGGAATGGCACTGATTGTGTTCATTCTTATTCGAGCGTGTGATGAAGAGGGTAGAAACTTCCTGGCGTTAAGAAGTGGTAAAAAGGGTGATAAGAATCCTGGTCAATGATTAAGAAGGGTGTGGACACTCAATAGAGACACAGTTGAGGTCGCCCACAAAATGAAAGACACTGAAGTTTTCAATAGACACGCTGGTGGGCAAAAGGAGGAAATATAACTCAGAAAAACAAATTGAGTTAATAAAAATGGCATGGGTGAAACAAAGGGCGTAATGCACTGCTTGTGGGCTGTTAGAATAACTTAATTTCCTATCGATTCGACATTCACTACTTCAGAAAGGAGCGAGGCAACCTTGACAATGAAAGCTTAGTGCCATTTTGCTACAATCAGCCTCTCCCGTCGACTCAAGCTTTATTGGTTTGTCGCGTCCATGCTAGGAAAACTTACAAAAAGAACTATGCACTACATAAAAGACGCATACACAGCAAAAACGTTTACACCCAAAAGGGTGTAAAAAGGGTGCTTGTACAAGAAAGCATTCTTTGCATCACCCTTTAACACCCATAAATGGTCGATTGAAAAAAAAGCACCCATTTGTTTGGGTGCTTGCCTCGATAGCACCCTAAAATAGGCTCTAAGGGTGCTTTTGTGCCTGAGAAGGGCGTAGGTGACGATTCATCAGATGGAATATGCAGCATAAGAAGAACACATAATTATAATATTTGGGATTTTATGTCTCAAAAACCTCGATATGATTATGAGGGTCGTCGTAGTGGAAAGCTCTCGAGATTTTGACAATTTGATGTTCTTTAATGGGCGCTGATATCGCACAGTGCACAAGCTTCTACCTTTTCGCTTCCATCTGAATTCGACTGCCACCGCCGGCATTGAACCCGCGACCTTCGGATTGGCGGCCGAGCAGCATAGCTACTGCACGAATATGTGGACCTTGCGTTAAATGACGGCCTAGACTTAGAATGTGTGAAGGTGCTCTCCGAATACAGCAGAATGCCAGCAGAAGCAAATGGCGTTTCATCTATAATGGCAATTAACTGCAATCCACGTTACGAAAGCTCACCTTAGCGTTAGTTATAAGCTACATGTTTGCTATGGATTATATACAGGATTATAATGTTCGCCCGAGTATGGGTGTGTGTGCGTGAGCCTGCGCATGTGTTCGCGTGTAAGCGCGATTGTGTGTACACCCGTGCATGTGTGCGTGCGCGTGTATGTGCGAGTCCGTGCTTGTGTTAAGCGTGCCTGTGCACATGTGTACGGCCATGCATGCGTTCGTTTACGGTCGCGTGTGTGTGTTGCCGTATGTGTGTATACGTGTATGTGTGTGCGCCTGTGAATAAGTATGCGTGTGTATCAGCCCATGCGCCCTCAAATTTCGTGTGTGTGTGCGGGGGGGGGGGGGGGGGCACTGCTCCTTAGTGTTTAAGGTCCCACACCTGTTCAGACTGGGAGTCTTTACGGGAGGTGGCTAAAGAAATGGCGGTGGTCAAGGCACTGTACACGGACTATTCAGTACATGGAAAACAGCTGCACATTTTCGTACCTCATCATTGCTTACGAACTTGCTGTGGTAGCTGATTAGGTCCACTGAGGCGTTTCTACGCTCGAAAACGTAAGTTATGACCAATTCACACGGAAAGCTGTACCTGCACTTATGCACAACCATCGTTTATATTAACAACGTTTAACAAGAACGTGCCCTGCCTTTGCTACAGGTGCTTAGCTAGTTCATTGGGCAACCATATGGAATTATGTGCTGATCATGTGGTCAGCAAAAAGTTTGTTATAACAACCTCGGCACGTTTCGTGGTGCGTGACAAGCCTTCTAAACATCCGCGACTGTGGATTATTTGTTCCAGCTTCGACTACGCATTCAGTGTTTGCGGCACCATACGCGGAATTGCCAGACACAGACAATGCGAAAAGAAATTCCTCTAGAAAAAGGTGTAGCGATGCTCTCCCGCTAATACCACCGAGGACGAAGTAATTATTGTTTCTGGCCATTCCATGGTGCACTTTGTTTTCCGCAAGTTTTGCTTCACTATTTTTCGCCCACTGCAATCGCATTCCGTCAAAATACTCAAAGAACCCGAGGCTGGTAAATAACCTGCGTCGCTGTGCGACTGGCTGGAAGGAGAGTTGCCGTTTACAAGGAGTCATTCCGCGCCGAACGGCCGTCCGCCGTATGCCCCATAGCGTTTGCCTTTCGGCGCCGTCTTGGCGGGTTTTTAGCTCCTCCCCCCCCGCTCACCCTGGCCAGCGTTGCTCCCACAACGGCGGCGTAGATAAGCGAATAGTTGCGTCACCAAGCACCTGCGCCGACAGCTGCGGCGCCGCCGCCAGTGCCTCCTCCTTCTCTCTCTCAACGTTGCCCTCTCTGTCTCATCAGTCTTTCAAATGCGTTGCGTTGGTCGGGGGTCTTGGTCGCTGTGTGTGTTTTAGCGAACGGGCGCATATTCAATGGTGGTCACGCATGACACCGTGTTCGAAGTGACGCTCGGATTAAGGAATATTCATGGAGTGGCGGACACGGACAACGTGGGCCTGTTAACGGTGAGTGTACTGTTTTCGTAGGTAGTAATCATACAGCGCTAGCTGGGCGCCTGCAGCAGCTCTGCCGAAGTAGGCTGCCAGCCATTTACAACAGCATGCGTTCGCGGCCTGTTGCAGATGCCCGATGAAACGTGTGACTTAACGAGTTCACACTGCTATGCGCGATGTTGTGTAAGTGCCTGCATCACTCATACAGTGAGTGATGTGATCACTTAACAAGGGCGGGATTAGTTGCTGATCGCACACTGTCTCTACACTGCACAAAGTGATTGATATTGTTTTAAGATGTGCTTTGGGCTACATCGTAATAACATTTCTATTAATACTCAAATGTGCAACGTGCTTCTATAGGTGTAAGCGTAAAAAAAGAAAGAAAAAGAAAAAAAAAGTGCCGCCATATACACGAAGTGAATGATGATGAGTGGGCGAAGCTCCGGAGGTAAACCTGGTAAACCATGAATCCTCCGTACATTTTGCCCACTCGATTTTATTGCAACGCTCCACCTAGCGTACGTCGCCGCACTATATCGAACGATGACACGCGCCATATGTGGCATCATTCCTATTTTATAACACCTCGCATCTTTCATAATCAACTACACGTACCGCCGTCTAGTTTATAACATCTTGCATCTTTTGGATGGATGAATGGATGGACGGACGGACGGACGGACGGATGGATATGGCTGTCCCCTTTAGATCGGGCGGTGGCTAGCGTAATACTTAATGCCGTCAGCTACAAGTACCGCCATCTAGTGAACACTGCAAGAACTGAACGAGAGGTGGCTACATACAGCGGACGCACAGCCCACGACTTAAGGAGCTTCGCTCCTAAAATTATGTACAGAGGCGCACTGTACGAAATGGCTTTTTTTTGCTTAAAGACGTGATAGTTGGAGGTGCTGATATGCCGCGATGCTCCGAGCACGTGCGCCTTGGTCTTTTAAGCTATTTAGGACAAGTGTCACCAGCAATAGGGAAAGATCTAGCAGACTTCTGAAGGCGCGTTGTTGTGGCCATCGCCGTGCGTTGTTTCTCCTCTTTTCTCTTTGCTGTTTTCCTGCTTTGCCTTCATCTGCGATAACGTTCGGCGTTATAACAGAATCGAGAGAGTATACGTGACTGTGGGAGCTATGTGCGGTAGCTCTAGCATAAGCTATGGCTGCTGCAACGTAGACGTCGTCCGCGCGCGTTGGTGTCGTTCGAGTGCTCCTAATTGCTTGATTGTGTTTAACTGAGTATTTAGGCACGGGTTACGTTTGTAAATCCCGTGGTCAATAATCGCTAATAGCGTGCCTCTGATTGCCATCAGAGGATGGGCTTGGTTGTCGAAATATGCCAGACGATTTTTCTGAAAGCAAGCTTTGAAAAAAAATTTTTAAATAAATACTTTCATACGTGCTAGGCAGTGCCTATTGCGGGCCCGCAACTCTCTAAAAACTGGACGAGCTATCACATCTTTTATCAAATTACAATGAATTAAGATGATAGAATTATAGATGACGAATTTCTGTGCTAGATTAGGTGCACAAAACACATGTTCGCAGCCCTACGTCTAGAAAGCAGGCAAATAGGAAGCACAGCGTCAAATTTGGAATAGATTCCATTGACGCAGCGTCTTGTGAGGGTAGAAAGAACGAGAATATTGTTCATTTTTGATGCCCTTATAAAGGCAGTCAGAATTGCACTGATTGGTGACTTGTAACAATTCCTCAGATTGTTAGAGGCGTGATTAAAGTAAGTTAATCTTTTACTTTTTTTTTGCAGACCTCTTTGCTAGTGCCACGCCCAAAATCATTTGTTCTCATGTAAAAGAGAAAGCAGAGATGTCTTCATTGTTTGTACATGAAGAGGTAAGTTTCTTGTGCGTTTTGATTAATGCTACATGTTCTGAACGTTGTACTTTAAGAATTGTTTTTCACACTGGCTCACTACCCTAGAAGGAATTTGATTCTTAGGCGAGTTCAGGCTTTCGTAAGTGCCATTTTTGAGCTGTAGTCTTACACTTCACCCAATTTCGGGAATTTGCTGTATGCAGAAAAACTCTTATCTTTATCATACGAAATTATTGGAATGTATGGGTTGTATGCTTCGAGTTCAGTGTAATGTCAATGACACGCCATTTCGAAGGATACACACTACACATTCTTTATATATGGTGCTGCCAGAACAGCACGAACATCCTTTTATGAGAAGTCATATTTGCTCTTATTACAGGATGAGAGGGTGCCGCTGACGTCCTGCGTAGTCTACCCCGGACCCAGCCTAGAGCAAGCCTACTTCCTGAACCTCCACATGGATAACCGAAAAACCTTCCGTGTCAGTAATGACGAAACAGGAGTGACAGCACTGATGAGTTGATTTTTTTTATTTTCAACATTGTCTACGGCCGCAAGGCCTTTAACAACCACTGTGATTAAGCGGCTTTTTCTCGGCGCGAGTTTGGAGTTTATCAAAGAAGTTGTTCAGGCAGTACGACGCTGAAACTTTTAGTGTCACAATGCCTGAACAACTTTTTCTAGTGTGGTCTTGATAGATGAACAAATTATGTTATTTGTGTAAGTTATTTTGCTTAAATATAGCTGGACCATTCCATGCCATACGTCCCAGCCACTTTGGCGACCATCTGAATTGTATTTGAAAAAAAAATGTGCTGACTTACTGCGTTGAAAACAGTGAACTGCTAGAGTATTTCAGCGAGAAAAAAGTTTTGTTCATGTGTCTGGCTTATAACTTCCTGGCATAATGCCGTCTGTGTGCTGTTTGTGGGAAATTTCGCTTTAAAACTACCACTTATTTTTTCTAAAGCAAATTCAGTCTACCTGTTAAGTAAATGTGCTTCTGTAAGGTATTTGAAGCTCAATAATAATAGTGCAATTTTTTTGCCAAATTCGCTTCCAAGAATAACGCCAGAATGTGTTAAGTTTGCATTTTTATTGCAATATTTCACTTTGTATGAATATCTGAGCAGTGAATACTTACTCCACAGAAGCTATATCTTGAGAAAAAAAATATCTTTATACCTCTCAAGCTGCTGAAACATACGAGAAGATATCATGAATTTCACAAAATCGTGATTTTGTCTGTATTGAGATGCAATTTGCTCCATGTTGTGATACAATGAAAACTCATCATTATACCCAAACTGTAAGAAAATGAAATTCTTTTCTGTAATAAAAATCTTATCGCAAAAAGGACAGGAAAGAGCGCTGTCAACTGAATTTTATTGAAGGTGGTACGAGCGTTTTTATACTGAGCACAAGACCAGGGCTCATCTGCAACAACACATGTGTGACCATGACATAATAATTTTAACCGAGAAAAAAATACTCTTTTTCGTAAAAGATAAGTGAAGGTGTACTGATGCATTGATCCTTGGCCTTCCTGATAAAGAGTTCTAAAATCTCTCATTTTTCTGCTTGCTTTTTTTTAAAAAACCGTGTTTTATGAAACCTAGGACTACACTTACATTCTTTACGGTGTCCGGCCATGAGACTACTATAGCCCTTCTTAACATTTAAAGCATGCTGCCTTGCTTGATCATTGAAGCATTGCCCAGTTTGTCCTATGTTTACTTTTCCACGTGTTAGCAGTATCTCATACACATCAGATTGGCATTCAGTAAACCTATTCTAGTGACGAATGGTGCAAGATTGACTATTCCTGTTGCTGTAACTACATGCACTTTTGAAAGCTTGCAAGGGGTGGAAAACAACAATGTCATATTTGCTGGCTCTTTTCCTAAAATTGTGAGACACCTTATGTACGTAGTACCATGTGACATGCAAAGGTGATTGGTCATTCTCTTTTTCTTTTGGTCCTGTTTTCTTTAACTTTACTTTCTGCAGGAGGGTTTCGCAAACAAGTGTGATGATGCTGTTGGGGCATTGGCTGGTGCTATCAGCCCAGGAGTGCTAAGAATGTTCTGCCTTTTGATAGTGGTCATTCAAAATTAGTAGAAAGAGGAATTTATACCACATGTATTCAGGCCACCCCTCAGAAGTCATGTTAGCACAAGGGTGAGGTCAGGCTTAAAAACCAGATTAGAAGACTAAAAGATGCTGGGTATCCCAACAGAATCATCACACCCGTTTGCGAAACCTTCCTGCAGACAGTAAAGTTAAAGAAGACAGGACCAACAAAAAACAATGACCAAAACCTTTGCATGTTATACCACATCACGTGTCTCACAATTAAAAAAATAGCCAGCAGATATGATATTAGCGTGTTGTTTTCCACCCCTTGCAAGCTTTCAAAAGTGTGTGTACTAAACAGCAACAGAAAGAGTCAATGTTGCCCCTTCGTCACGAGAATAGGTTTATTTAATGCCAATTTAACGTTTGTAGAAGTATTTTTTATCAGGTAAACCAATGATCAGTGCATCACTACACGTTCACTTATCCTTTCCGAGAGAGAGTATTCTTTTCACAGTTAAGATTATTTTGTAGTGCTCACACGTGTCGTCACGCATGAACACGGTTCTTGTACTCCGTATAAAAGCGCTCGTAGCACATTCATTAAATTCAGTTGACAGTCGGTGCTCTTTCCTGTCCTTTCTGTCTCTTCCTAAAGTTGTCGCGCTGTGACTAGCACACAACCACGATGAACCAACTCTCCCAAATTAAGCTCTTGTTACGTAACACGTAGACCGAGTTTCGTATGTAAAGAAGGAGCGGTGCTTTTAAAATAAAATTTTTCACATACAACACCTAGACGGCATTCCAGGAAGTTCAGAAGGCAGCCACGTGACCAAATATTTTTCCTCTCCTAAATATTACAGAAGTTCACTATTTTCAATGCAGCACGAGTTTTTCGAATACATTTGAGATGGTTGCCAAAATGGCTGGGACATTTGGCATAAAGTGACCCAGCTGTGTCATTAGCCATAAGTATGCATTACCTCTTTTGTTTTTTGTGTGTCCTGACTCAGTTTTGTGTTCGTTTTTAGCTTATTGTGTTTCTGATCATTGTATTGGTTTCTTAAGTATTCGCTAAAGTTATATGTGCGAAAACCCGTATATGTTTGCATGTACATCATTTCTCATAACCAATTGTTATACATCCAGGAATACAAAGCTTAAACCACTGTGATTGTATACATTTGAAAACACTATTCATATGTATTTTTGTGTGCATCATTTCTTGGGAACGATTGTGTACATGAAGGCGTATATAGTGAAATCATGGTGATTGTATATATTTGAAAGAATCATAAGTATATATTTGCCTGTATTTCATTCCTATTGACCGATTGTGTACACGAAGGAGTATTAAACTGGAAACCACTGGGATTGTATATACTTGAAAGAATTATAGGGATATATTAGCGTGTATTTCATTTGTAGTCTCTATGTACTTGAAGCAGTATACTAAACTGAAACCAGTGTAATTGTATGTTGCAAAGAATTGTCAATAAAGTGAAACTGAAAAAATATAATAAATATTTGAGGTGTTTCATGTGTAGTGTACGTATACGTGAACGTATATCTGGTGAAAAAGTTGTGTGGCAGAAGAAAAGTTTATGTCTTATTTGCCTATTAAATATACACAATATGCAAGGGCAGCAAGGCTTCATTTTCTGTAACGCGCATTGTGCATATACTGTGAAGTATATATAGATCCAGCACAAGTTCATACACAACTGTACGCGTTTATATTTTTGCCCACACGCAATGAATGGAGCTCGACAGGTGGCGCACCATCGATAATCAGGACCACTTTCTTCAAGTAGTGTTTAATCAGTGCATGCTGATATCTATTAGTGCAGTCTAAAAGAATACTGCCACCCCTGCCATGGGCACTCAACACTCTTGTGCACCCTTCTCGCACCCTCCTCAGAGGGTGCTAAAAAAGTGATGGACATCGAAGCCACCCTTCCTTAAGGGTGTTTTTGTAACACCCTACAGTTTTTTTACATGTACACCCTATTCTAAGGGTGCATGGTAAAGCACCCTTTTTGGAAGGTGCTGGATTAATACCCTTAGGGTGTCGTCCACGGGACAAGCTCATTTACACCCTTCTGGGTGTAAAAAGTTTTACTGTGTATAAATAGGCTGAGATTACACAAGCACATGTTAGCCTCAAACTATCTCGTGCACAGCACAGTTATGTTGCCAGAATGTTCTAAAATGTAGGCGATAGTTTTAGAGTGAAGAATATTAACGGATAGCTTAATGGGTTTGTCCTAAGCCTCTGAGTATTCTAGAAGCTTGCGGTGTGCTCGTCACCTTTGCGTAGAAAATTATTCGCGTATATAAAAGCTCTGTTAGCTTAAACTTGCATCCATTTAACGAAACCAGCTATTTGTCCTTGGAAAATATAAATTTTGCAATAATTTGCCTTTGCCTATCTGGGTTACATCTGCCCAGCCTGTGCACACGCTCTAATTGCGGACTTGACGCGGAAATGCCTAGGTGGTTGCAGAAAAGCTTCACTATCTTCTCGGGCTGACCAATTTTCATTAGGATAATCTTCAAGGCCCAAGAAGAGAAGATTAGACCAACGCAACCTATTTCTTTCATCTTCGCACCTATCTGTAATTTTTAACAGCTGATTTGTGACACCATGTCAGACGTCAAGCGAGTCAGAAGCTGCGGTCACCGGCAAATGAAATCCTTCGCGGCGCGAGGAATGGGCATGGAACATGTTGCACTGGGACCGGAGCAAGACGAGACACCGGTGCCGGTCAGAAAGAGCCCAGCAGACCGCACCTTACTGCCCAGGTAACAGTGACCTGAAACAGTAAAGGTCGTAAGCTTGGCATCATTCCTTTTGGTGGTGTCGATCCCCTTTGGTGAAAGGAGTATGACGATTCAGTTTCTCACAGCGTTCGCGCGTCTGAAGAAACATGTTTCGGTTTCCATAAATAATGCATGGGTGAGTTATTGCACCCACAAAACACAGTAACACACAAAATAACACACAAGGTGGACACCCGTACGTTACGTTCCCATAGTACTCGCGCATGCTGTAGAGGTTGCCTCGTTGAACTCCATCTTCATCGTCCTTTCTACTAGGTGTTACGCACTTGAACTCTTGTGCGGGGATCGCCTGATTTTTCCGACACTTCGTAGCCAGCAGCTAGAATTTCTTAGCGTGCGTTCGCATTTGGTGCGACGGTGCGGAAGTCGACGAGAGGCGGCTTGGCAGCCGCCTTCCGCTCAGCGGTTCTGCGTGCGACGGGTGACAGTAATGACAGCTACGCGCCGCCTGGTGTAGAGCGCGAGATAAAGAATGGGAGAAATACGGCGTTGATGGTCAGAATCGATGGCTTTGCGTCCATGCTAGCATGCTGGCGGTGCAGTTATTACTTCTTTGCCGCATGCAGCAGTAGTCTGGCGCAGCTCCATAGGACGCGGAACGCTCCGCTGGGGCGCCTACGGAGAAAAGACTATCTGTTCTTCGTCTGGATCTGTGATGAAGAGTTTGCAGACATTTCGGGCTATGCGGAGAATACAAGTTTACTGGCGTAAATATGTCTCGCTGGCTTGAAAATTGTTACTGATTGTGTGATTCAGCATTTTGGGGAAACCCGTGAGTTATGAAATGCATGGCAGAACATGCTCGAAAATCGAATTGCTCTAACCTCAATGTTATGCACCGTAGCCAACTTCCTGGAGTAAAGTTTTGTTGGCGCATCTAGATTAAAAAGCGACCCCAGAATGTCGAAGTGTCAACGCGTAAAATGCAGGAAATGTCACTTCATGGTTACGCACAAGTAATTATTTAGGCAATAAAACAAATACGTTTTACTCACGAGATGGTAATACATCAGTGTAGGGCTACACACAGGTCTATGAATATCGCTTAGAAAAAAATTTTTACCTCACTACAAAACCTGAAATGATTTATCGAAGTTTCTGTCCCACGAGAATTATTATTACGCTGTTACACTGCAATTAATAAGTGATAAGCTATCTTTTTCGGAAAAATGATTATCATCAATACCACCATATGTAAAACTAATATGAAATATTCCATCAAGCAGAATACAAATTTAGCTGTAAAAAAGCTCAGCGAATGACTCCTGGCGTTTCAGTTTTACTGAAAAAGAACTACTCAACATATAATGTCAAGTGCATACGGATTTGCATTTCTATACTTCTCATACGTATGAATGCGCTAAACATCCAGAGAATTTCATGCTTTTCTACACTTACCACTAAATAGCCAAATAAATAGTCGCAACTCTCGTATTCCAGAGCAGAGTTCTTTTGTCCTATAATACTTTTACTGGGACGAAAGAACACTGAAACAGTATAACTTTGCTCAGTTGCCATTGTTTTCAGCAAAAAAATCTCTTCAAACGGCTGCAAAAATGTTTCAAACGATGTCCGCGTGTTGTCAGGACAAGCTGGAATTGAACAAAAACACAATACAGTTTTACCTCTTAAGTCTTTCTCAAGCCAAGCCAGCCCCCTCGTTCTCTAGATTTCCCTCTCTCAAAAGAATATACCACGTACATGAAGTAGGGAAAATTGACGTCAACAAATAACAAAGCACAGAAATCTTAAACATAACACAAAACCTGTATCAAGATGCGCACGACCCACAAAAGAGGGGCAGCAGCCGTAGAACTCTATCCTATCAATGAGCACTGTGTCGCATCAAAGCAAGTATATGTATACATAAAAAAAGACGTCCCCTGAAGAACGCGGGCAAGTCGAGACACTTTGTCTGTCGTGACAGTAAAGTGGTCACCCCTCCTGCAGTTTTCGTTCTGCAACCAACCACCGGCCCTTCCAACATACTACTCCATCCGGGATGGCGGTCTACCCTCCTCCCCTTCTGCCACTCCAACCCCTCCAAGCAATGGTCCCCATTCTTCGACTAGGCAAGCCGCATCGCTGAGATCGATTTTGCTTCTGTTCTCCGCAGGAGACAAGCAGCCCCGAACGCCCAGTTCCCCCCTCGACCTTTTTACGCAAATGCACTCGCTTCGAGCGGTGAGTTGGCAAAACGTGGTAGAGGCACGGTGCCTGACTTGGCCTCTCTGTTGTGGCTTTCCACGCCTCTCATATATTTTTTCGCTTTTTTTCACGAATCGTATTCTTTCATCGCGGCTGTGCAGGAAGCTCTAGATCTTGTTCGAGGGTAAACTCTAGAGCGTTGAATGCATCCCTTGTAAACAGACAGTCACGGAAGGAACAAGGAAATGAAAGTAAAGAAAAAAACAATAGAAAATAAAACATGCTGCCGGGGTGAAATATATGTTTTGTGTGGTGCAAGAATTGTCATTTTTCGTACTGCACCTATATAATGAGTTTTAGCGCATATCAATGCAGCTTCAAATCCACTTAGATAACGACAAAGAAGTCAATGACTTCATATTGGGGGCCCAGTATAAAGGCGTTGTGGCAGCTTGTTTTGTTATCAAAATCATCAATACGTTTTACCGCCATAGGATCAAAGAGCTCTCACCTCTTTGTCATCTCTATTGTCCCCTTTCCTGATCCCCCAGTGTAGGGTAGCCAACCGGATGTCTTTCTGGCTAACCTACCTGCCTTCTCCATTTCCTGCCTTCTCCCGTTCCTTCCTTCCTTCCTTCCTTCCTTCCTTCCTTCCTTCCATTCTTCCTTCCTTCCTTCCTTCCTTCCTTCTTTCCTTCCTTCCTTCCTTCCTTCCTTCTTTCCTTCCTTCCTTTCTTCCTTCCTTCTCGCAGAAATTCTGGTGTTGACGTTGTCGTCGGTGTTGGTGTTGGTGTCGTTTGTTGTGCGAGAAACATCATCACCTTGTCTGTGACCGAAAAATAGAGAAACATGCAAATAAAATAAATAGTAAAAATTTCCAGGCCCGAGTGCGACTCAAGACCGAAATTCCTTGCGTGGAGAGCTGGTGTTTTACATAACGACCACGCGTCTTCTGCTTTTAAATACAGTGCAAACAATTACCCGTGCTTTCAAATGCTGTTGAAATAACTTTCCTACTTCGAAAACACAGGCGTTCAGTATACAGGCTTCTCGATGCAACATGTATTATCACAGTAATAACAAGCGTACATTGCCATCAGGTGTCAGAACTTATGTTTATTAGAACAATTTGCTGGTTGAAAGCAACCCATTCATCACAAAAGGCACACATGTTACTGCACTTACTACTTATCACATAGTGCCATGGGTGCATTGCAAGGTCGAAACCAACTAACTTGCATAAGTGCTTGTGGTTCAAAGCATGCCACTCATTAAAAGAATGCTGCCTCACGCAAAAGCTTTCTTGGCACGAACCACTTCCAACTTTTTCGATCACATTGTAGTAATTCCGAATTTAAACTTATAACTCGAGTTTCCGGCTCACTGGCTTACATATTATAAGATCAGTAAATAAACCCAAACTCGGGCTGGATTTATTTCGCATTTTTCGCCGCATCCCACACTACACATTGTAGCTTTGTTTTACACATAAGTTTTCAAAATTGTGAACATTGTAGCACTGTACCGCTAGCAAATTAGAAAGATAATTATTTTTTAGTATTCCGTGGAGCTTAATTTGCAGTTCTGTGTGGAACATTTTATCGAATGCCTTCGCGAAGTCCAAGAACACTGTATGAATTTGACCTCAGACATTTTTAGTGAAGGTGAAGTCAAGAACTGCTTCAACAAGTTGGGTTGTTGTTGAGAAAAATCGCCTAAAGCCATGCTGAGTGGGTGACGGAATAGAATGAGCATAAAGAAAAGTAGTAATCCGCTTATGAACGATATGTTCTATTGCTTACAGCAGGAATAGGTTAGAGCAATAGGCCAATAATTCAGTAACAGTTGTTTGTAGCCACCATAAATAAAGGCCCCGTTTTTACAGTTTTCAGTCATCTGGCAATGTGCTTGAAGATGAAGATGCATTGAATATATCTTTCAAATATATTAACGGCTACTCTGCATGCCTTTTCAAAAAAGCATTATATATTTCATCTGCTTCGGAGGATTTTCTCTCGTATATTTTCAATGAAATAATAAACACTCCCGTTTCATTATTGTCGAATCATCAATGGCATTCGAGTCTTCAATTGCCGAAAAATGAGTTCTATGCTAACCTGCCTGACCACGTCTTTTTTTTATTCCCCTCTTCCTTACCCCGGGTGCAGCGTAGCAGGCTGTAGTGGCTGGCTAACCCATGCCCCCAGGCTGACCTCTCTGCTTTTCAATAAATTATTTCTCTTCCTTTTTTTCTTGAAGTTCACGCTCAAGAATATGTAGATTTTTATGATTCATGTTCAAGTTTACTGCATGAATAAGTTCATCGGGGAACTTATCCATAATGTGCTTATATATTACATACAGCACTACAAGGGCCCTAAGTAAGAAAGTGTCAGAGTGGGAGGGTGGGGCCCATTGGCTTTTCTATTCCCTATGATTTATACTTTAAACCTACGTTCTTCTGCAATTATCAACAATGAAATGTTTCACAGGCTTGAAATAGGTACTTGTATTTAATCTGTGATCAAGAAAGCAGCTGATTAACAGAGAGAAAAATAAAAAGTCTTCCGCTTCTTCTTTTGTACTTGCCACCTGCGCGCTAGCTTCTGACAGAAAAAAATATCACATGCTAGAAGGTCCAAGCAAAAAATTATGCTCAACATAGCATCCACCAAAATGGTCGCAATATAAAAGGACAATAACTACAAAAAATGTTTTGTGATAGATGTTTTAATATTTCCGAAATATATTTCATGAAAAGTCCAACCTAAAAGCTGTATTCTGCGCATATTCTTGCCTACGTCATAACAGAGGTGTTCTATCATAAGGCTTAAAGAAGCAAACATGCTTGTAAGATTTTTAGAGGGCCATGTATCAACTGCATTCTGGTGGTGTTACAGATTAGGTTTGGCACGCAGGCAATGCTTCGTCTACGTTGGTTTGAGAAAGTATGGAAACAAGAAACCACAACAGTATACGATATGACAGAATAAACAATAAATATTTAAGAATATTTCGTATCGCAAACTTATCGAAAATGCAGTAGGGGAACTACCTGGGTTTAGATATTGTAGGTGCAGAATACTTAGCATACTTAGTAAGGAAATTCACCGTAGCTAATGCAGCTAATAAGGTGCAAAGTGAACATTTCACACTTTTGTCGGGCTGGGAAGCGAAAAATTGAGGAGAGTACACAAACCAGCGTATTCATTCAAAGTAATGAGTTCTTTTTACTTTGCATAAAAAAATCTCTCACGTTTCGGGTCCGAAACCAGAAAAGTCGGAATGTTTTGTTTTAAAGTAAATTTTATAATTTAATTGAATACGTCAGGTGATGTCCACTTTTCCAAAGGTAATAGGGTAATATACCTCTTAAGGCGTTATAGACGCGTCCACGTGCATGTGGGAATGTGTGTGTGTGTGCGTGTGCGTGTGTGTGTGTGTGTGTGTGTGTGTGTTTGGTTTCCCACGCACACAAACTGCTACAAAAGTAAACAATAAATGCACTTCATCTCGCGAAGGCAACAAAGGCACAAGGCAGGCTGGCTACACTATGATAAGACCTCTATTATGAATGGATGGGCCCACAGCTACTCAAATCACGAAATTATTTGTTGTTCAGTTTTATTACTTAGAGAAGGAATGTGAACCGTAGTTGCATTTTTAACCACGTTTACCCGGAAATATTCTGAAAGGAAGGAAATATTCAGATGCGGCTAAGCTCCAAGGTGCTTTTGCCGTACTTGTCATGAGGCGTCAGGAGTGGGAGGTGGGCCGAAGAGGGAGAACAAAATATGCAATGTAAAATGTTAAATGCGCTAATAGGCCGGGCACGGCTTCGAAACTAAACGGCTTAGTCGTTGCCTTCGAAGATGCTGCTTTTGCCAGAATCAACCAGCCTTAGGTGGTAAGGCGCCTCCACATGGAAGACAACTTAAATTTACGCTTCTCTGTTTTCAAACGGAGCCCACGGGAGCAAAGGAAGCTTTCGTGGAAGGTAAGGTTGGCGTGAGAAAAACGATTGTGTGGGCACTCATATTTTATGCGGGTAACTTTACAAAACTACTGCTTGTTGTATGCGTCATCCTAGAAAGGAAGCGATGCTGGTTTTCATTTTTTTCTACGTCCAGTATCCTTCTGTACTAAACGAGAAAAAAGAGAACGGAAAAACTCTTCTTTGAGCATCAGCTACTGTTTGTTTTTCTTTCTGTGGAGTTTGCGAAGTTGCCAAGAAGAAGCAATTTACAAAGGTGTTGACAGCGATTTTGGGGTTTAACTGCATGCTCTCACAGAACATATGTGTGAGTGAAGAAAACAATAAACAAGAGATAATATCTGACGCAAAGTAACACGAGTGCTCTCACATTTTTCTGTTTGCTTTTATATTGAAAACACCGCGCTTTAAAAGTAAAATACGCTTACCTGCTCTCATGCATGTGCAATGAACCCCTAACTGGCGCTATCTCCACGCAGCGTGATTTTGCAACTATCCGCTTTTTTTGCCAACCGCTGTGCAATGAGAGAATGTACACTTGAAGCGTACCATTATCATTTACATCACATTCAAAAATGATAAAATAGGTTCATTAAAGCGTATTCGACTCAACGGGAGCTACTATTAGCGATAATATGAAATCTCCGTCACGGCAAAATTTGCAAGCACCGGCGTTTTGTTTTTCCTCAAGCTCACCTTTATTGCGGCAAAGCACGCTCTACAGGTAACCTTTATTGTTGTTTGCCTACTGATAACGAAACATTTGTACAAAAGCAGTAGTACTCGTACAGAGTTTTTAAATACGATAGTGTTTCTTCAGGACCTTCCACGCAGAAACATTGGTCTGTCTGTACATTTGTCTGTTTGTCTGCCGTTACCACGAACGGGGTACTCTTAACAGCACCAGCCAATACCCCGAATGGCTTACCAATCCGCAGCGCCCACCAATGTTGCTCAAGAATCAGCGTTCATACGTGTGCGATTCTCAATTAAAACGCAATTATTGTGCATATCTGAGGCACCATAACAACACGTATATATTCTGCATGTTTGGCTTTTACCAGAAAAAGCATGCAAAAATAATTCTAATGATCGTAGCGCTTACCACGCCACGCTGACATGCAGCGCTTACACGAAGAAGCGAGTGTTTCCAACGCTTTCCAATGACGACACGGTGCTGGCACCTACCCACCGCCTTGCGTTCTACACCTTATCACCTCCGAGACGGGCGCGCACATCTGTCTCAGGGCCACGCGTTTCGTTTTCCAAGACAACTACCATATGGCGCTCATGTCTCACGCGTGACATGCCTTTATGCGTTCGTTCACCTCCGCTGCACGCTCGAAGCACTCTAGCGCAGCGCCTCCGGAATACCGTTCATTGATTTTCTTGCGCGGAACATCAAATAAATGTTTCGTTCATTCTCTCTACACGCAAGACTATCGTCTTTTGAAGACATATGCAGATTACATGAAAATACGGGCCAATTTTTTAGATTGCATCTTCTCATTGCTATTGAATATATGTGGACACTCCGGCTGAATATTTTGCCACTGCTGTCGCTGTAAATGTAACCGCAAACTTCCGCATGAGGTCCAAGAGGGACATTATCGCCCCACGCATCGTTCGTTCTATGTGCTAGTCGCAAACGTTAACCAGCGAGTAAGTAGCATTGAACAGTAAGGGAGTGAGTTACACTTGACAGAATGCATAAATATAGCGAGTTACTTCGGGCATGAAACCTCATGAAGCAGAAAATGGCAGTCACCACTGTTTCACGTAAGTCTAGCGACGAGCTTAACATAGGTTGCTATGAAATATCAATTAGTTTTGCTTGTTTATTATATATATATATATATATATATATATATATATATATATATATATATAGTTGTGATTGTAAAACCACAAACAAAACCAATGAGAAATACTTTCCGGAGTGCAAATGCCAACGTGTGACTCACAATGCACGATTCGGCAATAGTGAGTCCACCTTCCAGCGTGGTCACAGCAAGCTGTTTATACACCCTTTATAGCTAGTGGTATGCACGGCTCGGAAACGTTTCGATTTGTTTTTTTTTTCATTACCAATAACATGGCGCAAAAGGCGTGAATGATTTGAATGTCTCGTAATCCGCCACGTAGTGATTGGGTAAAGCAAAAGAATGCAGCATAGACAATCACTTGCTGACTGCTTTGCATGAAACGAAATCGCAAAAGGTTTGTGATTTACCAATTTTTTTTGCGTTTTTTGCTTACATAAAATACTTTTCATATCTCACAGCTCACACGCGATAATGTATAGAAATGCAATGGCATGTCGCAGAGATCTCAGTCCTAGACAACGGTAGCAAACCCTTATTTTTTCATGGTGGGTGGTTGCATTCATGCTTTAGGTACGTTCGTGTCGGGCTTTGTGTGTGTACGTGTGTATACAGACATACAAAATAACAAAAATATCACGAGAGTTTCACTTTCCCAACTCTATCTCCCCCCCCCCCCATCTCAACCCAGCTGCGCCCCTGCTAGCCATCGATTGCTACAACTAAGCGCACCTTCTCCACTTTGATGAGGGTGGGAGAGGTTTAAACTGACGTGCATTCACTTTTCACACTTTCATTCCTGTTCGAGGAAGTTAAAGCGCTCTCCAGAGTTAAAGCGCTTGAGGTAAAGCTGAACTTGAAGCACTTTTAAAAACCTGAGCATAAATTACGGTGCACCAGAACAGCTCCAACGTGACCCTCGCCTCCCCATCAACGTCACAAAATGGAGCAAACGCCCCAGTGGTTGCACAGTGACACTCAGTGGCGCCACAGTGACATCAGAGGCACTCACCGTTGCGGCTCCCTGCACTCTTCGAAAATGGGGTTTAAGAGTAAGCGAATTTGACATGGGGAATGCGTTCTCGAGAGACACCGGATGATCTAAAAGGTAGCGCGTCTTTTTCGTTTCAAATAGAAGTTCATGGACCATTTTCTTTTTGTATTTTTGTTTACTGAGACCGACATTGAAACGGACGTTTACACGATGGTTGGTACCCGAAATTTGTCAATTTTAAAGTTACGCTGCTTTTGATGTGTGAAAATGAGGTGTGCGAAAACTTGTTGGAGGACTGACCGCGCAGATGTGTCTGCGGCTCCCCGATCGAAAAACGGGTAACGCTGTGAGCTGAGACAGTGATTGCGCGATGCTTAGGATGAAGAAGCCATGCTGCATGGTTTCGTTCAAGCTGTCTACACTGTCCACATTATCGGGCAGCCACTTGCTCCAGCTGACTCCGAAAGCAGCAGCGTCTCAATTTGGTACCTCAGCACACCGGGAAACTTAACCATAGAAATAAATATAAGGCCATCATGTATGGCATGCATTGTCTGCTATAGATGTTGATGGTTTGAAACGCTGGTTAAAATTTCATCAAACTTTTGACGCTGGTTCCGCCACGTGTCGTTCTCCACTTTCGTTCAAAGTGTGGATTCCCTAACTGAGCAAAAGTTAGAGTTCAGGGTAAGCAGCACCCAGACCCTTAAGGTGCCTTTCTGAGATACATGCCTCCGTAATAGACTGTTTGATCCAGAAGATAATCAGAAATTTCTTGATGATAATTACTAATAAACGAGAATTCTTCTTATTTCGCGTGAGTTGCTGCATTGCTTCCAGATCCAAGTAAAACAGTATTTGTTGTAGTTTTTCCTTACTGGGCGTGTGTGTTCCCGTGAAGTAAACGAATGCAGTAATGGCAGATTTTAGGCAGGACGTCTCAACCGAACTGTTTTCCAGATATCTCGCGGCAGTAGAACTCGGTCAACCCTCATTGGTGCGCCGGTGCTCACTCTACAGAAGATGTCCACAGTTTGGTGACCTTTTAAAGCTACTGACAACTGCCCACAAGATGAAATAAGATGACTGCATAGATGGCAAGATTCTCCTTCATAGTGATTCAATCCAACCCTGTTTTTCTCGTGAGAAGTTGAGTTATAGTTCTATTTCTTCATTGAAAATCGCGAGAAATGATTTGTGGCACCTGGTGGGATGAAATTCAATTATTTGATGTATCCTGTTACCTGACCGTAGACTAGTGTACGCGGTCAACAATTTTCTAGCTAGTTTTGATGTATCGTGTGCTTCTTTATGGTAAATGTTATTGGTTCATAAAAATTCACATAGGCCTGCATTATAGCATGCATTAAAGTAGCGCTGCCTCCGCATAAAGTAATGATTTAATACTCGTAAGCGCGTATTGAGCAACTTTTCTGCGTGCTCATAAAGCCATCCACGCAGTTTTCAGGTCGGTAAGATTTAGGAGTGACGTTGTTTTTCTACGTACACTTGGGTCAGAAATGATGTGCACTGCTACTCACCACGGCCGCGCATATGCGCAGGGACAAGCCATCCACGACACTGGCGCAACAACACAGGGAAGCTGTATAAAGCCACAACGTGTCATTGTGACAGCTTGTTATTTTCATAAATAATTGTAAAGCTCAGAATAAACGAGTTCAAGCATATATAGTTACAGGAACTCTTGCGAAATCAGAACAACGACAGCATGCACGAGTCGCTCGGAAGGTTACGGACATAGCTATATCAATCTTGAGCTTTGATGGACAAAAAGGGACATCCATGTTGAGATCTTTCAGATAGAAAAATACTGCTGATAAAATACCTACATGCTTTTCGGATTAACTAAGGCAGCTACAAACACTATGAAAGATAAGCCTTCTGTCGCACCGGAAAAATATGGATAAAAAATTGGTTGTCGGTTTCTTTGAAGTCCTGTGCCTATTCAGCACTTCTAAAGATGACTTACCGTCAAAATTTAGACCAAGCTGACACGGTCACAAGCTTCACTTATGCTTAACCTGTAACGCTTGACAATCTCACCATCAGTAGGACAGCCATGAGTTTAACCAGGACATTCTTAGTTTCAAGGAGTTTGAAGCCCAGTTTACGTGTAAATCAGCTTGATTTACAGGCGCCTATTTCAAGGATCGACTCCGGGCGCCACGTTTCTTCTTGCCAAGAAGCAGTGCTCTTGCCGCAATGCGGTGATCGGTTTGATTCAGTTATGAGCAGAACAGCATAGTCCATGCTCAAGCGCGCGAAGAATGCTCTTTCATATACGTTGCTACGAATCTCGCACTCCATTTCACCGCACTCACGGCGCACAACGCACTGCCGTTGCAGCTGAAAAGCAAGTGCCTTTGATCAAATCGGCTGAAAAAAGTGTTGGTATTTACTTGTGTGTGTAGACCTTGCTTTTCTACCGATTACCTACTGTAAAAAATATTCAAATATTCGTTCAAAGGAAAACGACGTGTGCGAGTGTTGTGTTTGCGTCCTTTTGTGGCCTTCAAGAGGGGAAGTTCTCATGCTTCAGATGAAACGACAGAACTTGCCCAGAGAGGAAAAGCGTCCCCCAGGAAGAGGACAAAACATTTATTAGAAAACCAAGGAAAGTGGTTTCTTCATATTGCGGGAAAAGATGACGCTTAGTTGGCCAGGAACCCCACCCTCACCTTCTTCTTGGTGGCTGCCTCTGCCCACCCCATGACCTAGATTTTCTCGGCAGGGCAACACCTCCTTTAGGGTCGCAGCTGAGCAGTGCGGTCTCCCACTGCTGCGTTAAAGACTCCCGTGGAAGACGCGATGGTCAGCTGGCAAAGAGATGACGGGAGATTCACGCTGCCATTGCTGTGCTGTTGAAATTTTGACTGAGTGGCAGCGCTGACGTGTTAGCATGCAGTTTTTATTTTAGAATAGCAGCAAATATTGCATACGCGTTAATAGCGCTAGGCGCATTCTTGCCGCTGGTTTTATTAACGCTTATTTTGTGAACTCCGCGCTTCATGACTGGCGTGGTGTGAGCAGAGAGCTAACTGATGTTCTTGATAGGCTCGGATGATTCGGCATATCACCCCTGTGCAAGTTAGAAAGCATTCGAAAAGCCACCTTGTTTGAACTACTGCTGCTTTCCTATTTAAAAGGAATGACTGAACAGTCAGGACCTTGCATTTGTGCGGAGCGTGCATGCTGCCATGCAATACGACTCGTGTGAAGGATGCTGTTAACGTCGACGTGTATTTAAGCCTGCTAGCTCTGAACGAACCGGCGATGCCATGCTCATGTGTACAAGATTTTGTTAAGGAAAGTGTTACTACGGCATAACAACCTTCGTCAATCCGTAATCTCGTTTCGCTTTCGCCCCACAGAACACCTGTAGTGGCTTCATGCAATGTCTCCTTTGATGGACGGGTGGATACAAAACCACTGAAAAGAATCACTACATATCCATGGAGTGAATGATGACGAGTGGGGCGAAGCATCCGTCCATCCGTACATGCATTCATGTGTCCGATCGAGTTCCAGAATGCAGATGGCGCGTGGGTAACACCGACGAGACGTGAGCCAAGAAAGCCAAGCGCAAGCGTCTTCAACGTGCCCGCTGCTCTGCTCCGTTCATGCCCTGCCAACGATCCACCACGTACTATCCAGGAGACTGAGAGAGGCGTTCGTTCGCGCACTATGCTGACGGGGCGCGAGTAACACCAACAATCGTGCACTCAGGCAAAGCGCGCGCAGCAGCCAATCAGAGAGTAGCGGCACTTCGGAGAGTAGCGGCAGAGTAATGCCATCTAAATATCGAGACGCGAAATGGTCTTGCATTTTTATTTCTCATCTCTTCTTCTCTTAGTTACACGTGACTACTGACAAGGTTAAACCATAAGAAGCTTCGCCCCTAAACCCCGAGGGCTGCGACGCAGTGACCCAAGTTGGCACGAACGTGCAACGGGCTTTAGGTAAAACGAGCGTAGTTGCTGCTCCGTCGGCTGTGGTCGACGACGCTCGACGGTAGTGAAGATATGAGCACTGCAGTGTACACGCCACTTCGGCTAACGGGAAGTCTGTGCAAATGTGCCACTTCGAAAAATGCAGCTTTCACTTCAGCATCTGGACAAGCTTGATGCTGAATATAAGAACATACGAAACTGCGTAATCGAGAATCAGAACGATGGGCGTAAGGAGCGAAGGACAAATATATGTTCAAGACAAAATAAAAGACTCGCAGTAGGCGCTCAATCAGTCCTTTTTTATTCTAAACAAATAAAGAGCTCATTGTAGTTCATGTTGCCTCACCTGACCGCGATAAAACTTTCAGTCTCTTGTATAACAAGATTATATCACTTGCCGAAGTTTTTGTGATTTTTTTCCGATTTGCTAACATTAGCTTTGGTGGCCATTAAACCTATATTAAGTCACCATTAAATAGTCCTCCTGGTAGACGGCTCAAAATGCTTTTTTCAAGTAGTTGGCTTTCAACAAAGCCCGCATGACCTCATGCCTTCAAAACAGAATAAGGTGTTCCGCCATCTTCTCGCCAAGGTTTGTCGAAGAAACGTGGGCAGTGTGGCGCATGCAGTGTTTATGTTTGACATCACGAGGTTCGTCACACTAACTGACTGTCATACACATTCCTCAAGATGAGCCAAAGGAGTTCCAGCACCTGCGCCAGGCATGCTAAGTCAACGTTAAATATTTACAGACCACGGTACAGATGGGAAAACAGAATATTGCATCTGCTTCGTTAGGCAGTTTTTACTTTAGATCTGCGGCATGTTCCCAAACGCGCTTACAACATAGACTGTCCAGTTCGATTGAATACAATAAAAAATTGGTGATAATTTGTAAGTATTTTTGAACTACTACTGGTCTGGAGAAAATTATTTCTCTAACTTTCTCTAAAATGTGACTACAATTTCTCGGCAATTTATGATTTCTTTACAACTTTTTATACCAAATGCTACAAGAATGTCTCTTAGTTCTTATGAAAATTGTGTCTAACAAAATAAATGAGCCTTTAATTTTACACTGTATTACAGGATGATGTAGTAGCCTCACACGGTGACAACACATCTAGGTCATAGCTTTGGTAGACTGATCTGTGGCGGCTTTCCTTAATGTACTGCAAACTACAGCCGCTTCACGAGGATACCTTCGTAATCATTACCTACCCCTAGGGGCTTGGCCTAATAAACAAGTCTGTCCTTTTTTATCCGCCCCCAACATCCAACGCAAGCACCTCCACAACGTGAACAAACTTCCGGAGTAGCGCTAACTATGTGCCCCCTAAAACGTGGGCGTGTGTGTCCCTGCAGCGGATGTGTTGGCCAGCACTGCCGGCTTTCAGAAATGTTTGACATAGTAATTTATCACAGGTAGTGTGAAGCGTGCTGAACGTAACCAGTCCTGCAGATGCTTTTGCATCTTTTTTTATTTTTATACAACGCGTGCAGTTCATAGAAGACCGCGCTCCTGATTTCGCATCGTGCCTTGCAGCTGGCAGAGTCTGTGCCCGTTCGTGCACGCGTAAAACGTAGCTTGTAACTATGTGGCAGGTTTGCACAAATGTCGGGAGTCTTAATTACACGCTTTGGTTCTGAAGCACTAACAGCCCAATTTTCGCAAAAAGCAGACAGAGCTTTGTAGCTATGTTGGCAGCTTTGAATAATGTTCAGGAGTATAATTATACACACGCTTTCGTTTTAATGCACTACCGGCCCAACCTTTGCAAGCAACAGACATATATTTGCAGCTAGGTGGTAGCTTTGCAGAAAGTTCAGTAGTATTATTAATCACATCTTTTCATTCCTATGCACTAACAGTCTGAAGTTTTGAAACGGCATACAGAGGCTACTTGCCTTGCTAACGTGGCGATTCCATCTGCGTTTCATTCCATCAGGAGCAAACAGGCCATCAGCACGTCCGTAAACAAGAGCAATCGCCGTGTGCTCTAATCACCTATTTTCACCCTTCTTGACAGCCGCAACATTTCTGTTTAGGCCATGCATTACCACTTGTGGCCATTTATTGTCAGAGCGCCATCAAGGAAAATAAGTTAGTGAGAAATATAGTAACAAAAAAAGGTGAGCGAGGCTGCAAGGTCATTTCCCTGAAATGGCAAAATAACCAATAACTGTTGGCGTTATAGTTAAACCGCTGACTGTTCAGTATCAAGGCACTTCTGGGCCCTTGGCCAATTGAACCTTTACAGACGTACGGTTTAAAATTGTTAAAACATTTTTATAACACAGCGAAATCACTGAAAAGTACTGATAGATAACGAATTTTCATTTGTACAGCACATATTTCACTTATTATGCGCAGTAATATATGACACCCATCATTTTTGGTGTTCTGAAGTACATGACGTGTCGACTGTTATGTACACATGAGCGAATACATTCCCATAAAGACAACACGTGTGCACTCCTATGTTGTGCTGGTTGGATTGAATGTTAACAAAAGACCTTACCAGAGACACTATTCATTGACTTTTGAATATTTCTTTATTTTTGTGTTCGTGCTCTTTAATATATGTGTGTATGAGTGTGTTCTTGCATATGTGTTCTCGGGTGTTTTGTTCCCCATGTACTGTGCCTTTTTTTTCATCTAAGTTTTATGTTTAACATTCATGCAAGGGCTATGGTGTAGCCGGTGCCTGACTTGCTCGCTAATATTTTTTATATATTATATCATCAAAAGAAATCAAACTGTGTTAATATTTACTTTGCTAAAAAAAGTTGCATAATCTTTTTAGGTACATTGCAAATCATAGCTGATCTGAAGAAAATGACATCAGGTCATCATGTAATTTTCTTTGAATCAGCTGTGATCACCAGACCATGACAATTATGATGGCATCGATAGCGCACTATTTATGGTTTGAATTGAGGCTTTCCAGACATTCCGCGCCGTTCATGGACACTCTGCTTCATCCGTCGTAAATGACAACTAATAATAGAGTTATCTTCTTTGTGTATCGTTTTTACACCTCAAGGTGTTTTGATTTTTGTATGTGCTCTAAAGTTGCCTGGCGAGGTGGAATGCGAACACGGCCATCACTGGATGCGGCGCGAGCGCCTGCTTTGAAAAATCGCAAGTGGTTTCGGCCTTTTGGGATGTATGCGGCTTATTTCATCGATTTAACAAATCTACAAACTCTGAGGATGCTGCTTTTTTGTTGGACTTTCACCCTGAGAGTGACGAAGATGCAAGCTAGCGAGGAACATCGGTGAGCTTCATTTCCATCTTCTGGCCGTATCATTTCGCGTTTCTGCACCAGCCTGCCAGGATTCAAACATTTAGAAATTGCAAAATATTCAAGGGCAACCAGGAAACCCAAGTTGAAAACACAAGTTTGCTGCAAGCCACACAAGGTTAAGCTATGCTTTCCAACGAGGAAGCGATTTACCACATGAAATGCCCATTGTAGCGCTCGCATTAAAAAAATTTTCTCGGGCAACTTCTGTTCAATAAAAAACTTGGAATTTCTCAGTAATGGTGGCTATTAGAGGGCAGCATCTGATGATTCTATTACACTTGTTTTTAATGGATATAACTGCGTGTCTAGAAAATCTGTTTAGTTTTATCGAGTAATTTAGACTTCGGTACTTTATATTGCTCAATAGTATACGTATAGTATCTTGTAAATAAAAATCGTGTGCATACATTGTTCATTTGGTCGGTTATTATTTTTAGTATTAGATAAATTATTTGAAGGCAGTAGTTCCTCCCTCGAAAAAGATGTAGTGCAACCTACGAAAATAACCTTTTTTGGAGTGGTAAAAAAATAGTTGGAAAATCAACCTTCCTCTAATCTAACTTGCTTTTCAACAAACGTTCTGCTGCGAAATAACACGACAGGAAGTTAGCGTCTGGCATTCAACATCTGTTTTTTTGCACCTATTTGCGTTGTTGATTCCACTACGTATTTCAATAGGTCCTAAGTTTATTTTGACTTTGGGCAAAACTGTCAGTGTTTTGCCCGAACCCGCTCTTGCTTTCGCTTAACTATACTGCAGCTGCTTCCGGCATTCTCAGAGGCAATATTCGAAATCCAGAGAGATGCCGCGCCAACTGTACGTGACAGGTCGCTATACCTTTGTCGATTTCTTATGCGTTTTTTTCTCATCTTTTTTTTTGTTGTTCTCGATTCTTATATGTATCGTTGAAGTGAACCCTCTTGTGCATGAAGGCTATAAAAACTGAGACAATCAATACTTTCAAATATTTCGCTTTGCTAGCAGAGCCTAGCTTGGTTTCTCTTGAACTCCCGCAGCATAAATGTGCTCCCTAATATCAGAACAATTGAAGCTCCTTGAAACATCTACGAATCGTGAATTAAGTTAAAAAAGAAAAAGCCCACAGACAGCTTGCAGATTGCAATTGCCATGATGTAGGCGTGCACGTTCCAAAACAAGTCGAGCCGCGCGAGCATTATACGTCAAAATCAGTCGCGTTGAACAAGCTGTTCCCCCTGAAAAGACCTTCACTTCATCCTTTCCTGCTCGTTCTTCCTTATCCGTTCTGCATATTCGCGTGAACTGTCAACTCAATGTTATTCCAGCAAACGAACGGGTACGCGAATGTCGGGCTCGAGTTTCTCTTGCAGTGGGCCAGATGGGCATGAAAATTACTACTGTTCCCACGCAAAATAAAAATACAGTGCAGTATACTTCGCGAAAAATTACGTGCTCAGTCGTACCATCAAACGCCCACTGCGCTGTTCAAAAGAACCGCAAAAATTTTTAAAAGCAAGGCAATTGCCCAACCACATCTGAGTTCGCGAGACATTTTATATTACATCGCGCAGCTGGTCAACCACGTCTCATTTTTCTACTCTAACGGCAAGCCTCAGCTTTGCAGTGTTCGTTTGCCTGGCGAGTTATGGTGTTATCGGGCAAACAGGAACCAAGGCTGTGTAATGCGCATGTAGCTGGGAGGGTTCACGGGGGTGGTGCTAAGATCGCTGGCCCATAAGAGTTATACGACCCCTATACGCGATGCCACCCACACCTAAAAAGGGCATTTTGTTCCTCAGTTTTTGTATGTTGTCTCACTTGTGAGAAAGAAATAACGGATCGCTCGGAGCTTTCAAAGCAGCTTTTTGCACGAATGTGTATACCTAGAAATATAGGCGTATATACAAACATATGCTCAAGTTTTCAGCAATGCGCCGTCTTGAATGAGGCCCCCGTTCGTCGTAGCCTTAATTTGTCTTGCTTTACCGGACATATGTTTTTGTAATCTTGGAGCTTAGAGGAGCTCGGTAGTGGTGCGTCGTTTCGCTCAGACGTTCTCTTCGTAGAATCAGAATAAAAAGCGAAACAAAATATTTTAAATGAAAAGGAAAAAGGTATACAGCGCATATTTCATTTTGTAACGTGGTTGCAGAAGAAATTAAGCGAAGTTGTTAATTTCAGCGAGCGCGTTCATTCTCGAAGCTCAGTTTTTGCACGTCCACAAATTTCTCTGCATTAATTTGTCTACTTTTTTCATGTGAGTAAGAACGTTTGTCTGAAATTCCTACCACTCTCTCGTTTTTACTTAGTCATCGCTAATGAGAACACGATGACCTGGACACTCCATTTTATTGTTTGCGTGCTTCAGTTTGAATTTAGCATTAATTTACCTCGAAGAAGGTAAGTCATTACGGGTCACCTAAGGAATATTACGATAATGAATTCATGAACGAACGAATGTATGCATGAAATGCTTTATGTCCTATTATCTGGAAGATGGCAATGGAAGTGAACATAAGAGGGGAACAACTTGAGGTAGGCCTCATATACTTTATCTGCCCAGACATTCAACGGCTTTGCTGGTTCTGTGAATCCTCTCTTTCAGGACACCCCTGCTTAAAAGAGGTCGTAAAAATTGATGTTCGTTAAGGTACTGCCATAAATACATCTGTTCTTTGAATTTGGGCAGTGTAACATACTATTAACAGCTTTTCAACCAATCGTTCTCAGCGGAACAAAGTACACGACGTATAGATTGTTTTAGATGAAGGAGACGTGAAATACTCTGCCGTCACTTGATGGCGCCTGCGATTAAAAATAGCCCGGCAAACTTACTTTGAGGTTGAGTTAGAAAACTATGAAGGGCGCCTAATTGGACACAAATGGAATGCCTTACTTCCCCAAGTAAAAAATCTGTGGAGTTAAAATTATTTACCACAAGACGTCGTTCTGTTAAGTTACGTGGTCTAGTCCAGCACGGCGTAAGAGGTGAACGTACAAGCTGCGTCGTCGAGTAGCGCCAAAACAGATAGCCTAGTAAATATAGGCAGCAGTTGTGAATTTTTTCTAATTTAATTTATACCCCTCTATCTCTATTCTCTTTCCGACCATTTTCCCCACCCCTGTTCAGGGTAGCAAACCAGTTCTTCTAGGTTAACCTCCCTGTCTCTTCCTTTTATTTATTTCTCTCTCTCGCTCTCTTTGGTCCTGCCAGCATGTTTTTTAGGTGTCAAGCACATTCAGAACATCCTAAAAAAATTTTGACTGCACCCAGGCCATCTTTGTAGCAATGGTACAAAAAAGAGAGGCCATTGAGAAGGTTGACGTATTCTGCGAGTGGCTCATTTTCTCGGTACCGCTGGCGGCTGTGCCTACACGGAGAGAGGAAATACGAGTTCCATCGCGTAAATCACCTGTAGAACTATACTTTCTCGAAAAGCAGTGATATTCTACCCAAAAAGACGTGCCAGCAGTCTGCGGGGCTCCTCGATTTCTTGACACTCGGCACTTAGAAACGTTGCGCGGGCATTGTGTGCCAACTTTTAAGTCCACTGCGGAAAAGAGCTCATTTCGCAGACACTCCAGTGTCAGTGTTGACTGAAGCGTCCGTGGTTGCAAGCGAAAAAATTCGTGCTGTCCATGATCGAAAATATGAGCTAGATGGGAATAAACAAATAGTAAGAAATGTTCGGTTCAATTGGATTCGCAGATTCGAACATGCGACCCCTCGAGCCGTGACGCGATTCGTTGAGTTGCATGGCCATGACGCATACATCCTGAAGCATACTCATTGCGATGTATAATATCAATTATTTACAGTGTTTGCAAAAAAATGTCATGCACAAACTTTGATTGTTACGGTGAGAACTTCACGATGACACCCGGAGGCTAAATCAATGGCACACGAAATGGCCATTTTTCCAGTACGAATATACCCTAGTCATCAGTGTGAACCTTCGAATAAACTGAATGCACTGAAATATGAGCGTATACAAAACAAAGCCTTACGATTCATTTTCAACTGATATTACAAAACTCGATCAGTTAGTGATCTTGGAGACAAAGCCGGACTAATGACGGTGAAACAAAAATTGTAAATGAATTGACTGATATTCCTTTTTTTCGCATATTGATGGAGATTACAGACTTAAACTAAGAAAATACATGGTCGTACAGGAGCTTACCACATGCACAACAAAACATTCTTGGGCCAACCTTGGGCCAAAGCCAAGCTAGAGTTTCGCTCCCATATAGCCTGGCCATGGCCAAAGTTTCACTTACAAAATTCATGCTGTTCTGGCTTTCACACCATTTTCTTTGCTTTCGATCTCACCTTTAGCGTATACAACAGCTACCACAAGGATCCACGACCATTGGGGCATGTTTATAATTAATAAATTATTAATCACGAACGTTAGTTGTCGGAATGGAGAAGTATCACTAGAGGTGAACCTGGATAAATTTACGAAAACTGTACTACAGATGTCGAACACCACCAGAATTTTTATGAGCTCTTTTATGTCAATGTATACAGTGAGCAATAAACAACTTCTTTAAGTTGACGGTTTACTTTCGCGTTGTATTGTTTGCTACGACAGGCGGAATCATCAACTTTTTTTTTTCTATTTAGTCGAGTTTCACCCACAAAACGCAGTGTTTGCAACGCTACGCGCAGACCACGACGCAATATTTTGGAAGCTTTGCGATCATACGTGGTGTCCCCCTTATCACGCCGCACAACTAAAAAAAATAAAGGAATGGCGTTACCCGAAGCAAACCTAGTGCACATCATTCCCAGTATACTTAGGTGGCCACTAATAACTTTTGGTTAATTACTATTAGGTAATTAGTCCAATCGTATATGTAACTCAAACATTACTCGCCTCACTATCACAATGTAAATGAGAAAAATTGCACATATTCAATTCACTTCCATATTTGTTACTTCCAATGATTACGTAATAATTGAGTGCTCATTTTTGTCTGTGAATTGAGAGAGTCCCAGAAATAAGAAAAATAACGCGTGACTGTGCTCGCAACCGTAAAATGAAACAGTGCTTTTTAATAAATAATTTTACTGGAAGCGACTGCTTTGCCTCTTTTCTGTTGCCAAAGACAGCGTTTTGCAAGGGGGGGGGGGGGGGCGTATACATCGAGTGCCAACAACATGTGTCACAGTTTTGCAAGGATTCCATCGGCTTGATTGTACGTCACTGTCACCATTCATATCTCAAGGTCAACTGTTCTCATTGATGACCTGACCGGATCACTGTACTGATTAGAGCGATTAAAACATAACTGTGTAAGATCAAGGTGGTGCATTTGTTCCGACTGTGAATGGCATATAGCGTGATCCGTATTTCTTTTTTCGCTTTTAGATTTCCTTCAGTGCTTTGTCTGTGTAATGCACGCAGCATGCTAGTGTTATTTTTTTCCATTTCACGAGCTTTATTTATTACCAGGGAAAAATGAGGACGCAATTAGTATGTTGTTGAAAGTATATAGCGCAGTAGAATGGTGTTTCAACATACGCAGAGCTGCCTCATTGACATTTTGATAATTAAACGGGTACTTTTTGTTACGGTTATGATTATGACTGAATAATTATGTCATTAACTAGAAAAAAATGTATGGTATACTTCAGTACATCGGGAACTATATACACAAGCTTTGCTTCGCGTAACGCCACTCCTCTTTTTTTTCAATTCGCGTTGCTTGATATTTTGGACTCTCTGTAAAAGATCGTTTGTTTAGACTGCAGCCAGGACACAGATAAAGAAGTTTATTCAAGAGTTAATACGAGCCCATGCAATAACCCTGACAGGTTTGATGGCTGCATTATAAAAGACGGCTCCTTCAACCGAAGACAGGATTACTCGACAGCCGACAACAATTTTTGCCGCTATCAGCGTAGAGCGTGCATTGCTTGTGTTTTGACCGTTTTTTTACCTGGCACATTGTCACCCAAACAGAGAGTTCCGCTCTCCGTGTGTTACTCAAGCCTTCTTCGTCATCACAACGTCTTCGAAAGTTCAAATATGAAAGTGACCACAAGCTTGCAGAATCATTTTGAACACTGCGAGATGTAACCTCTGTCAAACTACACCGGGATATTAGAAGCACCTAACACATTTTTTTTTTAATTTGCCAGAACTGTCACGAGAGAGACACGAGAGTACGTGCATCAATATTAGTGCGGTTAACTTAAACAAATCCACTACTCCAACAGACTAACAGCCGCGTCAGTTTATTGTACTCTTTCCCATCGTTATAAGTGTGCTATCTTTCGTTCTGTTCCACATATCAAGACTGCGACTCATCTCCAGAAACAACAGCGTTCCTGTTATGATAGCACAAAGCAGCGACGTCAAGCATCGTCGCCCTGTTGATTTGTTGACCTTATGCCACAGCCAAGGCAGAGTTCGCAATACCGTACACTGCTCAATAAGGGGCGCCGAGGCCCGTTCGCTCACGTATGTTTGTGAATAACACAGACTGCAGTCACAACGCCTTGCATATTAGCTCCGCAATATCAGGGCGGAGAAAACCTTTCTTCGACCAATTGTGTGGAAAGCGTACGCGACGTCCACATTGTTTATTTTTTCTTGACACATATGATCCTTACCGAAGCTCGTGCGGTCGTGAGCTGACGCCCCACCCTGCACTAATAAAGCGCAGTGAAAGGAGGACACAAGGCGGCAGCAATGAATGAAAAACATTGGCCCCGTATCTGAATGTTTCACTGGAAATGTTGTCGAAAGACGATAGTCTTGCGTCTGGAAAGAGTGAACAAAGCATTTATTTGATGTTCTGCGTGAAAACACCGATGAATGCTATTCCGGAAGCGCTGCGTTAGAGTCTCGATCTGTGCAGCGGAGGCGAACGAGCGCATCGAGGCACGTTAGACACGAGTGATATCTGGCAGTTATCTTCGAAAACGAAGGAAGGCGTGCGCGCCCATGGAGAAAGATACGCGCCTGTCCTCGGAGGAGATAAGGTGTAGAACGCAAACAGACGAGCAGATGCCACCACTGGGTCGTCTTAGCATAACGTTGGAATCACTTGCCTTTTTGAGCATCACCTTGCACTGTCAGCGCAGCGTGATAAACGCTAGGGTCCTTAGAATAACTTACGTGGGCCTTTTCTAGTATAAAGCCACGCATACGAAATATTGACATGTTGTTAAAGTGCCTCAGATACACGCAATAATTTATTTTTTATTGACAGTCGCACTAGTATAAACGCCTAAACATGAGCAATATTGGTGGTCGGTGCGAACGGGGTTGGCCGTTTAGAGTATCACTTGGTGTCACTTAAATGGGGTACGGTTACGGCGACAAACAAACAAACAAATGTACAGATAGACAGGCCAAAATTTTTGTGTTGAAGTACCCCAAGAAAGGCTATCGTCTTTAATACCCTTAAAAGTTGTCTAATAGCATGGACCAGCCTTCGAGAGCATCTGCTGGTAGAATGTCGTCAACAATGAACAATGATGAACCTATAGACTTAGTGTAAGCGCTAAGACCGTAATAATAATGATGATATAATATATTATTATTATTATTATTATTATTATTATTATTATTATTATTATTATTATTATTATTATTATTATTATTATTATTATTATTATTATTATTATTATTATTATTATTAGAGAAAAAAGCGTTTTATAGTACCCTGGTTCTCTACCAGATATGGAGAAGCATGTAGAAGTGTATATATTCCAAAAATTTTCAATGCACTACCTGACGAATTTTTTTCAGCGAGTTGAAAGAGTCAAAAAAGAAATTACTCGCTGCGATGAGCTGTAAAATCACATGGTCTATTTGTATGCCACGTATGCTCTGTGCCCCTCCTTTTTTCCTCTTTTTTATTTACTGCCTATAAAAAAGTAATGGTGTCAATCGTTTGTCTGTTCGCTGGTAAGGAAAGAACGATAGTTTTGTTACCTTGTATCCACATCGTTGTAACCGGCTCTGCCGGGCCTTGTCACACAAGTCCTATGGACTTAGACAGGCCTATTTCATTGTATTCCTTATGGTTGTGCACAATAAAGTGCTATTATTATTATTATTATTATTATTATTATTATTATTATTATTATTATCATTATTATTATTATTATATTTCGCAAGAAGCAGTGTATTTTGATCTTTCCCTACCCAGAAACAGCTCGAAGCCATTTCGTGAATTTTTTCAACGTGATGATTTTGTTTGTTTCAAGATCTTGGCATGTAGAAAACAGCCTTTCTACGCAAGTTTACGAGCAGTACATCCTGAATGCATACAACAAGTGCACCGGAACAAAGGAAGATCCTAATTCGAATCCTTCGGTAAACAAACAATTGTAGCAGCAGGGGCAGGCTCTAAGACAAGGATCAACGTACATAATTTCGGATTAAGCACAGATGCTGAGTTGTAGAGCAGCCAAGCTCTACGTGGGGACCGATTTCTCTCTTTTTCTCGCTCTCACACACACACACACACGCACACACACACACACACACACACAGAGAGAGAGAGAGAGAGAGAGAGAGAGAGAGAGAGAGCTTCTTTTGAGGCAACATAAAAGTTATTTTGGTGATTTATTCTGTATTTGCAATCGATCTATTGTTGTTTAATTGTTGTTTAATGCATGTTGTTTAATTGTTATGTTACTTGTTCATGTGGAGTGTGCACATAAATTCGTGATTAGATGAACTTTTGAGACGAAGGAAGTAAAGAAAAACAGGAAGGTTAACGAGAGTGAGTCCCTAGTTTGCTACGTAACCAAAACGAGGACGGGCTATGTAAGAAAGAACGAAATAAATAAATACATAAATAAATAAGTAAAGAAGGAAGGAAATATTTAATAAAGAAAGAACGAAAGAAAAAGAGAGAAAAAAAGCGAAGAGTCTGTGTCGACAATAGAGAATGAGACAAACAAAACAAACAAAGCAACAAAAAGCATGATAATTACTAAGTAAATACGCTAAAGTACGCAATAGAGAACTCTTAGGTACTCAATAGACAGTAATCTACCAAGGGAGAACGTTATCGTTTCTCGTTGCGAATGATTTTTTTTTTACCTAGCCATACACGTGCTTTCGTTGCATAATTCTGTACGAATTCCCCTCGGTAAAACCTCGTGCTTCAGCATATTAACTAAAGACAAAAGGGAAACAAAAGTAGGTATACTAAAGCAAAAGAATAAATCAGCGTTAAATGCATAATAAAAAATTTTGACTAAACGTGTTCCCGGAATGTTAAGTACTTCAAGATTCTTTCTACGTGCGCTTTTCTTGTCGTCGTTACACTTTTGCTTCTCAAACAGCAATTTCGAAAAATTGAATAGCATTGTTAAGACGTACGTCTACTCTGAAATGCCGGATATATGGTGATGACGTGTCTGCATAGTACTCCCGGTGTCAAAAAGGGTATTCATATATATATATATATATATATATATATAAATATATATATATATATATATATATATATATATATATATATATATATATATATATATATATATATATATATATATATAATTCAATTGTATAATACATTATTTGAACTGCCCGATTCATCTAAGACAGGCACAAAATCTGTCGGCCCTGTATTTAACGTTCGTGTCAGCGTGTGCAGGCTGAATTAACACCCATGGCGTAAAAACAGAATATACGCTGCGTTCTGCTTCGCTATGAATCGTGACACCAGTCCCAACAAACTAAACTAGACGAGCTGCATGTTAGCGCCTTAACCCGTATCGACAATCGTGTACCTCTTCGGGCTTCAAAACCAATACTGGACGAGACCCCGTGGAAATAGCACTGCAGAGTATTGTGTAAGAAAAATCATTTTTTGCTGCAAAGAAGTTCCCGAGAGACAAAAAGAAAACAGCTGTGTTCCGTAACTTCTCAGATGCTTGCACGTGGGCAACAACAGCCCTGAATAAGAGATCAAGACAGCTGGAACGGAATATACCTGGGAGGGCCTCCGAAAGAAAAAGAAACAGTGCTATCACAAGCAGAGAACTGAAAGCAAAAGGAGTTGGCGCATTCTGTACTCCTGAAAGCGATCAATCAATCGAGAGCTAAATTTTGCGCGAGATATAGAAGCCGTGTACGAGTTCAAAGATGTCCAGTACCACTTCTTCTTCGCTGTGTGCTCGTCTCATCTTCCGCGCATTAGTGCTTGCAGCGTGACCATATGCTGCAGCTCAATTCTTGTGTGCCGCTACCTATGCCCGTATCGTCTTTTCGGACATTGGATTTCTTTGTATTCGAGACGGACACGCAGTCTCTCGAGGTGTTCAGTATCGTTCAAGAAAAAGCACTTTAAAGGAACGGTCACTCCAAGACCAAATCCTCAATATCTAAGTTTTTTGTTGTTGTTTTTCTCCAAGGCTTTCAATTCGACTAAAGAAGCTCCGGAAAGGTACGGTGTTGATATGGACTTTATTTCCTTCGCAGACACGACTACATTTGGTACAGCGGCACTCAAGTTTGGGTGGCATGGCTCTTTCTTAAACCAGTACAGTTCGTACATAGTAATTTCGTCCAACGCACTCCTCCAAGATCAAGGAAGGCACGTTTAAGTATCATTCTCAAAAGTGGCTCCTTCGTTTTACCATTATGGTTACTAATTCGAGTGAGTGGAAGATAAGTGTCAAAAAATAAAGTCTAGAAGATGCATATCAAAAGCGAAGCTTGAATGGCCACGTCCATGCAAAAAGCTAGGGTTTGGCTGCAGGGTTTGGCTGCAGCTAGGGTTTGGCAAGTGATGAACAGGCACCTTCCCCGCACCATCGTGAATAAATGCGGTACACTGATGGGCTGATTAACATGTAAGAAGAAAACCTATGCGCGTATTGTAGTTCGCAAGATTAACGTTCCTTGTGTTCTATACATAGCTAAGTGATGTTGTTATGCAGGATGCAGCAGAATGTTTAACTAGAGTTTATTAATATTAAAATTTAATGTAAGGTCCTTGCTTGTACGAACAGCCTAGCATACTTTAAGGACCTCGAAGTCAAAGCACGAGCTTTAATTTTTTTTGTACTGATAAGGTTTGTGAGCCTATTACGTCCTTCGTATATGTGTGTTAAATGTGCGCTATAAGGTCTGTGTTTTTCATGAACTGGTGTCTTGCGTTTTCTGGTAAAAGCCTAATATTTTGGTTCACGGTATCCAACGTAGGTTCGTAACTGAAGACTATTTTTTTTTCAGTACACGACTTGCACCGCACCTTTTACTGGACGAGAAAACATGAGCACCAAGACAACCACCGGTATGTCCGAATGGTTTCTCCAAGTTTCACTTCTCAGGCATCTCGTAAAACTTGCGCGAAGCCCTTTCTGTGAAAAAAAAAATCACAGCATATCCACGGAGTGAAGGATGATGAGTGGGTAGAAGCGTCATGCAACGCCCCTATCGACGTTTCCTATTGTGGGAACGTCGGGTTGGTGGTAAGACGAATCCGAACACGAAAGCATAATGACCTGTTATTCGCTTAGCCGGAGCAGTAACAGGTTAGTCCATCCGTCCAGATGAAAGCATTAACGGACGGACGGACCCGCTACTGCTGCTGCTAAGCGAATAAAAGGTTGTTACGCTTTCGTGTCCGGATTCGTCTTTCCGCCGACCCGACGTTCCCACAACGGGAAACGTTGGTAGGTGCGTAGCATTCAGTCTGTGCCGGCGTTTCCCAAAGCAACATCTTTACTCTATACTGAGTTACTCGCCACCGTTTCACTAGTGCACCAACACTTTGCAGGTATGTTTCAAGAGGTGTGGTTTCAAACAAATGAATTTACCGTAGTTTTTCACGTTTGCGTCATATGAAATTGATAATAAACTTGGCTGCCTTTGTAAATATCTCAAAGAGCCACTCACCAGGCTCGCAAAATACAAAAAAGAGCACATTGTTTTTTTTCTTGCTATTTCTCGTCCTTCTGGGCGCCCTACTGTGACGTTGGCAGTTAGTTTCCGTGACGTCTACAGCGTACATGCTCTCAATTCGTTGATATACGCAAAATGTCAGACGTAACTTGTCTCCGCAGTGCTTTAACACGAAGCCGCCTATCCGTTCTTCTTTGCCTCGCATTATTATCGTGGTACAATCAACCAACCGAACTTCATTTTTCGCGTTCACTTCTGCGCCAGTGGCGATAACAGCCTGCAGCCGAGAAGCCCTAAATCCTCGTAAGCTGCAGTGTATAGCGCTTAGAGCTGATATTCTTCACGTGCATTCAAGAACTGAGGGGTGAGGAGGATGCATCGTGTGTATGAAGCAGAGGAAAAAAATCACCCCCTCGTCTTCAAACGCGGGGTAATGAGTGGCCCTTCAAAGAATTCTGACAGTGCTGCTAAGTCAAACCGTGTTTCCTGCAGTAACAATGAGCCTATAACTTATAAATTCACAGGCAGTATATGAACCGCTGACCAGTGGTGGGATTAACCCACTGTTGGGGTGCATACTCACTCATGGTGAATCGTGGCGTCGACGATATGATCCAATTGGGAGCTGCGCCTCTAATAGCACATGAATTGGTATAAATGAGAAGCTATCGTCACTGACCATCCACAAGAGACAGGCGAAGAAGCCATTCCATGTCGCCTGTTTTTCTTATGTGCGCAACAGACGAGTCATTTTGAAGTTTACACACTCAGCGAGGCTCTTTCACAGCATTGTTTTACAGAAATTTTCATACGAGCACGACACGACGTACTTACATTTGCCCTGTTCTATATATTCTCAAACGTGGTATGATATCAAGCATGCCAACTATTTTTTATGACTACACCTACGGAAGGGTATATATTCGTCTGAAAACTTAAAGGGGCAGTCCACAGGCTCCGACTTTTATTGTTTTTACAACCCCAAACAAGCTCGTGCATCTTTCCTACGTCTGTCGAACCTCCTTCCATGCGCAATAACGCCAACTCGGCGATCGGCGACGTTGGCTTTATTACTGTTTAAAGAGACCTGGTTTAGACCAATCGATGTGCACCGTGCTGCGTCACGTTGCCGATCACCGAGCTGACGTCGCTGCGCGTGGAAGGAGGTGTGTTATGCCTTTGTACATATACATATTGTTCCTATATTTAGCATCATTTCATGACATGTGGCTCAATAAAAAAAATGCAACACGGTCACCTTTCCATCGCATGCTTCGCGTAAGGTCGATTCTCAGGTACGTGAGATCTGCCGAACTTTTTTTCGGAGGACCACGCTTCAACTCCCAACAATGTGAGGCTCCATCTGTTCCCATCTCGAGGGGTTACACACATAAAAAAAACACGTGAACCCCCCAGCTTACGTGCAGGCCTGACGTCAAGCGCGGCTGCATGAGTGAGCGTGGCTGCCTTGCAGGTTTCAACTGAAGACGTTGCGACGTGTGTCACCTTCCCCAAGCTGATTGGTCTGATGTACGGCTGCGCCTTCAACTCGGGCATACATGACTTCTCTGGCTTTTGTTGAGGGGCGGGCTACGCATTGGTGCAATTCGAGAGTGCTCCGGGGAGAAGGGGTACAGAGCGTAAGTGGTCACCACAAGGACTTTCAACTCACGCTTTGCGTTAATTCATTAGCTTCGTTCTGTCACTAAGTACTTCAGGCGTCACAAGAACAGCTTTATTTCGATTCGATTAGGTCGGGCACTCACATGACTATATATCCTCACTTGTGTGCTATGCAGGATATCGAGGGTTCGGTGAAGCACAGCGTCTTTTCGAGCTTCGGTGATACCCCCTTTTTCGAACGAGCTAACGCTACAAAAACGTCAAATTCGTCCCCCAGCGCCCGCTTCTCCAGCAGCCTAGTCATTGTTATTGCTCGAATACCGACTGTAGAGTTTGTTATTTATACTCTAGAAGGAAATCCAGCGCTAGTGTCTCTAGAGATACAGCGCATGATGCCTCAGCGAGCATGGAAATCATGGTCATTACACGTCTTTGCCTATATAGTCTTCGTTGTTTACGTTCCTTCTGGTTTCGCGTGCGTCGAAGCTGCTTTGTCGCGAAACAACGATGGGCAAATGTAGAGCAGTTGCGCTTCACTACCTTAATCTTTCAGTCTTACCAACTTAAATTGGGTCACGAAGTTCAAAACAGTTCGCTCTCTCCTGTAAAACGAAACCGAAACACCGCAGCAAACGAAGCCACAAGTGCGATTCGCCGCCCGCAAATACGTAGACTGGGCATATCCGTGTACCCATAATCACCATGGTCGCTGAACGATCTGAGTGCTAGAGTCCCCTCTAGTCAAATTTACGAAACTTTACGCTATATCAACCCGACGGTCTCGGGGTCAAATCTCAGTCGCAGCAGCCGCAACACCATGCAAGCGAAATGCTCGAGACCTATGTATGCCGATTTAGGGGCAAAATAAAAAAAACAGTAGGTCCGGAAAATTTTCCTAAGCTCTCCACAACGAATTCTCTGATGATCACATTGCGGATTCGGGACGTCAAAACGCAACAATTATTATTAACACGTGTCCAGTCATCGATGTCTTCTGCTACGAAGATTAGCTAAATGCTACGCACCCAAATCGTTCTCTAAACTCGGGACGCCAGTTGTGTATTTTTTTTTGCCAGTGGTTCTAGTTGGATACCTTTATCGGAGCTTCTAAATTGGAAATAAACAAAGTGAACGCCCCATCTACATTATTTACAACTGCAGCGGCCATTCACAACAAAATAAAATTTCACTTCCACTCCAATAAACGTGTATGCAGCTTCTCTGGTTAACAAATGAAATGTACAATTGTCTAAAAAAAAGTTGTCACCTCTAAACATCTGGCCGCACGTAGGCATATACAAAGTGTCAACGCGTGGCGGGTGGACTTGGCGTCAGGCCACGTTGTTCTAGAGGGAGAGGGCGTGCATTAGATGGAGGCACACCGGGCTGTAACACGTCATAACGCGTACCTGGGGTTAGGGCTCAAGCCAGTTTTTTTGGGGGCGAAAGGAGTTTCGCCCGGAAACAGTGTGGCTGCTTCATCTCGTCCGCAAGGGTGCCAAATAAACATAGATTGAAGTTGTGTAAATCAGTGCTCACTGGGCTCGTCTGTAAGCTGAATATTTCATCTCAAATATGTGCATCCATAACAGCTCAAGTAGTGAGATATACAGTCTAGTTTTGCTTCCAAGCATTCTTGGTGGAGAACAATTGGTTTTTCAAAATTTAAGAGAGCTTATCGCGACATATTAAACAGCCACATAATCGACGGATCTCGTTCAAGTTAAGCTACATCCAATACATATAACAGGCAAGTACAAGTTTACCTACGCTGAGAACCAGTTACCTGTCAGGATAAGCCCTGAAAGTTATTTCAATTAGTCCATTCAAAGGAAAGATCGCTTTCTTGCCAGCACTGGAATTCTTGTGCCAGCTGTCGGCGCAGATCTCAACCACGCGCTGCTTTCTACGTCACTTCCGTGATGCGCTTTGATAGGGCAAGGAAACACAATGTTAACACAAGGAATGCACCGTGGCAGGCGAGATTGTTCAAGCTTTCAGGCCAAGGCTTTATTGGGCCTTAATGCCTAAACAACTGCCATACACCTCAGTTAAGAAGTGGGCACGTTTTAAATGTAATAAAGACATTTGCTCAAAAAACAGTCGGGAAAATTGCCAACATTGACGGTGCAATCACATCACTAACCTAATCAATAACGCAATCGATCTGTTTCAAGAAACAAACATAATTTAGGCAACCATTCCGGAAGCAATACCAAGCTGTCATTTGACTCATTACCATTTCCCTCTCTTTGCCACATGTTTAAACACCAGCCGTAGCCTAGGACGTTGTATTTAAATCACGCTGTGATCATCTTATTTACAATATCTCTGAAGTCAGTGGTAACGTTCAAAAACGTAAGTTCATTCATGAATTCATTTCATCTGGGAGAAAATTATGCCAAACAGCAAACGCTGCTTATGCTATCAAAATCCGTGAGGGCCGTTGTATATTGTGCTGGACTTGCTCTTCTAACGAGCCATTAGATGGCAGTACCACTCCTTGATGGGGTCGTTTGCACTCCCACTAAGGACTGGAACAAGATGGAAAGAAAGAGAGAGAGAGAGGAGAGTCGGAGCTCATTAGCGAATTCTTTGCAAAATAGCCAGCCATCAGTCTTCATTTTCCCTTCATCCTGCCCTAATTTTTGGATTTTTCTCCATAATCGTTTCTTCCTATAGCTTCCTCATAAATCCTTTGTCTGTACTTAAACAAGAGATAAATGCAGGATTATAAAACCCCAGGCACTCATTCTCCACTCTCATCTTTAATAAAGTGTTTTGTAAAAACTGTTAGTATGGCAGAAACTACGAGTCAAGAGACTAGGGTCACAACACCTATGAAAAGAAATGACCTACAATCCTCCATTCGCAAAGTTCCTGCCTTCGTTGCAAAATAATTGGTCCATTTCCAGCTAGCACTGTTCCCTAAGGTCTCCTTCCTGGGGTGGTCTCGAATGCATATATATATATATATATATATATATATATATATACTCCGCAAGAGTCTGTTTCGTTCTTTTTACAAATAAATGAGCCTACTCTAGTACAACTTTAAACATTTCATTTCTCTTATCGTCCCCACCTTAGAGCTCTGTTAGTTAAACTTTATTTTATTTACTCCTTGCAATCTTTGTTTAAGGAGAACATCCCCTAGTTCTTACTGCCATCGCTAATGAGAACTGTGTTACAGGGAAATGTTTTTATCGGTGGACTGCTTTCGTGCGTTATTTTTTGTCACTGTAAACAGAATGACGACGAATGCTGTCAGGCTTTTTTTTTTGCAGTGCGAGCTTCTTTTCTTCTCGCTGTCTTTGTAGTGCGGTAGCAATTGTATGAACGCTGTCGGTTGCTTCTTGCGTAGGCGTCACTGTCATGCCCCATATATGTATATATATATATATATATATATATATATATATATATATATATATATATAGAGAGAGAGAGAGAGAGAGAGAGGAAATGAAGGAGCACACATACGAAAATTTGATAGTTGTTTACTCTACGTTTCGGCCGTGGCACAGCCTTCATCAGGATCCAGAAAGCACCTATCCTGACGAAGGTCATGCCACGGCCGAAACGTAGAGCAAACAACTATCAAATTTTCGTAACTGTGCTCCTTTATTTCTTAATTATATTTGCACTGGACCCACATAATTTCTTTTCTGAATCATATATATATATATATATATAGACAGTTCGCATTAGCGATGGCAGTAAGAAATAGGTGATGTATTCCTTAAACGACATACTAGAGTATCACGTCTTGCGGAGTATATATATATATATATATATGTATATATATATATATATAGATATGACAATAACAAAAATGGCACAAATACGGGATATGACACTGTTTTCCTGGTGTCGCTCACATTGCCTCCAGGATAATTGCTGCGCAAGTATTTACCAAGCACCGCCACGTGATCAAAACTAATTTATCTTCTCGCTGTTGAAGTGAACCATTTGCAGTCAACATCAACACTAGGCTGTTTCAGGCCATGCAAGCGTAGTGGAATCAGCGCTGTTGTAATTCGCGCCGCTTCTTCAGTGCTTCTTATTAAGATACGTGCGATAACATGGGCATTAATTGTTGAACTGTAGACCTAGAACTTCATTTTGCATTTTAACACCTCAAAACGAGAGAAGCCATAGCGAAAGAGATGTTAGGTTTCATAACGATATTTTAGGCTTCACCACATTATACTTTCTTGAAACGTGAAGCGGGACGGCTCACTGCTCTCCCATAGTTGAGTACGAAGTACTCGAAATTGTTAAACATTTTTTTCGAAACACACAAACAGACGATTGTGCAGACAAACAAACAGACAGACAGACAGACCAAAATTTTTACGTCGAAGGTCCCCAAGAAAGACTATCATCTTTAAAATTTTATTTTGGTCCTAAGAAGATGCAGGGAGGGCCTGCACCACCCGGCTAATCCCACATAGGAACCATCCAGCCGGGCTTGGCGGCTTGGTCATGAGCCCTCTAGAGGGCCAGGATTTGATGGTTAAGTTTGGGGCTGCGTAATAAGAGCGCTGCCCACCTGTCCTCGCTGAAGGCGGAGCCGATGGCTGCACATTTCCACAACACATGGTTGAACGTTGCTAACAGTCCACAGGCATGGCCGCCCGTACTTGGGTACCATTCAAGGTACTTGGCATGAAGAACCGCAGGCTTAAGATACACACTGGCTTGCAATAGTCTAAGGGTAACTGCCTGCGCCCTGCACAAGGCAGGGTGTGGGAGGGGGATGCTCGTCTTGACAGATAGAAGTGTTTTTGTTATTTCGTTTAACGTAAGTATTGGTTCCCCGCGAGGCAGAAGGACTGCGCAGGTGGAGCTGTCAGTGAGTTCTCGTGCGGCTTTGTTTGAACCCTCGTTAGAGTTAAATGTAGAGTCTTCAATCGAACCTAGAGGAGCGGGAAACCAAATGAGAGAATGGGGCGTGATACTCTCGACACTTTGGAGAATGCGGAGGGCCTGAGCGGCTAACATCCCGGTTTTGTAGACCTTGTAAACCACCTAGGAGTAGCTGTATATTGACTCTCTGCGACTATCTAGAATTGCCAGCGTGATTGCAACCTGTTCGGCTAGCACGTGCTTGAGTGAGTGAGAGTGAGAACAACTTTATTATGATCCAGTGCAGACGCTGATGTTGACACGTGTCACCCGGCTACTCCCACGTGGGGATCGGCAGGTCTAGCCTGACGGCCCTGTCGCGGGCACACTGGACGGTCAAGATTTGGTCCTGAAGTTCTGGGCTATGCAGAAGCGCATTCCACTCGGGTTTGCTATAAGTCGGTCCAAGCGACCCGCACTCCCAGAGCATGTGTGCTAATGTAGCGGTCTGCCCGCAAGCGGCGCAGGTGGCATCGGGGAATTCGGGAGGATAAATTGCATTTAGGTATGCTAACGACAGGTACGAATGGGTTTGAAGTAAGCTCAACGAGACGGCGTGTGCTATGTTGAGTTTTGAATGTGGCATTGGGAATGCTCGCCTCACTATGTAGTAATACTTGGTAATCTCGTTGTTAGTAGTAGGTGTGTCTTTATGTCCCACGTCGTCGGCACTGGAGCCATCGCCCAGGTCGAGAGCAGCGCGGTCAGTGAGGGCGCGCGCTGCTGTGTGGGGCGACTCGTTCGGGTTTAGCGCAACGCCATTTACGGAGCCGGTATGCGCGGGAAACCAATGTATGGTGTGAGAGACAATCGTGTCGCTGGTGGAGCTGTTCAAGATCCTGGCTGACAGTGCTGATATGCGGCCCTTTTGAAAGGCTCTGACTGCGGATTTGGAGTCGCTGTACACCTCTTCACACCGACCATTTAGCAGAGCGAGTGCGATGGCCACTTATTCGGCCACCTGGGGGCTCATTGTTCGTACCATGGCGCAAATCGCAGTCGAGGCCGTCTCGTCCATGACCACCGCGGCGAACTTCTTGCCATCTCGATATGCTGCAGCGTCAACGAAACTTGCATTTACACCACCTTTTCGCAGTTGCTTCAGTAGAGCCGTAGCCCTTGCCCGACGACGTCACTCATTGTGTATAGCGTGAGTGTTTTGGGGTATTGGGGCAACAATGACGTTTTCCTGCATATGTTTGGGTATACGCGCGCTATTTGTTTCCAGCTGCATGGTGTTAAAACCTAGCTCGCCAAGTATGCACCGACCAGCCGTCGTAGAGGATAACCGAGCCAGCTGCGAGTGTTGCTGCACTTCCGCTTTCTCGGCAGCAGAGTTGTGAATTCCGAGAGCGAGCAAGTTCTCGGTGTGTGTGCGTACGGGAAGACCAGTGTTTTCTTGACGATCTTTCTGATAATCACGTTGAGCTTGTCCACTCCTACCTAAGCCACTTGTGCATGGCAACGGTGTAGGTAAAGTGGCGGAGCAAGTGAGCCTGAAACTGGAGTCGACAATGGAAACAGTGACTGCCTCTTGTAGGGCATATGGCGCAGCATTCGCAAAACTTGCATCAGTTGGGTTGCTAGAGACGTTCTCTAGCCGAGCTCTACCTCTAGCCCTACGTCGACCGAAGTTGTACGCAGGGTGCATATAGCGGGGAGTGGGTGCGTTGTTTAGTTTAGACCTGATGTCTTTAGGAGCCCGCATGGAATCTTAGCATGGTCAATAGAATTGAGATCCAAATTGTCAAGTATCTTGCGGCCCGAATTGGTTCCTGAAAGCCTTAGCAGCTCTGAGTGCTCTTGCGCCTTGATTATCTCTTCGAGTGTATTGTGAACACCAAGCTTGAGATGATTCAGTGCGAGTGCTTACAGGCAAACCAAGGGCGAACTTGACGACCTCTATTATGAGGGAATTGATGTTATTCCTCTCAGAGACATGCCAATTATGTGTTCTCACCGAGTACGAACGGTGGATGAGTGCAAATACATGTATAATGCGGATGAGATTGTCTTCCTTGGTTCCCCGGTCTGTGGGCGATCCTCCGGATGAGGCCGAGAGCAATTTCCGTCTTTGCAGTGATCTGTCTGAGTGCAGTTTCGTTAGCGCTATTGTACTCGATGTACATGCCCAATATTTGGAGCGAGTCCACTCTGCGCACCAGGGACCCGTCACCATTGAAAAGCAGTATTTCACTTTGAGGCGCACGTTTCCAGTCACGGTGGCCGCCGCCACGGGGTCTTTTCTTCTAGAGCAGTAGTTCCGATTTCGATAGACAGCACCTGAGCCCGGCGGGACAGAGAAAACGTTCAGTCACATCGATGGCGCGCTGCATGGCTTCCTCCTGTATGCTGTTGGCCTTCTATGGTGTGTGTGCGCATAATGTGTCCTATATATATTCAAGCCTTCGAGCTATGAATCAATTGGAAGTGGGCGCTGTGTGTGTTTGATGCATGGGTGTGTGCATGTGTGAGTGATCGTGTCAAGTTTTCGTGCTCGAATTAACTTTTCGAAATCACCACTGCTTCCACCGGTGCGCCAGATGGGTATATCATCTGCGTAGATGGTATGATTATTCCTTGAGGCTTCGTGAGTTGGACAGCCCGATCATCACTATAATAAATAATGTTGGCGAAATAACTGAGCCCTGAGACGTTCCGCGTGAACCAACGGTGATCTCTCATGAGAAGTACCCTACGATCTTGAGCTTGGTAGTTCTCTGGCTAAGAAAAGATGTCACAAAGTCGTGGTTCCCCATCCCTAGCCTAACCACCCATCCCTAGCCCTAGGCTGGGAGTAGACTGAAAATGAATTCGTGAGAAATGTTGTCGAAAGCCCGTTCCAGGTCTAATCAAAGAATCACTGGGCTCTGGTATTTCCCGTGCTTTGGTCGATGATCTGATGCTTTATCAGCTTCGTGGCGTCTTGTGCCGAGAGGCCAGCTCAAAAAACAATCATATTGGGGTGTTCATGTCATTGTTCTCGAGGTTCACCTTGAGTCGGTTCAGCAGGGCATGCTCTGCGACCTTATCGACACAGGAAGTTAAGCAAATTATTCTTAGGTTAACTATTCCTAGTGCTTTACCGGGGTTCGGGATTAGTGCCGTGTAGGCTGTCTTCCACTGTGCGGGGACTTCCCCACGGCGCCACATCTCATTAATCTTTTCTGTGAGGAGTTTTATTGAGGTTTTTGAGCATCTTAATAATTCCATCAAAGCCAGGGGCGGATTCGTGATTAGGGAAGAAGAGAGCCTGTCCGATCTCGGCCACAGTGAAGACCTGGTCAAACTCTGGCACGTCACCCTCCGCGTAGTCCGGAAGCTGTATGGGGGCAGAGCTATCCGCGACTCGCAGGTACTTGTCTATGAGCTTGTTGACAACTAATTCGTCCGGGGTAGAGTGGGTAGCAAAATGAATGGCTCGCGCAAGTGATCGCCTCTGGCTGGACCAGGTGCTGCCCAGATCGAGAAGGTGTTTGAGAAGACTTAGCTTTTCCCACATCTGAGCTGATCATCGACGCTTTCCCACCCAGACTTCATACCATTGTTGTTTGCACAGAGTTTCACAGTGCTCCTACATCGCCCTGTTAACCTTGTAAACCTTCTTGCGGAGTCTCCTGTTGTGCTTCTGCCCCTTCTGATGAGTAGGACTTGCTTGGCTTCTAGTAGGAGGGCCAACCTGCCATCCATATTTTGAGCATCGAGTTTAGTGATGACCTCCTTTGTTGTTGCCGTGGCGTAATCTCTAATTTCTTTGTACCAACTTTCAAAATCTGAATCGGCTGTCGGTGGTCGCTCGGCTCTGACTTTGCGCAAAACGTCCCAGTCGACCACTTTGAATTTTTTGGTCCTAATGTGGGCGATCGCGAAGGATACCTCGATGACGTAGTGGTCTCTTCCGAGGTCGATAGCCATGTTTACTCACTTGACCTCACCTATATTTTTGAAAAAGTGAGGACTGAGGTGGTATCCCGGCATGTGCAGTTACTTCTCCTAGGGGGAAACCCCTTGTCAGTGATAAGCGTCAAGTCGGCTTCTGTCGCAGTCTGCCAGAACTCGGGTCTCTTGGGCGTATAATACATGTATGTCCACATGCCGTGGGGGGGGGGGGTTGAAATCTCCGACGACGATAACGGAGTAACCACTGGCCATGCTCACGGCCCTTTTGAGGAGAGAGTCTGCTCTCGTCTTGCGATAACTGGTACTGCAGTATACGTTGAGAATAAAAAGGCTGTTTCTTCGGAGGCCCTTTTGAGTGAGTTCATTCGAACTTCAGTCACTACGCACTCGATGCCATCGGCAACTGCACTGAAGTCACGCGTTAGGTAATTGTACCTTTGATGAGTGTGGCAACTCCCCTACCTCCTGAATTTGATGACGCTACTATATGTAACACTGGGGTTTGATGGGGAGGCTAGACGCAACTTCTTGAACAGCGATGATTTGGGGCTTAACATTGAGGGTTCTTAAATATTGCTGTTGAAGTGGCTTTGTGAGTAAACCCGTCACAGTTCCATTGCAGATTATGAAGTTTTCGTCCGTACTATCCATGTTTAGGCTGAGAGGAGGGTTGAGCAGTTCAAGCGGCCCGGAGGATCGCGCCCTCAGTCGGTGACGCTAGTACGTTGCGTTGTGCTGCGACCTGCAGGAGTCCGACTGGGGTCTCTTCTGGCACCGACCTCTTTTCATTTGCTTATACGTTCACTCAGTGCTCCTAATCCCATCTTGGGGTGCCCCGTGACTTGCTGAATTTCCGGTAAGGTTGCCTGCATGTTGACGAAATAATCCTTGAGTTCCGAACGTAGGCTTACCACCTCTTCATCTTTTGTATTCTGAACCACTCGGCGCTTGCTTCCGCTGGACCTGTGAGGTACCTCATAGGTATTCATGGTGATTGGGACCAAGGCGGGCTGCGCTAGAGGGGGTGAAGACGCCAGCTTTCTAATCTCTGCAATCTCCACAGCTAGCCTGCTCATCTCTCGCTTAAGCTGTGCATTTTCTTTCCTTAGCTGCTCGTTAGCTCGTCGCATCTGGTTGAGCTCATTCACGTGGGGAGAACCGCGATTCGGGTCGTCAACTCCAGGAGACTCACGTCCTCCTCGGGCATTCTCGGCTCAGGATAGCATCGGCTTGTTTCCTTTAGAGGTGGCAAGCGTGCGGCAACAGGACCTAGTCGGCCCCGACAAATCTTGCCCCGACAAACCTTGCCCCGGCCTTGGTGTGGAACGAGACTGAGAAGTGGAACTTCCTCGGGCCCGTTCTGTCGACCTGGAATGTGAGCCAGAACATCCCATGGAGGCACCGCGGCACCTGGATCCGTAGCGGCCTCCAGAGTGGCCCCTGGAGCGGGGGCGTTCTCTGCGTTGAGTATCCGTGGTGGGCGACGAAAACTGGAACTCGTCTGTGGTGTCGGGGGTCGTTGCAGGGATGGTAATGCGTTTCCGGCCATTATGGCGCGCTCACTGCGACCACGACACACAATGAAGGGGATCTGAAACCTTTGAGCGCAGTCTTCGCCAGCCGTGACATGCTGGTCATCACAAAGTTTGGACTTGGGAGTACACACATGCTGCTTATCTGGGCTTGCGGCACCACATCCTCGGCAAATCGTGTCACAAAAAGTAGGGCACACCTTCGCGCGATGTCCCAGAGGGCTGCATGCATAACACACGCCGCTTTGCTTGCGGTAGAATGAGCACTGCATCAGCCCCGGTCCATACCTGGCAAAGTTCGGTACACAATACCCGTTGAAGGCGACGATGATCGTGCTGGTTTGGGATATTTTCTTGGCTGCTAGGGCGAATGGATTATTGGTGTTCACAATCTTGGCTTCGATGTTGATAGGCCCGTATTGAAGGGGACGTTGCGAATCACCACTTAGCACGTGGAGAGTGGGGCAGTCTCATACGCACTTAGCTCGTGCACCTTCCCGAAATGAGTATTTCCTTCATACGAACGTGTTGGTCTTCATTTTTGCGCTTACTGGCAACCATAATTATTTTCCTGCATATTGGGGCATAGAGTATCCTGGCACAAATATTTCTGGCTTATCCCAGCGGCAATGAGTATTGCGTCTACCACCGTAGCTGCACCCGTTTTCGAGATATTGAGTCAACCTCCACGCCAGATCACAATCTTGATTTCATCTCGAGGAAGTGAGGGCATCTTTCCCGCTTGTAGCACTTTGGACTTGAACGCAGCCCCGCCCAATTTTTCACGGCGTGCGCCCGGCTGTGGCGATGGCGTGGTAAAGTCAGCAGTGCGCGTTTTGGTGCTAGCTCTTCTTGCCCCAGTGGACTGCCAACCTTTATCTTGAGTAAGCTTTTCTTGTGAAATATCCTCCCCGTGCACTTCATACACTATCGTTAGCAAATAACTCAGCGCCCCTGGCCTCCAAATGGCCGGCAACAGGCGAGAATAAGCTCAGTGAAAGCGCAGTCTCCCGAGTCACTCGCTAGGGTTAAAGAGGACACTGCTTCACAGGAAAGTGTTCCTAACTTGACAAAAAAATTCCTCACTGTGGGCAAATATGGTGTTGGTAGGATCCTAATGACTACACGGAACCGATGCGAACAACAGTTCATGAACACTCGACGAGAAAACTATAGAAACACAAAGTTAGTTGCGCATCCACAGCAGCCGTACGAACGCAGCCTCCCACTCCGCGTCTCCCCTATTTTTTTTGTGTTACGCGGGAACACCACGAATTTTTCAATTTTCACAATAAATTTTTATGCCATTATCACTGTTGGTGGTTAGCGTAGTATTTGTTTGATACATGAGGGTAACTTCATGAAATAAGTTTGTTTGCAGGAAGTGTTATTTGTTGGAAATTGTTGGGAACTAGACCAGACATTCACACTTAGCTGTTACTCCCGTGCATCGCGTGTTATTCTAAGTACTGATTTGTAGTTCCTTTATATTTTCATCAGAAGTCAGGGTGGTTCGGTGCGAAAAATTGCTACGAAGTGTATGGTTGCACAGGCATTCTGATGATAAGTGAGATTCACGCTCACTAACTTTTATTAGAGCAGGAAGGTCTTTAACAACTACAAGTGTAACCTAATAAACAATTATATCGGGAAGTTGGTATGGAGTCATCTTGGATCCATGTGAAATATTTGTACTATTCTTTACCTCATGATATGCTCCTTGAATTTGTCAAACAGTGTATCCTTAACCATGGTGCAGTAACCGTTTAGAACACTTGTAATATGTGAGTGCGAATTTTTTAAGATTTATTGGCTTTACACATACCTAACGCCAACATTCGTTCATTAGATCGGAAAAATGTACACTCAAACTTTGGGTTTTTGTATTGGTTTGGCGATTGCACCAGTACTAGTGATATTTTCATAGCCCTCTTGGATCCATTAATTCATAAAGTTCTTGAAAACTCTAGTTGTAAAAACCTACAAATTTGTGAATGATTATTTGATAATCTTGAAATTTGATGAAATAGAGTTTCAAAGTTGTGCTGATTTGTTCCCCGAAGTTATTCAGACGGCTCGCCAGCCTATGAAAACTACACATGAAATGTCATGCCCTACCACACTTAGGTTCCTATATAGTTTAGTAGAATTTCAGGACGACCACTTGTGTTAGTTTTGTGAGCCCAGGAACCGAAAGCCATTGTTGCCTTTTTTATCTGCTCACAGTAAAGTAATCAAGAGGTCTGTTGCACGTATGTGCCTTTTTGATTCCTAAAAGAAATTGTGTTTTCACTTTATGCAGATAGCTTTGAGTTTAAGGTTTCACGGCTGCAGGCTATTGTCGATACGACTGAGTATGGCTGTCACAGAATCATTCTATAGGAACTTGAACAAACGAGATCAGCCGCGTGATGACACTTCCCTGAATCAGCATAAGACGGCTGTTGTCACCTACATCCATGGCGTGGAACACAATCTTGAAAAAAATGTGTAGCGTAACCTGTCCTGCGTTAAAATACAAGAAGGGTTCCAAGATTAAATATCGTAATGACCCTGCTGAGTGTGCACAGGCCGTTGTGTACAATTACTCTTGTCTTGCGGTCGTTCATACGTCGGGCGGACCAAAAAATGTGTGAATGAGAGGGCATAAAAATCACAATAAAGTGCGAAAAGCTATCGTCACTTGACTATTCACTGTATGCCGTATTTTGACAACACATGCGTTTTATGTCATCACAGGGATTTGTTAACTCATTGATTGTTGACACAACAGAAATGACAAGTGCAAACTTCTAATGTGAAAGCACACCATCTAACCAGTTCACGCGAAAAGAACTTTGTTTTTTGGAGGGTGTGGTTGATAATAATTGACCAGTAATGAATATACGACACGTGGGTTTCGGTTGTTTATTTATTGCCATATACATATTATGACATTTTGCAATAAATGGTTTGCTGAAGTTAAGCGCTTGTATCTCTTCATTTGTGTCTTCGCGTAAAAGTTGTGCGCTTTGTTCCAAGATGAATCGCCATCTATAATCTTGTCGCTGTTAATGAAAAACAGATGAGTAACGACATTATATTGCTATTCGCTGTGATATCAGCCACTGATCGCAAGGGTCGCTGACTTGTTTGAATGGTACAAATAAAACAGTAAACAACATTGCAAGATAAAAAAAGGCCGCAATTTTCCCAGGAGGTCTCTGTCAATATCTCACGGTGATTGCTACGGAGACCCACACGCCCAAATTGCAAGGCTGCCTCCGGGAGACGTATACCTATAGGGGGCTGTTTGCACTGTATGCTGTAGCATAGGTGGCCATGTTGCATCCCAATCTGCTTCCTGTGCTTCTAGAACGCCAGCTCCGGAAACACAATCATGCCGTTGCTATAACCCGGAAGGATGAAAAAGAGAACACCAGCTAAGAACGCACAACAAGCCATATCATCGGCTTTGCGCGCTTGGTATACCCTTAAGTTACCTCAGTACTATTTCTTTACCTTGCCACTCTCAACTTATTACGAAGAAAAAAATTCGGCAGATTCCGCGTACATTGGCAACCAATGCCATGCGAAGCGTGCGGATGGAACGTGAATGTGTTTCATTTTTCATTGAGCCAGATGTTATAAAGTGGCACTAAATTTATGTACAAATACACACACACATGCATTAAACAGCTACGCATGTTTCATATTAGCAGTTGTGTATGGTTGCGTTACGATGCAAACAGCTAAATGGGCATTAGCAACACCAGAAGCGGTCAGCTCATATGAAGCGCTGGTGTTTACGCTGATGCGCTCGAGGATGGTAGTCCTCAACACTGCTACACGAATAAACTTAACTACAATTTTCGCTAACTCGACATGACAGCTGTATCTTAGGAGTACATATATAACGTTTATATTATGAGATAGTCATTACTGCAACCACAATTGACGTTACACGAACGTTAAGGTCTATGTGAAAAGTATATCCGAGGCCTGGCCTGGCTCTGGAATAGAATACCTCAATGCCACGCAGAATGTTGAGGTTTGATCCCTGCTGTGTCACTGAAATGTATTGTTTTATTCGCCAGGTCAACACTGCCTATGTTTTTCTTAACGCTCAAGCGTTAAAGTCACTCGTGTCTGTTCTCACCGTTCCTGGGTAGTTATAACATGTCTATCACCTGTGGCACATACGCATACCAGTGGCACATACCTGGCTCCGAGTACATGGCACTTGTTTTTAAAAGTTCTTGACAATGTACGCAACGCAATTATGATACAACTTATGTCAACAACAGCTACTTGTGTTCGAGAAACTATCTTACCCTCCCATAGGAAATTTGGTGTGCCCTAAGTTAAGATGGTTATCATGGGAGCACCCACACATACGCAGCTAGACAGACAGACAGACAGACAGACAGACAGACAGACAGACAGACAGACAGACAGACAGACAGACAGACAGACAGACAGACAGATAGATAGATAGATAGATAGATAGATAGATAGATAGATAGATAGATAGATAGATAGATAGATAGATAGATAGATAGATAGATAGATAGATAGATAGATAGATAGATAGACAGATAGATAGATAGATAGATAGATAGATAGATAGATAGATAGATAGATAGATAGATAGATAGATAGATAGATAGATAGATAGATGCCTAAAGAGATCGCAGTACGCAAATCAACGCTTCAATAGATGTGCAGCCTTGATTATCTGGTCATATATCACTATGGTCATAGTATCTGGTCATAATGAGAACAAGTAATGGATATCACTATGAAGTTTTACAAGGAATAGCAGTACTCAACAGCATAGGCGTACCAGCTGGCGGGGAGAGGGTGGTGCGAGCCCCCCTTCTTTCGACAGTGGTCACTCTTGGCTGCACGCTGGGGAAACCAACAAGAGAGGCGTAGTTTTCCATCACAACAGTAATCATTTATTGTTTTTACGATATAATGAAACTTTTGCCAACATTGCTGCTCCGTGATGATTGTCCTTGTAGGTTCATATATATATATATATATATATATATATATATATATATACATATATATAGTGGTAGAGCATCGAACGTGTCATTCGAGGGTCGCAGGTTCGGATCCTGCCCACGGCAAGTTATCTTTTCACCCACACCCACTTTTCTTCATATTTACATTACAACTTGGTCTAATATCTTCCCCTATACTTTCCTTGGCATTATTGTCTGTTTGGTCTCATTATATATATATATATATATATATATATATATATATATATATATATATATATATATATATATATATATATATATATATATATATATATATATATATATATATATATATATATATATATATATATATATATATATATATATATATATATATATATATCCTGGCTCAGGAGTGAGGTGGGTTTGCCCCCTCTCTCGTTCGCGACAGAGTTGGTGCGCCACTGCTCATTAGAGGTCATGCCAGAGTTACCACAGCGCTGCAGCAAGGGTTTACACATTGTCCCCAAGATGTTGCAATGTTATTGCCGATGTTTCTTCAACGTTTAAGAGCATTGACCACGTGTTTTCTTTTATAAGACCCGCGTGTCCTCGCAACGCCAGCTAGACAGTTTCACCCACCTACAGCTTCAGCAAAAGGGAAGTGGTGGTGCTCGCGAAAACTAAGAGTGCCTCAAGCATCACCTCGTTTATTTGTTTCAGTGTCAGTGCAAACGCGCGCTCCTCAACCGCAGCCATCGGCACGCCTTGGATCAAGCAGTGGTCGTGATGGCACGCCACACAAAGGGCTGCTTGCGCCACACATGCGTGGAAGCCCTTTCTCACGGAGATGTGACACAAGTGCTTCCCTCTCCAATATTGTGCGTCTGTAAAATTTGTTTCTTCGTGCGCCTTCTATGTGCTTCGAAGGAAAGCCGCCACCACCTCAAGGCACTTATAAAGTGAGCGCATGCAGCAGCATCGCCGTGACGCCCCCTCATTGGTTACCTACATAGCGCGCCATGAAAGAAGATGGTCTATCGAAAAACACTGTGTCTCATACAGAGCGCTGTTGCGATGAATTTAGCCATGCACTACCCGAGTTATAGCTGACTCGTAAACCCTTTGGTGAGAAAATTCTAGGGTACTTTTATCAGGTGTCCATGGCAACTACAAATGTAGCTCTCCTGTAGTTTCAAGAAATGATTGTTACTTTTTCTAAAGGCTTTCTTTTTCATTCTACACGCGGACCACTTCGCAATAAAATATCACCAATATTTTTTTCGCATGCATGCATCACCACAAAAAAAGCGTCACCGGAAAATTTCCTATCTCGAACGCTTTTCTTTGAAAAGCGTTCGAGATAGGAAATACCTTTCTTTTTTTCAATGTACTGTACAGTTTACGTGATTCGGGTTATTTGTGTTCAATACACACGGTGTTCCAGATGTTTGTCGTTAGGAATACACACACGTTTATTTGCAGCTCAAAAACCCAAAGAAGAATTGAAAAATCAATTTGCTGTTTGTAAAATGTTGTTGACTTTTATTTAAGAAACGCTTTTCATTCTCGGCGATTTCTTTTCTTGAACGTAGGATTAAAAAGACTAAATAAAAACACGCTAATCGTGTTACACATTCACGCGTAAATCTTCTTTTTTTTTCGTTGGAATTGTGAGAAGCGTTTTTGGAGACACACGAGCGCATTAAATGCAAGCGGAAAATCACACGGATTCGAGAAACAATATTTGTGAAGCAACCCAGATAGTATTTGGGTGCGATGGAAGCACTCTTAAAAGCAAGAAAAAAAGGCAATAAAGCCCAGCTCGACAGGGAGGAACACAGTGCTTTGGAACAAGACAACCCCGACACGAGACAAATATTGCTAGGACTTGTAAGTGGATTCTGCATGTACACCCTGCCACCCAGCGTGACCGCCTGAATTGAAAGCCTTTCTTAATGGTCAATGTAGGCACGTGAACATTTGTCGGCGAGAACATGCAATGGAATTACGGTAAAGTGAAAGGATGCGGGTATTCCTAAAATAAAAAAAAGAAAACAGTCTTTTCACAGCAGACTATAGCTTTGCCAGATGGCGTGATTTTCCTTCCATTGTTGTTTCCTTACAGGCTCATCTGAAAAAACACTTGTAAAATTTGCGGCCTGTTTATTGTTTTTACTCTTAGAAAACAACAGTTCAAAAATAACTCAGCTGGGTTTCTTAAAAATCCGGAAAAACGATCCTGCGCTCAGGGTAAATCAAAAGCATTTGTGAGAAGCAGATAATGAAAGCAGCAATTCAAAGCGCATATCTCACTTTCTCTAATCTATTCTATTGTATCTCTTCTTTTAACATAAGCCCTGAGTTGTCTCCTACACTTGCCTCAAGCGACTTCATCTTAACAGAGTTATTGTGCCGTTAGAAAGCACGGAACAAAAATACTTAGATATATAACACTTACTGTTAGAACAGCTATGCAAATTGCTTAAAAAAACTAACGTATGACTTGAAAATCTACCCTAAGTTCAATGCACATGAGACAATCGTTAAAGAAACTTGGAGGTATTCAAATTAGCATATGATATTCAACTTCTATGCTCTTTTATGTCATTTCTTTAAGATATTTCTTTCATGTTACGAACGAAGCCCTAGTATCTCTGTCTAGAAACCATTGCTTACGCATTCATACCCTTCTTTGCTAATGCGAACTTGATGACCCAGGAACATTACGTCTCCGTACGCAAATCGTCCTTTTTGAAATTGTGTGCTAAGATATCGACCAGCATTCATTATAATCATCATTAAGTCACCCTTAAAGACGTTTTTCAGATTGTACACAAGGAGGAATTTTGAGTGACAGTAAACGCAGTGGTAATTCTTGTAGAATAATAAAGAAACTGAAAAAAAAAAGTTGGTGTCGTTTCTGCTGCTACGCTGGCAAAGTTCGTCGAAAGACGATAGTCTTCAAGCCGCAGAGAGGAAGTAAAACGTTGATTTGATGTTTGGCGCGAGAAAATCGTAAGTACGCACAGCGTGAAAAATGGACGCCATCTAACAGTAATTTGAAGAAACAAAGTTTTTCTTGAACGCGAAACCACAGGTAGGTGGTAGCACCATGTAGTTTTAGTGAAGCGTAGGAAGCGCCTCTTTATTCGAACAAAGTCCCGCATTGCCAGTGACACGTAATAAGCTCTGCGGTGTTTAGAAGCACGTGTAGGTGCATTTAGGAATATGGTAACACCTGATGCTTCCGTATGGATGTTGCGCCCAAATATCATCATCATCATCAGCCTGACTACGTCCACTGCAGGACAAAGGCCTCTCCCATGTTCCGCCAGTTAACCCGGTCCTGTGCTTGCTGCTGCCAATTTATACCCGCAAACTTCTTAATCTCATCTGCCCACCTAATCTTCTGTCTCCCCCTAACCCACTTCCCTTCTTTGGGAATCCAGTCAGTTACCCTTAATGACCAGCGGTTATCCTGTCTACGCGCTACATGCCCTGCCCATGTCCATTACACATATACACAATATATACACAATATTTGCTTTTTGACTGACAATATTTACTTGCATGTATGCTGAGAGAAGATCAAGATGGGTAGTCGTTCAGCTAGGAGTTAGAATTTTGCTCTGATGGCTGAACCGAAAACAGAAAAACATACAGACAGACAGACCAAACTTTTTGCGTCAAAGTATCTCAAAATGGACTATCGTCTTTAAAAAGAAGTGGCTCAGTCCTGATGCTTGAAATCAATTCATGATAGAGAACATTCAGTAGATCCCAGTCAATCTGGGAGTTGATGACATGCAATGCAGTAGGCACGTTGCGGTGCATATAGCATTTAAATGCGAAGAATCTTATGGTCGGGTTCGATCCGGTGTGCGAGTGGTGTAACCACCCTTACTACGCATCCACGTCCCGTCCCTCTCTCTACTCTCCTACCCTCCTCCTCTCTAACTTTGCGATGCCGGCGTAGACAGCGTCTGCTATTGAGTTGCTTGATAAAAGCGACTGCTAGCGCTGCACAACCGTTCACTGGTCACGCCGTATATATAGGCAGTGGATCTTGATTGATATGTGGGGTTTAATGTCCAAAAAGCACCATATGATTAAGAGAGACGCCGTAGTAGAGGACTACAGAAATTTGGGCCACCTGGGCTTCTTTAACAAGCACATAAGTCTAAGCACGTGGGCCTCAAGCATTTTCGCCTTCATCGAAATTGCAGCAGCCGCCTCTGGGATTCGATCACGTGACCTGTAGGTCAACAGCCGAGTACCTTAGCCACAAGGCCACCGCGGTGGGGAAGGCACTGGATCTTGACCTTCAAGGTAGTGCCGGTGGGAGATTTCTCATGCGCGTTGTTGAACAATAAAAATCACAGCATATCTACAGAGTGAATGATGATGAGTGGGGCGAAGCGTCCATCCGTACATGCAAGCGTCCATGCATTTAATCACGTTCGAGAACGCAGACGGTGCGTGGGTTACACTAACGAGACGCGAGCCAAGGAAGCCGAGCGCAAACGTCTTTAACGCACCCGCCACTCTGCTTCATCCATGCCCCCCAAACGATGCGCTACGTATGGCGACTATCCAAGATGCAATCGTTCTCCGCGTATCCAGGCACAGCCCGCGCAGCAGCCAACCAGCCGATTGGAGAGTAGACAGTGCCATCCAAAATATTGCTACGGGGTGCCACAGATGAACATAACAGAAAAGAGCACAATGTTTAGTACGAACTCTTGCAGACTGGGCTCCATATTGTAAGGCTGCCTGTTTATCTAAAGTAAATAAATTTTCACACGCCTTCTCCCTGTAAAATTTAGGTGTAGAGATCGGGTCTTCCCACAGTCAACGTTCACGACGATTCTAGGCAGTGGGCGTTCTTTGGCTGCCTCTGCAGTGCCTGATCAAGACGAGAACGCCGATTCTTTGGAGACAACCTCAACTGTGCTTCCTCCAACTACGCAGCAACCAACAGCACCGCATCCAGCCTCTACTAACTGCACCGTCGTCCTGACCCAACCGTGGGACCAAGGCATCTTTTCGGGACGCTACAGCACTGACGCGGAGGAACGCCTTCCGCTGTACGAACGGGTGAACGCTCTGTACAACTGGGATCCGACGTTCATGTTGGCTAATATTATTTTCTACCTTGATAGCAGAGCTAAAGTTTGATTTTCTAACCACAAAGAAGAGATCACCAGTTGGGACATCTGCAAACAGAAACTCATCGATCTCTTCGGCAAGCCTATTGGGCGTCGTCGTGCTGCGCTGAAAGAATTAGCGTGCACCAGTCCTGCACCGAGTCATACGTTACATACATACATGTGCTTGCGCTCTGCCGGAACGTTGACGACAAGGTGCCGGAATCTCAAAAGGCCGTCCACATTTTCATATTAATCGCGGATGACGCCTTCAATCTTTTCATGTATCGAATATCATCAACCATGGACGACGTTATTAATGAATTGCGACACTTCGAAAAAAATTGGCAGCATATCCATGGAGTGAATGGTGGAGAGTGGAGCGAAGCATCCGTCCGTCCATTCGTTCTTGCTTCCGTTCGTTCATGCGTCCATCTGTGTGACCGTCCATGCGTCCATTCGCCCGTCCATGCATGCGTTTGTTCGTGCGTCCGTCCCTGCGTTCGTCCATGCATCCGCCTCTGCGTCCGTTCAAGCGTCCATCCCTGCATTTGTCTGTGTGTCCATTCGTACATCTATTGAACACTCTAAGGACCACCATCTCGGATCTATTCATAATATATTCCCCATATAGAAACACCGCCATCCAGCGGACATTCCAAGGACTAAACGAGAGGTGGCACACGCACACTTTCTTACAGCTTGCGCTTCGGGTCTACTTCCCACCTTTAACCACCTCGAATTTATGGTATATACTAGTTTACTGTATTTATTGCACTGCGGCCCAACGCTCGCTAAACCTTTCTAAAACCAAGGAGGTTACGCCCAGCGAGTATAACGTAGCAACCTTTTCCTGCCAGATAGTGCTCAATGTACATGCCAATGGCTGCTAATGAGAAATGAGAGACAGGAGAATTCAGCATTTACTTTCTTACGGCTTGCGCTTCGCATCTACTTGCCATCTTTAAGCACCTCCAGCTCATGTTATATACTAGTTCATTATATTCATGGCACTGCGGCTCAACGCTCGCTATTGGATTGGATAAACTTTTATTTGGTCCGCCAAAACACAGATAACTGTGTTGCGGGCAGCTTCCACGTGGGGACTGAGATGCCGAGTTGCTCAGCCGCCTCGCAGGCTCGGTGGACAGTCCAGAGCTGATCTGCCAAGGACGAGCTGCGGATTGCCGCCTCTCATCTGGCAGAGGTGATGTTCAATAAATGAGCGAATTGTGTACTCTGCCAGAGCATATGTTCCACGCTCGCTAAACCTTTCTAAAACTAAGGAGGGTACACCCAGCAAGTATAACGTAGCAACCTTTTCTTGTCAGATATTGCTCAATGTACGTGCCAATGGCTGCTAATGGGGATCGTAGCGTGCGCATTACTAAAAGCCGAGTGCTCCTGTCTCTCGATCCCCATTAGCAGCCATTGGAATGTACATGGAGCACTATTTTTTATTGTTCAACAACGCACAGAAGAAACTTCTCACCAGCACCACCTAGGAGGTCAAAATGTTATACTTGTTACACGCTACAACAGCTTAGAGGGACGAATGGGTGCCACTATAAGGAACTTCGCCCCTAAAAACGGAGAGTCATCGTATCACTCCTCACTTTTCGCGTCTTCCCAATTCACCCGAAACATCTACCTGTGAGGACGCCCATTCGCCACCAGCCACTGCTGCTTTCGACACTATCATGCGCATCGTGCACCGCGAAATCGAGGCAGCATCACCAATGTGTGACCAAGTCCGGGCCCCCGATGACTCTCGCGCCACGATATCTTTGATCCAGAGTGTTGTGCTCCAGGAACTGGCCAACGCCGGACTTCAGACACTGTGCCCCGTTATCCGAACTTGCTACTGACTGCCCAGTACACTTATATCCCGTGGACCGAACAACCACCCACGCTACCGTAACTGTGACATTTTTTAGGTGCGAAGCAGGTTGTCCCTGCTTTCGCAGTCTCGAAAGCTTCCATGGGCTATGGCTCTGCGAGTTTGTCTGGGCCTATCGCGATGTTCGTTAACAGCTGAGACAATTGCGATTGTAAATGACTACCCGGTCAAAACGCATAGCGTATTGGAAGCGCTCAGAGCACACGTGAGGCATCTTTCTCGCGCCTCACTGCTACAAGACCGACCTCGTGTCTCATTTTTCCAGTCTGTCTTGTCATATCGTACACGCATACCTACAGGATATATAGCTAGCCAGTATTTCCACTCCCGCATGGTTCAATCCACAGGTTCAATCCACTCATTTGCAGGTTCAACTCACAGTTCCAGGTATACGGTCAAAAGCCGGCTTTCGTCTCTAGTGCTAAAGCTGCTTTCTATTCTCTTGTTGTATGAGAAGTACAGTTGGCATAACCAGTTATATACTGACGATTCAAGTACAGTGGATCTGTCTGCAAGGTTGGGGATTGTTCCTGCAACGGCGACAACGATGAAGATGCGGTTATTCGACCAGACGTCATGGACAGCTGTGGAACTTGCTGCCCTACGTAGCACACTTAAAGTTATTCGACATCAACAAGCCGAGAAATAAAGGGTGTCTACGGACTCCAAAGTAGCGCTAGAGTGTTTAGTATTCGCCTTACGCCGGGCAGCTCATGAACAACTTGTGCTGGTAATTAGAGAGCTGCTCCACCACTTCATTAACGAAGAACATGAAATTACGTTTTAGTGGCTTCCTAGTCATGGCGGTATATTGGGCAATGAACATGCTGATGCATCTTCTCGATCGGCACACCAAGACGGTGTATAAGAAACTATTCGATTCTGAAGGACTGACGCTGGCAATAAAATACGACTGATTGCTAATGATGATGTAAAAACATTCTAGAACACAGAGTTTTCAAGGTCCACGTTACTGCATAAGCTGGACCCGTTTCGTCGACTTCGGTCTCCGTCTGGATTCTCTCAACTTGAGACAATGGTGCCTTGCCGACTGTGGCTTGGTGCCGCTTTCACCAATTTTTTCGCTTTCTGAATCGGCATCGAAGACAGTGCTGGTTGCAATCATCGCGGCAGCGATGAAACGATAGAGCACATTTTGTGTCGGTGCCCTCGGTATACAGCGCGCACAGACGGCCGTTAGCTGCAGCCTAGCCCTCTTTGGCGACAGACCCCTGTCAGAACAGTCAGTGCTCAGAAGCCGATGCGATCTGTCTTTGCGAAAAATTAAGTCAAGGTTTTATTCAACTTTTTGCGTGGTAGTGGCCTATAGAATAGGCTATAGACCCCCACTCTCTTTTTCTTTTTTTCTTTTTGCCCGTCTACTTTTCGCTTTCTTTGTCATCTTTCTTGCCCACTCCCCCTCTCAAGAAAGCATGGTAGCAAACCAGATGCTACAATTTCTGGTTCACCTACCTGTCTTTTTCTCACTTTATTCTCTATCTCTAAAGTACCAGAAGCTAGGAACCTTTGGGGAATGGTGGTCGACGAACGAGAGAACTGAAGTTACGGGCCCTTGGTCTCGTCTAAGCATCCACGCGGCGTGACTCTTAAGTTCGATCACGAACACGTACAGAAAAAAAGTATATCCGGATATGATTGCTTTTACTTGAACTTATTTTTTATATTGCGTTTTCTTTCTTTACCATTGTACTCTTACGCCGGTAGCACTTGCAGCTCCTTCTCGAGGTAAAAGAAAAAGACAAACTTACTTTACACTCGCCGACAACTCGGCGCACCGCGGAACGTATAATTATAGGGGCCACGCTGACCCTCAGCTGCCCATTTCGCGACAGAGTAGCTCACCGTTATTACGCCCTGCGGGTAAGTTTCCGTAGCCACTGGGTGGAAAGCAGATGAGAGCCGCCTGAATTGCCGTCACCTCCACCTCTTCCTTTGGGGAAGTTTACTGTGGTGGAAAGGTTAAATAGGGGCGTAGATAAGTTCGCGAAGCTAGACGACGAGCACTACTTCATCATGTCGCGTCCGTGAAATAGCTGGCCCATCTACTTTGACGACGATTCTCCCCCCACGGTTTAAACTTTCCGAGCGATAAAAGGTGGGTGTAGTGAAAAGAGGGTCATCTTCAGCTTTGCAAAGACGCCCTAGTATGATATCATGGAGTTGCTCTGATGTGCAGGTCCTCAAACAATGGTGCGTGTTGCAAGTAACGGAACGCTCATCATCTTTCTCTTTTGTAAGTAACCGCTATGTCAACAAATGCCGTAATTAGATATAGGTAAAACGAATTGAGTGGTGCCTTCACTTTTAGGTGTTTTTTTCTCTTTGAATTGGAGGCTAAGAGCGCATGCCCGCTTTTGTTTCCGGAGATTGATATGACGACATGTGCAATATACGAATAAAAACACTAATTTATTCACTCTATTTTTCAAAAACATCACAACGTATTGTGTAGTCGGTATGGTGCAACCAACGTGAAAGATTGAAAAGCAAATACCTTCAAAAAATTTGTACATGGTTCAAGTGCTTTTCTTACTCAACAAAACAAAAATAATAACGAAAAAGATATAGCTAGGTGACCTATTTGGCCGTTTTATTCTGGACAATCGCGTTCATGTATGGGTGTAAATGTAATATTGCCTATTCTAACGTAATGCAGTCGAACACCCATATATGTAACCCGCTTGGAAACGTGGCTTAGTTCTAGGTGTCGTGTAATTCGTTATATATCATACTTTTCAATAATTACTGCTTTTTTGATGTTATTTTAGTGCCCAAGTTGTCTTCAAAGGCCTGGTTAACTACACAGATATAGCTGACATCAGATATACGTGATACGTTTCTTTAGTCATCATTTTCTCGCGGTTTGATGTAGTGAGTGTCCGAGTTAGACGCAGGAGTTGGCTCTTGGCGAGAAAATACTGGATCGATGTGAACAGCATTTCGACATCTCCAAGTACAGCTGTGCGTGCGTTTTGCACACTGGAATCCTCAACTGTGCTGGCCTAGAATGTTGGCGTTGTTTTTTCGATACTGCACTCAGTGTGTTTTCTGGCAGGCGATGAAATCACTGTATGCCTACGTTTGTTTTTTAGAAAAAAGGTAGTCGCGGATGTTAACGAGACATTCGTTTTCAATCGTGGCTTTACTTGCATCTCTCTCTTCAGGGCTGATATTCAATATCTTACCCTGTTACCTTCGCACCATCTGGCATCTTTGCCTGCAATAAGGCCACGGACAACGTCTAGCCGCATTGTTGTTTCCCATAGCACTTCTTTGCCCAGGAGCTATACGCATGCATCACAATCTGTCTCGTCTTTATGGCGCCTACATCCACATGAAGTGTGTGCACGTGGGGTTACGAAGAAGACAAGAATGTCATCGTTTGTTCTAGAGCAGGCCGCACTATTGTATTTACGTCAAATGTGCAGAGCTCACACAGATGTTTACACTGGTGGTTCAGTTATGGCTAAACCACCGCCGCAACAATTTCAGTAAGATCTATTGCAATACAGCTCACAAGTTTTCACGCAACGTGAACTACAGCGTCTGAGCTATAGTAGCTCTCCATGCTGCTTTAAAGTTTGTCGTAGAGTCGGCACACAATTAGTGGTCTATCTTTTCAGATAGCAGTGCCGCGCGGATCCAAACTCTATACCTTCTGCTTTACGGCATGGTTCCCATGAGCAGCTTGTAGCGAAAATAAGCCAAGTTATGAAGTAATCGAAAAATGGCACAGAGTGATAATCCCGTAGTTGTCTAGTCATTGCGACATTTAGGAAAACTACAAAGCAGACGTAGCTGCCCTGTCCACCCTCTAGACGGTGTACGCAGTACCCCTTTTAAGATCCGACGCCGCAAAAGAACTTCGCTTGCTAGCCCGCCATTAAACGTTAGACTTTGGCATTCACCGACATTAACAAGTGCATGGCTTCGTACCACGTATATTTATCTCTAATTAACGTATGCTGTCCAACCTATCATGCCATGATGTGTCTTTATCCTGCTGGTCCATGAGTAGCCTTTTCAATAGCCTATTTATTTGTTATTGCAATAGCTCACAGCCCGTCATGTGAAGTGTGCGGGTGCAGAAAAACAGTCGCAGGCAAATTTTGTTAGTGCGCCCGCATAAATTCTGCAAAAGTGATTCTTTCAGTCGAACTAGGTCAGCTAGGCGACCACCACATCTCAGAGAACACAATCATCAGGCTCTGGCGTATCCGGCCTACGACAAGAGTCGCTCGCTGTTGTGGTTTCGTCGAGAAACTGGACTTTGCGACAATCTATAACTGCTTGCAGACAATATTGCTGTGTGTTGACGGCTAGAGAAAACGAAAACCGTCGGCCATGAGAAATGTTGAGCGTCTCCATTGCCTGCTCCACCAGTTACGCCGTCTTCTCGAAACCAAGCGCGTGTCATTGGAACGCTGTCAGTGATGTCTTTCATGTTTCATTCCTTCACAGCTATGCTTCTGAGCCCATGCGCAGCAGATTTCATGGAGTGGCTTTTGAAACAGAAAAAAAATGAAGAAAATACACAATCTCCCATTAAAGAGAACCACAATACACGGACGAACGAATGAACGCTTCGCCCCACTTGTCATCGTTCACTCCGCGGATATGCTGGGATTTTTTTGTCTCCCCCCTCACCAGCTTGTCTTCTCTGGGAGTCCAGTCAGTTACCCTTACTTACCAGCGATTATCCTGCCTGCTCTCTAGGTACGTTGCCCTTGTCCATTTCTTCTTGAATTCAAGAGAGAGAGAAAAAAAGAAGAGAGAGAGAGAGAGAGAGAGAGAGAAAGGAGGATTGTCAGTCAATCGGCTGGCGCGTATGCAGCGGTGGCACTACACAAAGTTAAAGGTGGTCACAGGGGCCTGTAGTCCTCAAAAAGCACAAGACAGCTTTGACTGCTTTTTGAGCCGACGAAAGGCGATGACGGTGTTCCAGTAGCATCTGCACAGAGAGTGGCTGGTCGTCCAATTGTCGCATTGCATCCGAAAGGTTCTGTCTTTCAGAAGCTAATCGAGGGCAATGGCATATCAGATGGTCGATGTCTTCTTTGGTGCAGCAGACGTTGCATTCCGCATTGTCGGTCAATCCGATGAGGGTTATATATGCTTTTGTGAAGGCAACCCCCAAACATAGGCGACAAAAAAGTGAAGCTTCACGTCGACGAAGTCCGAATGGAGGTCGAAGTTCGAGTCGAGGGTTTATTTGGTTTAGTCTCGTATGTCTTATGCTTGGGGTGTTCCACTCCTGCAGACTCAGACTACGTGCCAGGTGACGAAGTTGATTTGCAGCGTCAGTCCTTGACAAAGGAATCGGAAGGGTGTGTTCTTCTTGGTGCGATGTACGAGCCGCGTTGTCTGCGGAATCATTGCCACTGATCCCACAATGGCCAGGAAGCCACTGAAACTTGACCTCGTGGCCTGTTTCTGTGACGTGGTGAACAAGCTTGAGAACTTCGTAAGTTAATTGTTCATGGCAACCTCGTCGAAGGACTGACTGCATGCTCTGTAGGGCTGGTTTTGAGTCAGAAAACACAGCCCATTTACTAGGTCTTTGGGATATTATGTACTCTATGGCGCCACGCAAAGCCGCAAGTTCTGCCGCTGTGGATGTAGTGGCATGTGACAGTTTTATGTCCTCTTTATCATCTTTATGTCCCCTTCCTATTCCCCTAGCGTAGGGTAGCAAACCGGGCATGTGCCTGATTAACCTCCCTGCCTTTCCGTCTTGTTGTTTACCGCCCCCTTCTTGATTTCAATTATTACACCCTTAACCCCGGTTTGTTCTTTGACTCACTCTGCTCTCTTCTTGTCTGCACCTACCCGTTCGCTTTGCATCGATCGCTGTGTCGTCCTCACTTCAAGTTGAACCCTCTCTTTAAGCCTCCTGATTCCTGCTCCGTATGCAAGTACCTCCCTCATGAATACGCCAATAAATAAATATATGTTTATATATATAGAAAGAGTCAGGGAATATTCAATATATTTACTCTTAAGCTGGCCCACCTTGTTCTTCAATATGGATCTCTATTTTCTCATTTGTTTTCATCAAGCTAGAGATACGAAGTCTATGCACGGTGAATAAAAAAATTAATCAATCTAAAGAAATCGTTCAGTAGAACAATACAACATTATTATATATTTTATTTCAACATTTGGCTTATGCCAACTGCTCCATCCATTTGCCTAAATTTAATGACGCAAAATTATTTTTTGGTAGTTTTGTGGGGGTTACTTCAATGTTTCGCCCTATATTTTATGTTTTCAGTATTTTCTTATATTTGAAACTGGCTTTCAACCGTTTGCGTAGATTCTTTAGTGCTCCGCACATTTATAGTATTTTAGCGAAGTTGCACAGTAACTACGTTTCTGTCTTCGGCCTTTTGATATCTACTGCTAGGCTTTTGATTTAAATTAAATATTCCTTACAATCCTTCTTTTTAAATGTGAAGCATTTCTTGGCGAACTTCGGTGACATTAAGCGCATCTATCTATCTATCTATCTATCTATCTATCTATCTATCTATCTATCTATCTATCTATCTATCTATTTATTCACCTGCAACATTTAGCTCTCCCGGCCGTTTCGATAATGGTATCGATACCAAACTTGGTAAGACATAACATGACTGTTTGAAAAACATATCTTACTAGTCATAACATGAAAACCATGACATGTATGTCATGAATGTGATGATTTACAGTTCATGACCCTGCAGCTCTTGTGATGGTTTCGTTCCCATGGCATGCTGCAAAACTGGTATGGTATGGCATGATTGCATGGCAAACACAAGCGACAGACTCTAACATAAAAATCTTGACATGCATGTTAAGTAACAACATGACTACATGCCACGCTCATGATGCACTCGGGCCGTTTTGCTAGCGTCACATATAACAAATTTGGTGTTACGGCACGTGAATGTGTGACGAATTTATGTGAGGTGCGAACACGATAATCATGACACGCATGTCAAGTTAGAACATGACAACATGCTACACTCATGATGCGCTCGCGGTCGTTTCGCTACCTTCAAATGTATCCAACTCGGTATTACGCGACGCCATTGAATGACGAAGGTATTTGACTGGTACAAACATCATATTTTATTTATTTATTTAGTTAATACATACTGCAGACCACAGTTGTGGTCCTGGCAGGACGAGCACTTGAATAGCACAATAATACAAAAATGGCAAAAGGAACAAAAAATGAAAGGGCGGACATTGCATTGTCAATCCAACACACAATTAACAACACTAACAAAAAATGGGGCTATACAGTACCTAATAAGTATGGCTCAGCAATGGAATTCCATTCAGCCACGGTACGCGGGAAAAATGAAAATTTGTAAGTATCGGTATGCGCTTGGTATGGTGTTAGCGATCTAGGGTTATGGTGCCGCGTGTGTTTTGTGGTCAGGGCGGATATATAAAGGGAGGGGTGATAGCCAATTCATGTTTAGTAAATGAGCAGAGGAAATCGAGACGAAATTTTTGTCTTCTTAACTGAAGCTTGGGAATGTTATTGGCAATCATTAATTCAGAGGGAGAATCCGTGCGACGAAATTTTGAAAAAATGAACCTGACAGCTTTCCTCTGAATCTTTTCCAATTTATCGATGTTATTTTTGGTATACGGGTCCCATACTACAGCAGCATACTCAAGTTTTGGTCTAACGTATGAATGGTAGCAAAGAAGTTTAACACTTGGAGGCGAATTACGAAGTTTGTGTCTCAAGAAACACAGTTTTCAAAAAGCGGAGGAGCAGATGTTTTCTATGTGCAAGTTCCAGGAAAGATTACTAGTGAACGTTACGCCTAAGTATTTGAAGCTGTTGACTTGGTTCACCGCGCATGATCCCAGTGTGTACTGAAATTGGAATGGAGATTTTTTGCGTGTTATGCGGAGGGAAACAGTTTTCTCTGCGTTGACAACCATGCCCCAATCCCTGCACCAACTGTATATATTGTCCAGGCTTGTGTTAAGTTATATTTGATCTTGCATGCTGAAGATTTCACGGAATAAAATACAGTCATCTGCAAACAGCCGGACATGAGTGGTGGGTGTAACTACAGTGACGATATCATTGATGTATAACAGAAAAAGCAACGGCGCCAGAACACTACCTTGAGGCACTCCGGATGTGACAGGAAGACAGCTCGAGGCATGACCATCAATCAAGACGTACTGCTCTCTATTCATCAGATACCTAGACACCCACGCTACCAAACTTTCGGGAAGATTTATATTTTTTAATTTTTGAATTAATTTGTCATGAGGAACTTTGTCAAATGCTTTGCTAAGATCAAGAAAAATTGTGTCTACCTGAACATTATTATCAAGGGCTTTTGCAAACTCGTGTGTGATGGTGACCAGTTGAGTCACAGTCGAATAGCCTTTCCTAAAACCATGTTGGAAGCTTGTTAGAATCGAGTGTCTTTCAAGGAATTCAAGAATACGGTTGGCTATGATATGTTCAATTAATTTGCAGCATGTTGAAGTTAAAGATATAGGACGGTAGTTATCCGGAATAATCGATCCCCTTTTTTAAAAATAGGGATGACTCTAGCGATCCTCCAGTCACGTGGTAGTGTTGCAGTTAACAGGGACGCTTGGAAGATTACAACAAGAAATTTGGCGACGCATTCAGCATAACGCCGAAGAAACACATCGGGAAGGTCATCGGGACCACAGCATTTTTTTGCTTTCAAGTTTAAAAGCATTGAAACCAAACCAGAATAAGAAATGAAATTCGCTTCACATGGTTCAAACAAAAACGTTTCTGGTACACATATTGCTGAATTGGCAAACACGCTCTGAAAATAACTGTTGAAGCGATTTGCCATGTCACTGCGATTTGTAACCGTGCGCCCTTTGACAGAAATTGACGTCACTGGCTTTTTGTTATCGGATAGATAACTCCAGAACTTTGTTGGGTCGCTTTTAATAAAGTTTGGCATTAACGTTTTAAAGTAATAGTCTTTGGATTGTTGCACTTCACTTGCCAGGCTTCTTTGTAGCTTTTGGATCACATCTCGCTGGGCATGCCTCTTTTTCAATTTTTTAATTTTCCGCTTTAGATGGATGATACTGCGTGTCATCCAAGGTGTGCGTTTGTTAGTTTTTTTACGTTTGTTCGGTACAAAATTGGTGGTACAGTAGTGGCATATTTCCAAAAAGCGATCCCAAAGAGCGCATGCGTCATTGACATCATTGCTGAAGTCAACTAAGGCCACTTCCATATGTTCAATCACGCAAGCGTCGTTTGCTCTAGAATAATCTTTAAAAGTTTGAACGGACGGTTTTTTATAACAAACGAATTTCAGGAGCGGAATAGATACGCTGACAAGGCTATGATCCGATAACCCTTGTTCTATTAATGCAGAGTGCTCAGAAAAGTCGCGATTCACAAACACCAAGTCTAAAATAGAGCTCGACTGTCCTTGTACACGAGTAGGTTGTTTAACTAGTTGAATTACGTGTGTGAGCATGATGTTAAAAATAGCATTCTCATTTTTGTTAGGCTGCGAACAAGTTTTCAACCGGTCCCAGTCGATGGTGGGCAAATCGAAATCACCTATTAAAAATAATATTAATATACAGGGACATGTGTGCTTGCAACGTGATTAGATAATTTGGAGCTGAGTCTGGAGGCCTGTAGCACGCGTACAAAAGAAAGCTATGGCCCCAGCACGTAATCTGTAGGCATAAACATTCAAGACTGCCCACATCTGCTAGAATCCTAGCCTCTAATGACGGCTTCACTAGGACGGCTACGCCCCCTCCTCTGGTGGCCCTGTCTTTGCGAAATACGTTGTAATGGGGCGGAAAAACTTCTTCATCACCTATTCCACTTCTCAACCAAGTTTCAGTTATTACGGCTATGTGCGGATCATGTTGCAATAATTGAATTTCCAGTGAATCTATCTTATTATTGATACTGCGTGCATTTATATTCAGTAGCCTTAGTTGTTTTTCACTTACCACATTTTTTGTGTTTGAGCAAGATGATGTGATCCTCGCAGTGAATGAATCGGCGGAGCGTACAGTTGAGATGCTGACATGCCTTTCAATTAGCTCTGTAATTGCCCTTGGCTTCGCGTAATTGGGTGGCTTGACTCTGCGATTTCGTTTTTTTGGGAAGGAACTTGGTCGTTTTTCTCGTCATCCCAGACATAGGCCTTTTTGTTTATGTATAATCTATCAAAACTAAGCGAAGTTTTCTCTTCATTTTCGCGGTTTTCCTTAGAGCTTTGCCAGAGCTTCCTCCTCCACTCTCTCACTCTTTTTGAAAAATCCTCGCCTATCGAATAATTTGTGCCTTTTAATTTGATTCCTTTTTTCAAAATGGCAACTTTGTCCCTTGAGGACAGCAGCTTAAAAATTACTGGCCTTACTTTTCTGGGCGATGGCCTTCCCAGCCTATGAATGCGCTCTATACCCACAGGATCCAAATCAAGAATGCCTTTGACTATCTCTTGGTTTACAGTATGTTCCAACGTGTCGCTACTTTCGTCCTCAGCTTCAGGTAATCCGTAAATGATAAGGTTAGACCTTCTGCTACGATTCTCGAGGTCATCTAGCTTGTTCTCAAGGGTTTGAATTGTAGTAGACATGGAAGCATTCTGTTTTCGGCATGAGGAGACCTTGGTTTCAAGCACTGTTAAGGCATCAAATTTCCTTTCAATATCTCCAAGCCGCTTTTCTTTGATTTCTTTAATATCATTAGCGATTTCGTTAAGTTGTTTCGCTATTTTAGCCGGGTCTGGACCAGGGTTGGTCTCAATATCCCCTCCTAGCAAGAGTATCTTCCAGCACAACGAAGCAGCGTCATACATCAAGCAACAAATCTCTGAACAGAAAAGCCGTGCGCACGGCAGCACCACCACAAACGGGTCGCTAGAGCAAAAGCACTTTCCGTAATGCTTTCTCACCTGTATAATAAACAGGAACGGGTTAGCAGCGGTCCGCATGTTTGTGGTGCCACCATGCCCAGTGATCGTGCCTTGAGCAGGGTTTCCTTTTATAGCCGAGTAGACGGGTGTCGTCATCCGCAGCTCCATCACGTGACGTTCTGCGCGCGCAGTGGACGAGTGACGGGGCAGCAAAGTCCATGACAACCCTTCCAAGTGGTACGGCACGAGGCAGTCGGTCCTCTCTTGGTCATGCGCCGTGGGACCGGCATTGCACTTGCCACGACGCGTGGCGTTGACGTTATGCAGGAGGCCAAAAACCTGTAAAATAAACAGGAACGGGTTAGCAGCGGTCCGCATGTTTGTGGTGCCACCGTGCCCAGTGATCGTGCCTTGAGCAGGGTTTCCTTTTATAGCCGAGTAGACGGGTGTCGTCATCCGCAGCTCCATCACGTGACGTTCTGCGCGCGCAGTGGACGAGTGACGGGGCAGCAAAGTCCATGACAACCCTTCCAAGTGGTACGGCACGAGGCAGTCGGTCCTCTCTTGGTCATGCGCCGTGGGACCGGCATTGCACTTGCCACGACGCGTGGCGTTGACGTTATGCAGGAGGCCAGAAACCTGTATAATAAACAGGAACGGGTTAGCAGCGGTCCGCATGTTTGTGGTGCCACCGTGCCCAGTCACCGTGCCCATGACACGCATATCATATTCATGATATGCGTGTCATGTGAGAACATGACGACATGCCACAGTAAAGGCACCAATACATTTCGACGTGACGTGGTGCGCGTACTCGCCGGCGTTCGTTTCGTCACGTCACGCCGGTGTTGCCACACCAGGCATTGGTCCTACCATATACTCGCAGGCGCGCGCCACGCTGCGTTGCTTTGACGCATGCGTGTTTCAGAGCGTCCGGCGTCCCTCCGTCACGTAAAGAGGGAGACGTAGTGTTGTCTGAGTAAAGGCACGAACACACTAGCGGCGCCACGCTCTGCCGCGCGCCGCGCGCCGCTCGCGAGACGCCGCTTTTCTCTCTCTCTCCCGCCGAGCGTCGAGGAATTTCTGCCGCCGACTCAATCGCTCCTTGCGCTATTTCTGCCGCCGCCGCCCAAGCAAAGCGCCAATCAGCGACGTGCGTGGTAGTCGCCATAGCAACGCACGGAGCTTGTTTTCTTTTTTTTTTCCGGCTGTCATTTTTCTCACGCCGTCGTTTTTTGAAGCACGCACCATGGACACCGAACGCTTTTTAGAGGAGATTAGACTCTACCCTTTCTTATACGACAAAACGATGCCTGATTACAAAGATAAAGAAGCAAAAATGAACAGATGGGATCTTATAGGATCTATGTTTGGATTGACAGGTAAGTGGCGATTGCGTGGCTCATTGCATGTTGAGCGCGAATGAATTGTATGTTTTATTCACTCACTTGTGCAGGAACACAGTCCATGCTGAATTTTAAAAATATTAGAGACAGGTGGATGAAGCTCGTGTCGGGAGTCGAGGCGAACACTCGGAGCGGTGCGCCAGGCAATAATGGCAAAATTAAGTGGCCCCTGTTCTCAATTATTGACAGCATGCTGAGGCAGACACCTCACTATGCAGAAAAGTAAGTGATCAATAACGTGCCGTTTCATATTGCAGCGCACGCAGGATACCTGTTTCATGCCTTCAGTATCTCTGTACCTCCAAAGCGGATGGACCCAATATGATGGCAATATCTTCGCGGCGCATTTCGAGAGCGGCGACGCTGAAGCAACAGCAGACACGCCATCACGGTAACGTTGAGCGTTGCGTGGAGATCGTCGTCGCCTGCGATTGTTCGCACAATTGCACTGTAAAGTCGGGGAGCTAAGAACCAACGCTTCCTAGTACAGGAGGCGTTGTCAGAACAGACGACGAAAAAGCGCGCGAAATCTCGCGAGCTGCGAGACCGCTCGAGACTGTTGTCACGTGACTCCCGCAGATGTGGCCAGCGTTCCGCTTTTCACCGCTAAGTGGCGAAGACGCGCGTCATGCCGCGGCGGCACGCTTCCCGCTAGTGTGCTCGTACCCTAACGCATCGGCGCGAAATGCAGCATGTCGCATTTCGCACCGGTTGGCGTCGGGCCGCGCCGACGTACGCGGGTCGCGCCTGGCGTCGGACTATAGTGATCGCGTTTTGCTAACGTAGCGTCACTGTGCCCGTCTCAACGCTACATTGTAGTGTATTGGGCCCTTCATGATGCGCTCGCGGCCGTTTTTCTAGCTCCACATATACCAACTTTCGTGTTACGTGACGTCAATGGATGACAAAATGTATGATGGGTGCAAACATGATAATCCTGACACGCGTGTCATCTAAAAACATGAAAACATACCAAGCTCACAGCGTGCTCGTGGCCGTTTCGGTAGCTCCACATATACTAAATGTGGTATCGCATGACATGAATAGATTGCGAAGGTAGACGACACATCTAAACATCATAATCACGACACAGAAGTCATGTACGGCATCATTTACCTCCACCTCGTAACGTTGTGCTGATTTTAAAATGACCTGTTATGTTCACGCTGGTGAAGAACTGGTGTAATTCTATGGCGTGGTAAAAAGTCACAGCTTTTCCGCAAAGTCGAATCAATGGACGCGATAGCAACGAATTGGAAGGTCACGCGCAAAACGGCAAGCAGATCAAAACATGTCCCGCGTTTCTCACGCACAAACGAACGAAACGTACTCACTAGTACAGATGAACGGGAATAAGCGTCTCAGTTGTTACTTCGATGTCTCTGAAAAGCTCGCCCCCTTTTCGCGAACGGAGGCTGTGCAACGATTTCAGTGACCTTTGGACACCTGTAACTGCAACAGACCACCGCGAGATAAGGGTACGCGAGAGATCGTCCACTCCCCTCCTCTTCAAGGGCCAAAAAGTACGCGTGAAAAATAAGAGCTGCCACGCGCTGGTTGCGCATATCGTTGATATTACTGAAAACACGATAGTTCCCTCCCAAGATGCCCGTCAACAGCGGTGAGTGGTAGATATAAACAGCCTACCATTTGAATATTAAAGGAGGTACCTCTCGGTGGCTCTGTGGTTAATGCTTCGCATTCACGACGTGGAGGTTCTACGTACGCGTGACTCCACGCGCCAGAGTCTTTTTTTTCTGGATGTGTTTTTCCTTCTTGCGTTTTCATACATATAGATGCGTATACATATACGTTGCATGACATCGACGCCGACGCTGGCGGCGAAATCTAGCCGAGAGTGTCCATACAATTGCTATCGCAAAGAAATATGTGTACGCACGTGATGCATATTACTTGTTATGTACGCATTATAACTATGCCTATGTTTTTTTCCTCATTGAATCCGTAACTACAGTACCACATTCGCATATGACTCCAATGGGTTCTGACAACCTTGCATGATCTGGGCTTGGCAGCACCTTCTTCAGACGAACGCTCATGCATTTCTGCTTTTTCGTCCAGATTGCCCTGTTGCGGGCGGATGCCGCCGTGGGATTTGCAGATATTGCCTCACCGCAAGACAGTACCATCGCGCATGCGCAGGGACAAGGCCTCAATGGAACATCATCATGGGAAGCTACGCCTCAGGTGTTGTGTCGACGCCATGACGTTCGCAGTGTGACGTCAGCGGACACTGACCAGCTAGACTATAAAACTAAGGTCCATCTTCAGCGGCCTTTCAGTGGGCTTGGCAGCACCTTCTTCGGACGGACGCTCAGGCATTTCTGCTTTTTCGTCCAGGTTGGTGACAAATATCCTGTCTATCAGTCTATTCGTGACGATTCTCTTACTTTGATAGTGCTGCCGAGCCCACAATGTTTGTTTGTTTCGCTGTGTGACTGTTTGATTGTCATTAGATTGCTCTTGTTAGCATCGGGGGACGTGGAGCGGAACCCGGGTTCGTCTTCGGAATCAGAATCCGAGGCTACTGTAAACAGCCAGCTTCTTAGAAAAATCTTAAAAGAGCAAACGAAAACCAATAAGACGCTCACCATGCTTTCTGCCAACCTGAAACAAGTGGAAATAACTATAGGTGGTGTTCAAGACAGGATAGCGTCGATTAAAAAAGAGCTTGGACGGCTACAAAAATGCGAGGAAAAGCTGGTTGAGCACGAAGCAGCGTGCAAGGGGACGAGGGAACTAGTGAACGAGCTTACGATTAAAGTTGATGACCTTGAAAACCGAAGTCGAAGAAACAACTTGATGATTTATGGTTTAAGTGAAGAATCAAAAGAAGATAACAAATCTCTGCAAGACAGGGTTCAACAACAAGTATTTAAGGACTTACTCGGCGTCGAAGTGAATTCGATAGAGCGCATCCACAGAGTAGGTTTTAAACGTGCTGGGAAACACCGACCAATTATGTTAAGGCTATTTGATTACTCTGAGAAAACTACAATTATGTCGGCTTGTTTCAAGCTAAAAGGAACACAGATTTCCATATCTGAAGATTTTTCCAAGAGAGTTCGCGACTTACGCCGCAGGTTGTGGCATTCGGCAGCAGTGGAAAAAAAAAACCAATGGAGCAAAGGTTTCACTCTTGTTTGATAAACTGAAAGTAGACGATAAAATTTATATCTGGAACGAGCTTTCAAACCAACGGCTGGAAGTTACATGACGTGATACGCAGGCCCGGCGGAATCCTGGTCATTCTGCAACAACCCGAGTGAACAAGAGAAGCAGCAGTAAAAACTGACAGCCTGTGAGCAAAATTCTCAGAGTTGTTTCACTGAATGCGCGTAGTGTTGTTAACAAAGCCAGTTCCCTTGAAGACGTTATCTCCTGTTATCAGCCACACGTCTTAGTAATCACTGAGACATGGCTACATGCAGATGTGCAAGATTCGGAAGTCATACCGTCTTCTTCTAAGCTTATTCGTAAAGATAGGGAGTCACGTGGGGGAGGAGTAGCAATCGCCTTTAAAAACAACGTCGCATTTACTGTTTTGGATGGCATCAACAACCACAAAAGCGTGTGGTGCAGAATTAAATTTCTTGGTAAAAGAATACTTTTAGGGGGCGTGTATCGACCACCGACTTCTTCGCCCGAATACTTACAACCCATTCTAGACTACCTTGCAGATAATACAAATTCTCGATCCCGGATTATAATAACAGGAGATTTCAACCTACCGGGTATAAACTTGGCTGATTTTTCTTGTGATGGCAAAGAATCTCGAAGTGCAGATATACTGATTACGACCGCATTCAACTTCTGCTTACAACAACTAGTTTCTGAGGCTACCAGGGTTGACAGTTCATCATCATCCCTCCTTGATTTGGCACTGGTTAGCAGCTCGTTCCAAGGTTGTTCAGCCAATGTAGAAGAAGGAATCTCCGATCACAAGTTGCTTGCTGTGTCATGTCCTGTTTCAGGAACACGTTCATTTACTAGACCGTCGGATACTTTCGTGAGAGATTACACTCATGTGGTTGATAACGCTATTTTAGAATACTTGGAATCGCGCTTTGATTGTTTTAGCCAAGTTAATGATGTCAATGAAATGTGGTCAAATTTTCGAGAAATTGTTCTCTTTTGCGAGCAAAGATATGTGCGAGCAAAGATATGTGCCGTTAAAAAAGAAACGAGTTAATAAGGAATATCCGTGGTTCACGAGAGAAATGATTCATTTGAAACGCAAAATTAAGCGTCAGCGCAAGCGTCGGAACACGAGTGATTTTTCAAGCCTTACTTCTAAGTTGCGAGAACTAACGCGAACGGCAAAGGAAAGCTTTTTTTCAGATACTCTACCGTCATTCATGAAGAATGAACCCCCAAAATTTTGGCGCTATCTGTCAAAAGATAAACGAGGCATTTCAGAGATCAGGGTCGCGGGAGAAAGTATTGTTGACGCAACTACCATTGCCAACAAATTTAATGTCTTTTTCCAGTCCGTTTTTACACGGGCAGCCACGCATGCTCAGTTGCGGTCATATGACTCTGATAGCCTAATGCCAGAAGTGGAAATCACCTAGGATGGAGTCCTTTGCCTTTTACACAAACTAGATGTAAAGAAATCACCTGGTCCGGACGAACTATCTAATACTTTTTTGAGTAGATATGCTGTTTGGGTGGCAAAATATTTACATCGCATTTACACTGCATCGTTAGACGCTGCAGTTATTCCTGATGACTGGCGCTCGGCAAAAATAATTCCGGTACATAAATCGGGCTCCACTTTAGAAGTTAACAATTACAGGCCTGTTTCCTTAACTAGTACTGGCTGTAAATTATTTGAGCACATTATATTTAAGGCCATGATCACTTACTTAGAAAATAACAAACTACTGTATGCCCAGCAGCATGGATTTAAACTGGTTTGTCGACCGTCACCCAACTGGCTGAAATAACTGATGATTTAATTAGAACGCTTAATTTGAAAGGTCAAACCAATGCCATCTTTTTGGATTTTTCTAAGGCCTTTGACGTCGTACCCCATCAGAATTTAATAACAAAATTATTAGCTATAGGCATTGAGCAGAAGGTTGTAGCATGGATCGCGAGCTACTTGAGTAACAGAAGACAGTGTGTTACCCTAAATGGCTGTCTCTCGAAAGAGTTGGCAGTGCATTCGGGAGTTCCGCAGGGCTCAGTCCTCGGACCTCTTCTTTTTTTGGTTTATATTAATGATATTTAATTTTGTGTCGAGCCACCGATCCAGATTAAACTATTTGCGGACGACTGCGTAGTGTACACATCCATAAATAACCAAGAAGACCAAATTAAACTTAATGATGCCTTGCGCTCAATTTACGAATGGTGTATAAGGTGGGGACTAAAAATAAATCGTTCAAAAACAAATTCCGTCACGTTTACCAACAAAACGTTACCCCTTCATTTCACATATTTCATAGGAAATGCTGCAATCATGAGAGCTGATCGGGTTAAATATCTGGGAGTTACACTTACCAGTAACCTCAGTTGGGAAATGCACGTTCAAAATGTGTGTTCGGGTGCACTGAAGAAATTATCCTTTTTGAAAAGAAAACTGCGTAACACTCCTCCCACGTTAAAACTAAAAGCGTATAAAGCACTCGTGCGACCAAAATTGGAGTATGTCGACATTATTTGGAGCCCTTGGCAACAATATTTGATTAAGAAACTAGAAAGGGTCCAAAATTTAGCTCTGTGCTTTATATATTCCGCTTACTCCCGACAACATAGCGTAACTAATCTACGTAATAGGGCAAGCCTACAAATACTAGAACAGCGCAGGATAATATCCAGATTAAAATTCGTCTACCAACTTGATCACGGGGGCTTTAAATTATCACGGGAACGATACTTTCAGCAGCCCTCTAAACTTTCAAATAGGACAAATCACAACAAAACGTTTAGGCAGCCACACAGCCACATTAATGCCCACAAGTTCGCTCTCTTCCCTCGCGCAATTTTTCATTGGAACGCATTACCTGCGGAAGTAGTGAATGCTGCCTCGACGGCTTCATTCACTCAACAGATAGAAAAGACTAATTTCGCCATATATGTGATGTATGCTGAAAATAGTGCAATTCATCCGGCTACAAATGTTGAAAATATTCTTAGTTGTGCGCAATTCTGTTGAACAGCGAGAAAATATATTTGACTTTTCTGTACTTGATAGTTATGTATTCTTTCATTTATGCTCTGTACTCCAGTGTATTACTAGTTATTGCTTGAATGTATTGTTTGTATCCCACTCCTGCATGGGCCCGGGTAGGGCCTGCCGTATCTGTAAATAAATAAATAAAAAATCTACGTGCGCAAATAAGTTTAAGATTACGATGCGGTATATTTATCATGAAACGAAGTGATTTCACCCATTAATGATTAGCAGAAAGAGAGCATTAGGTAAGCTTGTTACATTTACAACCACTAATGTGCAAAATAAAGTGTTGGAAATTGAGGCGTTGTGTTTATTTGCTTAGTAGGGTTCGAAACGCGATAGTGAAGTCAGTTTTAGCACCTGCCTATCGCTTTGAGTTCTACTCCTTATCGCTTCCGAGACAGGCACGCATCTTTCTCCACGGGCGCTCACGCCTTCTTTCGTTTTCGAGGATAACTGCCAGATGTCGTTCGTGTTTAACGTGCCTCGTTGCGCTCGTTCGCCTTTGCTGCAGGGATTGAGACTCTCTAAGGCAGCGCTTCCAGAATACAATTCACCAATTTTCCTGCGCAGAACATCAAATAAACGTTTTGTTCCCCGGTCTCTACACGCAAGACTATCGTCTTTCGACAGCATTTGCAGTGAAACATGCAGATACAGGGTCAATTTTTTTTATCATACAAGCACATCTTGCCAAACTCTGGTACGACTGTGACCCTCGTGTTTATTTATGCTGTTATCATTCGGGCTTATTTGCCTGCGGCTGCGAGGAGGTGGGCACAACTCGATGCCACCTCCACACCACTTTGACAAACGTTTGCCGACGAAGGCAGCGCCTCGGGGCAACCGTTCGGGCGCGACGCTTCAAACGTCGCAAACAACTGCAACAAACTCAGGTGCCCCCGCCGAGACACTAAGCTAACTGGCTCACGGCACAGCTCCTAGCCATTGCAGACTTCTTTGCGCTATTTCTGTCTCATAACACTGTTTATTGCTTCAATGGTCGTGTCAGCTATATGTGAACATTTATTTTCGCTTTTTTACTTTTGCTCTTTTTATTGCAATGTTATGCGTTATTTTCTCACTTCTGTGCCACGTCTTGTGACGAACTCAACAGGCCAGTGCAATCTTACGGGACGGTTGATACAGAAGCGTGGCCTGCACATGCCATCGTCACGAAAATACGAGAAAGACTAGAGCGACAAAGTATGTAGGCACACAAATGAGAACTGGAACTTTTCGCTGGCCATATTTTAAGCTCACTTCAAAACCCTCCCAGTGAACTCGTGCCGAGTGGTATTGCTATGAAATACCACAAAGAAGCTATCAAGAGAAAGTGTCTTGTGCGCATAAACACGTGGCAATAAAGAGCTTGTCAACTACAAAAGTATCACCTGCAGCAGCGGAAATGTATACAGCGCACTTAGCTTCATCTAGAGACCGCCACCGGGAAAAGGTTGTAGTCAAAAAGGCAAATGAGTATTGTGTATTGCCACGAATATCGAACTTGATACCTAATTAACAATATGCATTAATTTGTCGATTGATTTATTGGTTTTATGATTGAGTGAGTGAGCGACGCGAAAAGTGCGCAACAGACTATGTGCACGTGATACAAGGCATATGGTCTGAATCACACCTGCCTAGAGTGACCAGTAATCCTCTTCAACTGCCGTTTCAGTAATGTGCATAGGCCGACACTATGATGATGCAAGAAATAAATATACGAAATGCAAGGTCCTTTTATTGTAATTCAAGCATGAACTGAAGTAGCTTTCACGAGGTAACAGGTGCTGATGATTTAAGCCCCCAGAGCCGCACGTTCAACCGGTATATAGACGTGTATTTCACACGGTACGCGTGTTCAGCGCGCACCCTTCACCTAAGTCGCATTTCCAGAGCACATGAATGAAGTTGCTCTTCGTGCAAAATGTGAGCTGCTCTCTCATGGCCCACTGCGCACTGTGACTGTTGATTGATTGATTGATATGTGAGGTTTAACGCCCCAAAACCACCTTATAATTTTGAAAGACGCCGTAGTGGAGGATTCCGGAAATTTTGGCCATCTTGTGTTCTTTAACGCGCACCCAAATCTGAGCGCACGGGCCTACAGCATTTCTTCCTGCATTGGAAATGCAGCCGCTGCAGCCAGGATTTGATTCCGCGACTGGCGGTATGACTGTTGCGTCATGGCTAATACCTTATACTCCTTGGAGTACTCTCGACCCAATCACTTCCTCTACTGTCTTCATAATCATACAACGAGGCAGTTAATGCGTAACGTTGTGCGCCACAACCATAGAAAAGGCGAAAATGTTGCATGATTGTTTCAGAGTCATCACATTCCTTCCTGCAAAAGTACATTTTATGACCCATGTTATAAGCTAACTGTCAATAAATGGCAGCCAAGTATGAAATTTCAGCTTTTATGTTGCAAACTTTCATTTATTTTGAATGATTAGTTTAAGCTTATGATGTAGAGTAGTAAATAGGAGAGAAAAAGGACTTATCCAGGGCATGTATGTTGTAAAAAACAGAAAAAAAAATTCCTTAGACTTTGGCGTTGGCAAAAAAAAAAAAGCTAGCATCTCCATGAAGTCAATGATGACCTTTGCGTGAAGCACTGGGAAACATTCCTACCCTAAATTACCCGTGAAATTGCCCACTCGCACATGTAAATGAGGGAAAACGCACGTGCACAGTATATATGCACATTTGTTGCCGTTTAGCCGCCGCTTCTACAGGGTGAGAGAGAAAGAGAGAGATGAGCTCTTGCCTCTGGAGTAGCAGCTAACTAGTTGTCGGCGTCGCCAATTCGCTGTTCACTGGCGAGAACACTTCGTGATCGTATTCATCTATGGCATGCAGGAAGAAAGACAATGATTGGTATGGAACGCTTTCCTGGTCTGGTTAATGTCTCTTCCTCTCCTTTTCTATCATTTCTTCTCTTGCAAGTGCTGGCGCCGTTATAACAGTGATCGGATACATTGCATGAGCTAAAGCGCTTATTATTCATCGCTAAATGCCGTCATCGTCATGCCATCATATAGTGGGTACTTTGCATGTTTTGTGCCAGACAGCGCACAACCGACAGTGAACAAGCCTAGACCCTAAGGTTCTTCGCCGCTAAAAAGAGAAACGATTGCACCAAGTCTGCCTTTTTAAGCACTGCTGCCCACTCGGGTGCATGCAAGTCCACTTCGTAAATCAATAAGTAAATACGTGTACGCATGTGCAGGAAACACCGATCATAGTCGTCAGAATAAACTAATCTTACCAAATCGTAATAGTATCACCGCCAACAAAATGTTGCACCGCTGAGTATTAACGTCGCCCACGGAATGTTGCAGCGCGGAGTACAGTCCCTTAAACTGTGGACAACGCTTCATGCAGCGCAGCCGTTTTCCTATATGAGTGCTTACATTTTCTCACTCTTTGTAGTATCCGGCATCCCTAACCAAAATGAAATATTGAAGTCATCAAGAGACAGTATAGTACTTTAAGTGTCTGCATAACCTTTATTGCTACTTGTATGTCATTTTGCTCTGCAGTATCTACGGCTTTGACACCACCTTAGAAAAGAGGCAGAATCAAAGCGTAAAATATTTGTTTCCGTTTGCTTAATGCTTTATCATACAACTCCCCCCCCCCCCCTTTTTTTGTTGTTCTTAACAAGTGCTTCAAGAACTGGCACGTCAACAAAACAAGAAAAGAAAAAGAAGACTCTTTGGAGCGCCGCCCCAATATTCTGACAGACAATTCTTTTTTTTTTTTTTGATAAGCTAGCGGAGGCTTGGTTTAAACTGTGAAACATTGCGGACTGAAGCCACGCTTCCTATAGAGATTCGTCGAAGAAAAGGAGAAGAGGAAGACAGGGAGCCCAGAAGAGCACGTACAATACGCTAATGAAAGAAAAAGAAGAATCTGGCTTTTTGTTTGAAACGAACGCAGTTGTGTTCATCTCAGATCATTTCTGCAACAGTTCCCCTTCTTGCGCCACCCAGGATTCAGCAGTTTTAATTATTTTTTTTGGTTAATACCATGGCTTATCAAAGGAGCACTTTTAAAACTTTCGCTGGTATCAGCGCCTGCCAGTTCACGTGCTTCACGAGCTACCCTTCAAATGTCGACACTTCCTGTGGTGCCATTTCTAAGGGCCCATTTCTCGAAGGTTTATCCTTAAATGGCTGCACGAGCAAGCCCTTCGGCCAAAGCGTCGTTTATCTTCCGGTCGAGATTCGGGCTCCTCAACGGCAGTGGATGCGGATTACTTGGGCCGCTTATCACAGTGGCCCCGACAAGACGGGTATTATATGCCCGTTATTAGAAGCTGAAGTTGCGGCTGGATTCGGTGCTCAATTGAAAAATCCAAGGCGGTGCTTCTCAACGGGGTACATGCATTAATGCCTAAATTGGTCAGTACGCACGCACATAGTTGTTTTAGAGTTTGGTAACAGCTGCCACTGGACTATAGGAAAACTGAAGGGTTGGTCTGAAAATTCACATGCAGAAAACTAGTTATGTGCAACAGTCTTGGCAGAGAACGGCGCTATTGAATAGGTAGCCAGACACCAGAAGTTGTACACAAATGCGTGTCCTTGTAGGACATGTATTAACATCAGAGCATGAGAGCGATGTAACCATAAAAATAAGGATGAAGTGGCACATTCGAAAATTAACGAGGTTTGTTACCTGCGTACAAAAGACTGGAACGGGGCGAGGGAAATGTAGGCTAAATTTCACGTCACTTCCCTCAAACAAGCGCACTGAGAAATTTCCCGGAGTTCGCTTGGCAGTGATAGAGAGGTTTCAACTGGCCCGCAATTAAATCCTACTATGATTTTATTACTGTGGCTCACATCAGTGGATAGTGATATTTGTTGAAATAATTGACACGAACAAAGAGTGCATTCTTGTTTCTTTTCCAAGTACTTCCAGTTGAGCGGGTACGTCCGCCTTCCCGGGTATTTACAAAATGTGTTTCATAATACTGTTACGAATTGGAGGGTTTTGATTCTAGAGCCATGTTGAGTATATACATATGACATCGGGCACGAAACCTGACCTACGATGTCGTACTTACGATCGCTGTTTTTGCTACATATGCTGCGCTGACGTAGATGGTCTCGCCCATGCGTGGTACCCACTTGAACACACTGCCAGCAGCCGCCGGAGCCCGCAGGCCACCCGTCACCATGTTCCCTTTCATAAAAATTCACACTGTACATCGGCTGGGTAAATATGGCGACGATAAGCGGAGAGCAATAGTAGTCACATTGACCCTTGTTAAACAAGGAACTCAGATCCCCTCCGCCTTTCTCATAGAGAAAGGCGGTGAGATCAACTATAATGGTAGCATCCGGTTTGCCATCCTGCAAAAAGGTCCGGGGGAGGAACGATGAAAAGGAAAGCGAAGAGAAAAGCAGACGCGTGAAAAAAATAGAGCGGGGTTCCATAGGCCATCAATAGGCCACTACCACACACTTTAATAGAAGAGTACATAGTTTCAATGGTGCCAAATTGGGGCAAGCTTAGTACACTTGTTCTTCACAGAAACTCGTAGGTGCGTGGGGATGTTGCAGGCAGTATACATACGGTTTTCAGAAAGCAGTAGCAGCTGCGCTTTCATTAACTTTTCTTCCTCTTGTGTTCAATAATGCTACCTTCATATTCACCTAGATGGGAATGTATTGCAACTGATTAGTGGCGACAACTGCCAAGTGCCCGAGGCACCATGCACTGGCTGCTCAAAATTTTCAGGAATGACTTGTTTTTTAAACTGTATCTGGGGCAACAACACAAGCGAGGTACTTGGTAGTGAGCCTTGATAAAACACAAAAACTTTAAATTTTTAACACTGCGAGTGACGCATTCAACCAAGTTTCACGGTAGTCAATAATGTTCAAAAACATCGAGCACTTTTCATTTATCAAAGTGCACTTTCGAGACACTGACTCTTCGGGATGGCGAGCTCTGTTTCGTAAAACGCTATTTCTTGTTCCGCTTCGTATGACACCAGTGGTTCTTCCACATCGCGAGCGAGTTGCGAAGCTTTTTGTCGGATCCTCTTGGCATGAGGTGTTTTGTCTTTTACGGTGGCCTGGTACTGAAAGGCGGCATGGGCAGTCGGGAAAATAGCGTTGACACACATCCAGGGTGCCACCACTGTTCTCCTCTCGATGCATGAAGCATCGAAATGATCCAGCACCCCTGCACAAACGAGTAAAAGTTTCATGCACATCTGAGAAGCCACTTTGTAAAAGAATATGAAAATGTTTTCAGTTCATGTAGTCTCAAAAGTCAACTTATGGTTCAGAAGCCTCTACTTGAAAGAGCTGCGCCAGTACATGTGGAAGATATATGAAATAAAAACACAGAAGCGAGTGGTCAACGTGCTTCACGAAGCGCTGCCACCAACAGCTTGCAAGTGTGGGCGGTACTACGTGGTTGTGTGTGAACAAATAGCAGAAAGCCACTGCTAACGTGGCTTAGTGGTCGATTCTCATCAATTCTTGACGTCAGCGCGTTGCGAGGCGGGGCCGTCACATGATTCCATGTTTCATATCACTCTACGTCTCGCTGTACAAGCAACGAAGAGCTGGAAACAAGAGCGGCGAAAATCCCTACCTCAGCGCATGAAGCCGTCACTACATCCTTTTTAGGAACGACGCGTATCCGCTTCTTGAGGCTGTTGTGCACACTATGAGCGTGCTACCCAGTGTCGCTCAAGAGGGGTGTTTAGATTTTGTGGTCACCACCCATCATCGCGCCGCTGTGACCGGAGCCAACCGACGCACAAGCATCCTTCTCCCCTGACTCATTGGCGTTCCAACATCTGTCTCTCTCTCTTCGGAATACTAGGACATAATAGGTCATAATAGTCGCGAAACGAAGTTCAAAACGGTTTGTACTTTTGTTCGAAACTAAAGCCAAAAGACCGCAACAAACGAAGCCCCAAGTGCGATCGAAGCCCGCAAACACGATGAATGGGCAAATCCATGTGCTACACCATAGAGTTTCTCACAAATACATAGAGGGAAGTGTGGCGCCACCGTCTATTGAAGTTCTTAAGTGGCGATGTTGGAGCGCTGGGAATGATGGTACATGTGTCTGCGAGGCTTGTGTTGCCTGGTGTTGAGCGACGCTTCAGCTCAAAAGCAAATACGACTGCGTAAATAAAGCTTCTCTAAAACAAAACGTTTATAAGTGCATCTCATTCACGCGTATTATTTTTTTTAAATAAGAGTCCACTCACCTTGACGGCAAAGCCAAATGACAAAGGAACGACACAGACGACATAAAAGTGGCGGAGGGAACGCTCGCTTTGTCGTCTGCCTGCCAAATTTAGCGGCCGTTGGTTACTTCTTAGGCTTGGTAAAATTGTACATCAACGTAGAAGGTTCCAGTGTTAAATGAAACACGTTTACGTGCAATGACAAAAATAAATAGCTTATTAAGTGCTCTTTTATTAAGAAATCAAGCATTTCAATGTGAAGCCCGACGTGTCTTTGAGCTATACAAATTCGAGTCAAGTTCGAAGCTCACACATAGGATCCATACGATTCAACAGCTCACTAGCACCAGATTTCTCTCTAGGTATGATTGTGAGAGGCTCTATGTGCTACACATGATTTTTATGGTCGCTGAACCGTCGCAGTGAAAGAGTTTCCCCTAGTGAATCTTGAAAAAAAAAATTTTATGGCTGATAGTACTGCATTTTTTTTTGTTTATTTTCCATCTAACCATTTCCTTTAAAACACTAGTTGATCGCCAGTATGGTGGCATTCCACAATCTCAGCGCCACGCTTAAACGATTCCCGGCTCCTAAACGCGCGTGTGTACATTATCATAGACAACATTCTCGACAATCCCTGCCTCTTCAGTAAACACAAAGAGGACCCTGAATACCAGTTGTCTAAAGCCCGCTGTCAGCAACAGAAGGCTCGACATGAGATTCAGTTCGCTCATGCACATAAGTTGAAGGAAGCTTTGGAAGATGCGACTGTATTTTTTTTTCTCGTTATCTCGCCATGCTGAACACTCTGCACGCTCTGCCATCCACTGTAACAAAAGCTCGTCGTTATGGACGGTTTCCCGAGACGGCAGCTTGAGAGCGCCCGAACAAGAATTCAATATTCCGCCTTCGTAGGAACAATTTTTCGCAACGTCGAACACATTCCGAGAATGCTGCACGCTCTTCTTTTTTTTTCATTTAGAGCACAGCAGTCGTCTCGTCTCGTGTTTGTTCAGGCACTGCTCGAACAGGCTCTTGAAAACGTGAAAGCGCGTGGGACGTCGTCACGTCAAGGGTGTTCCTTGGTTGGTGTGCTGTCAGCACCTGCTGCGAGATTTCGCGCAATAAACGAACATGTTCTTTCAGTGGATCTAATTAAGGATGTAATTTGTGACCGCACTTCACATGTTCGCTCCAGTAAGACGAAGGAAACTGTAAGCAATCAATACAAAAAGCCGTACGACTTCACTGGCTGAATAAACTTACTGTAATGTAAATACAGATGAAGCATAATTACCTTACGTGACTGCGAAAATTTGCCGTCGCAGAAAATTAGTGGCGCTGGAAATGCAGATGTGCATATGCCGCTGGTTTTTCATCAGTTTATTCTGCACATGCGATTTTCAATTTATTTAAGGAACATTTTAAGCGCAAGCTTTTTAGAACAATAACTTCAGTTGTGTATTCTGCAATTTTACTGAAGCAAAATAACGAAAGCTGAAAAAAACAATAAGTTAATACGCGTAAGGTTTACTTGCGTTATTGCTGCAGTGTTGAAGGGTCCTTATATAAATTTTAACCAGCAACAGCATGAAAAGCGTCAAGCACTGCAGCTAATATTTAACGCATCAAGTAATCGAACCTTTATTGAGACGAGTAAATCTCTCAAATTGGCGTTTTGCTTTTAGTACTGCGAGTTTTCGCACAGCTTCTTCTTTGCGATTTAATATAAGAGGTACATTCTATAGAGATCCTGTTACGTAGACTTACGCGCTCTCTTCAGTTTTATTTTAATAATTCATCATGTAGCGATTCACCGCACAGAAGGAAAAATGAAAGAGGCGGAGAGACAGAGAAGTTAGACATCCATGGAGTTCTTAGAGCTGACTACGTCTTGCTTGGGAAAAGAGGAATGAGAGATAGTACAGAAAAGCTACAGAAAGAAATAAAAAAGAAAGAAAAACAAAAGGTTAGATTACGACCCTCTTTAATGACGTTTTCTAATTATAAGCGCAGAGCTACCCCTCCGTCACACCGATATTCAGCACTAGTTCGCAAACGTCTTGCACATTAATAAACACAGCTGTGATACATGTCCTACTGTCACATTTGTATATGTTTGAGTCACACTGATACTGTACGTTCACCAGAACACAGGCGTGTCTGTTTATGTCGAGGTGGTGTGGTTGTCGTGCTGCTGTATATACCCATTGAACGTCTTTCTAGCCCGCGAAAGTCAAGTAACTTAGTGGGCGTAGCGTTCTTCAGAAAGTTCGTCGAGGCAATACATGTTGCTCTTCTTTCCGTATCTGACACTTTTCCCGCCAGTTTGGTGGCTTGGTGGTGTAATATGATGGGTAGAACTTCGGAACTGATTGTTTTGTTTCAATATACTTTAATCTACATGGGTAAATACTTTCTTTTCTTAATAAGACTGAGAATCCAGTACGCATTGTGTGCAGCCTCAGTAAAAAAATAATCACTTCATACTGGGAGACAGCATGGAGATAAACTTTCCTACTTATGTACAAGCACCTGACTACTCGTGTTACCCCCCCCCCCCCCAGCCCCTCACAGTGAAAACTAACGCAGGCAGCGTTCCCAAAATACATCGAGCAAAGGAAGTCGCTGTTTCTTTCAAACATTCCTAACGGGGCAAGCTAGCCTTGTATTCCGGTGAAACTCGCCTTACTTTACTAAGCGTGCCCCCTCAGTACGGCCGGCCTCAGTCACAGCAGTTTTCACGCGTACTTACGTACTATACAGCCAGTATGCAGAACTCCAAGTGTGTTCTACAGACCAAAAGGCTTTCCAGTCTCTGATAGGATTAGCCACTGCTAAACCTATAGCTATCAACTATCCAGCAGCACCACCGAATCATTTGGCACGCCTGAAGAATTACTAATCACATCAAAGGGCCCGAAAATAGCGCTAAATTGGTGCTGCCCAATCGCGTGGCTTACGGGAACCAGACTCTTGTGGACGGATCTAGCAAAGGGAGTGAGGCAGCACGACACGCAAACTCACAGGTAAACCTCTTAAACGATTATAGACAGTCGTAATTAGACTGAAAACAGTGATGAAATACTAGACGGCCTTTGCTTTAGGTGCTTTACCAAGACAAGTGAATGGAGTGATGACTCTGTGTGTAAGGCATTACACTTTTTAGTAAGATTTCTCGAAGATATGACAATTCCAAAAATTTGAACCGCTTTTAACTTTCAAGTCTTGAGACGTAGGCTTATGCTTGAAAGTTAAAAAAATAACTTCATACGTTGTAAACAAATTGAGTAGGTGAAAATATTTGGTTCAGCCGGTTACATCGAGACTAAAATGACGTGATGGAGAGGCGCAATGCAAACAGAAGTAGCTCGGCTAAATATGAGAAACGTACCAAGAAAAGAAAGGAAGCACAAGTGCGAAGGTTATGATACAGCTAAATGTGTATAATTTACTACTGCTGGTTTAGCGGCCTTGTCGCGATAAACGGTAATCAAAAGCGCACAAGCGTATATTTGTTGAAAATGAAAAAAAAACACTTTACTGCTAACTTTAAAGTTGCGGGATCAACTATTTTCACCTGAAGGTGAAAATAGTTGAAGCTTCTTTACTGATGTAGGTGCCTGCTTTTTTTGCATGCATTTAGAGTTTTCACAGAATAATGACATTAATATGATAGAGTATTCTATAGAAATATAGTTAACGTTAGGCCCACGAGGCCGTGCTGTATCGTAGCGCGCTTGACTTGAGGATTGCGGACCATGCTAGAGCCACTTTTCCGACAGCTATGGCTCATATTGAAAATAGCGTTCGTCATAATTTAATTTACGGTAACAAAATTAACGCACGAAAACACGGAAACACACCCTACCGGTATGACCTAGTGATCCAGTCTGAATTTGCGACAGCAGTAACAAATGAGTGATGTATATTTAAACGAACAGTGGAAACAAGAAATGATGGAAGGAAGAAAAATTATCATGAATAGAAACAGCGCTTAGGTGTGGACAAACGGAGAAACAAAGTAAAAGAAAAGTTGTTGCGCTGTATTCCCATGTACAAACGCAATTTTTCTAACCCTGGTTCATATATATATATGGCTGTGTGTGTGTGTGTGATCTTTTGTTTCCTGGGTACGCAGGACCACTCCTCGAAGAAGACTGACGAACAACGCCGGTGGAGACAAAGCCGATGATAATACCATGAAAGAAAGGCAATTCGGGAATAGTGGCAGTGCCAACTACCTATTTTTTTCCTTCCGTGTGCTCCCCTTTTCTGCAAAGTAGGGCCGTTCGTTTTCATAGATAGTGTGACCCCATTTTCCAGACTCGTACCCGTTGGATTTGCAACAGTTTTTTTAAAGCACTTCATTTAATACGCGAGCGGAGAATGATAGTGTGGGGAATAATATCTCTGAATTTATCTCTCGTTTAAGTGTTGACAAAAATTTTATGAACGAAACGGCCTGCAGAAATAAATAGTAAAAAGAAAACAAATTCCCTTGATAGGAGGAACGAGAGAAAATGAAGAGTAATGGCTGACTATTTCGTAAGGAATTCGTTGCTCAGCCTAGATTCTCTTCTGTTTCTCTTTTTCTTACCGTCTCGTTCTGGTACTTAATGGAGGTACAAACGACCTCATCAAGGAGTGGTACGACCTGTGAGCTGCTCACTTGGAGAGCAAGTCGTGCACGATATGTATGACGTGCAAAGATTTAGATAGCATAGGCAGCCTTCGCTGTTCGGCATATATATCTTCCACAAGTTGTACTATAGGTAGACGAAATTATTTCTTGATTGAACTTGTGTTTTTGTTATGTATTTCCACCGATTTGAAAGAAATGGTGATTAAACTAATCACGACGCCATTCAAACACAACTTCAGGGGCTAGGGCACGTCTTTAAACATATGGCAAAGAGAGATGTAAGGGTAATGACAGCTTGGAGGTTCGACTATTACTTCCCTAATGGCTACGCAACTAATGATCGACCTTTGGAGTAACTAGGTTGTGTTACTGATAAATTAGTGGCGTGATTGCACATCGAATTCTTGTAACATATCGAAGTGCTTTTTTAAAAAGTTGTCCTTCAAAAATTTAGAATTGGCCCCAATCTTTGCCCTAGGCGACTGGCAATGGTATTGGCCTCTAGGCACATGAAGTTCTCGGCGTCTCGCCTGTACATTGGTGAACTCTGGGGTAATTCTTGGGTTCACTTTGAATTTCATTGCATTACCAAAGCGGACCTCAGAGGCTGCGTAGGAAGGAGAAGGTGGTTGAGATCTGTTCCACCAGATGGTGCAAGAATCCTCGCTATTGGCACGAAAACTGTCTTTTTAAATCAATTTGTTCACTTTCAATGTAGTTTTCTGAATGTTGCTTGGTTCTTGGTTAATTGAACTCATATTTCGATATTATGGGTAACTAATATGACTTAACTTGATGCAAAACGATTGATTTCGAAGCTGTTTAATTTTTATTTACACGACGATTTCCATCTATTTGGAAACATATCATTTCAACTACAAATGCTTGGAAAAGAAAAGAGAGTGCTCCTCACTACGAATATTGGCCCCTCATATTTAAAGTTGGTAATTCAGTAGACAGACGCATACGTGGAGCACTGATTTCAAGGACCTCTTTCATTCCGTACTTGGTCCCCCTGCGAATGAAATAGCGCTGTCACAAGTTCCCTAGCGAAACTTCTTTCGCGGCAAACGAAACTGGCACAAGCCTTAACCACGTATTCGCGTTACAACACGTTAGACCATGGCGTGCCTTCTCTCTCCAGAGGAAAGTCACGCCTAGTGTACACGGCCGCATTGACGTGCAGTTTACGGGTACGCGTGGTTAGGACATTACATATGAGCAATTGTTCATACGATGGTGTGTTGTATACGTTAACCACATCTGCTGCGTGAACATCGTTTCACGTACTAGTGAACTTTTATTTAGCTGTAAATGATCATTGTAATAGTACTGAAATTTTTCAAGCGCCAGACAAGGTGCTCCACAAAGAAGCCCTTGGCAGAAAAAAAATAAACTGTCATTCGAATTTCCGAAAACTGCTTATATTCAAAGCATTGTGCAGAATGTGAAAAAAAAGGCACTGTGCCGAAAAATCGTCATAGTGCTAAACACCGACGTCCTGTAACTGGCAATATTAAGTAGTGGAGTTTTACGTTCTAAAACGACGAAATGATTATCAGCTGCGCAGTATAGTGAAGGGCTTCGCTAACGACCAGCACCTAAATCTAAGAACACTGGCCTTCAGCAATCCGCTCCCGTGTAAATGCAGCCACCGTGGCCGGGATCACTACCCGGGATCATTTGTTTGGCATATGAGCCCTATCAGTGGGTGGCCTGTCGGTAGGGCTAATATGTCCATGTGGGGCTGGGAGTGTTATACACCGAAAAACTGCATCCAATCATTCCTTCATCTAGTGCAGGGTTGCGAACGGAATGAGTGTTTGCTTGACCTTCCAGCATTTCATTCCTTTTCTTCCTCATCATGACTTTTTCTTAGTAACCACTAGAAAACGAAGACTAACTGAAAGGTAGACGTGACCAAGGACTGAGCATATAAACGCTCATCTACATCATTATTTGTGTAGTTGGAAGACATTCACCACGTTACAAAAGAGCAGCTGGTGCCACGTATAAACGTCCAGCTATCCTATCATACCGTCTTTATATAATGCGAAACCCAAACAATTATAATATGTATTATTCCCTAAGTACATCTTTTCAATATTATAATGACGTCTTCATTCCAAGTGGTGGCATTGCCTTCAGCAAACTGATTAGCAGCGCACCAGATAAAACGCAATAGATTCCCCCAGACATGACCTTTAGCTTAGTAGCCTGGACGATAATCGTCAAAATTCGAATCTCAGGGATCCGGCGAGGAATCACTCCAGATTTTTTAACACGAAAAGGTTTTATGCAAAGGTCCACATTAGCGTCACTAAGGTCATTTTCTTCACGGATATGACGTTGGTAAAATACTGATGAACAGGTGATGACGAAAAATTCAGAAGGAAAATATGCACTGAATCGGATAGCCTGCACATGGAACCCTACAGCCTCTGAATCGGCTGATATAGGAACCGGGTGCATACCCACTACGCTACCCACACTTGTACATCAGCATTACAAAGACACAGTATATCTTTAACACCTCCTCTCTTTTTCACAGTGAAGTAACACTTACCAGGTTTTCTAGGTTAAGACAGGGCATGCAAAACTACGCGCTCATTCCATTCGTCTGGTGTGGATCCACCTTTGTGTTATAAATGTGTTCAACCCCTCACTGCCATTCACATTCTCATTCCGTGCAGTAGATTGAGGCTATAAGGAAAGGGTATTTTCCATCACAATAACGAGCGCAAATACCATTTCAACCATCAATGTTTATAGCATGTAATTGAATTCTAAACGCTAGTGACTGTAAGTGTTTCGAAAGAAGTTGATAACGTTCACGTCGGACACTCAGGCGAACCATAGCGCGACCTCAGAATAGAGCCTCTCGTTTAGGATACATCTGCTTCCCTGCCTTCAGCGTTAAATGCCTTGAAGAACCATTCATGCTCTTTTCCTACCTCTCTCATGTGAGTACCTTTGTCACTTGTAATTCATTTCACATCCACAGAACACACCACGTATCACTACGACAGTTATATTGTCTTTACACACCTTCTATGGCTCTATAGTACAGCAGCTTTATTTGGTGTCTATACTGCCATAGTACACTGTATTGTGCATGTACGTGCCGCGATGAAAGTGTGATAAAACACGAGCTGTTAGCCTGCACGTGCCGGGCTCTGACGTCACTGCGTCAGAGCCTGGCACAGAGATGTTTCACCTTCGTGTTGGTCCGAGTCTTATGATGGAGAGATCAACTGTGTGTCTTTATTATCTCTGCTCTCTTTTTGTTTCTTAAACTCTTCATCATCATCATCATCAGCCTGACTACGTCCACTGCAGGATAAAGGCCTCTCCCATGTTCCGCCAGTTAATCCGGTCCTGTGCTTGCTGCTGCCAATTTATGCCCGCAAACTTCTTAATCTCATCTGCCCACCTAACCTTCTGTCTTCCCTAACCGGCTCACCTTCTCTGGGAATCCAGTTAGTTACCCTTAATGACCAGCGGTTATCCTGTCTACGCACTACATGCCCAGCCCATGTCCATTTCCTCTTCTTGATCTCAGCTATGATATCCTTAACCCCCGCTTGTTCCCTAATCCACTCTGCTCTTTTCTTGTCTCTGAAGGTTACACCTACCATTTTTCTTTCCATTGCTCGCTGCGTCGTCCTCATATTTAAGCTGAGCCCTCTTTGTAAGTCTCCAGGTTTCTGCTCCATAGCTAAGTACCGGCAAGATACAGCTGTTATAAACGTTCCTTTTGAGGGATAGTGGCAATCTACCTGTCATAATTTGAGAGGGCTTGCCAAATGTGCTCCACCCCATTCTTATTCTTCTAGTTACTTCGATCTCGTGGTTTGGCTCTGAGGTTATTACATGCCCTAAGTCGACACAGTCTTTTACAACTTGAAGGGCACTATTACCTATCTCGAAGCGCTGCTCTTTTTCGAGGTTGTTGTACTGCTGAGTAACGCAGGGGACGAATTGCAACTCATGATTACGGAGTTAGACAAGGAGAGCAGAAAGTTGGGTCTTAAAATTAATCTGCAGAAAACGAAAGTAATGTACAAAAACCTCTTAAACTCAATGTATTACTATTCTTCAGGGGCAGCCTTCCCCCATGAAGGAAAGCCCATGTTTTAACCTTTCTAGATGATATTTAAAGCGTCACTCGAAATAACGGCTATTATGTCGCAACGTGGCGAGCCATCTGGACATACAGTTCTGTTACCATTTCGCATCAAGCTTGAGAGCTTGTCCCCTTCTCGGGAATCTGAGACAAAAGCGTGAAACGCCGTTGCAACGCTGACACATCACGGATGTGCCACGCTTCCACGCCAAGGAACACGAACGCACTGCAGAGAGAGAAAGAGGGGGGGAGAGGGAGATGACACATACGGCAAGAAAGACTTAACGTGACTCGCATGAAAAGCTATGCATGCTTCTCATTCTCCCTGCCATCATGCCCATTTGAGCTCTCATTCGGAATGTAGAGACGTGTGTTGTCGCTTTCGGCACAACCAGCTGTTCCGACGCAGTTTGAGAATGCAAGCAGAAGGCGAGACCGGGCTCTTTTATTAGAGATGCCTTCCGTCTTTTGAGAAGTTTCCGTGATTGCCAGTGCCTTGGGAGGTCCATGTGAATACAAAAATCTGGTTTGTCATTGCATTCCTTAAAGTGGCACCAATAAAATTTCCACCATGACGATGCGATCACACGCATCAATGCAAAATAGGAAGGAACTCACATATAAAAAATGGTCACCAAGTGAACAAATGAGCGCACTGCTCATATATGCGTGATTCGAAGTATAGGAGTTAAAGCAGTCATTTTGTTCTGTTCCTATATAATCATCGAGTTGCGTGATAAAAAAGAATGGAAGCTCGCTAAAGGCCTCTTTTTATGTCGATAATGTTGTTATCGCGTCGATAAGTCAATTTTTTTTCGTTCGCAATATCCTCTACAAATATAAATGAATGCATGTGGTGCTGATACCTTAAAAGAACGAAGTGCACCTTAACTGAAAAAAAAAATGGCAACATATCCACGAAGTGAATGATGGAGAGTGGGGCGAAGCATTCGTCCGTCCATTCGTTCTTGCTTCCGTTTGTCCATGCGTCCGTCTGTGTGACCGTCCATGCGTCCATCTGCCCGTCCGTGCGTGCGTCTGTTCGTGCGTCCGTCCCTGCGTTCGTCCATGCGTCCGTTCATGCGTCCATCCATGCATCTGTCTGTGTGCCCGTTCGTCCATCTAGTCAACACTCCAAGTACCACCATCTCGCATCTTTTCTTCACATATTCTCCATATAGAAGCACCGCCATTCAGCGGACATTCCAAGGACTAAACGAGAGGTGGCACACACACACTTTCTTACGGCTTGCGCTTCGGGTCTACTTCGCACCTCTAACCACCTCGAGTTCATGGTATATACTAGTTCACTGTATTCATGGCACTGCGGCCCCACGCTCACTAAACCTTTCTAAAACCAATGAGGTTACGCCCAGTGAGTATAATGTAGCAACCCTTTCTTGTCAGATAGTTCTCAATGTACATGTCAATGGCTGCTAATGGGGAAGGAGAGGCAGGAGCATTCGGCTTTTAGTTAACGCGCCTGCCGCGAACTTTTTATTGTTGAACAAAGCACAGAAGAAATCTCCCACCGACACCACCTTGCAGGTCAAAATGTAACACTGGTTACACACTACGACTACGACTACGAGGGATGAACGTGTGCCGCTTTAAGGAGCTTCGCCCCTAAAAGCACCATTTTCCTGCTGACAACATGGCTGCGCCTGATCCGACAATGTTTCACCATTGTGTCCTCTGCCCCTGAGGGCCTCAAATCTATATTTCGGGTAAAATCTATCCACCAATATCACTGGTATTCAGAAGTAAAAATTGCCTGGGGTCTCATAGAATAGAACAATTTATTTAGGCTTGAACCAGCTCGTGACAGTGTGAAAATGAATAGAATGTACGGTATAGTAATAGAGAGTTTGAGAATTTGGGGCCCAAGATACTGGGGCCCCAAGCTGCGTTGCGTAGGTTGCTCTCACATTCCGAGGATCAGCACTGTTCGAGTACTCGGTCAAACAAAGGCAGCATTGGGTGAGTTGGTTGGGTGAATGGTCATACATCTGAACCTATGGCGGTAAGCAGGGGCATTCGACAAGGCTTTCCCCTCCCCGCAATTCTCTTTGTATTATGCATAGATCCATTTATTCAAACAAATTCATAAATGCTCTTCGATACGCGGTTTTCCTCTCCCAGGCTTGGGTGAAGTAAAAGTAGCGGCATACGCCGATGACATCTCGTTGTTTATTCGGGACAAGATAGCTACAGAGCCTTTTTACAAATATTTCACACGTCTTAATCCCGGAAAAAGCAAGGCATTGTGCTTTGGAATGCACATTGAAGAGTTTCCTGATGGCGTCCAAATCGTCCAAGGTGTTAAAGTCTTAGGTGTAACTTTCCTTTCGACTGGTGAGGTAGCCCACAAAGGAGATCCAACGCAAAGTGTACAGACGCATTAAGGTCGTCAGAACTTTTCAAGTACCTTTAAATCAAAGAGCTTATCTAATTAAATCCAGCATAACAGCCCCACTGCTTTAAATAGCCAGAATTGCTTGACCATCTCGTCGGGTTTTGCTGAGAGTGGCTACTGCGTGCGGCTTCTTTTTCGGGAAGGGCACGACGCTGAAGCTGTTGCTAGAGTCTTGGTTCGCCTACCAGTAAAATGGGGAGGGCTAAGTATACCCAACCTTGGTGTAATATGCCGCAGGTTGGCTCTCAAAAACACATGGGCACTCTTATAGAACTCATCGTATCGAGGCAGGCAACTCGTAGTGTACCTGCAAGGTACCTCTAGAAGGCTTTTTGGTTTATCAAATGAACCGGGACCAGCGGCTGAACAGCCACTGGCATATTACACGCATGTGATAAAATCATTGCAACAATGGCGAAACGATTTTCCAGTTCAAGAACTTATGAAAATGTCCCCCCCCCACTCCCCGACATGAGCGAACAAACAGCATTTAAAAGCCTAACTGAGGAACAGCGCCGGAAATACCGGGCGAAAAGACGTTGCACTCTTACAAACACGTACGTCCCTCCCCCCCCCCCCCTCCCCGAAGTCCGTGATCTAAACTGGCATGGAGAATGGGCGGCTTTACCAATAACCGACCGCTTTGCGGCGTGGGGCGTGGCACCCTCCGCCACATGTCCACAATGCGGCTTCGTCAAAACGCTGAACCATGTCTTTCATGAATGTATAGTAGCACGCACCTTTTGGCGCATGGTTACCAGTATGTTCCAAATAAGTATGAAGTGGAAGTCTAGCCACAGGGATAACTTTGTCGAACTCTTAATGGCTATCGAAGCCTTCGTCTTATGAAAGCGGAGGGGACTGACCCGCCTGAGGGGACGCCCTCAGAGAGCCATGTTTCCTCTGCTACATAGGCTAAGAAACGTAATGCTTATGCATCTCAACGCAGAACTAGTCATGCTGGGAGAGGAGGCTTTCCTCCGACGCTTGTCTACACGATTCATTATAGTAAAAAACAACAGAGTGTCCATGCCTTTCCTCACTAATTGAGGATATGGGCTAGAGCTTGTACCACTGTGACATAACAGTGTGTGTTTTCCTTTTCTTCTTTAGAAACATGTCTTTTTTGTGCAACATAGTTTTTGAGCGCGAGAGCAAACTGTCCTCACAGCTGAATGCAAAAACATTACCCTACACTGTGAATGACCCCTCCCCCCTTGTTTGTTCAGATAGCCTTACTGTTTATTTAAATTTAATAATCTCGATGGTCATGAATTTCCTGTCTTCGTTGTACAACTTTTGCATTGTACAATACTGCATACGCAAATAAGTTTTTTTCGCTGTATGTAACAGCTTGGATTGTACATACGCATTGATCATTGTCCATTTTTCTGTGTGCACATAAGCTATGAAAGATATATCCGGAAATAAAATTCTCTTAAACCAGTTGGTTGGGCCACCTAATGGCGTCAAGCGCACGGGGCCGCACCCGTGGCCAAATTAAATTTTATGGGAGACGTAGTCCATATGGCACGTCGGCTCGCGCTGCGTCTGTTCCGTCTCGCTGCCGACCCAAGACGCCTTGGGGCCCCACGCTAGTTTGCGATTTTTGGACATTGGGTCAACACGAACGCAAAAACCCAAGACACGCTTGGCTTCTGCGCATGGGTTCTGCCGTGTCCTAAGCTTCTTGGGGCCCCAGTTCTCAAACTCTATATTATCTTGCGCTGAACTTATCTTTATGCTTACGTTGGTGCCGTCCTTCGTTGCATGGGCGTTAGGGCAATGACTAGGCTAAAGAGCAAGTGGTCCTTCCTAGCAAAACGCGCACCATTCTGCATTGTCGGTGGCGTTTTCTTTTTCATGCCAACTACTAAGGACCTCTATAAGTGCTGCGCATCTTTTTCTTCGTCTGAACTCGTTCTATGGCCTGCAGTTTAAACGTTAAAAAACCCCAGGTAGTCGAAATTTCCGGAGCCCTCCACTACGGCGTCTCTCATATTCATATGGTGGTTTTGGGACGCTAAACCCCACATATCATTCAATCATTGTCGAACATAAACAGGATAGCAAAGCAACTACTATACAAATAAAACAAATTCGATGAAATTTTCTTGGTTGCTTTGGCTACGATTGTTGACGCACCATTGGTTTAATGAATGTGGCTCAGTTTGATTAAAAGAAATGCAGAATTTGCCTCATGGGGTTGAAAAATACAAAGTGCCTTTGTCAGTTCCCCCTAAAATTATCAATATTTCATTTCGATATTGACTGTTTTCGAGTTCATATATATTTAAGCACACCTTGTGCACTTCTGTGATATTTAGGTGCACTCCTGCGAAATTTAGTCCCCTTACGGTTTCTACGTGAGGCTCTATATTATCAGTGCCCGCCCTAATCATGTTGAAATAAACTTGCTCATGCCACGTATGAATGATTCAGTGACAAAGCGTGGCTAATGAATGAACGAAGGGTAGGCGTTGAAAGTAGGTTACGGTTGTGGTCAGAGGTGGGCTAAATCACGAGCAGCCGCTTACTAGAACAATGGGCTGTCGGAAGATAACACAAGTCACGTCTTCAATTGCAAACGAGCATGGCGGGCAGATGCACCCGGCATGCAGCCGCGGCTGACGTCAGGCTGGAGCACAAGCAGGCGGAATCACGTGAAAAAATGTCTGTCGGATATGAAGATCAGAGCTGATAACACCTTACAGCATTCTGCGCTGGAGCATGGAGCCCCGAGAGAAACAGCCAAAGGTATTCATAATCCACCATTTTGACCAACGGAGTGTGATGTATGCCAGAAGAGCACTCCGCAACGTTCGACCAAATGGATATATGCCCTTTTTAAAGAGTAGTCGTAAGTGATAATAGATATCTTGGACAGAATACAACGCTAAATTGCATGTGCGGTAGAGGTAAATGACGATTTTGACGAGAGACACCATAGTGGAGTGCTGCCGAATTTTCGATCATTTGAGGTTCTTTAGCCTGCAAACAAGTCTAAGCCTTCGGGCATCAAGCATTTTTGTCTCCATCAGAAGCGCAGCCGCCACGGCCCAGACTCGATCCCGCGACCTGCGAGTAAGCTGCCGTATGCCTTAGCCATTAGACCACCGTAGCAGGTCCTCCCTCATGGCGTATGCTGCAATATGTTTGAATACGTGTGACGTGGAAGTACTTCAATATTCATGAAAACTAACACACTATGATGCTAAAAAAGTGAATGGTATGTTAATAATTGTAACTATGATGTAGCTGTGGTTGAAAAAACTTAGAGAAAAGGATAACTCGCTGCTGTCAGAGACTGAATTCGCGAACTTCAAATGACACGTCCCATGCTTTACCAACTGAGCTACAGCAGCGGTAATCCACACATCAACGCTGTGGGATATTTATTTGCATATAAACCTGGAAACGGCCCCACCACGGTAGTCTAGAGGCTAAGGTACTCGGCTGCTGACCCACAGGTCCCCGGTTCGAATTCTGACTTCGGCGGCTGCATTTCCGATGGAGGCGGATATGTTGTAAGCCCCAGTTCTCAGATTGGGTGCACATTAAAAAACCCGAGGCGGTCGAAATTTCAGGAGCCCTCCACTACGGCATCTCTCGTAATTATATGGTGGCTTTGGGACTTTAAACCTCATATATCAATCAATCAATCAATCAATCAATCAATCAATCAATCAATCAATCAATCAATCATGAAACCCAGAAGTGTTAATCAACGCAAGCAGTAGCCATGACGGCGAGGGTGGGACACACTCTTTTTGGCGTGTTGGTGGCACGTAGCCTGTGATTTTATTACGAGCTGGCAGCTGAGCCTTAATTCCTTGCATAGTATTTGAAGGCGCCAAGTCTGCCAGAACAAGATGTTCGCTGTGAAGGAAAGAAGCGGAAACATAAGGGCTTCTTTTGTATTAGTAAGACACACTGTTAACCACAGCTAACAGATTTGATGCCACGGAAAATACAGAAGATTTTATTAGTATTACCTGTAAATATACTGATCGGAATGATTTCGATGCATCCCTCGCACTCGTGATCATTGATTTTGACTAGTAATTCACTCCTGCTCATGAGCTATTTTTGCAAAAAGTGCTTCGCACAGCTTTCCTTGCATGCATGTGAAGCAACTTATTCAGATGCTATTTGGACGTACCTTGCTGCTAACCTTTTTCGTTCAATAAAAAGCAGAGTAAGTAGTGTAAAAAGTGGGTTTTTTTTAATAGCAATCTGCGGTCGATACCGTGGATTGACCCTTAAGGCTCTGAGCAGGAAACACAAGACATTTCTTACTTTCACACAAAACACTGATCTTGCAGTGCACATCTGATAATTATGTACGCAGAGTGTACTGTTGCGTCAAGACAAGCGTTATCGCGCCCCGCAGCCATTGTCTAGTGACCAAGGTACTTGGCTGCTGACCTGCAGGTCGTGAGATGAATTCCCGGTGGCAGTGGCTGCGTTTTCCGTGGAGGCGAAAATGCTGTATGCCCATGGGCACAGATCTGGGTGCACGTTAAAGAACCCCAGGTGGTCTAAATTTCCAAAGCTCTCCGCTACGGCGTCTGTCAATCATTATCATACGGTGGTTTTGGGACGTTAAACCACACATACCAATCCAATAGACAGTATCGCATTTTTTTTTACTCCAAGGTCCTTCAGTTATGCAGGTTCTTTATACATGCAATGGCCTTATATGAAGCGTGGTGGTTTGGGCTAGTTGGTATTTCATGACGATTGTTATAGCGCGAAAACAAAACGACAATGTCGTTCTGTTCTCGCGCTTTAACAATCGTCTTACATGAAATGGTAATAATAACTGCTGTTAAATATTTTTCTGTGTCCTTTATGACAATACCAATCAAATATAGAACAACAAAAAAACGCCAATTCTGTCAGCTATCCTAAATAAACACATGGGATTTCTTTTCTAGTATCAGTACGTCTTCCGGAGTACCAGAGTTATTTACTACGGGCAGTTTAAAGCGCCTCTTTATCGTGTGCTTCTTCGCAGCTAATGCATTGCTTTTAGCGAGGACATGGCCATTCGAGCCTTCCTTTTGCTTCCGAGCCTACTTGTTTTTTTTTTTTTCAAGTTTTATCCTCTCACTTAAATTTCCAACAAAAAGGGTAAAAGCGCTCAGCCACTTTTGAGAATCCTGCAGAAACCACGTCTTCTTTTATGTCGCAGGGGCGTTTTGGAGCATATTACCATGTACAAACTGTACTTGTTATATAAAAAGGCATGCTGATAACAGAACTAGACTACACTAACTTGAGTTCCACTGTACTAGAGGTAGTCGTGTCTGAAAAAAAATAAACTTCTAAGAACATAATAGTTTTTCGAAGCTCCTCCAGTCGACTGAAAAGTCACGAATAAAAAAAAAAAAGAACAGGAAAACTGAAACATTTCGGAGTCACACTTAGATCATCCGTTTCTCAAAATCACCGTTTTTTACGGTACTGCACGCCTAGAAAGAAACTGCTGGCCCACCTCGAGTAAGAAGAAATCGAATGTACGAGAGGACGATACGGGAAATCGGTAGCGGCGCGCAGGAATTGAGCTGCAGCTTATGGCCACGCAGCAAACACAAATGCGCGGAAAATGATACGAGCACACGGCAAAGAGGAAGTGGTGCTGGACATCTTCGAGCTTGTATACGGCCTCTATATCCCGCACCAAATCTAGCGCTCCATTGATTGATCGCTCTCGGGAGTACACACCAAGCCAACGCCTTTTACTTTCGGTGCTCTGCATGTGACGGTATGACTGCTTTTTCTTTCGTAGGGCGTCTCATGCATCTTCCGTTCCAGTTGCCTTTTAGCTCTTATTCGGTGCTCTCCAAGTCAACGTGCAATCATTTCGAGAGCAATACATAACAACCTTTTTTTGTTTTTTGTCTTTAAGGGACTTGTTCTACAATAAACTTTCGACGGGGTCTCGTATAGTATTAGTTTTGAAGCGTGAAGAGGTACATGAGTTTGGATAAGGGTTAAGCTCAGCGCACGGAGTACGCCCAGTTTGGTTTGTTGGGACTGGGGCATTTCCGTGTTTCGTTGCGAGAATGGACGAAACGTATATTCTTTCGTGGCGCCATGGATGTTATTTGTCTCTGCACATGCCGATAATGCCGATATGGACATTGTATACGCGCAGACAAGCTTTGTGGTGATGCCTATTGTTGAATAAATTAGGAGTATTTGAAGTAATGTGCAATATTAGCTATTTTTATGTAGCATTTCCAACACCGAGAGTACTGTGCAGAGGCTTCTGAACCATGCTTCCGCAATTAATGTGTACCAGTACAGTATAACAATGAGCTGCCTACTTGATAACTGCAAAGTGCTAACAAAAACCACTAAGCCACTATAAGCTTAACTGACATTACGAAGCATATCATTACGTGTGACCCTATAGGGCGGAGCATTTTTTGTTTTACAGTGAAATGTGTTATGAGACCATAATGGCCGTGAGTGTCATAATTGTCCACGGCCGCCGTTGTACGCAACCACAATCGGGCAAAATAAGTAAAAAACAACAAAGTAACTAAAGAAACACCAAGAACAAAATGGGGTTCGAACCGTGGTGTCTTGTATGCCAGCCCAGTAATCCACCACTTAACTGTGCCGGATACAAACCAACCATACGCACGTGTCATGTCACAAAAGGAAGCGCTATATAGTGTGTAATGAAGCGCTTTAGAACAGCTAAGAAATAGCTAGGTGTCACGCAATCCGAATGACGTAACGAGTCGGTCGTCAATTGGTACAAGGCATAGTTTTTCATCGTTGTTAGTCACAGCATAAACAAAAATTCCACAAATTTTCTTGCAACTGCGTGGCGGACAGTGTTGCGGAGTTACAACTCCGGAATTCGAATGACTCCAGATTCATTCCACATTTTCATCACCCTGAATGGAATGCGAATGAAACGAAGACAACGCCCGGAGGAATGAAACGGGAATGTAATTAAGTGTTTTTGCCACGGAATGAAATGGAAATGGAATTACGTCTTTTTTTTATAATAGAGCATTTTTACGTCTGCGCGCTGTTTTTCAAACTTCAGACATTAGTAACAGCCTCGATTTAACTATTAAGCAGTATTTTTCAAATGGCTTGGTTGATTACAAGCACGGTACAAGCATGCCTTGAACCTTTAGGAGCGTTTGCATTTTTCATTATATCTGGTCTTGTTGTGTTTGACAACGCATTTTTGCGTAAGCTCATTGCCTTTATTTTATTTGAAAAGCGAGTTTGCCGGACGCTTGCATCCCTTTACTGCTTCCACATTGAAGCTGTGTAGTTATGTGCAACGGCCTTTCGTTGAGCAATGCATATGTTGCAGATCGATTCAGCGCTCGTGGCCATCGTTACGAGTGTTTGGACTCGTCTCGTCGTCTTCGGCTTCCATCTGGACTCTCACCACTCGAGACAACCGTGCTTTGCCAACTGTGGCTTGCTGGCGCTATCACCAAATCTATTGCTTTCTGAATCGGCGTAGAAGACCGGGCTCCTTGCAATCATCGCGGCAGGGATGAAACAATTGAGTGCGTTACTTGTCACTGACATAAATACAGCGCGCAGAGGCTGCCGGGAGCTGCTTCGTCAGCCTGCCTTGACGACAGGCACTTGTCAGGACAGCCGCAGTGCTCGAATGCCGATATTATATGATTCCGCATGATAAAATCAGTCATGGCCTTACTGAACTTTCTTCGTGGTAGTGGCGTAATCAATAGTCTATACCACCCTTTTGTTTTTTACGCGCATCTGCTTTTTTCTCCTCTTTCTTTCTCATCTTTCTTCACCTTTCTCTGTTCCTTTAGTGCAGGGTAGGAAACTGCACTGTATAAAATTCTGGTTAACCTCCCTGCCCTTCTCTGAGTGTATTCTATCGCTTTTTTTCTGTCATGCATCAATTGTAACATGCACATCCTGGCTGCGGCGGGTGTGCATTTTCATTGAACTTGAAAATGCTTGAGGCCCGTGTACTTAACGTTAAAGAATCGGGAGGTCAACGTTTCCGGAGCCCTGCACTACAGTGCTCCTCAGAATTGATGATATCGTGGTTTTGTAAGAGCCACAAGTCAGCTCATTTAGTCTTTTTTTTCCTATAGCCACTCGGCCTAGTGTAATCGAATATCCGATCGAATGACCTACGTAGCCTGAAGAAAACGCGCCGCAGCTGTGCGGCGCGTTTTCAGGAGTGAGTTTCACTGGTGTGGAGTAGCGACAAGCTGGTGGAGGCACAGTGCTAGCTGTGAGTGTGCTTGCATTTCTGTGCATGCCAAAGAAACTAGGCGGTTCAATTTCGACAGCTCTCCAGCTCGAGGTCACATGATACTTTTTGTACCTGAAACCCCAAATTTTTTTTTTCCATCGCGATTTGCGATATGCTAGAGGCACTGCGGCATTGCTAAGAAAAGTGAGAGATAAAGCGTTGGCACCGGCGCTGTTACAAGCTGACGTAATAGTACAAATAGGAAAATCAAAAAATAATCTTCCCTTGTGTTCAGAATTGCATAATGTATTGATTGTCTGTTTTATGTTCTGCGTGCTCATTTGTGTTTTGTGTGTTTTTTAGGTACGCGTATGTACCATCATCTACAGCAAAAGTTTGCGGAACGTGAAATGTTCGATAAAGCTGAATTTCTGCTTTGTCTGGGAATGCAATTCTGAAATGTGTTCCATACTGCACTTGGCATTTCAACCTACACAGTCATCAGCTCAACTGCAACGATTAGGTGCTGATATAGCAGAAATTCGCATTTGCCGAGCATTCAACGTTCTCAAAGTTTTGATGTTGATAGTACATATAAACTTACTTTACTTATTTCAAGTTGAGTTGTACTATGTGAACACGTATTGAGTTCAAATATTTGACATTATTTCTGCCCTAATGCTGTATATTTTCTGTCTACTAAGCTAAAGGTAGCCAATGCCGCTATAAAAGCACCAACACCTACTGATCAATTTTAAAAAGTTAAAAAACAACAACAATGGACGCTTGTATGAATGCCGGAATACTCGACTGCCATTAGATAAAAAAAAAGAAAGGCTATCGCAACAAACAAGCTTCATGAATACTTGATGTCATCCTGTCTAATATTAATAATAATAATAATAATAATAATAATAATAATAATAATAATAATAATAATAATAATAATAATAATCTCTTTACCCTAACCCTACATGTTCGTTATTCAGTGTTGATGACTCCCTATTGGCGGTTGCTCCGAAAGACTGTTCAGTGCTTACACAATGCTTAGGTCCATATCATTCATCTATGTCGCTTTCTCTCCCTATTGCTCTGCGCCTTATTTATGCAGTGCAGTAAGTTAGCTCGTGCCCCCGCGTGTTGCCGGATAGAAGTGCATGCAAAACAGCGAGACGCTGTGGACGTCACGTACGCTTCCCATGTGATTGGCCTGCAAGGGGTTTCCTCCGTCTCGATATTGCACTGCGAACACAAAAGACGTTACGGTAGCAGTCTGTTATTGCTAAACATACGCGAGCGAACGGGTCCTGGTGCCACTTAATGAGCAGAGCAGTTTTGCGAATGTCGCCCTGGTTGCGACTCAAGGTCAACAAATCAACAATGCGACGATTCGGGAAGTGGCTGCTTTGTGCTCTCATATCAGGAAGGCTGTTATGTCTCTAGATTCGACGCAGTCACAATATGGCCTAGAAAACAGAAGCATAGGACACTCTTAATGGCGGGAAGAAAATGGTGAACTATACCGCGGCTGTTATTCCGTTCGAAGAGTGGACTATTCGATGTTAACTAAATTTATCTTGCTGGACAAGCTGTCAGTACCCCTTCATAGAGTGGAGGGCTGAAAAATTTGAAATATTCGGAAACGAATAACAACTTACCAGACGCGCGTATGGCTGACCTCCATGTGTTTTATTTCTTCCTTTCGTTCTCCTATACAAAAAAATTTGTTTTACACAAATCGAAAGTAGATGGTTCCGGCATTTTTTTGACACGTGGTGTATCTTGCTGAAGTCAGAATAATTTAGCGAGCCAGTGGCATCTTACAAATTTGATAGTTTTGAAACGTTGCTTTACATCCAAAGCGATTAGTCACAATAACAGAATAAATGGGGTCGTCTTTCTACGCCACTGCTCTTCATTGCAGCATGCTCGAATGTTCTAAGGCTACCTCCACTTGGAATTCATCCATGCCTTAGAGCGGGATAAACAACCTTTGCTTGCTTTCAGACAGTGCCCCAGTACGTGACTAGACCACAGGGGCCGGGTTGAGACAGAGGATATCATGAATTAGTGGATAACATAGATGCCAGCAGTGAAGAACTACAAATGGTTTTGTTATGAACTCCATAGAACTCCTATGGTTTTGTTAGCCTCGTTAACTCTTGGTTTTGTAAATGTTTAAATATAGCGGCTAGAAATAGAGAGAGAAAGAGAGGTAATGTGCTACTATCGATATATATATATATATATATATATATATATATATATATATATATATATATATATATATATATATATATATATATGTGTGTGTGTGTGTGTAATATTACGGCAGTACTAAAAAGGAAATCGATTTTTTTTCTTTTACGACCTATTTAAACAGCAGGGAGTGACAATCTACGATTCACCGAACCAGCAGAGCTCTTAAATGTCTGGGCTAAGGTAGATGAGGCCTATGTTCTGTAATTTCCCTGCTGTCTTCAATCCCACTGTTTTATTGTTTCCTTCCCATCAATAAGGCATGGAGCTTTTCATTCAGGCATTCATTTTTGAATCATTAGTGTAATCAGCCGTAATGACTGGTCTTCTGCAAGCTAAATTGTGGCTAAATCAATGCTGTACCGCATAGCAAAAAACAAAGAGTATCCAAGTCATCCTATATCATTACCGGCGGCCAATGTAAACGCGTGACTGATATGAATTTTGAACGTACATCCATACCCAAATAAAAAAAAGACAGATATAATATGACTGAATAGATCAACTTATTGCAAAGAAATTTGGAGACGTGCAAGAACAGCACATTTAGAACGAAAACGCTTGCTGAAGTTAATAAGTTTTCTTAATCCCTCAGGCAATCATGTAAAAAAATGAGATATGCGCTATGGCTTTTTGTCCACCTAAAAGTAATTGTTCCTTTTTTTTGTCGGTGAAAATAACGTCTAAGCAAAGTAGAAGCACTGAGGACGAGCCTTCTAAGCTACAAGATTACGGAAACAAACGTCCGGATAAAGCCTGACAAATTAAGGCTACTGTGAACAAGGGCCCATTCAAGACGAAGCACTGCAAGAAAGTAGAGCACGTGTTTTATGCACATATATCTATGTATGCGCTCTCGTGTGAGCTGGTTCACAAGCGGTGAACTAACAGATATGTTTTTTTGCTAAAATAATATAAAAAAACTATTTCTTCTATTCGTGCCTCTGTGGGAGCGTATATAGGCTCTCACGGGCCGGATTATATACATGTGTCCGACCCGTCAAGCATCCCATCTACACGCGTAAAATTGCCTTGGTTTCTGCTTGCCTGACTGCACCATAACTCGCCTTGCGAACGAATGCTGCGGAGCTGAGGCTCGCCATTAGAGTAGAAAATGAGACGTAGTTAAGACCACATGCGCACTGTAGCACGACTGTTTCGCGAACGCAGTGGTGGTTGAGCCGATGCTTTCTTTTTGAACACTTTTCATTTTCTCGGGCGGTTGCAGAGAGAAAGAGCGGAGGCTGCAAGCATGTAATTTTTGGTCGCGCTCATTGCATTCTCCATTAATGGTGAACTGTTGTAACTCCAGAGCCCACTTGGCGCGCTGCATGAGAAACTCTATACCCCCATTCTCGTTTCCGTTCTTGTTATTCTTATCCAAAACTTTATTGTTTGTGTTGTACATCCCGTTTGCATTCGTTCGCTCGAATAACATTGAACTGCCAGTTTGTGGGAATATACCGACTGAAAAACAAATAACTTATATAAATTGACAAAGTGGAGGAGTTTGCAGAGGGAGCGACTAGTTTCAACGCGACAGAATATGGCGCGCATCTCGACTCGTTTTTGAACGAGACCAATGCATCATGCAAATTGAACTCTTCAAGCTTTGCTTCGATATTTTATTTTCTTGCTTCATGATCCATGAATGTTTAGAAGAGCTCAAATGGGGTGATATCGCGGGTCAAATTTATGCTTTCGCAGCACAATGAAAACCAACTTAGGCGTTATTAAACTAGCGAAACATGCATAAGTATCGACGGATCTTCATCAATATTGTCTTTATGCTTAACGACGGCACATTTTGAAAATACTTACGTGAACAAGCTAATCTCGGGAGATCCAAAAAACATTCGAGGGAAGAAAAACAACACAATACGAGTGAGTGAGAAAGATCGCGTGGGCTGTCACGTGCAGTTGGTGCGGCGTCTCGCTGCATTTCGAATATTGCCTCGAAGAATGCCGGAAGCGTCTCCTTCAATTCAACCGAAACAAGTGTGTACTTCACTCTGACAGCTTTGCCCGAAGTCAAAATAACGCTAGTTTCTTTTGCAGTACGTAGTGAAATGGAGAAGGCGAGATAGGCACATATAAAGAACAGATCCCGGATGATGAACGCTAACTTCCCGTCGGGTTTATTCGCAGCAGGAAATTTAACTAAAAGCAAACTAGGTGAGCAGGACGTTACTCTACGAAGTATACGGCCCTCATACTAGACAATACAGTTACGGTTTTTTTTTCTGCATCTGTATATGACAGGTGATAAGAGCGCCGAGCCCTGAAAGCCTTTCACAATAGGTTTTACTACATGTGGCAATACGAAGGCGCGTCGACAAAATCTGTCAGGTTTTCACGATACCAAAATCTTAATGAAAAAACGGAGGACTCTTAAGCTTCAAGTTTAAGAGTGGAACGCGATAGCGATATTCTGCACTTCGTGCGTGCTTCAAAGACTTACTGTATGAAACATTTTTGAACTTGCCATGCCCCCAATACATGGCCTTAACTAAGGGTGGAATAGCGTGTGTGCCTTTTGTAGCAGGTGAGTGGCTTGAAACCTTGAAGACATGACAATTCCATGTTATGACGCCCGATGGCAGCGTACACTTGTCCCACGTATAATTACGCAGCATGACATGTTTTAATATGAAAGATAAACACAACACGCGTATGTTTGTAAAGTTGAAAGTTACTTTCACTGCATTTCCAAGCAGAGGAAGTTATTTTCAACCTATTCATAAGCATCACCGTGTCTGTATGGTAGAACACCAGCTTGCCACGTAAACGACCCGGGCTCGATCCCCACTCAAACCTGCAATGTTTAAATCTTTATAGATTGTTTTGTCACGCAAAGGTAATCAATTTTTCGGCCCTGCGAAGATTACGATTTTACGCTCACAACCACCTAGACCATAAATTCTGCGAAACGAGCTCTTTAACGCTATCGCGTCCATATTGAACTGTAGTAGTGTACGTATGGTCAATGTCAAAACACATATGATGACCATAAACAGAGGAGGAAAAACTGGCTGACATAAAAAAAAAAGGCGAGGCCAGGATAGCTGAATCCAATGTAGCCCACTTCACCACACTTTGCCAAACCTGAATAAGAAGAAACAAAAGAAACGATTAACAGGAAGGCACGCTGCAATGACGGAAAGCAGATATCCTCGCCTCCAATAACAATGACTGAAACAAGAACATAGCCTTCACTAACACATATATTATTTTTCTGAAAGAGTGCAAGAAGAATTCGGTAACAGCGCAGAGCACTGGCAAAACAGACGTTCCTTTCCTTGCAATCAAATTATTCTGGCTCAGTATTTGCCACGATGACACTCGGCTTCGTGACAGTTCCATAAACGACTACAATGGCATGACATGGTCGTCTTTTTCTACTGACAAGCTGGTTGTGATGCAACCGTTGCACTGTCAGACTTGAGTGCACGTTAAAGAACCCCAGGTAGTCGAAATTTTTGGAGCCCTCCACTATATCCGGCGTCTCTCATAATCACATGGTAGTTTCGGGTCGTTAAACCCCACGTACTAGCAACCGTTGCACTGCGGCTACGATAAGCGATACGAGTTTGATGTGGAGCTTTGAAGTAAGCATGTAGTAGTAGACTATCGTTTATTTGAAGGCGAGGTCGTTGGAGTGCGTACACTCCCACACTAAAAGAAACAAACTGATAACTACTTGCTATGTTGAGACATGTTGCCAATATGACTCAATACCAGATTGTTGTGATATTATGCTGAGTCCTCTAGAATTCTCGGACCGCCGTTCGCATAACAACAGTGCATCCTTAGCTGCATTCGGGCAGTGAACTTGCATAATGGGTGTTCAAAATACCAGCCACAGGGTGGTCGGCAACAGATTCCTCTGGGTGTTTTGTGGGAACTATCTTACACCGGGGTCTCTGCTCGGCCTGCATTTATACAGACCCTGCTTGGCAGGAACAAAATTGCCGCAAGTAAATTATGTTTTTGTGTATTGAGTAATATAATGACCTAATTTCGTTGGCTTGTAATACTGCATTGTAATCAATTGCTTCAATATAGTGAACTATTTTAAGATAATATAGTTTATTACTTTCCCAGTAAATTTTACTGAATTCTAGTACGTCTGGTTCACTTACCGTGAAGAAGTATTGAAAGAGTAAAGAAAGAAATAGCAAGACAAGTTATAAAACCATACAAAATAGCGTACATAAAAATATATATACCTAGAGCAACCACTTACAGGCGAACCTAATCACGAAAAATAAATTCACCGAGGAATGCGAATTGGCTCGGGAGCATTGGACAGACACTTCCAAAACATGTCGGAAAATGTACCACTGCCATTAAAGCTAAAATTGTAGAATCACTGCGTACTGCCAGGTCTAACATGTTGTTAAGTGGCTATAACAGTCACTCGCAAGCCACAGTACCACCCAAAATTGGAAAATAGCAAGATGACTAAAAAAAGCTGACCACTATGCAGAGTTCAATGGAATGTAATATGATAGGAATATCATGAAGATATTGGTGTGTGGAAGAATGGGTAAGTAAAAGATACGAGACACAGATATTCTAATTGACATGAAGCGAAAAAAAGTGGACCGGGGCTGGACATTGCGTACAACAGAAAATCCGTGGACAACAAGACTGATAGATTAGTTACCAAGAGATGGGAAACGCCGTTGGGGAAGGCGAATTATGTAGACGGGCTGAACAAGACCGATAGATTAGTTACCGAAGGATGGGAAACGTAGTCGGGGAAGGCAAACATGTAGATGGGGTGAGGAAAAAATATTCACAGGGTTAAAATGGAATCATCTCGCACAGGATAGGTAAACTAAAGACCACTGGAAGACACCATTGTCATGCAGTGGACTAAAACAAATTGAGAATGAATCAAGGTTTGTTTTGATACCAAACTTCATGCCTGGGCACGAGGTCGCATAGTGGAAAGGCCACGTAGCACCCTAGCCTCAAGCCTAGAACAACGTCTCTGGGAGGCCACAGTTGATTTTCTTCCGAACTCGGAATACGGTTCGAACCAGGTCCGTGGTGGCGAAGCACAGCCGCGTTCGTTGCTTCGCGAGGATGAACACTGCCATCTTCGTGAGTTTTTCCGGAGGAAGACGCCTTCACTGCTGAACGTTTAACAAATAGAACTTTATGTACAAAACTATTTACAAAGCAGAGATGTCAGCAAAAGTATGACCCCCAGTGGGGCCTTAGGTGATCGTGCCGGTGTCTAGCTGACAAGCTCTCCTAGTAGCAAAAAACCCCTCATCTTTTCCTGGGTGCTCCTTTTATCCCCCCCCGTCCTGGTTGCCCGTGGCCCTCGTCGACAACAGACAGACAGTTTCATGGAAGGAGCAGGGTAGGCACAGGAAGCTGCAGGGCGCCGTTTCTCTGGAACGCGTCAGGCAAGCGAGGAAACGGTTGCCCCGCTGAGCCGAATCCCTTTCTCGGGAAGACGTGTTACCAAGAAGAAAGGGGGTGGCAGATGTCATGCCGAGCACGACCTTAAAGCCCCTTTTCTCGAAAACTAGGGACGATAGGGGTCCACAAGATCTGCACGCTTTGATGCCTGTCGTACAACTCAGCTATATGACGTAGGTGATTCTGTTGAGGAAGAAGACAATTTAGTGTACATGGCAACTGCCTCTCGAAGGGGACACCTCAATCGATACACGCAAGCTGAAAAGGAATGAAACAGAAACTGAGAGAAGTAAAGGCAAAATATAGAGGCGCGATCACTCTAGTCTCCATGGCAAGCAACCTTTGAAGCTATTCGCCGAGTCTGGCCACGTCAATGAATAAGAGAAAGGCAGCGAGGGTGATGCGACGATGATCAACGCAGCGAGTAATAAGGAAAGTACCCTCAAGTGCTTCGCAAAGAAGGCTGATCAGACGTTGAGGGGTCGCCAGCTGTTTCCTTCTAGAGGTATATGTAGGGCTCTCGCACAATAGGTGAAAAATAGGGGTGTGCGAATATGAAAATTTCCGAATACGAATTGAATACGAATATTCATGTTCGAATATCGAATCGAATATCGAATATCAAAGGACAAATGCCTCTACAGTAACAATATTTTAAGATGTATTTATCTAAAAAAATACACAACAGCCTGTCTGTTAACACAACATACACTGTTATTTGGAACACAACGCAAGTAATGACTAGCTGTTATCATGAAACATAATGACTACATGTTATCATGGAGGAATATTAGTTGCTCCACATGATCAGGCAGGAGGCGCTCCCTCCGAACTGAGACAACCTCCCCTGCCACTGAAAAGGCACGCTCGCTTGTAACTGAAGTGGCTGGCATGGGCAAGTACTTGGGGCAAAGCTTTGCCAGACTGGGATATCTGAAGGTGCCCACAGTCCGCCACCAGTCACATGGGTCACTGTCTTTCTTCAGTAGGGCTTCTTCGGAATACGCTTTAATTTCCCATTCTGAAGTAGACAGTAATGTACTTGCTACTTGACTATTTGCAAGATTATCAAATGCACTCCAAACATCAGAGGATGGCTGCACACACTGTTGTGGCTCCTGCACCTTTGCTGCTGGCTGCACGACTTCCACAGCAGGGCATAGGGCGACATCCTGAAGCACCAGATCTTTCAGCCATACCAACTTTTGTTTGTTGTTTCTGAATACCGTTGACTTGAAGCGTGGGTCCAAAAACATAGCCAAGCATGCTTCTTTGTCTTCAGTATATAAGGGGAATCTGGTATTGAGAGACCTTGCCAGTTCCTTATGAAAGCCTGTTGTGCCGCTAAAGTTGCTGAGGCAACTTAGCATACCAAAAATAATTGGTATCTGAGTGGAAAGTGATGGGTATTTGTCTGCGCTAGTTATCACAGTTGCATCATATAAAGGCTTCAGTGCGTCCAGATACTCAAGAGCCTCTTTCCATTCTGCTGAGCAGAGACCATCAATGCTGCTACTTGACGTTGCCAGCTCAACAGAGGCAGCCTCCTTCAAGTCCAAGAGGCGGGACAGCTTTAGGTATTGGATGTTCCACCTCGTATCTACATCTTTCACCAGACGAAGTGGATCCTTGCCCATCTTCTTCTGGTACTCATCTAATCTCTTTTGCGCAGACGAGCTGTGCTTATAGTAGCCCACGATGTGCCTCGCTTTCTTGCACAGACGGTCAATTGACGGCGTGTTGGAGATTGCATCGTGAATTGCTAGCTGCATGGTGTGGGCGAAACACGCATGAGTTAGGACTAACTGCTTTCGAGCATGTTGTATAACTGTGCGACTGCTCACGTGCGGAACTTCCTCGAAAAAGGAAATAAATGCGACGTCATGGTACAAATTACCACCACAACTCTTGTTGTCACTTATTATGTGTTCTAACCGAAGCGTTTGCCGACGGTGATGAAGTTTCCGCTTTAGCACGCGCGTGCACGGTCGTGCATTATCAAGCGATGTTTTGATGAGACAACGTTGCAACGGTTAAGCTTCGTTCCTGCACACGAGGTCCCGCATAGTGAACGTGTGGTAGTGCAGCACGTTACGACGGCATACGAAAAGCGTGCAATACGTTTACACGAACGTCAACTTTGCTGCTGATTGTTGAACGTCGCTGGCCTACATAGTGCCTCCGTGCACTTCTGACGCTTATCGCCCCTCTGGGCAACGTTTTAATATCTCTGAACCCAGCGGAAATATTAAAGAAGAGTTAATTTCCGCATGATAATCCAATTAAATATTCGATATTGTCGAATATCCAAGTGATTCGAATATTCGAACTTTTCGAATACACTTTTTTCGAATCGAATACGAATAGTGCGAATTTAATATTCGACGAATATTCGAAACTTTCGAGTATTCGCACACCCCTAGTGAAAACTGAAAAAGCATTTTTAGTGAGCCGCAGTCAATGTGAACTGACGATGGAGCTCCGCGCAGCTGCTGTTTTCGTGCCTCGTTCATACAGAGCTAGTTCGAAGGGAAATGAAAAGGGCAGGCTTTAGGGGAAACAAACCATTTTTAAACTGTGTGCTTCCAAAGAAGAAGGGATTGCATGATACGAAACGATGATAAGTTCTGAGGTCTATGGCACTTCTGCCATCGAACTATCCTTTAGATAAGCTAGGTCTGGCTAGCTTTAGAGAGGTTAGAGAGGCGCGTCATCAAAATAACGACGAGGCGTCGCTACTAACATACAGGCGCTAATTTAAACGCAGTTCAGTAACATTTCAATAGTATTAGTTATATAATGTTAATATTCTGGACTGGGCTATCTGTGACTTGTATTGTAGCCAAAATGTATTTTAGAACATTCTGCGTATGTAAGTATTCGCACAGTTTAATGAATATTCAACTGCTACATGTGCTTCCGCTGGTAAATTCACTGTGCAGCCTCACTCTGCTTTTTACGTTACCATATTTTCGCCCTAGTCTGCGCCATCATACAGTGCGGGCGATGTTTGGGCACGCGCGTCATTTCTAGGCGCAAACAGGAGCGTTGTTCCTGTCAAGAAGCCTGAAAACAGGTAATTAGCACGCGTAGTCATTATTCACGCTTGAGAGGCGCGATGACGGCCCGTGACGAAACGAAGATCAAATCGCCAAGTTTCCGAGAAAAGCGGGCTCTGTCAGCCATATAAAAAGTTCGGGCGGTTCCTGTATAATAACGAGGACGCGGGAAAAATATTCCCAAACTTCGTGCACGGCCGCCACAAAGATGAAAGTTGTGCTTTAACCATAGAGTGCATCAGTTTTGCAAGCTGCAATACACGTCACGAAATACTGAGCGAGAGTTACTATCCACAGTACGCGTTTTATGTTACGGCGTCAAAATAAGAAGCAAGAACTTCTGCGTGCGTGGTTAGGCTAAGCATGCTACACACTAGCTCTGAATAATCACTTTGTCAAACAATCCTGAAGGCCGACAGCGTCGGCAAACGCAGCCACTGTAGGTACATGCACGCCAACGTACTATGTGGCCTTGAGTTGGCGCTACTCCTCAAGTTTGATTATTTGGTGAGTGCACTTGCGTTGGTTGTTCGCGGCGGAAAAAAAAACACCATTTTATTTTCATTACATTAGCCTGAGTTGCTAAAGGTAGTAACGTTTGCGGGGGTACTCTTGTCATGCGGAAACAATTCTAAGTACACTAAACAAGTCCGTCATGCGTTCATCTACAAAAACTATGACCTCTATATGTCGTCATTGTGGGATGTTACAGTTTAAATGCGAAGCATTTCTTTGCGAACTGCAAGCACTTTTGGTGTCTATCAGCGTATCTATCTATCTAGCCGATTACAATGGGTGCTCTCGTGATCAGCCCGTTAAATTGGCGTGAACCAACTTTGGTATGGGAGGATAAGCTGCTTTCACGAATATGCCACGCTGATCAAGACATGATGTCGCAATCCCATCGCGTACGCGGTCAAACACTTCCTGCCAAACAGTGGCACATACCCGCAGGCGGATATGTGACACAGGTATGCGGGTGTGTGCCATAGGTGATTGACACTGAGTATTTATCTAGGAATGACGAGAACACACATGGGCAATTCTAATGCCTGAAATAGAACCCAAGCATTCTGCGTGGCAATCAAGCATTCCACCTCAGAGCCACACTAGGTATCGGAACTACTTTTCAAATAGACCCTGACATTCGTGAAACATCAATTGAGGTTGCAGTGCTGGCTATCCAGTTTTATAAACACTAAATATGTACTCATATGACACAGCTGTAACGCTGGGCTAACGTCAACTGTAGTTAGGTGCTATGCGCTGATATTGGGTCTCTCAGAGAGCACAAGTACAGAACATCTATTCGCGCTGGGTGTCCACAACATCTTCAGAGAAATAATAGAGGCACAACAGGTCACCCAAGTTGCAAGACTGGCTTGCACGGAGGCTGGCAGACAGTTACTTGCGCATATCGGTATACGGTCTCCCATCACCAGAAAGAGGGAGTGCGCGCTCCCTATCAAAGTCAGGGAAAATTATACTGTATCTCATATACCTAGAAACATGGACCCCCAATACAGCTACGGCAGACGTAAAGCAAGGGCCAGAGCCCTTCTTCCAACACCGGCTACGATTGAGGACAACGTCGCCTTCGTTGACGCAATGCAATACGGAACTTCCAATCACTTTGTTTCAGCAGCTACGTCGTTACGGGTAGAGCTGCTGACATCACTTACGCTCAAAAATTCAGATGCCGACAAAGTCGAACAGATGGCAGTGGCCATCGCCATGGCCACTTAAAACCATTCTACTATTTACACGGACTCGCGAGCCGCCACTAGAGCATTTATGAAAGGCTCGGTGTGCAAAGAAGCCGCTCCCGTTCTCTCTGCTGCCTCTTGGACAGGCAAAAAGCATATAATTTTGCTACCTGGTCACGTGGGCAGTGATTCTCACGAAACCATCCCGAACGCCAACGAACTTGCACACTCCCTGGCGCTATGCCTCACTCACCGCGCCGGAAGTGGGCACTCGGAGGCCGAGGCACGGCAGTGGCAAAGGGACCCTCTTCTCACTTTTGACGAGGTCTGTAAGCAACATCAGCTGGAGCATCGAAAGTTTCCGCTTCCACACCCACACTTAAACGGACCACAGGCAATCGACCTGCTTATGTTACAAACACATATCCATCTCCGTTTATTTGGTGAAAATTCATAGACGGAATAGTCCCACGTTGTCCGCGCTGTGGTCATCCGAGGTGCACCCTTAAGCACATGGTGTGGCAGTGTCACGACTTGCGCGGGGGCTCAGGGTCTCCCTCCACTGAGGAAAACTGGCTCCAGCTCATCACCAGCTCCGCAATAGACCAGCAGCTAAGGACTGTCCAGAGAGGCCGTGAAGTTGCCGAGAGCCTGAACCTCTCGGCGCCGTCCTGGGTGGGGCCCCCAGACGGTAACCCCTGACGGAGGCATTCTCGTCTTCTCAGGACCAAATAAAGTGACTGACTGACTGACTGCCATGCGCTGAATTTGATTCATGTAGCAATGTCAAGGGCTACCATCCTCGCGAGTACCAGCTTTTCATATCAGCTTTTCGCTTCTGGTGTTGCTAATACTGATGTTCGTGTTCACATTGTTACGAAAATGCCAAGACGTGGTTAAATAAACATTTGCAGTTCTTCAACTTATGTCTGTGCGTGCTAGGTTTATAAATATATTTAGCCTGACTTCATGAGATGTTGCTCAATAAAAAAAATTACAACATGGTCGCTTTCTCTCCGCATGTTTCGCGTAACGTCGATTCTCTAGATCCGTGAGACCTGCCGATTTTTCATTTTATTTCTGTGTGAAAAGCTTTCCAGACCACAAGACCTTGAATTGCTTACAATTTCTCAGCAGTTATTGTATTTCATCGATGCACTCAGTACCAGTCGTTGGCGCTTTTTACCAACAGGTTGTAAATCTGAATTAGAGCTGCCTACTGAAGCTAATGAAGTACTCAGCTTTTTTCTTGTGTTCCATGACTTCAAGGCATTTGTCGTTGACTGACACCTGTGGTGAGGCTGCGAAAATTTATCTAGCCCGTATACAAGAATTTCTAGGGCTGGCAATTTACTTTGTAAACCAAATGCGATGACCTGGGACACGCCATGATGGCAACGTCTGTTCTATCAAGCTTGTCGACAGGATTTCATAATACCTGATTCTGTGTTTAAAACAAATGCAGCCGCAAGCATACATGACTCATGTATTGTTAAGCGCCCACTACTAACGAAGCATCTCTGAGCCGCACGCTGTGAACACTTTATTACAGTAACGCAACTTTGTTTGGATAGCTACCTAAGCTAATGTTAGTGAATCTCTAAAGAAGTTAAGAAAGTTTGGCAGGTGTTTCAGTCTGATAATTTTGTTGCAGCCAAATAAGAAAAAATAGTCGCAATTAGCAGTACATAGGTTTGGAATTTAAAGGGACACAAAAGAGCAAAAACAATTTTTTCGCGTATTAGTAAAATATAATTTAACTGTCCCAAAAACACTACTCTTGCCGTCGCATGACGCTTGGAAAGCGACAAAACGCGCGAAAAGAAAGTGCGGGTGGAGACAACACCATGAGAGTCCCGTACAAAACACCATGATGTGGTGAATTTTGAAGGCATCCACTGCGTTCTGCGTGGAAGTACACCGTCATTTGTGGCTGCCGTAGATATAGCATAGGAAGTTTCGAAAGTTTTCATCGAGCTGTCCTCGCGAAAATACAAAAAAAATGCATTTCGCATTTTGTATGCATACTAAATTGAATTTTACAAATGAATTTTAAATTTAAAACGCAATCTTCAGCATTTATCTTCTTCGTTAATAGCCAACCTATGACAGCGAAACCTATGGCATTACTGAGTGCAGTTTATCAATCCAAACCAAGTAATTGTTTCTATTTAGTGCCCATTGAACTGGGCCCACCAAAGGCCCAAATGCAAGCCCGTTATCATCTTGTGCATCTATTTGTCTGCCCCTACGCGCGCACCGTAGTTATCCTGCTTCTCATTTCTACATTTTCGGATGTCTTTGACTTCACCATCGTTCGTGTACAGACGCAGAAGCTTAAGTAAAGCCGCAGGGGCCCGCACGCTCGGCGAGACAGTGGTGCCCTGTCGTGCACGTCCTCGGAGTCATCTGAAGGTTTCAAGACTTGTTTAAGCGTTGTTAAAGAAATTATTGCGATAAATTACTTGTTGGTTATTTCGATTCATGATTATATTTCAGACTTTGATCGCTAATATTAACCTGGTTTTCAGCATCGCTAGCCTTCTTGTGACCTGTAATAAGCGGTTTAGTGTGAGATTGATGAGGCCACTACAAATAAATGAATGGACGAGGAGCTGAGTCCCTAAAAGGGTCCACTCTTAAAATGACAGCAACACAACGCAAGAGGAACGGCATGCTATTCGTCCCGTTGTAGTGCTCCACCCATTTTTTGTGTGTTTTACCTTGAGGCCTAATGTAGGTAACGTTAACACCATCCCTCGCACGAATTGGGATTCATGGCAGCCTGCGCGCTTCACCTAGGAGCGAGTGCGTGGTTCTTCACTCATTCCTTTCGAATCGGTAGACAGCATTAGTTTGCGCTAGGTGGCACTTCAAATCTCCTGCAACTTGCCCAAGTAATACTGTAACGTGTTGTAACGCTAGTTTGCCGGAAACGTATTTACAGTACGTAAATCTCGAGGGCATTGCAGCCCCGACCACATCTTTAGTTCGTACCCTAGCTGATGGCGTCGTACTACCGTACATTCGCAAACACTTTCAGTTGTGCGCATTTGGCCAGCACGTTACATATCCAGCAGTATTATTTCAGAACAGCAGGTGATGCTGGATGGGGCGGGACCTGCAAGGTGCATACCAATGCGAGTGCGTGGTACATACATGTATTTCACATTGTTTTCCATTGTTTTCTAACCTGCCAACTGGAGTGAAGTCGTGGTTCATGTCACCTCAGTTATTCTATTTGACTGCATTCTGCCCCACGAGAAACTGACCGATTAAGCTAAAAAAGATGAGCAAGTAGAAAAAATGGCCAACACAAAGAGAGATCGAAAATAAAATGCTACATCATTATTTCGCTTACCATCTTAGTAGTGAGACCTCGTAAAATCTACTGCACATACAAAAAATTAATAAAACTTGAGGGTTGCGAACATTGGAGCTTCATGAGATAATTTTGGGTATGACTAGTCGTTCGCAGTTTTAATGCTGCTGAAGTAATGGTGCCAAAACGACCACAGTTTTACTAACTCCAAAGGTGATAGTGCGACTAATATTATTGAGTTAGCTTTTTAAACAAAAGTACTGAAAAATTAAATGCGGACATGTAAGCACGCAGACAAAGAAAAAAAAGACGACCGAGAAGAAAAGATAGAGACGTGCTGGTGAGGCTGCTCACTTGAAAAAGCAGCGTGCTTCAAGGTGCCGTATGAGCGCGTACGTTTCAACTGCATGAACCAATCGCAGCTGCCTCCACTGGAAGGCCCTAGAAAGAAGTAAAAACGCAATAAAAATACTCAAGATGAATATTGAGGACGAAACGCATGTACCGCCCTGGCGGTTTGGACTTCCGCTAATCCGGCTTGCTCCTTGTCTGTTTGCCGAAGCCAAGCTTTGCGCTATATGATGTCAGGATCTCTCGGCTGCTCCTTCAAGTCGGATCCTCCTTCGATGTAACTTCCCTGGTGTTCGTCTCGGTATTGTCCCCTTTCGCTTTCACTAATCACTCGTATCGTTAATTACTTGCTCGAGTCTTCTAGTTTCTCTTGTCCGCGAGATTGCAAGACTTCCACCATTTCGTTTGTTTTCATTTTTTTTCTGTTTCTTTCTCGTGTCCACGCAACTGGCGATACTAAGCTCCTTTAGTGCCAGCTCGTTCTTTTTCTATATATAAAATTGCTCATCGTGACGTGGGACTGCCGAGGAGCTCTTGCGCAAGGATGAAGGCAAAGCCTGTACGTAGGAGGCGATTCATTCACTATACCATAGCGTGTTCTTTGCTTAAGTTCTTTCTAGCATCACTCGCTGAGGGTGTGGGTGGAAAAGAAAGAGACATTATTGCCTTTCCAGTTCTGGTGTGGCTACGACGTAGTAGGTTTCCCCAATATCTAATATCAAAAGGCATTCACTTGTCTGTTAAGTGTGTTTGTTATTTAGAGAAATTCATTCTCACGAACAGTGACATCAATTACAATCCAACAGAACACCACGACGGAACACAACATCCACACATACACTAGAATTGTTACAATTTGTTACTATTACTGTTATTACTGTTAATATTATTGTGTTGTGACAGTTGTCTTTAGAAAAAAAAATGTTTAACGATTTCGAGTACTTCGTATTCACCCAAGGGAGAGCACTGAGCCGTCCCGCTAAGACCAAAAACGCAAAAATTCGTCCGTCATTCAATTTGTATGTGTGTTTAGAAACAGTGGTTAACGATTTAGAGTACTAAGTACTCTACTATGAGAGAGCATAAAGCCATCCCCGGATGAGGCGTACAATGAACGGCTAAAATTAAGATGGTTAAGACTTACTTATTTATAAAAAGTGTTCAATGATTTCGAGCACTTCGTACTCAACTATGGCACTTCCTTGCTAAAACCAGAGCATTACGCCCAAATAAAATCAACGGCACATTCTAGTGGTACTTGTGCCTTGTGGGACATCAGAATACAAAAAATTTTTTAATGCTAGCGAACGCTACCTCGTAGGAGCTTCGCACTTGCACATGTTAATTTTTAGGTTTTGTCAGCACGTGTAGCTAAGTATGACGCCCGTTGCTGCAGGAATAGTTACTCATAATAACTCTTCGTAGTCTTCAACGTTACTTTCAATAACACAATTAAAGACAAAGTTTGTAGCGCACATCTTCTACGTTTGATGGTGGGTAAATAAGGAGCTCCAGCAGAAAACAGCTCCATAGGTGCTTCCTCGGTTTCAGCTTTGCTGGTTACCCATCTCTAGAAGGTGCTTGGGTGGTGATCTTTTTTTGTTTGTTTTTTTTTTTGCACATGAGGCCATAAGAACAGAACTCCTTTTCATGAAGAGCTTTGCTGTGCGTGTTGTACGTGTGGACATTACTCATGGATTCAAATAAAAAAATTGGCAGCATATCCACGGAGTGAATGAGGGAGAGTGGGGTGAAGCATTCATCCGTCCATTCGTTCTTGCTTCCGTCCGTCCATGCGTCCGTCTGTGTGACCGTCTATGGGTCCATCTGCCCGTCCGTGCGTGCGTCTGTTCGTGCGTCCGTCCCTGCGTTCATCCCTGCATCTGCCCCTGCGTCCGTTCATGCGTCCATCCATGCATCTGTCTGTGTGTCCGTTCGTCCATCTATTCAACACTCCAAGTACCACCATCTCGCATCTTTTCATCATATATTCCCCATATACAAGCACCGTCATCCAGCGGACATTCCAAGGACTAAAGCAGAGGTGGCACACGCACACTTCTTACGGCTTGCGCTTCGGGTCTACTTCCCACCTTTAACCACCCCGAGGTCTTGGTATATACTAGTTCACTGAATTCATGGCACTGTGGCCAAACGCTCGCTTAACCTTTCTAAAACTAAGCAGGTTACACCCAGCGAGTATAACGTAGCAACCCTTTCTTGTCAGATAGTGCTCAATTCCATGCCAATGGTTGCTAATGGAGATCGCAGCGTGCGCCTTAACTAAAAGCCGAATGCTCCTGCCTCTCATTCCCTATTAGCAGCCATTGGTATGTACATTGAGCACTGTTTTTTCTTGTTCAACAACGCACAGAAGAAATCTCTCACCGGCACCACCTTGGAGGTCAAAATGTTATACTTGTTACATACTACAACGGCTACGAGGTACGAACAGGTGCCGCTATAAAAAGCTTCATCCCTAAAAAATCGATAAGTGAAGCATGTACAGTGGCGATAAAAAGTTCGGAGACCATGGGAGCGCGTGGCGAACAGCACCACGGCACCTTCTCACGGCTGCGAGAGAAGCTCGAGAGCGCGGACTGAGTAAGACTGTCTTTTTCTATTTGCCAGCCTGTGTTTCGCTGTCTTGAACTGCGCGCACTCCGCAAGGCCAGAAAATCTTTGAGGGGTTCCTTTTGCCGGCTCTGCGAAAGCACCGAGCTCAGACACCGCCACAAAGTGTGTAATTTGTAGTGTCAGTACTAAGTGTGCGCTGCTTTTGCTCCTTGCTTCCAGACGCTCCGCTATGGCAAAAACACGCACATTGCGTGAGTTTTTGTTTTCTATATCGACTCACGTGATAAGATTACTGAGCAGTGCTATTGCCTTGGCGAAGCACGCGTGTTTTTTCCACCGTGGAACGTTTGAAACGAAGGTGTAAAAGCGGTGCGCAGTGAGCGCTTCCCTACAAGCTATATATCTTTGTCACAATATATCAATCGGTGCGTGTGCGGCGACTGCAAAAGTGACACCTTCCAATTTCTCTGGCATTCCCGTGTGCACGCAGTTCAAGGAAGCGAAAGCGCAGTTTGGCAGGTAGAAAAGGATGCACTTGCGCAGTTTGCGCTCTCGAGCTTCTCTGAAGAACGCAGCCGGGAGAAGGCTCCGCAGTGCTGTTCGCCGCGTGCTCCCGTGGTCTCAAAAATTTTGATCGCCACTCTACTTTCCTTCCAAGCGTCTACAGTTCGCCTGATACTGAAGTATTACGGGTATGTGAGAGAACCAAACTTTTATTTAAATCATTGAAAGAATGGCAGATCACACGTACACTGGGAATCGATTATATGCGAAGCACGAATGAGAAACGTGTATATGTCACTTTAAATTCAGCACAACGTTATACCAGGAGGAGGAAGAAGATCCCGTACATTCATTATGTGTCATAATTATCATGTTTCAATGTGTCATTTACTTTCGTCATCTATTCACGTCACGTGATACAAAATTTAGTATATGTGGAGCTAGCGAAACGGCCGCGAGCACGCTATGAGCGTGGTATGTTGTCATGATCTTACATGACACGCGTGTCAGGATTATCGTGTTTGATCTAGTCATATATTTCGTCATCCATTGACGTCACGTAACACCGAATTTGGTATGTGTGGAGCTAGCAAAACAGCCGCGAGTGCATCATGAAGGGCCCAATATACTCCTATGTAGCCTTCACGCGCACACACGCTAAGCACAGTGACGCTACGTTGGCAAAACGTGAGACCGCTATATATGCTGACGCTAGGCGCGACCAGCGTCCGTCGGCGTGGCCCGACGGCAACCGGTGTGAAACGCGACATGCTACATTTCGCGCCACTGCGTGCCCCGCCATGGTGGTCTAGTGGCTAAGGTACTCGGCTGCTGACCCGCAGGGCGCGGGTTCGAATCCCGGCTGCGGCGGCTGCATTTCCGATGGAGGCGGAAATGTTGTAGGCCCGTGTGCTCAGATTTGGGTGCACGCTAAAGAACCCCAGGTGGTCGAAATTTCTGGAGCCCTCCACTACGGCGCCTCTCATAATCATATCGTGGTTTTGGGACGTTAAACCCCACATATCAATCAATCAATTGCGCCATTGCGTTACCCAGACAACACTACGTCTCCTTCTTTTCGTGACGGAGGGACGCCGGACGTGCTAAAACGAGCATGCGTCAAAGCAACGCATGCAGCGCGGCGTGCACCTGCGAGTATATGGCAGGACCGGCGCCTGGTGTGGCAACGCCAGCCTGGCGCGATGAAATGAACGGCGGCAAGCACGCGCACCGCGTCACGTCGAAATATATAGGCGCCTTGACTGTGGCATGTAGTCTGCTCTCACAAGACATGCATCTCAGGATTATCATGTTTGCACCGGTCACATACCTTCGTTATCCATTCGCGTACTGTAACACTAAATTTGGTATATTTGAGGCTAGCGAAACGGCCGGAAGCGCATCATGAGCGTAGCAGGTAGTCATGTTGTTACATGACACGCATGTCATGTTTTTTAGTGTAGGGTCTGTCACTTGTGTTTGCCATGCAATCATGCCATATTATACCAGTTTTGCAACATGCCATGTGAACGAAACTCCCGCAAGAGCTGCAGGACCATGAAATGTAAATCATGACATTAATGACATATCATTATTTTCATGTTATGATTAGTGAAATATGTTCTTGATACAGTCATGTTATGACATACCAAGTTTCGTATTGATACCATTATCAAAACGGCCAGGAGAGCTAAAAGTCGTAGGTGGCTATATAGATAGATAGATAGATAGATAGATAGATAGATAGATAGATAGATAGATAGATAGATAGATAGATAGATAGATAGATAGATAGATAGATAGAAAGATAGATAGATAGATAGATAGATAGATAGATGGATGGATAGATAGATAGATAGATAGATAGATAGATAGATAGATAGATAGATAGATAGATAGATAGATAGATAGATAGATAGATAGATAGATAGATAGATAGACTCAAAGTCACCGAAGTTCGCTAATAAATGCTTCGCATTTAATATACGGTAAGTTACGATAACGACAGTGAAACATCTCGAGTCGCGTATTTAATTGATATTTAGTATTTGGTGCTTTGATTGCTAGCAAGCAGATGACGCGGAGCTTTAGCGGTGTGCCCAGGCAAATTGGACAGAACCGGATATGACGATTACTACAGAACATCGCCGCATCACTCCTTGTGAGCCACGGAGGAAGGAAAGGTAAGGAAAGGCCCTGACGTCACTCGTTCTGAAGCCGCGATGAAGCCGGAAGTCGGCCATATTGACTAGGCGAATTCTCCTCTCTTGTTTACATCCGAATGTAAAGCAGAATGCACGACTCTCTCTCCTGCTCTGAAAGCACATGGGCTGCGCAGCGCGTGTGCCGTGACGATCCGAAACTAATGGAACGGGGCTCATCACTCTGAGCCAGCGAGACACCTTCGGCGAAATCACTTCGTCCGAGTAATAACAAGGAGTAATGGCTCGCCGACAACGAAGCAACTACAAGAGAATGCGCGCTAGATGCACTGACAACGGCGAGTGTTTTCACGTCATTAATTCAGCAACTGTACAGACAACACGATCGGTCGTGCGCCTTCTAAGGTTCCATTCCGCCACGCGGCCGACGCAGCGTCCGGCCACTGTGTCCGTGTTCCGCGTGAAACTCACCATCGTCAGCATTCTGCGACCGTGGTGACTTTGAGCACAGTGCTAGCGACACTTGCACGCGGTTGCTGTTACGTTGAGATTACATGCAATACTAGGGAAGAGTATACGAAGCGGAAAGAGAAAAGGTGTTTTAATACGCACATGCAAGTTGTTACTGTACACACAGAACATAAAACTACGTATGTGCACATGGTCCTCATTGCATCTTGCTGGGCTCAACAGCGTCGTCAGTTGTCACAAGCAGGAGCACTGCCCAACCGTCACTAACCTGCAAGGCGTTCGTCGTCGTTTCTCTTCGTCATCGTGAAAAACGGAATTTCGCTTAACACTAATTGCTTCATCCGCGTCATCCGCCGCACGACATATGGATATGCACTCGTTCTACGCACTGTTGAAATCCCGTGATGGACAAAGGGATTTGTAAACGTTGCGAAGAGTACCGTAACTGCCAGGAGAACACTTCGTAACCAATAACGCGGCGCAGAGCACAGATATTGTCCGCCACGGCTCAGCACGAGACCTGGGGAGGCATACATGCCTCCGCCAGCAGCGGCCGCTCACTGCTCGACCAGCTCCACTGCGCAACACGTAACCATAACAACGCCACCATTGTGCCTAGTGAATATGGCCGCCATGATGTCATTTCCGCCACATTTTCATGCCGATCGCCGGCTGGGCATGCCCTCTTCTACCTTTCCTTCCTCCGTGTTGGGAGCAATCCTCCCTGCCGCTGAATTGCTCTTTGGTGCGTTGAAGACGCTTTCAATGCATCGCGTTTGAAACGTGTCTTTGCGTTTGGACTGCCTTGGCACTACCTAAAGGTAGTGCGCTCGAAACGTGCTCGTGCTGCTTTGAAGTCGATGGCATGTCAAGTTCATGCCAAGCATGCGTTTCTGAATACGGGGATTAGACACTGCAAACCCACCAGTGGAAAGCACGAACCAGCGTTCGATGAGATGCATGTTCACGCAGCTTTTGCTCCGCCGTGGTGGTCTAGGGCTAACTAAGGTACTCGTCTACTGACCAGCAGGTCGTGAAATCGAATTCCGGCTGCGGCGGCTGCATTTTCGGTAGAGGCGAAAATGCTGTAGGCTCGTCTGCCCAGATCTGGGTGCACGTTAAAGAACCCCAGGTGGCCAAAATTTTGGAGTCCCTCACTTCGGTATCCCTCATAATCGTATGGTGGTTTTGGGGCGTTGAATCTCACATATCAATCACGCAGCTTTCTTAAGTTAGCATAGAAAAAAACACACACACACACTTAGGGGCGCGTCCGCGATGCGCGTGCTCGAGGAGCGCGGAGAAGACGATTTTTCAGTCGTTTACGTCACTTCTGGTCGGCCGTAATGGCGTCTTTTAGTATAGGTTCGGTCTCAAGAACACCGTCGTTTGCAAGCTTTTTTAGAAGATAAAGGGCCACTTTCTTTTAGAAGTTCTTTTTAACTTCTTTTAGAAGTTAAAGGGCCACGGCACTTTCTTGCCGCGGCTGCGGTCACTGTTGCCGATCGGCGGCATCAGCTGCGCTTCTGTTGGGAGGCCGCACTCACCAGCGACCAGGTGGCCGACCAGCTTTTTTGGGCTGTCCGACAAGCTGAGGATGCGGCCCGGGTCCAATGACTTCGAGCGGTCACCTGAGGCACTGCCATCATAATCGACGGAGAGTGGGAAGTGACAGGGGTTAATCCCCCTCTTCCGCCACCTCGCCCGGTGAAAACTGCCGGACTTTAAATAAAGTTCATTCATTCATCCATTCTTTGCTCCTGCAGGCAAGTTTTTTTTTACACTACGTGAGCTCAAAATTACACCGATTTGTGCTTTCATTGCATGTATTTGTACAACAATTCTTATTATCCCTCAAAAAATATGGACCCTCGTGTCAAGTTTTTACCACCAGCGTGAGGAAGTCTAATGACGCTGATATGACGACCCGCGTCATATGTCGTGCGAGTAAAAACGCAATGCATTTCGTGTACGAGTGAAAGCTAGCGGAGACAGCACATGATTACTGCTCAAGTTGTGCTGAAATGCAATGGCCATCTTCAGGTGCACTCTGTTTCCATTATGGTACGTGCTGTGGTACCTACGCTATGACTTTGTGTTTTCAGAATAAAAAGAAACACGATCGTTTCACTCACCGCAGCAGCCGATTTTCGTTACGGTGGTGTTTTGTCAAGTTATGCAACTATACAATTTCGCTGCTACGAATCTATAGAATTTCGCTGCTATGTCTTTTTCCTATAATATTGCAATCAGTAGAAATAGTAAGCGGGGCTTGATCCTTGCCAGAAAACTGTGACTTTACTGATTGGTAACTGCGTATTAACCTGCTACTTGCAATGATCACCATCTCATTTCAATCACCAATCAATGAATGAAGCAATCAATCAACGAACAAAATCACTTCTTTAATTATGCCTTTAAATTGTTAAATATGTGACCGGATATCTGGACCACAATGCGCGATGCGTTATGCATCAAAACAGCGTTCTTTTTGCGCTAAGGAAATTCTTTTGTGGCCACGCGTAAATATTGCCCTCCAGTCAATTCGCATTAAAGCCTGCACTTGATATACTTCTTGTCGCGTCAATGTCGTAAAGCATACAGGTGTGTGGTTGATTGGGCTAGTTGGTCACACATTATAAAAGGTTATTGTGCCTGTTATACAGACGCTTGTCTCTTAGGTTTGTTGCGTCCAATGAAAGAATAAACTTTTTCTAAAGAGTAGTGTAGTACTTGTCATTTCGTCCTCGTTCTAAGCTCGTACTGTCCACGAGACGGCTTTAAGCTCTCCCATAGTAGAGTACCAAGTACTCTAAATCGTTAACAACTTTTTCTAAACACAGTAGTGTAGTAGAGTAACTAGTACTTCAAATCGTTATCAACTTATTCTAAACACAGTAGAGTACACTGTAAGCAAAAGTTAGCCGAGATGGGAGTTTCTCCAGCACATGAGCCCAGAAAACTCCCCTGCCACAATTATTTACTCCCTGGTAGGGAGTGAACTCGGCACATATCGTAAAACGCTCCCTGCTTAATGACAGGGTTTATGAACGGCATGACCTTCTTAAACTCCCCAGGAAGTTTGAGGTCACGTGGGTAGAACTCCCTATTGAAACTTTGAAAACCCTCTTTGGGCACGACGTGCGTGCGTGTGTGTGCGTGTGTATGTACGGGCATATGTGTGCATGTCGGTGTGAAACACAGGTGCTTTGTGAGGCTAACCATGTGAGCATCTGTCAACAGGCAACGAAATTATAAGTGCAGCGAAAAATTGCAACGACCGGTTGGTATTTACTGTGAATATTTCAATATATTTCGCACCGTTAAACCACGCTGCACATCGGTCCGATTCCTCAATAAAGCGTCGTGTACGTCGCGCTTCAAAGGGCCGAGTAACAAAAAACTTCGAAGAATAATTTATTGGTAGCAAAAGTAAGCTGTTATGATCGTCAGCGGCTGCTCCTGGACTTTTACCGCCAAAAATTTCGAAGCGGCCTGAAGTAGGCTTCGCTCGAATACGGCAACCTGGCCGGCTACCGGTGTGAGAGTTGCGCCGTCGACGCGCTCACCCCGTCTCCGCCGATAGTGGCTTCTCGAAGTGTGACCGGTATTTCACCGGCTGTAACATCTAAATGGTAAGAAGGCCTTGCTATGCCGTCGGTATCAAGCCGGCATCGTATCGAGCTCGCACTGCGCGCCGGCCGCTGTGGCAAGCGCTACGAGCTAGCACCGACCACCGGCAGTTCGAAGAATGTGTTTTACAAAAAAATAAAGGCTGCTGGTATGAATAACAGTCTTCTGCGCCTTGCGACCGGAGCTGTCAAATGAATAACTACAAGGTGAGCGCCGAACGAGGCGGAGTATGATCGACAGTAATTGCACCGTAAAACTTCAAAGTGGTTCGAAGTAGGCTTCGCTCGACCACGGCAGGCTGACCGGCAACTGGTGTGAGAGTTGCGCCGACGACGCGCTCACTCCGTCTCCGCCGAGTGTGAGTTGTCGGAGTGTAACCGGTATTTCACCGGCAGCAACATCTAAGTGGTAAGAAGGCCTTGCTATGCCATCAGCATCAAGCCGGCATCGTATCGAGCTCGCACTGCGCACCGGCCACCGTGGCGAGCTCTACGAGCTAGCTAGCACTGACTGCCGGTGAGGCAATGAATGTGTTTCACAAAAAATAAAGGTTACTGGGATGAATAACAGACTTCTGCGCCATGCTACCACAGCTTTCAAATGACTAACTCAAAGGCGAGCGCCGAACGAGGCGGAGAAACACAGAAACAGCGTACGGCATGCATGCATGCCTATGCGATGCAGGCGAGCAACGGGAACAGCGACTGCGAACCGTCTCGTTAGTTTAAGTCTATTGCTCCGTAGCTTAAACTGCGTGGATAGCGGACACCTATTTCTGTGCATAGGAAAAATAACGAGACCTAAACGGCACATCAGCAAGCATTTTGTGATCGCCTGCTGTCATTCATCGAATCACCGTGCCGTACTCGTGAGTGAGGCCTAGTTGTCGAACGCGGTAGCTGCGGTCTTTCTCGGTTCATCGCTGGAGCTGCTGAATGTGCCTCGTTAATGTGTTCATTCAAGGCCGCGCGGGCTTTGTGTATGATTCAGTGCATTTCACGGATCCACAAACAGTAATGCTAATGCAAATTCAGCCCATACGACAGAGCGCCAACTGATAAAGCTTTTTCGCTATAGTTAAAAAAACATTAAATATTAGGCAGCCGTAGGATAAAAGACTTGTGTGTTGAAGTCCATAGATCAGACCATCGCAATATCATACTTACGTCGGGCGTTTTTATTGCTTAATTATTAGCAAAATAAGAGTTTTTCTCAGGCTACATGGGAGGTCAGAATGTCGTGCCTATATATACCCGGTGACAGAATAGTAGGTGTGCACTGCGGGTGGCAAGCTGTCATTCTGCTTCTAGACGCCGGTAGGTGCAGACGCAAGATGGAAAGCTCATCCCGAGCAGCGACAGCGGCCGACGCCGGCCGCGGTACAGCGTCTCCCCTCGTTCCAAAGGACTGCAGAATTATTCTGCCTTCGTTGCCATCAGGTGAAGCGATGCGTCGAGCAGTAGCTCCACACTGCGACGTCAGCGGCCGACCGTACCGCATCGACGACTTCAGGAAACTTCTCAAAGATTTAGGCGCCATACAGCAAGTAAGTGGCATCGGAGCATATCAGATGTCGCACGTCTGGCTATTGAACATGAATACCGTGGAAGCAAAGCAAGCGCTGACAGGCGCAGGCGTTCTCAAAGTTAAAGACCGGGAATGTCTCGTCATTGACCCGACGCGGCAAGAGGTTAAAATGAAATTGCACTGGCTATGTCGATGTTACAAAAGACGCTATTCGACGTTTCTTCTATGAATACGGCGACGTCAAGGAGGTGACTGATGACCAATGGACAGTCGAGGATTTTGAAGGAGTTGAATCGACCACTCGTGTAATACGCATGCAACTACGAGATCGCGTTTCTGTGGATCAACTGCCCCATCAGGTGCGTATTGGCAGCAGTATGGCACTAGTTGTGGCGCCAGGAAGACCACCTTTGTGCTTGCGGTGCCGAAGCACAGGGCATATGCGACGCGATTGTAAGGGTCTCAAGGTGCAGCGAATGCCACTCTTTCGGTCATGAGCAGGATGAGTGTAACCGTTCATACGCACGAGCTGCAGGGCGACGACCAGAGACTCAACAGAGTGAACATCTCATGAATGAGGAGGAATCTGAACAAGCGTCTTTGCCTGCGACACCACAGAAGCAGACGACATCGGACGACACGCCGGTGCTGAACAAAAGCAAGCAAGTTTCTTCATCCCTAGACATGAACGTTCAGCCGGGCGGAGGATGGGAAGTCCAGCGGCCCCAACGACTAGCGAACAGACGCGTCCTGCGCCTGCGATGCACGCCGCGTCGCAGCTGCAAGCAACGCGCCCTGAAACACCGGCGTCCCAGGCCAACGCTGCTTCGACTCCTCTAAATTCGGCTTCACAGCACTCTTTGGTGAACGAAACACGCGAAAATGAGAATTTGTCTGGTGACCTGGATACCTTAAGCATGGAATTATAATCGGCGTCTGCAAAACGCCGTCGCGATTCAGACGACAGCGCTGAAGTAGACGAAACGCAAGTGAAGTCGGAAGTGCAGTGGAAGGTGGTCAGTGGAGGCAAGAAACGAAACGCTGCCCGACAACGGTCGTCGTCGCTCAAACGTGACGATGGCCGCTCAAACTAAAGGTGAACAACATGAATACACCCTGGACGACGAGAGCCCAATAAATGAACGTGCAGGGCTCTCAGCTTAGACCCGCTCACCGATCACGTCGCTGAGCGGGTTCGTGAAAGCAGCGACGCTCAATGTACGAGGACTGGCTTTCAGAAAGAAACAGACTCAGCTCTACAGACTAGCCATGGACCAAGACCTGGACATTATTGCAGTTCAGGAAACCAAAGTGGAGAGCGTGGACGCCACCGAGAGCCTACTGCAACGTTTCACCGGACGCTACACCGCCAGCATCAGTCATGCAGCTGGTAGGTCGGCAGGGTGTGTGATCTTTTTGCGGAATAGTTTAGGTGCCAGTGTTCAAAACGTCACGTCTGATTCATCCGGAAGGTTTGTTGTATGTGATTTAGCCTTCTTTTCTCTTAATTGGCGAGTGATTTGTTTATATGCACCTCTTAAAGTTGATGAACGGTGTGTAACATACGACGAAATTTGTACTTATTGTGAATGCGATCGCATAGTCATCCTTATGGGAGATTTTAATTGTGTGATCAGTGCCGATGATAAAACAAGTACATCCAATTTCAACGACTCAAGCACAGTCGCGTTAACGAATCTAATTTCTGACTTAGACCTCGAGGATGTTGCAGAGTGTATTGGTAAAGGACCAACACTGTATACGCATTTCCAAGGCTCCAGTCATGCACACCTAGATAGGGCCTACGTGTCACTGGATTTGATTCCGATTATCAGTGAGTACAATATCCTCCCTATTTCATTTAGTGATCATTGCTTAGTATCATTTGTAATAGGTAAAAGAAATAGACGTAGACCAGTATTTAACTGGGACACGTGGAAGCTGAATTCAAATCTCTTGGAAGATGAAAAATTTATGAACAGTGCTCGAGAGGCGTTGGTAAACATAGATAGTGGAGACCAAAAATACTGAGTGAAGTGGGAACAATTTAAACAGAATATAAAGATGGTAGCTATGGAACGCTCATGTGTAATAAAACACGGAAAGAGTGAAGAAGAAAAAACCTTACACTTAAATCTCAAAGAACTGCTAGCAGAGGACAGCAAAACGCCAGGCTTATTCACAAATGATATAAGGTCAGTAAAGTCCAAATTGGAACAAATTGATGAGGAGAAGTATCGTGGCGCGCAAATAAGGGCAAGGGCAGAGAAAATGACCGTAGGAGAGAAACCGACCAAAAGAATGCTTGGTCTCGAAAAACGAAACGCTCAGCAGAATGTTATACATCAGATTGAATACATGGGTAACGTTACAAGTGAACAAAGATATATAGAGGATGCTTTCAACGAGTACTACACCAATTTATTTGATGAATGTAAAGTAAATGTAGATGAATTGAAGAAAGAATTTTTAAAATTAATGCCAAAGATTGAGGACTGCAAGAAAGACAGCCTAGAATGTCCTATTTCTGAACCGGAAGTGACAAAAGCAATCATTGCCCTCCATTTGGGAAAGTCCCCAGAACCTGATGGCTTAACAGCCGCATTTTATAAGGCATTCAAACACGAACTAGCACCAATCCTGGCAGCGGTTTTCAACGAAGCCTTAGACATGAAGACTCTGCCACCTTCCTTTCTGCTATCTCATACTATTTTAATTTCAAAAACTGAGGACGCAGTTAAATTACGTGAAGTGAAATTGTACAGGCCAATCAGTCTATGAAATATCGACTAGAAGATTTCGGTGAAAGTGCTAGCAAGGAGACTGCAGACAGTTATTAATAACATTGTAGGCGACCACCAGACATGTGGGATTAAAAGGCGCACTGTATTCACAAACATTCACAAGGCACGAAGTGTATTGGAGTGCTGCGATGCCACAAACGATCACATCGCGATGATCCAGATAGATTTAGAAAAAGCATTTGACCGAGTACCGCACGAAATTCTTTTTCTTTTGTTAGACAATGTCAATGTTGGCAAAGTAATTCGAGATACAGTTCGAATGGCATATACTGGATGTAAAACTCGGCTAATCATCAACGAAGTTCTTCGGAAACGAGTTAATGTCAGATGTTCTGTACGACAAGGCGGCCCTTTGTCTTCCCTCCTATTTTCAATTTATATAAAGTCCTTTTGCCAAAAAGTCATGAAAAACAGTAACATAGTGGGGTACAAACTACAAGAAGCTAAAGCATACGCAGATGATAAAGCTGTGTTTTGTAAAGATTATGATAGTATCGCTGAAACCATAAAAATTGTGAACCTTTATTGTAATGCAAGTGGTAGTTTGCTAAACTGGAGCAAGTGTTGGGGTTACTGGCCCGGCGAATGGCCTGTGACTTCACAATTTCTGGCTGGTATTTCATGGACTACTACTTCGGTACGATGCCTAGGTGTGCCATTAGAATATTATTGTGATATTGTGACAGTGAACCGTACTGGCGGCGTCAGGCTGTGGAGCTACGAAAAAAAGCTGAACAACTCAACGGTTTCCAGCTATCAATTTTCGCCAGAGCGACCTTTTGTAACGTATTTTTAGTCAATAGGCTCTGGTATGTCCTTTAGGTAATGTATTGTTCACGTGTGAATCTACAGAAGCTTCATCGAATATTTGCTGTTTTCTTGTGGGGTTCTTCTTGGGAGGGAACAAGTAGAACTAACATATTCAGACGGCTTCGCTCTGGAGGACTTGTTCTGTGTCATTTGTACCTTCGTCAGTTAGTTAATCGGTTTATGTTTTTCCGAAATAATCGAGACCCATTCATACGTACTGTTATACAGCTTAGGCTCGGAAGACGGTTGCCTGAATTTGTGGTAGCATCTGTTAACATGAAGGCAAGTATTAGAGGTTTCCTAAAAGAAGTTGTTGATTCATGTCTCTTTCTAAAAACGCGTTTTTCATTAGAATACCTCAGTACGGTTTCGCGTAAAAAGTTATACGAAAATTTAGTAGAAACAGTTCTTCCTCTTCCCCTATATAGAACAATATACCGTGTAGGCCCAGGCCAAAATGTATTAAGCCGTGTAAAAAAATGGAGGTATCACCTGGAGCGAAATCCTTTTTCTTTACGTTGCACACTGGGACCTTGCCCGTGTAAACATGGATGCAAGAAAAAGGCTTATTCGTTTCTTGGGGTGTTGATTGCCTTCTATTCAAAAAGCCGGAGACAATTAAACATGTTTTCCTGGACTGCTGGGATGCAGTCTTTTTCTGGGATGTTCTCCAAAGGACTTTGAAAAAGGATCTGCCTCTCGATGCCTATGGCATCAGATTTCTACCAGTATCAAATGAAGAAGGAATACCTTTCGACCTAGTTATGTTACTGGGCCTGCACGGTTTATGGCAATCTAGAATGGCGGTGCGCCATGCTGATGTTAATGCACGTCCGGTTAGGCAATACTTCTTTCAATCTGTCTGTTCGTTCGTAGAATCACAAAAGGTTCAACAAGAGGTACCCGAATGGCTTCATCAAGTAGAAAGCCTTCTACAGATGAAGGAATTTTAAAAAGCCTGTTAAATATGATGCTTTTTACCTCTTTTTTTGTTTAATGTTTCTATTTTGTTTGATGTATATATGTTTTTGAATGTTGTATGTACACAGGCAATAAAGAAAGAAAAAAAAGCGTGTGGCAAGCTGTGGTAAGTGTAACTATAGTAATATTACGTGAATGTTGGGAGTATGTTTGAATACTCTAATCATTGTTGTGTGCTTCGAAGGTAATGCAATTAAAGTTACGCTTGCGCATGGTATGGCTGCTGACGTGATTTCTATTTATCGGTTGATGCAAAAAAGTTACTCCCATACTGACCTGAAAAAGTTCCCCAATGGATGTAAATACCCCCCTCCCTGCCACCGTGCAAAAACCCCCTACTGATGGGGAGTAACTTTTTTGATCCCTCAGGACAGTGTTAATAAAACTCCCATGGGGGCGTGCGCTAAAGGACAAGGTCATTTACCCCCTTCTCGGCTTATTTCTGTTTACAGTGTAGCAGCTACCATAGAGTGACATAGTATGTTTACTATGTTACTCTATGCCGGCCCTCTGAATCGTTAAACGGTTTTTCTGAACATAATGATATCTCATAGTAGAGTCTATCCTACCCTTAATCATTGAACGTTTGATGTAAACACATTCAAAATATGCCCATACCATACTTTCTTTATAAATTGTTCGCTGCATTACTGCGAATTCGTTTTGAACTATGTGAATGCCTCCTGGAGTATTTTTTGATGAGGCATTGATCACGTGTAAGTGTCCATAAGCTTAGCTTTGTTTTTGACGCTTAATTACACGCTATGCGCTCAAATGTTAAGCTCTGCTGCTTAAACTCAGCATGAGAACAAGCGCAGAAGGTCTTCCAAAACAGGGGTGCATAGCACTTCTAAGTAATAAAGGGCCCTTTACCAAACCTGACCATATTCAGCTGAAAAGTGCGATGCATGCTCACAATTACGCTTGCCCAAATTTCGGGCGCTAGGCGTCGCGGAAACAGGTCAACTTTCAAACAGAACGCCGCTTGCCCTTGGTCTCGCGGGTGCGCACGCCCTGATGGAGGGAACGAAGCGCAAGGAATGACACTGCGTACCTTATGAACACAGAGGGCGGGGGCTGGAGGCGATGTGCTGACAAGCGAACTTTTACCGGGAAAGATGTATATGGTTAGGAAAAACGAAAACCCGTCCAGCAGCGGTGTCATAAGCGCTCTCTATTGGCTGCGTTACGAGGGACGTCGTTGCAGCCATGGCGGCAAGCCCGCGCAACGGTTTTTCCTGAAACTTCTTCGCCAAGTTGGCTCACGATTTCAGGTCCCAGTAATAACGTGCCCTCTGTGACCTGCGCGAAAACATCCTGACTGCCAGGGATCAAGATGTATTTAAATAGTTGCGAAGGCTTGGGTCAAAAGCAGTTCAGAATATAGTGCCATCAGCATGGGCAGTTATGGAAGCTGCGATTGAAGCGCGACTATTTGTGGAGGGAACAAACACCAATAGTGAAAAACCAAGTTTCATTCAAAGTGGAAGCAATTATTGAGTCTTACAAATGAGATTTCTTTTCTCCAACAATGTTACATAGGTGTAATGAACAAAGAATTTATTATAGTTTTAATATTACGAAGAATCGTTTTCCTAGCACCCTCTGCCCATGCTATTATCACTCAGAGCAGCCCTTGCACCACATGGGTACACATGGCAAGGCCCGCTCGTAACATTGGTCTGCGAAGACGAACCCCCACACGTGTTTTAGTGTTCTGCGCCCGCTTGCGTATTCTGTTGTGCGCGAAATTGTTAGGTGCGTTTTATGCTTGCTGAACGTCTTCAGAGCAGTGTCCAATGGACAGCGGAACGATGCGAGTCACATTTAACGCTGAATGCTTTCGTCGGTAGCTGTAGAAACGATGTGCTGCGCAAGGATGCTGTCTATCAACAAACGTAAGCCTGGTGGACCATGTCTTCTAGATAAAAAACAAGGACAATGGTTCGGAATGCGCTGCTAGCTGGACTTCCATCCATCAATAATCCTGCAGCCCGGTTTCCTTTTTGAGCAAGCAGTGTCTACTATTCGCGTTATTAGTGAGCAGATTGCCACGCAGTAATTGTGAAACACTTCGGTGCCACGTTGGGTTGAACCCACTGCTAAACACCGGGGCCGCGCGTTACAGCTTTCGCTGGTTAACCATTTGTACGTAGTGTTTGGGCGGTGATTTTTTTCAAGGCTGTAAAGAGAAGTCGTAAGGTCCGGCACACACCCTCTGTTTTCTAATTTCTCGTCGCAAACTTCAATCTTCCTCTTGTTGCCATTGTTCCACATACCATATATGGTATAGCTTCTCCTCTAGTTTTTGTATGAAAATTTATAGACTTTCATACAAAAACTTGAGAAGAAGCTATCACTGCGATCGTTGTACCGACATGGGAATGACGGGAAGTACAGGCTTCGGATTGGATAGCATTAACCAGCGAACTGTCTATTGAGCTTTCAGGGGTGAAGCACAGTAAGGTCGAGGCTTGCCCGGTGTCTTGCATATCACGGTCACATTGCATGTGGCAATTCTCAGTTATTCAAGCAGAATGTCAATAAAAATGATATGGAACAGTATGAAACACCTACAACCACAAACCACTTATTCTAGCCGGCGACATCAACGCAGATATTATGTACCTTAGCATCTTGCTTCGCTCACTCATCATGAATCACATCGCGATAATCCGTGGATATTAGATGAGATAGCATAAGCTCCGCTTCTCATTCAGCATGATAACGGCGTGCGGTGCAAAGAACTCAAGCAGTCTCTTTATTGCCGAAAAAGACTGGATGCCGCTAGGTCTCTTCGTTTGGTGCGACATCACTGCTTTACGAGTGATATAGCGACATGAGTTTAGAATTCATATAACTTTTAGCAAAGTATAGTGCACTCACTGCTCATCTTAGGTGTAACACCTCATGCGGGTGAATGATAATAAATAAAGCTAAAAATTTGAGAGCACGATGTGCCAAAACTTGTTGAATTTGACTGCAAAACGACGGTGAAGCTGAGAAGACTAGCCGTTATGCTGCTCTGGCTCAATTTCACAACTAAACGGGATATGCGTTGGGGGCAGGCCATTTATCTAAACGCTCCTGACGATACTTTACGTGTTTCCAACGGAAGACATAGCTGTAATTTCCATAAATAAATAATGCGTACTTTCGAGAGAAAAACTAGCGTGTTTGTTTTTAGGCATTGTAAAAAGTAATTCAACGTGTCCTGATGCCAAATCTGGAGCACTATGCATACCCTCGTGGTTAAACTGCTGGTTTCCCTTCCATGTAAAGGTCTGGAAACTTTCTTGCAGCACGTTTTGCGCTGAAAAGAATCAAGCAAGTTCCAATTGCAAAGAACTGCACTCAGAAAAAAAAACGCATCGTGTATCTAAAGAACAAAATACATCCAAAGCAGATCCGAAGCCTGTACTTCCTCCTATCATCGATATGTTGGTGGAAGCTCCGCTGAAGGAGCCCGCGTAGACATTAGCGCAAGATTTGCCTCTAGGTATTATATTATGAATCCTTATGCTACGTATTATAGTACGCAGTTATTTCTGCTTTGACGTCGTTCATTTACATAGACGTGCACCATGGTGTTCTGACGTCCCCAACTGTAGCTCGTGACACTGCAAGAATCATTGACGCAAGATGTGTAGTATGCACGATTTGTTACTTGAATAGATGAATGAAATTTTGGTAGATATATCAAAACACAATACAAAGGAAAGTGTGGTTGCCTTTTTTTAATGTTTACCGCAAATTGTAGCGAGATGCGGCACTAATGTGCCTCTGTTTATAATGTGTTCTTATTCCCACAGTCAACATGCCATGAAGAAAACATATCTGACAGTGAAGTCATTGATTGATTGATATGTGGGGTGTAACGTCCCAAAACCACCATATGTTTATGAGAGACGCCGTAGTGGAGGGCTCCGGAAATTTCGACGACCTGGGGTTCTTTAACGTGCACCCAAATCTGAGCACAGGGGCCTACAACATTTCCTCCTCCATCGGAAATGCAGCCACCGCAGCCGGGATTCGAACCCGTGCCCTGCGGGTCAGTAGCTGAGTACCTTAGCCACTAGACCACCGCGGCGGGGTGACAGTGAAATCATGCTTGCTGACTACTTTTGATGGCAATGAAAGGAAAGGTAAGCGTGTACCGGAGCACGCACGTTACGAATTGGGCCGCAGATAAGGGAACTGCTTAACAGTACATTATGCTGAGTCATTTGGCGCATCGTAACTTAAAAAACCTGGTGCAAGGTTACGAAACAAGAAGAGACAGACAGAGAACGCTGGCGATGGACACGGCTAGAGCAGAGATAGAACGATCCCGCCATCTCCTTCACATGCGGAGCGCTCGCGATACCATCACCTCGCGTTAGAAGCCTGCCTTCAAACGCTTTTCCTTCCAGTGATATCATCACTTACCGTTGAGACGGCACACCGCAAGGCAGCAATTTCTCTCCAAAAATGGAGCGCATTCTTATGCAGGAGTATTTTGTAGGGTTGCGCGATCGAAAAGCGTTTACGGCTAGTCCCTCTTCGATTAACATTAACATTCATTGCTACCTCATTTACTACTCAGCCTTCTCTGCAAAACTGTGATTCTTTTTTAAAATAACGGCTCCCCCCCCCCCTGCAGCAGCAACACTGCACCGCCGATCAGTTGAAACCCGCGACTATCATGCGCCGGCACCGGAGATGGCAACACAGGCGCACACGTTTAATTCACACTGAAGAAATATATCAAAGAAAAAAAACTCCCAAGCATTTCCCCGAGGGTGAACATGGTTAAGTGCGAATGCACGGGGTGATGCTATGAGGGGGAGTAAAGTTAAAATCCGTTGGCATTCGCCAGTGAGTTAACGTAAACTCCCCCGTGTGATCAAATTGCGATTCCCAGGAACCATTACATCCATCGCATGACCCACTCTCGACAGGATACTGAGAGAGAAGGCGGGCGCTTGAGAGAGAGGGGTGCGCGCGCAGCTGCAGCGAGCGAGGAGAGCGGAGGAGCCAGCGAAGGGGGAGGGGGACGCGCGCAGCGGCGTTAAAGATATAAGGCGCGTTACTGACACCGATATCAGCGTCGCGTCCGTGGCTTATTCGGTAGAGCGTCGCGCTGCGGCCCGCCAAGTCCTCTTTCTTTTAAAGATAGAGAGAAGACTGCGGACACCGCCGACGGCGGTGGATGGTTTGGGGTCGCTTTTAAAGTGTATTCACACCTAAAAGAGAAATGCAAAGATCGAGGAAGGGCGGGATTTGCCTTTCTTTCATTCTCTATCACTCTTTTGTACCCTAACAATTAGTTACTGTCATTTAAACATCGCTCTTTTCGAAAAAAAACGTACTTCGATCATGTTAGAACTTATGCACATATTTAGTATGCACTTGGCAAGCTCGCCATAAAGAGACACAGACACCACCACGCCATTACAGTGTTTTTCTAGATTATTACTTGCTCGCAAGATGGCACCGGAAAAATGCGGCAGCGTGGTACAGGCAATAAGCAGTGCCAGTGTATGACGAACTTGCGTCAGAGCTGGGATAAGGTTAACGTTGTTTTGTGAAGTGCCGCGGGAAGTAATTAAAGTCAGCGAGTCGTACATTTCAGATGCCGCAGCCATACAGCTACATACTTGTCAACCCAGCCAGAAGCTGGAGTAGAAAGATGCACCTCGGAGGGATGGCAGTGGCTGCGTTCTTCAGCATGATTGAGCGCAGTCTGAATACAATTTTTGAGAAAAAAAAACTCCCAGTGAGATCCTGTATTTTTTATCAGTCCCCCCACCCTTTTTTTTCGTTGCTGTGTTCGTGGACAATGCGCTCAATCATCTTATTGTTATGCTCATTGTTAGGCACGTCGGATTTTTCGAATTTCTACATATACTGTCCTATATAATTGATTTTAACATAATATATTTGGAAAAATGAATAAATCGAGGATGTGGCTGTACCTCCACAATGACAAAGTGTTTTGCTGAGGAAGTTTGAATGAGATGGAGCAGCGGTTGCTGTAACCTGCAACCTCTGAAAGCTTAACGTATGTACAAACGGAAGGGCATGATTAAAAGTGGGTCTTGCGGGAACACTATTTGTAAGGTTTGAAAACTAGAGATTATGTTGTTGAACGGCAAGCCGGACTCTACTACAATATTGTGGGGAGACAAGTAAAAAAATTGCGGCTTCTATGGAAAAATGCTCACTTATAAGTTTTCGGGAAATGCAGAGGGTGGTGCACATGAACAGACAATCGCAGATAGTTTTTACCGCCTTCTGCAGTTTTGAAATCTGCGTAGAGAATAGTTGAAGCCGTTTGCCGAGGATGTCTATTCTTTAACCACACGTTGAGGTACTAATCAAAACGCCGTTTATTCGCAGGCAGAACGGTATAAAGCAATCGCGATGCTGAAACTTCGTTGCATTACAGCTCAAGAGACCCCACCTTGTATATACTTTATTTTGCATAATTCACTTTAGGTACAATGCAGCTGGGACTTGAAGGTCGTGGCACTATTTTTGAGTAGCTCGAAGTCTTGCAGGAGTGGCATCCATTGCAGCACATACCTGCATTGCCGAAAATGGTGGTTGATCCCTCTTTCTAGTAATCGGTACAACATGAAAGTGAAACATGCCTGAACAGAGGCAGTTGAGAGTTTCACGTACCTTGTTTCACCAGAAGGGCGAAGGAATGAACGCTCTGGCAACATGGCCAGTCACACAAAGAAGCATAGCCAGCTCGAAACTTGCAGCACACACCTTAAGCAGAGAGCACGCATGAAATGAGCGTACACAGGACGAGCGCGGACTAGCAACAGTCACCGCTTTAAACAACGTGTCTAAAGCTCTATTGAGAAATAGGTATAACACAAAGGTGAAACGTGTGTTCACAAACGTAGCTCGGAGTTTATTGCGCATTGTTTAAGCAACTGCATCAAATTTCAAAGTCACGAGAAGAACGGCAATTAGCTCGAAACTTGCAGCGCACACCTCAAGCAGAAATCAAGCACGAAATGAGCATACACAGAATGAACGCGCACAGCAACTGTCAAAGCTCGACCCTCAAAGTGCGCCGTTCGAACAGAAATAAAGACGCATGAAACGAGCGCACAAGCATACACAGGACAAGGGCGAACAAATGTCACAAATCTGACTTCGTCGTCTGTCAGCAGCGTGCTCCTTTCGTCAACTCGGTCGTGAAAGCAAGGGAAGTGACCTTTGTCCTCTCCCAAATTATGAGTATGCCCATCACACCATCTCGCTATTTATAACGAAAACGCACTAAAATTTCAAAACTATGAGGACCGCCAAACATTGTCTGGTGTATATAAATGGCTCTCCGGTGCGCTCAGTAGCATAGTGGTTAGCGGCGTGTGCTGCGAACGAGAGGTTTTTAGTTCGACGCCACGCGACAGAACCCTTCCTTCTCGTTTTTAAATGAGAAGCATTTGTTGGCGAACTCCCGTGATTTTGGATCTATCTATCTATCTATCTATCTATCTATCTATCTATCTATCTATCTATCTATCTATCTATCTATCTATCTATCTATCTATCTATCCATCTATCTATCCATCTATCTATCCATCTATCTATCTATCTATCTATCTATCTATCTATCTATCTATCTATCTATCTAGCCGCCTACGACTTTTCGTTCTCCTGGCAGTTTCGATAATGAGACCTGTAACAAAATTGGTACGGCATAACATGACTGCATCACGAGCATAAGTGATTACTCATAACATGAAAATCTTGATATGTCTGTCAAAAATGTCATGATTTACATGTCATGGTCTTGCTGCACACGCGGTGGTTTCGTTCACATGCTATATTGCAAAACTGGTATGGTATGACGTGACTGCGTTGTTCATATAATTGACAGGCACTAATTTGCAAATCATGACATGCATTTCATGCAAGTTATAACTACACGTCACTCTCATGGTGCGCTCGCGGTAGTTTTGCTAGCTTCACATATACCAAATATGGTATTACGTGACGGAAATGGATGACGAATGTATGACTGGTGCAATAACTGGAGCAATGACTGGTGCAAATATGATAATCGTGACGTGCGTGTCGTGCAATAACATGAGTGAGTGAGTGAGTGAGTGAGAACAACTTTATCATGGTCCAGTGCAGACGCTGAGGTTGCCACGCGTCACCCGGCTACTCCCACGTGGGGACCGGCAGGTCTAGCCTGACGGCCCTGTCGCGGGCGCACTGGACGGCCAGGATTTGGTCCTGAAGTTCTGGGCTGTGCAGAATCGCATCCTATTCGGGTTCGCTATAAGTCGGTCCAGGCGACCCGCACTCCAAGAGCATGTGTGCTAATGTAGCGGTCTGCCCGCAAGCGGCGCAGGTGGTATCGGGGAATTTGTGAAGACAAATTGCATGTCGGTATGCTAACGACGGGTACGAATGGGTTTGAAGTAAGCACAACGAGACGGCCTGTGCTCTATTGAGTTTTGAATGTGGCATTCGGAATGCCCGCCTCACCATGTAGTAATACTTGGTAATCTCGCTGTGTGTAGTAGGTGTGTCTTTATGCCCCACGTCGTCGGCACTGAAGCCGTCGCCCAGGTCGAGAGCAGCGCGGTCAGTGAGTGCACGCGCTGCTGTGTGGGTCGACTCGTTCGGGTTCAGTGCAACGCCGTTTATGGAGCTGACATGCGCGGGGAACCAATGTATGGTGTGAGGGACAATCGTATCGCTGGTGGAGCTGTTCACGATCCTGCCATGGCTACCTGTGTTGCTATGTGGCCCTTCTGAAAAACTCTGACTGCGGATTTGGATTGACATTACTACAAACCACGCTCAATGTGCTTTTATCATATAATTTCCATGTTACGTAGCAAAATAAGAAGAGAACTTCTTTGGCGCACACAATACAGAGAAAGGAAAACTAAAGAAGGTGAGGAAAGAGATAGATTGATGCCAAACTAACAGCTCCTTATTCTTCTCACAGCACCGCATTTTCATACCAAAAACCACATCCATTGCATCACACGGAATGCTTTGTATTGTATACGTACTAACAGATAAAATTTTAAAATACATCACACCACAACACCTGAATGTACACGTGTAGTGTCTATTTAAAACGTAAAACACAATATCCTAAACAAGATGTGCACGCTGAAATTCATATTCCATGGCATACAAAGAAACGAAGGTATCGCTGATACAATCAGCTCCACTTTTCGTAATGTTATGTGCATCCAAAACAAGTCGCGCATCTTCATTCCTGCTTCTGCCTATAATCAGCGTATCAGAAATCACGCGTTGCACAGTCGATTCAGGAGTTCAAGTGAACAACAAGATGTGTCTACTTTGCTAGCTATTTTTAGCATGTTCCTTAAGACGCTCGTTTATTCATCGTCCCGCTTGCCCAGTGTAGAACCTGCGGCGTGCCAGATTGATTGATATGTGGGGTTGAACGTCCCAAAACCACCATATGATTATGAGAGACGTCGTAGTAAAGGGCTCCGAAAATTTGGACCACTGGGGTTCTTTTACGTGCACCCAAATCTGAGCACACGGGCCTACAGCATTTTCACATCTATCAAAAATGCACCCGCTGCAGCCGGGTTTCAATCCCGTGACCTTCGGGTCAGCAGCCGAGTACGTTAGCCACTAGACCACTGCGGCGGCACTGCGACATGCCAGAGGTATGGCATATACTACACATGTGATGCAAGAAATTAAGCAGACACCGTGTTTCATTTGGCACCCATCTCTGATACCGCAGTTGTGGCAGCACAACTTCGAAAGCGTGTTGGGTGCGGAAAACACTAAGGGGACACTATTAACGGAAATATCTGCACTAACAACGGAAAGCGATGCACCCGTGTCTACCAAGGTTTCTCTGCACACACCTTCGACACACGGAAAGTACACTGGAAGGGCTTTCCGAAGTAGTTTTCTACAGCCCATGAGATGCAGCTTCGCCTCCTGAAGCTGCACTGTGTGGTTTTCCGGGTGAAGATCAGATGCCGTGATAGCCGGGTGAAGTGGAGAAGAGGAGCGTCTCACAGGCAATGGAGAGTGATGATGCGAGGATCTGTGCGTACCCGCTGCATAAAAGGTCTGCGAACTGGTGAGCGACGTGGTTAACGTGGGTATGAGCGGTGATGTTGAGAAACAGTAGCAAACTCATTGTTTTTGAAATTGTCATAGCTGCGCCTCTCATCTTGTTGACACCGTTAGCAGAATCTCAAAACGTGGCGAAGCATTCCACAGTAATACCATACCGGTCGAGGTGGATCCGAGGCGTTCTAAAACTCAGGTGAAGCCCTTGGAGAGAGAGTATTGAGCGAAGCGGCCCAGACTTTGGGAGCTGCTGGGAGGGTGATGCGAGAAGCGCAACGAGAGCATAGGTGGCCGTGGGTAAGGAATGTGGGGTCGGGATTAGCGGGTACGTCATAAATGTCAACTCTTATCTCACGATAGTGCAGAGGCTACCACAAGGAGGTGTCGTGCGGAGCTCAAGAGAGAACGACGCAACTTGCAGTTAAATTTTCTCGCGAACAATAAAACATACCAATGTCGTTAGCTCACTGTGGTTGGTTTCCCTGAGAACAGGTACGACAGGTGTCAATATATAAATTTATAAATCTATATATAAATTGACTGTTTTTGGGTGTACTGGTGCCTTCTTTATTTTGTGTGTGTATGTGTGTGCGTGTGTGTGCGTGCATGTGTGTGTGCGTGAGAGAGATTTGCTGAGATAGTTATTTAATTGCATTTAATTGCCTTTGGTTGCAAACAATCTTCACGAATCATAATTTCTTGTCTAGGGAATAGAAGGTCTGAATGGTAAGCTGCAAGCTTGAGTAAGAAAGATGTGCTTCACGGATCTCACGTGGCTTTGGAGCTACATGTCACGTAGGTCTAATCACAAATATGTGCTGTCGAATTTCTCTGAACAGGCACAAAGAATCCTCTTTTATCTCTGACAAAAAAGTAAGGAAGCAATTATTTCTGCACTGATAATGAAACAAAAAACAAAAGACAAAAGCATGAAGGAGCAGCGCTATCTCAGTACAGCTATGTATGATTCATCTCAAGTTGTCCAACACAGAGCTCTCTCGAAAGGAGTATAATCGTGACAGAAAAACTGCACAAGTCACAAGGCTCAGAAAGGGACACCGATCGGCCGCGTAGTCCCACCAAGCAAAGCTTCTAGTTTCTCGCTTTTGATCTCGGCAACTTTTTTCCTCCACCAGCAGGCGCTGCTTAACGACGTCACGCCACACACTCTCAGCAGATTGCAGCGCGCGTGGTCGGTGGCCAAATGACCCCCTGTCCGGATTCTGTGTCTCTAATTGCTCCCTGCTGGTGTTTTCCCAACGCGCTGTGTCGGGAAAACGGGAAGCCTGAACGAGTAAATATTCTCTCACTTTCTCCATGTTTCGGGGTCGGCGTTTGTTTGAGAGCCATTTGCGATGGCGATAGCTGTGCTATCAACACAGCGCGAAGTGGGGATCCTTAAAGCGGATTTCAGTGAGTTGTGGGAGAAAGCTCGTTATCCTGGGATCCGTTTTTAAGTTTCATTTGTTTTGTTTGGCTGGTCGTGAGACCCTATACTTCTTGAAATTGTGGCTGTTTTTTTCGTGCGCGGGCACATACCCAGATGAGCTATTGGTGCCTTCATTGCTGGTGTTACGAGACATATTCGTTCAATTAAGTAATCAACGTGACCAGTGAAATACTAGTGGAAAGCCAGTGGAATTGGTTGTCTTTTGAAGTAGAAGAAATTACTTCACACGGAGTAATTTCAGGTTCACTGCTGGGGCTCGAGGGGTGTACTCACGAGGTTTTGTAAGGACAAAATTTTACCATAACGCTGCTCTATATCGTGTATATCCCAAGTGTTGCAACCTATGTTGACAGTGAATCGCGTTTATTGTAGTGTGGAAGTGTTTGAATCGGTATTCTGTGTTGAAATATTGTATTCCTCTTCCTAGCGGAATGCACTTGGGAGCTGTTGGTACTATAATAGAAAAATAAAAAAATAAATAAATAAAACACCCTTCTAGAGCAAGATTCTTGAGTAGCTATGTTGTCACTCCTGTCCGCAAGATGTGCGCTAGATTTGTGCAATACTTTGCGAAGTCATAAGACATTGTTGGGCCTCGTACAGGTCTCGTATTCTCTCGCGATAAACCCACATGGCTTTGTCCGAGCGAAAGCATGACATAATAAAGTGATATGGTGACGTCATAGAACCACTGTCGTCGTTTTGTGAGGGGAAAGAACGGCAGATTCCGCTTTCGAGTCACCATGGGCCAATGCGTAAGCATTCGTCTAAGGCTAACTTTTTGTGGGCATTTGCTGCGTGAAAGAAGCAACACGCGCCTTATGGTAATACAGAAGCAGCCCAGTATCACTACCTTATAAACATTCAAGGGAACTTCTCCCTAGATGTGGTAAGCTTAAAGAAAGTGCTGAGCTGGACAGCCTTATTGTTTTCTCTTCATTTTTTTTCTGAGCCCTTTCTTCTTCTTTTTAGTAGGTTTTTCTACTTTTTTTTCAAATCTAATATTCTTCTTATTTCCATTTCCTGTCTTTCTATTACTCTCTTTCTATTGCTTTCCTGCTTACTGTTTCAATATTTATATGTGGTTCGTGTTGTCAAATTTCCTTAGGGTTAGTAGCTATATGCCGATACTCAACAACATAATCACGGTGGTAGAAGAGCATCAGTCAAGGCTTCTCTTGGTCACTCTTGGGCTACAGTTGGCTATTTTAACTTAACAAATATTCACTGGCTCTGTCACCAGCCGAAAATAACCACTTCGTTACCTATTTACTCTGCATTTCGTGAAATGAATAATGCACATACACTGTTCCATTTGTACAAACTCCCACGAGATTAGCCCCAAATAGTGCACATGTGTTAGACTTGTTGTTTTGTTCTGAACGCACTCTCATTAGTTCTATTAATTTATTACCCGGTATAAGCGACCATGAAAATGTTCTTGCACACCGATCTTGTGTTTTAAAGCGTTGTCATGTTCCTCCATCGAGACACGTGTTCCAATATGATAGAGCCGATTATGCCTCCCTATCACAGGAGCTTGACGAATTCCTGCCTTTTTTCAAACAGCACATTATTGCTCTTGACATAGAATCTGCATGTAACCTATTGAAACCAAACTTTTATCGCTCATAAAGTCATTCGTTCCGTCTCGAATAATCACATCTAAGCGTCAGGCAGATAAACCATGGAGTAGTAGAAATATTCGCACATTGATAAATAAACGACCTCGCCTGTATCGCAGGTACTGCAAATCGCCGAATCCAGACCTTTTCAGCAAGATGAAGGAACTCGGTAAAAATATAGCAAAAGAAATGCGCAAGGCAGAAAACGCGTATCTAGATGCAATGGGTGAAAAATTAAAAGTTACCCCAAAAGAAGTTTGGATGTACGTCAGAACCAAGCAAACGGCGAAGGATCCTATTCCAGATAAAATAGAAGCAATAATTATGCCGGTGATCTTAAAGGAAAAGCTGAAAATCTCAGTAACTACTTCGAGTCTGAAGTCGTACAGTCGATCCCCCAGGCAAGTGGCCTGAAAATTATTTTGAACTTACCACAAATGAGTGATATATCCTTTTTGCGAGCAGGGAATAATAAGGCTACTACGAAAAGTGAATGTGAAGTCAGCCCCGGACCCGATCACATTTCGAATTATGTAATAGAGAATTGTGCTGCATCGTTTGCTCCTTTTCTAACGATTCTTTATCAAAAGTCACTTGATTCCAGTGCTTTACCGCTTGACTGGAAAAACTGCAAATGTAATTCCTATATTCAAAAGCGGCAATAACACACAGAGTCGAAACTACAGACCTATTTCACTAACTAGTGTTTGATGCAAGGTACTAGAGGATATCATTTACTGTAACCTAAAGGCTCATCTCCAAGAAAACAATTTTTTCACCCCAGCACAGCATGGTTTTAGGAGAGGTCTCTCATGTGACACTCAATTGATTGAGTTTTCTCATGATATAGATCTGTCGATTATTAATGGAAAATAGGTGAACTGTATTTTCTTAGACTTCCAAAAGGCCTTCGACTCGGTAGCACACAATCTATTGCTTGTAAAACTGTCTGCGCTTAATATTCCTATGGCTCTTTTCCAGTCGATTGAGGCTTACCTTACTCACCAAAAACAGTGTGTTGTTCTTAACAAAACGACCCCATCACATAAAACAGTCCTGTCAGGTGTTCCTCAGGGATCTGTACTCGGGCCCCTTCTTTTTTTGATATTTATCAATGATATAGGCGAAGGAGTATCAAGCCGTCGCAGATTGTATGCCGATGACTGTTGTCTTTACCGTGAAATTAATACTTTGAATGACAATGTACAACTACAAAGTGACCTCAACAAGAGACTACTATGGTGCAATACGTGGAATACGACGCTAAATTTTTCTAAATGTAAGATTGTCCAGTTTTCTACGAAATGTCGTACTTTAAATACGAAATACTCTCTTGAAGGCGAAAGCCTCACGATTGTACCCAGCTACAAATATTTAGGGGTTTTATACAAAAATAGCTTTTCCTGGAATGACCATATTGATTGCGTAGCAGCGAAGGCTAGTCGGGTCCTCAACTTCCAAAGGCGAAACTTCAAGCAAGCTCCTCCTAAGTTAAAGGAAATTCTTTACTTTCCAGACTCCTGCATGGACTACCCGTTCACCATTCAGGACCTCAAAGCAGCACTCGCTTCATGCAACAAGACCTCCGCACCAGGACCTGACGGAATCTCCTACGGAGCCCTGTGTTATCTGGGTGAGCGCGCGAGAATAGCTCTACTTCAGCTATATCATGATTGTTGGCTAGAGGGCACTGTCCCCTTAAGTTGGAAAACTAGTCGTCTAGTACCATTACTAAAACCTGGCAAATCACCATTGGAACTCTCTTCCTATTGCCCGATCGCATTGGCTAGTTGCGTGGGTAAAGTGATGGAGAGAATGATTCTCAGCCGACTCGAGTGGTACTTGGAGTATCATGAGATCTACTCAAATGCCATGGCTGGCTTTCGACGTGGTCGATCATCGATCGATAGCGTCATCGACCTAATCACGTACGTTGAACACGAGAAAGGCATAAGCGTCTTTGTGCCTCTCTGTTCTTAGACGTCAAAGGAGCCTATGATAACGTTACACATGAAGCCGTCCTTACCGCACTAGAAGAGATTGGAGTGGGTGGCCGAATGTTTAAGTGGATACGCAGTTATCTCTAAATGCGATCTTATTTTGTGAGTACAGAGACCGGAAACACGTCTACACATTTGAATTGTCGTGGCGTCCCTCAGGGTGGTGTACTGAGCCCTGTGCTATTCAATATAACACTAATCGCTCTCCATACACACCTACCAAACAATATTTATTTATCAACATACGCTGATGACATCTGCATCTGGACATCTGCGGTAACTCGCCTGCAGTTACGAGCGAGAATACAGAGAGCTGCTACTGCAACTACTTTGTATCTACGCAATCGAGGCCTGGAAATTTCCTCCGGAAAGTGCGCTCTTCTGGCATTTACGCGCAAACCCATGTCGAATTAGAGAGTGTCAATTAACGGTAAAAATATACCGTATCGTCGATCTCACAAATTTCTGGGTGTCATAGTCGACAGAGACATATCATGGAGCCCTCATGTGTCGTATTTGAAAAAGCGATTGACAGGCATATGCCATCTTTTCAAGTTTCTCGCTGGAAAGACTTGGGGAATGCAGCCCAATGCTATGTTACGACTGTATAGGGTGATTTTCCTTGGCTTTTTACGATACAGTCTGCCTGCATTATCAAACGCCAGCAAAACAAGTCGACGCATGATACAAAGCGTTCAAGCACAGGCGCTTCGAATATGTTTAGGTCTGCCTCAGGGTGCCTCAACAATGGCGACTATAGCTATAGCCAAAGACCACCTCGTGCAGATGACTTGAATATTGAAATTGAAGCTTTGAGAACACACATAAGGCATGTGGGCCGGACTCGCTATCACCACCTAGCCTCTCTGCCAGTTGATAGACCTCATACGTCATTTTGTTGAACAATAACTACACATGGTGACTCCCTACCAACTGGTTTTACGCCCGCGGCGAGACCTTCAATTCCTCCATGGTGCCTCAAACAGCCAGTCATCAACCTGACAATACCCGGCATCGAGAAAAAACTAGATTTCTCAATACCAGCCCTCAAGCAGCTCGCCTTACTTCTGCTGTACGAGAAGTACCATAACTGCACCCACGTCTACACCGACGGCTCCGTCCTGCCAAACAGCTCAACTGCGGCGGTCGTTAATCCAACGCACGCCACAACCATCCAACTCAGGACAGCTCATGCAACCACAACAACGGCAGCAGAGCTTGCAGCGCTTCGCGCTGCGCTGCGTTTCATTAACGAGCAGAGCATGCAACGGTGGACGATTTTCTGCGACTGCAAGCCGGCACTGCAGTCACTTCTGTCAAATCTACGCCGTGGTCCACACGAGCAGTTGGTATTTGAAACAGCAGAAATGCTACACCATATAACAGAGAAAGGGCACCACGTTATATTTCAGTGGTTGCCAAGCCACTGTGGAATTATCGGTAACGAACGAGCTGATCAAGCTGCCCGTTCGGCCCATACAGAAGACAACGACCAGTCAATACCTCTCTCAAGGACGGACGCTGCTAGGAGGCTCCGCATGCTTGCTCGCCAACGCTCCCTGGCTCTTCGGAATGAGCCTCTCTTTACGCATGCAAGATTACGATCCCTTGATCCAACGTTAAGCATGCAGCTTCCAACGAAAATTCGACGAGGCGACGCTACTGCTCTGTGAAGACTATGGTTGGGAGTGGCGTTTACCCGTGCGTACGCGTTCCGCATAGGTATGGCCGACACTGCCGACTGTGAATACTGCGGACATGAACAAACAATTCGACATATTCTGTGTGACTGCCCGAAATACAACCTGGAAAGACAACACCTTTCTAATAAACTAAACAGGTTAGATGACCGGCCGCTGTCAGAAGAAAGTATACTGCGCCATCGTCATGACTCATCGTCACAGAAGAAAGCCATGCAAGCGCTACTGGGCTTCTTATGAACTACTGGCCTGTCGGAACGCCTCTAAGTGGACTGATTTTGTGGTGCGTGTGTGTCGGTGTTTTTCTCTTATTTATTTTTTTACTCTCCCTTACTCTTTCAACCCCCTATTTCCCAACCCCAGTGCAGGGTAGCATACCGGATACTAGCATCTGGTTAACCTCCCTGCCTTCCTTATTTCTTGTTTCTCTCTCTCTCTCTCTCTCTCTCTCTTTTTCCAGATGTTCGCACTATATTAGAATATGGATTTTCCGCTTGGGACCCTGGTACAAATATATGCACTGACAAATTAAAGCGCACCCGAAAGCGTGCAGCACGATTTGTGTCAACGAACTATGATTTCAGAAAAAGCTCTTCCGACATACGGGACAATCTTGGATGGCATCTTTGCAGGACAGGCGAACATATATGCGCCTGAAACTGTACCACAAAATTTTTATAGGTGCAACAGGCTTAAGGAAAGAAACCTACATACTTGATCCTACCTATAGATCTGCCCGCGTAGACCATTCCCTGAAAGTTAGGAAATATAGGTGTCGGATCAACCTATATAAATATTCTTTTTTTCCGAGGACAGCGCATGACTGGAATTGTCTCCCGAATGAAGTTGTACTGTCGTCGCCGGCTTCGTTTGATGAAGCCCTCGCAGAATGTTTGTTTAACTAGGTTTTACATGACATATGTGGGATATTTTGAGCTTTCGCTCGCCATTTACAACTGCTCTCAAGTTGTGTTTTCTACTCTGTATTTCTTATGAAGTTATGTATCTGTAAAGTTGATTTATGTTTAAAAGTTTACCGTAATATTATGTTTTGTTGCTTTTTCGTGTTGTACAACCTGTATCAACCCCTTAGTAACGTGATGTTTAGTCTTTTTATAATGTTATTTACGTTTAGAGTGCTGATGTTATCTTCATTCTTACATAATGTTTGTTGCTTTCATGTTATATATACTACCTGTATCTTTTCCTGTTTGTTTCCCCCCTACAATAATGCCCAAGTTGGGCACTGTAGGTATCTCCATAAATAAACAAATATATGGTACAGGTGTTTTACCTGCGTTATGCCAAGTGACGATGACATCATACAGCAGTGTGGCCACTCAGAGCACTCGGTACCTAAGAAACCTTATCCCCTTTTAAAGGATGCAAACAAAGAATCACGGTGCATCGATCAGATTAGGGTCATTCTCTCAGCGAAATGTGACATGCAATTGCGGCACAAAAACAGCCAACATGTAAAAGGGAATGCTGCTCTCTAGCAAGGGTCCATCTCGAGAGAAAGAAAGGGACTACTTAACAGGCGCTCTGGCAATGTCACAGATCTCGGCCCGTGAATTCATGTTTTCGTCCATTGTGGAGCAGGCAATGCCTCTGCCACGCAAACAAATTAAAAAGAAGAAGTCGCAACACACTCACGGAGTGAATAATGATGAATTGGCAAAGCTTCAGAGGTACATCGGTAAACCGTAAATATTCCATAAATATTGCCCACTAGATCATCATGTAAAGACGTCGACACGTGCTGCAGCAGTTTTTCGAGACCTCTGTTCCGTCGCTTTCTCTTCGGTGCTCATACTCGAAGCACAAAGGCTGCCGGTGCAAGAGGAAGTGCACCAAGAGCAAACGAATTGTATCGCAAGAGTGAACGTGGTGTCCTATCACACGAGGGCACGCATCGGAGTGAAGCGAGTGCTGCAGCAACATCTAGTGAGCGATCCGAATACTAGCAGTGCGAGCACCACAGCACCATCTAGTGGGCGCTCCGAGTACTAGCGCTGGCTACGACGTCGCGATGGCGGACAAGTCCACACGCTAAGGAGATTCGCCCCTAAAAAGTACGGCACTCCCACTATTATAAAACCTTCAGGAGTACGTTGCACGTACAGCAGCAGTTTCCGATCATAGCGTAGAGTTTCCTAAATATACACTCGAGGAAACTCTGGCGCTAGTGTCTATGGGAGATGCAACGCATGGCTCTCCAGCGAGCATGAGAATGATGGGTAGTACACGGATTTGTCTAATCTTCGTACTTCTGTCTCCGTGTATGCCCGTGTGGCCTGGAGCTGTTTTCTCACAAAACAAAAATCAGCAAACGTTCAGCGGTACGCTTCGCTACCTTATACTTTTCGGCTTATATATATGTATACCTTTTCAAATTGGGTCACGAAGTTCAAAAAGGTTCATTCTTTCTTTCGCAACAAAACTGAAACACAGCAATAAACAAAGCCTCACGTACGATCCGATGGCCGCAAGTACGAAGACTAGGCAAATCCGTGTACTACCCATCACTCACTGAATGCTCGCAGTTGCCGAGTCCCCTCTAGTTAATTCTAGGAAACTCTATGGTACAGAGGGTTCGCAATGCACCGCTTACGAAAGCACCGATGACGCCAATGTTCGAGTTGAGAATGTAGCAAGGGCTTCCCCTGCGCCAGTATAAATCGGGTTAGTGTCATAAGCAAACACCGTGTGCGACATGTCCATTAATTACTGCCGCGCCTAATCGACTTCCTGCATTGTACGACAGTTGAGATACCTGTCACCTGCAGAAGGTTCCGCCAGGTTGCTTTCCCCATCATATGCAGTGACGCAGTGCCATAGAGGCGTATGACAAGGGGGGGGGGGGGGGGGGGAGAATTCACTTACACGGTGAGGTGGTGACGTCCTTTCTTGCACAGTCTGGAGTCACGTATTGGTTTTCGAAACTTCTTTAGCAATTTGAAGTTAATATTCTCATTACTACTTTGTTATCTGAACCCATTTCTATTCTTTATAGTATTTTACACCTTCTTTGTTCATTCCAACCTGGTTATAAGTATGGAGGGCGTTGTTATTACTTGAATTGAGCGCTTTATTCTGAGTGTGAGCACGCCTCGTGGCGCATGCATGTGCTACAAGCGGTGCCCCTAAAGCGCTTCGCAATTAAAAAATTGGCAGATCCCACGTACAGTGGGAATCGATGATAAGCAAAGCACGAATGAGAAATGTTAATATGTCACTTTGAAATCACCACAACGTACGTTACAAGGTGGAGGTAGATATGCCGTACATGACTTCCGTGTCATGATTATCATGTTTGGATGTGTCGTTTACCTTCGTTATTCATTCAAGTTACAGGATACCAAATTTAGTAAATATTGAGCTAGCGAAATGTCCCCGAGAACGCTATGAGCGTGGGTTGTTGTCATGTTCTTACATGACACGCGTGTCAGGATTATCATGTTTGGATGTGTCGTTTACCTTCGTCATTAATTCAAGTCACATGATATCAAATTTATTAAATATGGAGCTAGTGAAATGGCCATGAGAACGCCATGAGCGTGGGATGTTGTCATGTTCTTACATGACACGCGTGTCAGGATTATCATGTTTGCACCAGTCATATATTTCGTCATCCATTGACTTCACGTAACACCAAATTTGGTATATGTGGAGCTAGCAGAACGGGAGCGAGCAAATCATGAAGAACCCATTATACTCCTATGTAGCGTTGACGGACGCACACGCTGGCAACAGCGACGCTACGTTAGCAAAACGTGATCACTCTATAATCTGACGCCAAGCGCGACCAGCGTCCGTAGGCGCGGTCGAAGGAACCGAAGGATGCGTGCAGTTCTCACGAAGTCGAAGAACGCTTCGCCCAGCGAAGCACGAGACCATCCCCCCTTGTGTCCCACATCGGATGGTCTGTACGTCTAGCATCGAAATGCATGGTTTTCCAGTCGGTCTGAATTTACCTTTCCCATTATTAGCGCCGTAGCGTTGGAGAGCTTGTATCATAGAAATTCTGGCGTCGGCATCGTTGGTTGTGAGCGGAAATTCGTCATCTTATGCGAAAATGAAAAAACGAGAACGACGCAAATAAAATTAATAATAGAATCCTGGGTGGGAGTGGAGACCAAACCAGGATTGTTTGGCTCCGATTTGGGATAGAAACCGGATCGTTCGCGGGACAAGCGGATTTCCTACCACACGACCACGCGTCTGCTTGTGAATACAGTAAAAACACTTGCTCTGCTGGGAAACGCAGTGAATTTAGCTTTCGTGCTTTACAAACACGCGCGTCCTGTGTACGTGCTTCACAGTGGAACATGAAATATTACAGTAATATTTCGTAAAACAAGCGCTCATTGCCAGTGGGCGTAAGAACATGATGATGATGATGATGATGCCTCCGCTATGGCTTTTGCCCACTAAGGGGAATTGGCCGAGAATTCAGGATGTGATATTTAAGGTTTTTCAAATGAAACGTAATCCTTACAGAAGGAGGATAAAGCACACGTAAATTCCGAAAGATTGCAATAATTCCTTTTTTTATTCCGACCAGATAGAATAATATATATCTTGAATTGAAATGTAGTTATTAGAACAGCTTCGTTGTTTCAAGCCGGTCACCCACCACAAAAGGCGCACACGCTACTGCGCCTATTCCCTTAAGATACCTTATGCCAGATGAACAAAAAAAAGCGATTTTTTTCTCAGACGTCACTTTGTTTTTCTCAAGACGTCATATTATGGCCCGCAATTTTGCGGCGTAGGGCTTTGTGTTTACGGAGTTTCTCTCAAAAGACACAAGCAAAAGTGTTAGACCACCCAGCACCTACCCAAGCGAAACTGAAAGTGTGAGTATTGTGTGCATGATAATATTAACTTGATAAGTAGTGTTTTCTTGGCTACTTTGCAATTACATCAAGTGGCAATGTGTCATAATGCTCTATAAAAATTATCAATACACCATTTTTAATTGTAGGCGTCATGAGCTTGTCACAAGGTGAGTGCTACAGTGGGACAAGCGTTGTTCAAGCTCAAAGGCTCGTATTACGTACGCGCCTGTAAACTATCGAATTCGTTTTGTTAGACTATGTGTGTCATTGCAATAACAGCAGCAAAAACACGTTTGTTATTTTTAAGAAAACTAAGACTGAGCCTCGCCCCCACACTGGAAAAGTGTGCCTCACAAACGATCAGCTCTGTAGCGCGAAAGTGCGTCGCCATGTCGCTGATGCTGCAAACAGGCCCGAAGTTTTTTTACAGTGCAGCTGGAGAAAAAGCATACAGTAGTAAGGTTCGTGATAGAACTCACTGCGAATTTTGGGTATTTTAGCCCTCCTGAGTATCTCGTGTAAGCACTGCACGTACTTTAAATCTTTTTTGCTGATTTTCTCGAAACTTGTATTTCTGGTATTTTTCCGTGAGCGAGAAGTCATAGCTATTTCGCTGACAAATATTTTAATTGAAAGTTTGCACACTTTTTTATCACATCAAAAGCCGCGCAACGAACCCGAATGAGCAAAATCGTTCAACAATCTGCAATATGGCTGCCTGTTATACGATAGGGCCCCCAGTGCGAGCGCATAATTTTTTGCTTATTTATTACCATGTTTTTACTATTCATCACGTCATGTTCTGGTTGATTGCACAGGCCAAAGCTTCTTATATGTGATCGTAAAAATATTTTTTTTATATACTGGCACTTGAAGTATGAGTTTTCACGCAGGGAAAAATTTTAATAAAGTTTTTAATTATGACCGATGAACGAAAATAACAAATTACATTGCAGAGTGCTGATTTGTAGTAAATATTGATTTACAAAATATGTTTTCTCTCACTTGGCCTTATATATCAAGGCCACGTATTGGGTGGGTCAACAGCAAGTTCGAAAAAGTTTCATGCACTGAGTGTTCAAAGTACTCACTACGAACAGAATATCGCTGTGGCGTTCAAAACTCCCAAAGACGAAGTTTTAGGGTCCCCAAATTTTTTCCTGCTTTGCTTTACACGCCTCTGTGCTTTTACTGCTCTTTATTACAGCATACCTCCGCCCTTGCTCGCTTGTCTTCCCCACCTGTTAAAAGTAATTGCAGCATTGCAGCAAGCTAGATAGATATAATAAATATTGGCGACAAGATTGAAATTTAATAAATAGCAGCATTATCACTCCGCAGCAGAGCTTTGTGTGGCAGCACACCTTCAACCACTAGAGCAAAGGAAAGAGCACGAAAGGCTCAAATTGCTCTTTTGAATAGTTAAACAACAAGTAAAAATTGACAAATCAAGGTATATAGGCATAAAAACTGAGCAAACATCAAGACATTGGCATAGCATGTACATTCCCCCCCCCCCAATCACATAACGATTGTTATAAGTTCAGCTTCTTCCCGTGGGTGATAAGTGGGAGGAATAAGCTGCCAAATTGTATTGTGTCATGTGAAGGTGTATCTCGCTTCTTGGGAAACCTAAGTGACGCAGTATTTCACGATCTATAATTTTTCTTCGTGTGGTTTAAAGCAGTGTGCTATGAATATTTTTTAATTGGCCCATGGGTAATTGTTGTTTCTATAGGGTGTGCATAATATCTGTGTATGTATGTTTTTTCCACCCCTGTCGTAGCCCAAATAGGGTTAACTGTATATTAGAAAAATAAAATAAATACATAAATACAGTTCAACGCTTTGCCAGGGTGCATGGACCTGTTTAAATAGGAGCTTTTTAGTTCAGCAAGAACCATTACCTTTGCTGGTGTCTTTAATTTTCCTTTCTGTTTCTTTTCTCACTCTCTATTTACTCTTTCATAGGGTTATTACAGGTCACGCCGTAGAGGTATGTACAGCGGAACTCGCCGAAAATCTGTGGCAAATAACCGTTCATGATGATGACAGTTTTCAGGCACGGTCGCACACTCCGTGCATTTGATGCCGACCCAGTCCAGCCTCCCTGTTGAGGGTGTTTTAGGACAACAAATGAACGACTGCAGAACAGTAAAGGAGGGCAGAAAGTTTTAGGGGCGAAGCTCTTTATAGCGGCATTGTTCGTCCCTCGTAGCCGTTGTAGTGTGTAACAAGTATAACATTCTGACCTCCAAGGTGGTGCCAGTGAGAGATTTCTTCTGTGCGTTGTTGAACAATAAAAAAGAGTGCTCAATGTACATGCCAATGACTGCTAAGGGGGAATGAGAGACAGCAGCATTTGGCTTGTAGTTAACGCGCACACTGCGATCCCCATCAGCAGCCATTGGCATGTACATTGAGCACTATCTGACAAGAAAGCGTTGCGACGTTATACTCGCTGGGTGTAACTTCCTTAGTTTTAGAAAGGTTTAGCGAGCGCTGAGCCGCAGTGCCTTGAATAAAGTGAACTAGTATCTACCATGAACTCGAGGTGGTTAAAGGTGGGAAGTAGACCCGAAGCGCAAGCCGTAATAAAGTGTGCGTGTGCCACCTCTTGTTTAGTTCTTGGAATGTCCGCTGGATGGCATGCTTCTATATGGGGAATATATGATGAAAAGATGCGAGATGGTGGTATTTGGAGTGTTGAATAGATGAACGAACGCACACACAGACAGATGCATGGATGGACGCATGAATGGACGCATGGGCGGATGCATGAACGAACGCAGGACGGACGCACGAACAGACGTACGCACGGATGGGCGGATGGACGCATGGATGAACGGAAGCAAGAACGAATGGACGCACGAATGCTTCGCCCTACCCTACATCATTCACTCCATGGATATGCTACCATTTTTTTTCTTCCCCTTTTGCATCTTCTTAGTTTGTGCTTCCAACAATTCTGTATGAAATAGACGAACAATTCTAGAGTGACTTCTAAATTAAAGAGCGAATGATTGTTAAATATTTTATGAATGGTTAATATTTCCATTCACTCTTTTTGATAGCGTATGATAATGGTCACTTATGAACAGGTAAGCGCAGGGACCAGCGCACGCAATAACGACAGTACGTGTCGCGCATCTATGAAAAACAAGCAATCACTATAAACATTTCGTTCACAAAATTTGATCTTTATATTAGATCTTGAAGAAAAAAGATTTATGGAAAAAATAAGCATAATGCAGCTATAAATACCTATTTGTACTTTCAATAATACTAACAATATCTACTGTTTTACGTCCCAAAACCAAGCACGATAAAATTGTGAGACACGCCATAGTGGAGGGCTCTGAAAATTTTGACCATCTCTGGTGTTCTTTAACGTCCACTGATATCGCGCAGTACACGCGTCTCGACCAATTCACCTCCAACGAAATGGAACCGCCACAAACGGGATCGAACCCGCTACCTTTGTGTCAGCAGCCGAGCACCCTATAGCCACTGCCAGGTGTACCAAATTGAATTTTCCCCGCCGTGTATGCTTACGCTATCGTCCTTTATGAAAGGGAACAGGCAAGCGCGTGGCCTGCACTGTTCGGCGGCTGCGTACAGCGCCATCAACTCAGAATTCATTATAAAGGCAGACATACAAAACTTCAAAGTGTTGTTACGGCGCCTCGGATATGCGCAGTAATTGGTTTTTACTTGACAATCGCACAACTACGAATGCTAATCCTTGAGCAATATTGGTGGGTTCTGCGAATGGGGTTAGCCGTTCGGTGCTGTTTGACGTATTGTTAGGGCGGACAAACAGACAGACAGACAGACAGACAGACATACAGACAGACAGACAGACAGACAGACAGACAGACAGACAGACAGACAGAAAGACAGACAGACTAAAATTGTTCCGTCGAAGGTCCCCAAGAAAGACTATCGGGTTTGAAAACAAAATTGACGGCAGATCCACGAGGTTAATGATGATGAGATTGGGCGAAGCTCCTAGAAGTAATAGCGCGAAATTTTCTTCCGTTAATTCGCCTGGTCACATGCGTGCGTCCTCGCCGTTTTCAATGCAGAATGTTTTCAAGATCTGCTTCGCCACGTTGACATGCGGCCTGGGCCTCTCGTTCCCGTACGGAAGGATCTTGCCGACGCTGACGTGCCGCTGCAGATTCTTGTTCACGTACGGCGGGATCTTGCCGACGCTGCCTTGCTGATGTGGCTTCTTGTTCCCGTACAGCTGGATCTTGGTGGTGACTTCGCGCAGCTTCCCGGCGTGCTTCTGCCTCGCGTGCTCTTACTTCAGGGTCCTGGGTGCGCGCGCGCGCTGCCCCTGCCCTGCGCGCTTGCCTTTTGGCATCCTTATCCATAAGAGCACACACCGACGGCAACGAGTATCGGCAACTCCAAACCTGTATCGATATGGTTTTGATTATAAAACCATTGCTTTAGATAACACCAGGCGTATTTCGTTAAGCAGCTGGCGTCTTCTTTTTGTTTTTCTTTAGAAACATCTGGCGTCTTTTTGTTTTGCTTTTAGAAAACATTTGGCGTGCTTCGTTGGTTTATTTCATCAATCAACGACGTTTTGAACAAAAAATTTTTATTGTATAATCACGCACAGGAAAAATCTCACCAGGCACTATATTAGGAGGTAAAAATGGCTGCTACTGGGAATGAAATACAGCAGAAGTCGGCTTTTAACACTTCTACTTCTACTAACGTTTCCTACTGGAACATGCCAATGGCTGCTAATAGGGAATGAGAGACAGAAGAATTCGGCTTTTAGTTAACGCGCACGCTGCGATTTTTTTTTATTGTTTAACAACGCACAGGAGAAATCTTCCACTGGCACCACCTTGGAGGTCAAAGCGTAAAACTGGTTACACACTACGACTACGAGGGACGAGCGGGTGCCGCTATAAAACGCGTTCGGTGGCATCACCCGTAGAATGACCAAAGTTGGAGCGTGATCTAGAGGCGCTTGTCCACTGACATTGATTTGTTTTATTGTTTACCAATGCATGACGCCCCACAAATGCGGGCGTGCTATCTGTAGCTGTCGACTGATAAAGTGCAGACCAAGTGCTTGTAAGTTCTCTTTTAGAAAGGACAACTGCGTGCTATCAGCGTCAAATGAAACGCGAACAGCTGAAAGCGTGTCGCGAACATTATCAACGGTATAGCGCGCTCCGTACAGTCATCAGCCATGACAGGTGCGCACATATTTCTGATATTTTGCTTATAGGGGCCGGCGTGGGCGGGCCAGGCGCTTTTGATAGTTTCAGATATAGTTCACTTTTAATTTTGTTTTCTTCGTTTTGATTCTAAAAAATAAAACACGGGCGGAAATATTGGACTCTAGGGGAATCACGCAGGGCTACCAGACCGGATGCACGGAGCAGACCTGTCTAGGGTGAAAACTGAAAGGTGCAGGCTACGCTTACTGTAATGCTTCCGGCGCGCACTCCGCTGTTCAAGTTTCATTTGGCGCCGATTGTGCATGTTCTTTACGTTATGGCGAACTGATGCCACTGCCACAATCGTTACATAAATTGTGGAAGTGGTGACGCGAGCTTGATGCACCGCACACAGGAAACAGCTGATGTTTCCAAGCGCAGCAATGCACCTTGACACGGCTGCTTCATAAAATATGCATGGCACCTCTATTATTGTCAAACCTGAGCAAGTGCGACGCATTGGCACCCAGTGATTCTGGTACTAGGAGTTCCTGCTGCTCGGTTTAGCAAAGCGTCGATGTCGCCAATGTTTAAGGTAAGCGTGCAGGTTTTTTCCGGAACGAGCAGAATCTGGTTAGGCAGAGTCGCAGTCAATGTGTGACACGGGCGCTAATTTTCGTTGCTCTTTATCAACTTACCACTGATTGTGGATAGTTGGCATACGCGTTTCAGGGAGTTCCGTCAGGGAGTTACCCCATCTGATTCACGAAACAGAGGCGGCGCAGGCGGTCGGGCGTTTGCTGGTTCGGTTAGGCGCTGGCGCCCTCTGTCGCACCCCGCTGATATGAGCCCCTTATTTTCGAACTGCTTTAGTGAGTTGAAGTTAATGCATGTGATAGCTTGTTGTTTACACATTGGAAATGCTGAATTTTAGAGTTTCTTCATTCATTTTAACCCGGATTTCGGCATCTCTAGACTTGTTGTGGCCCCTCTTGAGCACCTTGCCTTGAGCGTTAATACGCCGCATGAGGTGGATGACGAAAAGACGGGCCCCTAAAATGCCGCGCTTAAAAAGAAGGTGTGTCCTTCAGTTACTCTGTACGACTCTTTTAGAATCCTTATGCAGCGATTCTTGCTCGACTTGTTATACACGACGCCCAAGCGGCATCGCGTGGCTACACCATCATATGCATCAAATACAACGCTGTGTAGGCTACACCGAGACATCTTGCAGGTTTGCGTTCGCACCAAGATATGGTCACATGAGTTTATCACACGTCATATACTTTCGTTTCGTCGTTAGCCTGCGTGGTTAGCCAAAAAATTGGTGGACCCTTAAGTTGCGCCTCTAACAGTCTAATGCGATAGCGATGTTCCTAGAGCGCACTTCAAACGTTTAGTATATGAAATCTTTTCAAACTTCCTATGCACTCACTACGTCACCTTAAGGCTGCAGAGTGACAAGAAACCGGTGTTGGAAATGATCAACATCTAGCAGACAAGGCATGCCCTACATGATGGCATTGCATTTATTATGTTGCTAAGTTTCCTGTTGTGCTGAGCCACCCAGCAGAGACGTTGCTGCCTTCAAAGCCAGTGGGAGCTGTGTGGGTGCCTGATCAAGTGGGCTATATATGTAGACAATTTGAACGAATCCAACATAGCAGTCTCCTCTATGCTTTGCGCAACCACTTTTTAAGGTTACTGACTCGCCCGATTTTCGAGTTGGGAACCATTCATACTCTGCTGCCAGTCCACCAACAAGCTCACGCACATCTGACTTTCACATCTCAAATGTAGCGGAACTTTTAAATTGAGACGTTGCGAACGTCACTTTTGCTGAAAGGGTAATTTCAATGTTGATGTCAAATAATGAAAAAAAAAGGCATGTCATCTGATTTTCCTCTACAAGTGAAGGAGATATTCCTACCCGTTCTCTTTTTCAGACAACCCTGTCTCCTTCGCCAGCTTATTGGCCACGTCAATCTTGCTTTGTTTAAAAGCCCATTTTTGAAGACTGCAGGGAGGTGCTACATGGGCTTCTTTAATTAGTCGAGCTCCATTCTAGCATCTTCCCTGCATTTCCCCCGACACACTCTTCGAATGGTCGCCCTACGCTGTGACGACAGCTGGCTTTTCCCGATACTGTCACACAGTAGCTATACACATGCCTCATGGTCTTCAGGGTACATTGCTGTATGTCTGTATATAAAACTGTCGGAATACGGTTCCAACCAAAGGGAGGAGACGTCGTCCATGAACTCTAAAGCCGCCTGGTTTTTTTTTTCCTGAGATGTGGTGGGGCAAAAAGGGAAATGCGTTTCCATGTAGATGGATGACGACGTCCTCGAAAAGTTATCCGAGCGAGGCTCGCATGGCGCTGGCCTCTGTCCACGCTAACACAGTGTGACGTCTCTAGGAATGAGTTTTCCAGCACGAACGCGATTCACTTCCCGCGCGCTCAATAGCACGCATTGCACTAGCAAGAGGGTTCACAGGTGCACTTTTGAGTTCGCTGAATGCTCTCTAGCTAATGTACCCGGCGGTCGTCGTCATGGTGCCACTGCGGGCGTCTGCTGCCTCACGGTGATGTTAATAAGTATGCTAAGGTAATACGGCCTTGCGATGATTCATGGTGTCTGCTACGCAGTTGGAAAGTGCTATAAGTCTATCCATAACTATAGCTTCAACTTTTTTTCACTGAACTGAAAGTGTGAAAAGTGATCATATGCGAGTCTAAAGCTCATCCACATTGGTCGTGTCAGGAGGTGTATGCAGTGTTAGTATTGGGTGTATTCCGGGGACGTAGCTGGGGTTGAAATGAGATAGAGCTGGGGTATTCAAACCTTCTCGAAAATGATTGATTTCGTATGTGTGTATACACATGCACAGAAACAAACTCACGAAAAACCATATCTGCATTATGATTACCCACTCACACTCCTTGAAAAAAAAAACTATTTGAGTTTCCTTGGGGTGTCGAGGTCAGAAATGCTTGGTCCATGCTTTTGTGTTGGTATACTTTATCACTATATATAGGAGGCTGCGAAGATTGAAAATTATATCATACAAGCGAAACGTGAATATACTTGACGCGTTTAAATGAAGTTCGCTGATCCCACGCTTTGTTGATGAGAAGAAGTTGGCCAGTAATTGTCTATGCTGCATTTTTTTAGTTAATGAAGGCATTGCGAGGTGGTTTGACGTCTGTCCTTAGGTGTAGCAGTTGTTTGCGTATGATTGGCTCATGAAGGAAGTTTGCTACATTGGTCTTTTTAGGGTTAGTTATGGTCTGACGTGACGTCAGCACTCAAGTTAAAGCACATAGAAGTGTGGCAGTTTGGACTAGTTGGTATGACACGACGATAGGAATATTGTCGAAACGAGGTGCAGCGTAGTTGTATTTTAGCGTATTTGTCATGGGTAGAGTAGCGCTTGAATAAAGCTTTCTGAATAAGTGGAATACTGTTGTATAGGTTATCAGACTCCCATATAAGCAGAGCCAACACTGGAACCACTATTGTTGTTACGTGACATCACCAGCATACCATGGCTATTGTGGCCATATCACATTCTCACACATTCTCACTAATTTTACCTAATTTAAGGAACTTATTTTATCATTTGTGGATAGAATAGGAATGCGGATAACATTTTTCAAGAATAAATTTTCTCGTTGCCCTTAAGTATAGTGGTTGGCCAGAAAGGAGTTAGTTACAAAAGCCTTTGTTGGTTGTGATTGTGCCAGTTAGATGTTCATTGCGCATGCATGAGGGTAAGTAAGTGTATTGCGAGTTTGAAAGCATAATGCTGTAGAGATTGAAGTACACAGGGAGAGTAGCGCTCTGATCTGCGCAAGATATTACCGAATGTTTATTGTTTTCTGCACTGTTCTACTGGTCTACAAAAGCAGGCAGTTTACCCATGAAGGTGATACCAACACCCGCTTTCGAAAATTACGTCTGTGCGGTAAATTAGCAAACTAAACAGAAGCATAGAAAGGTCTGTGAAAACCGATGTAAAAAGGAGAGTTTTCCCACTTGCTTCCTTTTTTCTTTGATTTAGCGCAAAATGATGATGGTTGTAGGTATAAAGTGTAAATCACCATCACATTCTTTCTGAGATAGCAGAGACCACGCGTGGTAGGCGTGCAACGTCCCTTACTGAAAAGACGAGCACCAACAAAACCGTTCTCTTCATGTTCACCTCACCTTCCACGAACCCTTCCTATTGTCTTGTGTTAAACAACCCCGGGTGTTCAAAATTTCCACAGCCCTCCGCTATGGCGTCTCCCGTAATCATATGGTGGTTCCGTGAAGTCACACCTGAAAATTTTTATTAGTAGTATTATTATTGTCCTGAAGCTTTTAAATAGAATGGTTGTAGCGTGTGGTCTTTTTCTTTGGAAACTTGTGGCAAGCAAGAAAAAAGAAGCGGAAGAATTGTTGCTTCCTGTTATTTGTTAATTAGCTGTTTTTTTTTCTTGGCAACAAATACAGTGTTCGGGCCTGTGCAAAATTTTCTTCTTGACATGGGTACCTGGTATTCTCAAAGGGACGTAGGTTTGAAATGAAAAGATTTTTGCGAAACTAAATGCCACTGGACTCACACATTCGGGGATTCTCCTCCCCCCTCCTTGATGCTTCCTCGATTTTTTCTTTACATTTCCGATGTATATGACGTAAGCCTACTTTATATGCAGATGGCAAAACAATAGACATGAGATTAGCCTCGAACTTGAATCCAAATAAAAAGTACGGCTTTGCCACGTTACCTTAGTAGCGTGTTTAGGAGAACATAGCTCACACGCCCTCTCACGACATGACGAATGAAAATAGCAGGCATGACGCTAAAGGAAATGAAATAAATCTCGGCGAGAAACATACAGACCTGTGAGGGCGGGTAAAAAAGTAATCCTGTACGCACCTCCTTCTAAAGAAGGATCATCTAGGCACATTCGTGACACAGTGTTGTACTGAAAAAATAATTATGGTAAATAATTACGAGGCTGCGTCGCTTACACCAAATCCTACTAAATTGTGTCCAGCTAAAATATAAATAAAAGCTAAGAGAATTACAGATGTGTGAAGGATAAAGTGAGTGAGGCAACAAAATATAGAAGCACGGTTTGCGAGAAGAGAAAGGAAAAGTGTGCATGCATATACAATAAATGCTTCGGTGGTTGAGAGAGATAGCGTTTATTAAAAGGAGGTAGATAGGTCAGCCTGGACTAGCACGCTGGTTTGGTACCCTAGGGATGTTATGGTCAGCTCTGAGCAGACTGGCTTTTAGGCATAAAAAGAAATAAAAACCATACGTTTTTATATTTTTATATTAAGATCTTTGCTATCTATCATAGTCAACACACTCCAGTGCTTCCTCCCCAACATTCAGGTATGTCAGGCGTAGTCTATTCATATTGTATATGAGCCACTACATTGCAACTTCGATTTCCCCATGTGACGAATAGCTTGAGTGCCGAATATCAAACGCTACTTCTCCCAAGCTGTGCCCTTACGTGTTAACAAGTTCTGTCACGGCCCTGTGCAGTTCGTTAACAGCACCGAGCTTGAGTTGACTTATTTCCTTCGTAGATGCAGCTACTGGTCAGAGAGCAGAAAGGGAGGAGAAAAAGCAGCATTAGAACATCTTAACCAATCCTATACCCTGCTTTCACGAAGGATGCATGCAAAAAAAAAACGTCGATGCACGTCTAACCCCTGATGATTGTTTTTCAAAGTAAAAGGTATTCAAAGTAGAGTATTTCACGCACGCGATCAAAACGAAAAAAATATACCGGATCATGGGCCAAAATAATTAATGAAGTTCAATCTAATTGGCGTGTTCTTAAGTCTATAAAGCTAGTCCGTGGATGCCATCATTACTTATAAATGCTTGATATCGGTAATATGAGGCAGTGTACCCTATGAAATACTGTAGTGTATCCAAGGTACGTATCAAATCCAAGCTGCATGTTTCTTGATTTTTCCTTTCCGTCTTCCTTCAGCGACAGTCCGCTTACAAGGGACGTCTTCATCGTTTGAAAGCTTGCCATGACACGAGATCCAGAGCTTGCTGCGTGGCCGCCATGATGAAATGCAATTATTCCACGAAGTGAAAAAGAAAGAAGTTGCTTGAAAGGCCATTGCGAGGGGCCTAAGTCGTCAAATGCCGTGCCTCGACCACTTCTTGCCAACTCACTGCTCGAATAGAGTGCATTAGCGTAAAAAAAAAAAGGGTTGAGGAGAGAACAGGGCGTTCGGTTCTGCTCGTGCCCTGCTGAGTACAGCAGCGAAATCAGTCTCAATGATGCGGCTTCCGAGTCGCAGTACGGACAGCGTTTCTTGAAGGGGGCGATGTGGCTGAAGGGGAAGGGGTAGACCGCCATTCCGGATGTAGTAGTATGCCGGGAGAGGTGGTGGCTGGTTGCAGAACGAGAACTGCAGGACAACCGCTCCTCCGTCACGACAAGCGAAGTGTCTTAGCCTTCCCGTGTTCTCCAGCTATATGTATTTTTTTTGGTGAATACATACACTTACTTTTCTGCTGACACTGTGCGCATCGATGGACTAGAGATCCGCGATTTCCCTCTGTCCTGCAGATCTGATGCATTCTTCATGCAGGCTTGACGCTCTGTCGGATATTTTTGTAACCTACTATTGGTTAACTGTTTTGTTTGACTACTTTGTTTGCACAGAATGAATTTTCGGGAGAGTGAGGTCAGGAGACCCAGGAGGGTTGGATAGACAGAGTCACGAGAGCGAGAACTGCATTGCATCTTTGTTCTTTTCACACAAGTCCAGGGAACACGCTGGAATAGATTTAAGCATTTTTGCAGCCTTTTGAGTCGGTAGCTGTCCAAAAGCCAAATAACGCAGGGTGTAGCGATATTATTTCAGTGTTATTTCACCCTAGTAAAAATTATATGAAGCAGTAAATTTTCTAATATATTTGTTCCCGTTGTTGCTTGCAGGTTTTTAATGGTAATGTTAGATAAGCATAAGGTTATCCAGGTGTGCAGCGCTTTTATACAGTCGATAAATGTCGAAAGGCTATTTCTCCGGATTTGACATTATGATTACGCTCTCTTTTCCTTTCTATCTTTACCGTTAGCAGTCTCTCTGCCAGCGTTTTTAGAACACAGAATTGCAAATCATTTGGGGGCATGTTGCACATTAGTTTTTCCGACGATGGCGCTGATGATACTTAATCTACGCAAAATGACGGTTGACTACTGGTTCGTCTTAGTTGATATTTCCAAGGAAAATTTTAGCAGGAAACAAACTAAAATAGTATGTTTTTATTTTGCTTGTGAGGAAGAGGATGATGATGAGTGAACGTAACGTTATAAAAAAAACAGTAATTTGAGTGGCCCGGCCTCCCGCGAGAGAGCGTCGAGGTTTTGTTTCTACGCAGCCTGGGTAAATATTTTTTTCAGCATTAATCTTCATCGGCCGCGGTGTTGCACTAAGCTAATGTGTTACACGTTCGCGATTTGAACATAATTGATCGATTTTTAATGAATTACCTGCGCACAGTCCCGAAATGAAATTTTCTGCATTATATGTACTTTAATAGCGACGTTGTAGTGTCGCTTTTTTTTTTCTTTCTATACACGAAAGCGAAGCCGCGCCTGAGAAAGGTATTTACATGTATGAATAATCAAGCCCACGTCAGAGCGAGTCGAGTCAACGTGCTCGATTTCCGAGTGCGTTCTGCCTGCGGCACTTCATACTGCGTCGTTTTGACAAACGCGTAGAATGGCACAGCCAGTCTCATTTCTCAAGCCTGCGAGACACATACAAGCCCACTAAACTTGCATTCTCCCCATTGTCTGACACGGTTGCCAACTTTTCGTGGCAGAGCCAGCTCAAAACGCGTAGTCTTCCCTCCGCGAGCGCCCCTGCATGGCGTTCCACGTCACACGGGGCTTCGCTAGACTGTAGTGGCAAGGAGCAAAGAAATATTTACACCGCCAGCCTGCTTACGCAGAGGGAGAGCCGTCGCTTCCGATCATTAACGCCGTGCTTCTCGCGTTGTTTCTCTCGCGCTCTCCGCGAAGCGTGAGCAGCTGTCGTTGTCACCCGAGCTACGCAGAGATGCTGAGCGGAAGGTGGCTGCCACGCCACCTGACGTCGACTTCCACGCCATCGCACAGCATGAGAACGCGCGCTGTAAGAGTCCAGCTACTAGCTACGGAGTGTCAAGGACATTAGAACGTTCGGGCTCCAGTGCATGACACTGAGTTGAAAGGAGGATGAAGATAAAGCTTAACGCGGCAACCTCCAAAATATTCACGTGAAAACGCACAATATACCATACGGCAGTTCACCCCATGCATTTTGTGTCCGGTGGTTCTTTCTGGCTGTATTACCTTGCTCAAACATCAGCAAAAAAAGATAAAACACGTTTATTTTCTGATTAGTGTGCTTTTATAGCAAATAAGTTTATTCATTGCAAGTTATTCCTTATAGTGCGACTATTATCGAGTCAACGTACAAGTGCAAGGTTTTTATGCGAGACCGTTTTGTGCACAAGAAGAAATATTGAGCTAAGTGGGTGCCTTGTAAACAAATACATCAAAAATGGTTGAGTATTAAATGTTGACGACTTAAAATAGTCGGTTTGAGTTCACGAATGAATGTAGTTAACAGAAAGGTGAAAGGCAAGAAGGCGAACAAGATAACAGTGAAGTTGGCTGCCGTACACTGGGGGATGAAATATATAGATAAAGAAACAGCAGGTAGCCTGTGTATGGCATAAAAAAAAACTTAATTTCCCAGAGAAGCAAGCGTAACACGATGCAGACCTTCTATCTTTGCCACTGGAAGTAAAAGTGTTCTCTCGCAGTAGAGTTTACTATCTTTCATGTCACGTGCTGTTAGGTCACCTTAACTCGGCCTACATGTCCTAACCATGGTTTAGTGTCGTCTTACTGCTTGCATTGCGTTAGATGCTATTGTTGCCTGTAGCACAGAATTACAAAATATAGAAGACGGCTTTGTTCTGCAGTGTACGCGGTCAGGTTAATGATGCCATAAAGTCTAGCTCTGGTCGCATGCTCATTCTGCATCATTTACAGTATGTGGGAAACATTTTCTCAAAGAGTCACTCTCGCAACTTTATGTTGGCACGAGTAGTTCGAATGAAGATACGTTTTTTTACATTGTTGTTCTTAAAAGTGATTATTTGTTGACTTTTTTTGTTGGTCCACGTGCTCGAGAATACCTCTTACTGTTGTATTACCAAACGGCGGACCCCATTCACAGTGCCCATCAATATATTGCTCAAGTGTTAGCGTTCATACTTGTGCGATTGTCATTTCGAAAGCAATTATTGCGTATATCTGAGGCACCATAACAAGACGTCGATATTTTCTAGTGTGGCTTTATACTAGAAAAAGCACACATAAGTAATTATGTGGACCGTAGCGTTTATCACGCTGCGTTGACAGTGCAACACGATGGTAAAAAAGGCAAGTGTTTCTAACGCTTTGCTAAGACGACATGGTGGCGGCACCTACCAGTCGCCTTGCGTTCCACACTTTATCACCTCCAAGACGGGTGCGCAAGCTGCGCGCTTCGTTTTCCAAAATAAATGTCCGATAGCGCTTATGTCTCACGTGTGACATGTCTCGATGCGCTCGTTCGCCTCCACTGCACGCTCAAGGCACTTTGACGCAGCGCCTCCAGAAAACCATTTACTCACTTTCTTGCGCAGAACATAAAATAAACGTGTTGTTCACTCTCTCCAGACGCAAGGCTATCGTCTTTCGACGACATTTGCAGTGTAATATGCAGATACGGGACCTATTTTTATTTTTGAAAAACTAGTCAGACACTATAAGACACATGCACAGACTCAAACAATGCGTTATCGACCTGCAGTCAGCGAAGACATTTTCCTCATAAGAATTTATATGTACAGAACAAAAATCTTACGAACAATCATCACAAAGTTTCTTCATAACGTTCGGTAGCCCCTGTTTATAAATTGTGGGAAATCACATTCTTTCTTTGGGTTTTTTTTTCTGCACGGACGCAAAGTTTCAACGAGGGTTGAGCTGACATTAGGGGAAGTTGAACGCAGTGAAGGGTAACTAGGTTTTCTTTATCAAAATTGCCTTGCTTTTTCCCGTACTTGTTAATTTCGAATCAAGACACCTATAAGGGATTCAAACGGTTAGCAAGTGGTGGTGTACTTCTTTTTGTTTGACCCAAGCTTTTTTTTATTGACTCATAATATTTTTCTGACGTATTGTTCTTTCGGCAACAGCGGGTCTGTCAAAAGCTTCAGTGTGCTCACTTTGTGTCCAACTTCAATTGCTGCACTATTGCGCGTCCCCACGCTTCTTGTTTATTACTGGTGCAATTCCTCGTGATGGAGATTTGTATCGTTTTTCCTATCAAAGTTTTCTATGCCTGGAAACTTCCACCACTTTATTGCCCCCTTAAATAAGAAAGAACGCAATCAGCGGTATCGAACGATTACAATCAACGCTAGGGAACCAAAGTCAGAGAAAATTAAGCACCTCAATTAGAAGATAAGGCCTGTGCCACGAGTGACTTGAGAAAAACTGTTCACTGCGACATTCAGAAAAGGAAAGTGCTGGCATAGATTAACGAGTATTCTGGTGTAGTGGCTTACCTAGTTGTGATCGGGAGAAAGCGAGTGATTAGTGCAGGTTTTGCAATGCACCCTACATCTAGTTACTAGTCTGACATAGCTTGAGAACCAAGGCAAGGAGGACGAAGTCGTCGACATAAGGAGGTGTGACAAAAAATCGCAAGATGAAGCTGTTCTCTGCAAGGAGATGTACACGGGCGCGAAGGCGAACGTTTGTAAGAACAAAGCAAGAGTTGGGATGAACAAAAGTAGTATGAACTTCCGGGACAATGAAGGTAAGCGGTATGTCTTGTCTTACTACGATACGGGTCCACTGCTTCAATATCGGTCTCGCTGAGTGGGCCGTGTTACCTTTCTTTCCGAGAACATCGCACGTAGATACCAGGCACATCGATGCAGGTTCGATCCGATACATGAATCACGCGCACTGACGACCACAATGCGGGTGCGACAGCTGTGTAGGTCGAAAACAGGCAGAGGTGTCTTGATTGATTCGTGGAATTTAACGTCCCAAAACCACCATTTGATTATGAGAGACGCCGTAGGGGAGGGCTCCGGAAATTTCGACCACCTGGGGTTCTTTAACGTGCACCCAAATCTGAGTACACGGCCCTACAACATTTCCGCCTCCATCGGAAATGCAGCCGCCGCAGCCGGGAATTGAACCCGCGACCTGCGGGTCAGCAGCCGAGTACCTTAGCCACTAGACCACCGCGGCGGGGCAGGCAGAGGTGTCTTGTAGGGCGGTGAAACCGACTTACATCTTCCCGACTCCCTTCTTCCCAAGCATGGTGAGCGGCTTCAGCGCGAGATGAATGAGGACAAAAGCAAGAAAGGTGCACAAAGACCAGCGCTGTCTCACAGATAGCTTCATTACCCCAGAAACAGACACTTTTTACCACCACGAATATGTACCACGTGAACATATATAGCACCTAGTGTGTAGCTCGTTCTTCAAAATGTGTTACTGTGCTAACAAGGTCACTTGAGGGACAGCGCTGGTGTTAGTGTTCATATATTGCCACTGTTCCTGTATACGTCTCGCACTGAAACGACTTGACGTAGTTAATGCATTGAACTTGCCCTAATGTCACTTTCTAAGCAGTGTTTTTTAATATTTTTCCTCACACTCGTTATTTTCACCCGGGACACCCCCACTCCACAGCGCTCTTTCAAGATGCGTAGTTCTGTAAGGCACCTTTTGCGGTCGTATGAAATGATTCTTCCCTTCGCCGAATCTAGGTCATGTTCGTGCCTTCACAAAGACCACGAAGAAATTGAACGAAAAAAAAGACGTTTTTCAAGAAAGCGTATATAGTTTAACGGCCTAAACACAAGAACAACGTATGACAAGGCCAGCTGCACCGAAATCTGGCTGGCCGCACGGTCACATGAACAACTCGAAATTGTCGCCAGTGAACGTCGTGGTGCGCAATTACCTTGTCATTTTCTTTTTGCAGTTTATATATTTGTTTATATTATGGCCACTCGCTTTACGACGTGTTTTTACTTTCGCCTTTCCACGGCTGACCTACTTAGGCCCGTTATTCCTACTGCAGTGCCAGTCCAGTGGTCAGCGGAGAAAAATGTGAGACACGGGCGGCTCTTCATCTACGACGACCCTAATGTGACCAGCCTTTTCACCCTTGTTTTCTTCATTTTTTCCTGGTTTGCTCTACTAAACATCGCGATGTACGTTTTCTCCGAAGGAAAACTGGTGAGAAGTATTACATCGGTTTAACCTGAATAAATATTTTATGACGGCTTCATACTGATTTTTTTTTCGCCTTAAGGTATTCTTTCCAGACAAGTATAACTTCAATTTCTTTATGCACTCCTGACGAAACCTAATGTCCACTGACGGGGTGTGACATTGTGAACTCAAAATATTTAGTTTTATTCACAACGTTGCAGTGCACTGCAACTGTCGCAACGCTTCGAAATTTAATCGAAGTAAAGACCCGTCAAAATTGAATGCACGGTCGTTTGCATGTAGATGCAGTAGTGCGAGTCAAGTCTAAACAAGATAGGGTGGTTCAGTCACTTCATGGACTAGTCCGTGGACAGACCTTTACCACGTTTACCACAATAACTGTACTTTGGAACATTCTGTTTCATTTAGGAAAGGTGTAATTGAAGACATTCTTTGAATTTCAGCGTCTACAGTGTTAGGCCCTAGCTCGCAACTCGCAATACTGATTGTTGGCCTAGTCGGTACACCCCTTCTGCTTGTCCATGTGTGTTCCTTTACTTGTGTTTGTGTCATTTGCGGCCAAAGCATGTCATTAGGCACAACTCGCACAGTGTGTGGAGAATGACGTACTGCCGACGACACATTATTAAGCAAGAGCTTTATATTATTTTGGGCTCGAAAACAAAGCACCTGCTGGCATCGTGAGCAAGACTGTTGGTAAAATTTCATCATCATCATCATCATCACCACCACCAACATCATCATCATCATCAGCCTGACTACGTCCACTGCAGGACAAAGGCCTCTCCCAAGTTCCGCCAGTTAACCTGGCCCTGTGCTTGCTGCTGCCAATTTATACCCGCAAACTTCCTAATATCATCTGCCCACCTAACCTTCTGTCTCCCCTTAACCCACTTGCCTTCTCTGGGAATCCATTTAGTCACCCTTAATGACCGGTGGTTATCCTGTCTACGCGCTACATACCCGGCTCATGTCCATTTCCTCTTCTTGATTTCAACTATGATATCCTTAACCCCCGTTTGTTCCCTAATCCACTCTGCTCTCTTCTTGTCTCTTGAGGTTACACCTACCATTTTTTTTCCATTGCTCGCTCCGTCATCCTCAATTCAAGCTGTACCCTTTTTGTAAGCCTCCAGGTTTCTGCTCCGTAGCTAAGTACCGACAAGATGAAGCTATTATATACCTTCCTCTTGAGGGATAGTGGCAATCTCCCTGTCATATTTTGAGAGTGCTTGCCAAATGTGCTCCACCCCATTCTTATTCTTCCCCAACAATGCCCTTCCGTAACTCTTCGGAATGGCGAACACTCGACTACCAGCCTATTTGTTTTTCCTGCCACCAGCCTGGGCAGGTTTCTCGCTATTGCCACCGCCGTTGTTCGAACTAACCACGTCAGACCTTCTCTACCTCTGCGGAACTTCACCCGACGACCCCTCGACATTCAGCCGCCACACCCTTCAATTTCTATTCGTCGCCATCTTACGAGCCTTCCACTGACGGCCATTTGCCCGTTCACCGCTACACTGACGCCCCTTCGTCAGGTCGCCGCAGCTCCCGCTCCCCGTTACCGCTATGTTGCCGATTGCGCTCTCCACCGCCTCGGCGCTTTTCCTCGCCGAGCTTCTCTGGACGGTCGCAGCAGGAAAAACTAGGTATTGCAGCTGATAGAAGTGAAGCTGCAATACCAATGACGGCCGAAAATCCTCTAATGACGCTTTTCACGCACCACAGCCTGCTTGAAGTACAAGTCGACCATGTTACTGCGACCACCCTCATTGACACAGGTGCGCACCTGTCTATTATGAGCGCTTCTTTACGCTGCCGCTTGCAAAAGATTATGACGCCATCTACGACACAGGTAATACGTGTTGCTGATGGCAGTACTGTATCAGTAATTGGAATGTGCACTGCTCGTGTCAGCATTGCCGGTCGTCACGCCGTGGTCCTTTTTTGCCGTGCTAGCAAGTTGCCCTCGTGACCTCATACTTGGCCTTGATTTCCTTTCGCCACACTCGGCCTTAATTGACTGTTCGTCTGGTACCCTCAGCCTCAATCTTCCAATCTTTGCTGACTACTCTATAAAGCCCACCGGCCGCTTGAGCCCAACCACTTTCATTCGCCTGTCACCTCGTGCCGTCCCGTAGGTGTCTTTGTCATCGCCCCTCCCATTCCTGACGGAGATTATATCAATACGCCGATTACTGACGTGCGGCTGACGCGCAGTGTTACTGTGCCCCATACCATCGCGACCATAGCGGATAACTGTGTGTACCTTCCGCTCCTTAACTTTGGTTTCACCCCTCAAGTGTTGCGCCGCCAGATGTCTCTAGCCCAGCCAACTGCCATAACAGGGAACGATGTGAGTGTTGTCGCTGTATCTGCTCCTGATCGAAGCGCAGTCTCATGGTCACCCAGCTCAGACGATGCTACCTTTCGAAACATGATTGGATCGGAGCTTTCGCCTCACCAGACCGACGCTCTCTGCCAGGTTTTGACCTCATACAGTGATATTTTCGACCCCCACGATGGTCCCTTGGGCCACACTAAAATTGTCACTCACCGAATCGACACTGGTGAATCTACGCCCATTCACCGTCGGCCGTACCATGTGTCAGCGTCCGAGCGAGAAGTGATTAAAAAGAAGTGGCCAAAATCCTTATGAAAAACGTAATCGAACCATCATTAAGCCCTTGGGCATCTTCCGTGGTGTTAGTAAAGAAGAACGACGGCTCATGGCGTTTCTGCGTTGATTATCGCCACCTCAACAAAATTACCAAAAAATACGTGTACCCTCTACCACACATTGACGATTCCCCCGATTGCCTCCATGGCACCACGTTCTTTTCATCTCTCGACCTCTGATCTGGCTGCTGGCAAATTGCTGTAGATAACATGGACCGAGAAAAGACCACCTTCGTTACTCCTGACGGTCTTAACCAATTCAAGGTCATGCCCTTCGGTCTCTGCAACGCTCCAGCGACCTTCGAAAGAATGATGGACACGCTCCTACAAGAATTTAAATGGTTGACATGTTTGTGTTAACTGGACGACGTGATCAATTTGTCGCCTACCTTCACAACCCAACTTGAACGCCTTTTGACCATTATATCCATATTACAACGGGCCGGCCTGCAGCTAAATTCTTCCAAGTGCCACTTTGCTCTTCATCAGATTACCGTGTTGAGTCACCTTCTTGGCGCGGCCGGCGTACGACCAGACCCGGCCCAGTCCCACGCTCTACCCATGATGTTGGCAGTTTCGTGGGCCTCTGCTCCTACTTTCCCCGCTTCGCGAAAAACTTTGCGGCACTCGCATGGCCACTCACCAAGCTTCTCAAACAAGACGTCCCATTTTGTTGGGGCCCTCTTAAAGCTGACGCCTTCTCTCAGCTAATCAAAGCTCTAACGACATCTCCTATTCTTGCACATATCGACTCCAATGTTCCTACAGAAGTGCAAACAGACGCGAGTGGAAACGGAATTGGTGCAGTTTTGGCGCAAATACAGCGGGGCAACGACCGTGTAATTCCGTCTGCAAGCCGTCTGCTTTTAAAGTCTGAACGCAATTATTCTATAACACAACGGGAATGTCTTGCCCTTGTCTGGGCGGTTTCGAAATTCCGTCCTTACTTGTATAGATGGCTTTCCGTGTCATCACAGATCATCACGCGCTGTGTTGGCTTTCTTCTCTGAAGAACCCCACTGGACGACATGGCCGTTGGGCATTACGCCCCCAGGAATATTCCTACTGGGTTGCTTATAAGTCTGGACGTCTTCATTTGGACGCCTATTGCTTATCACGCTACCGTGTGGATCAGCCTGACGAATCGGACATCGAGCCTAGCCTCATCGTCATGTCAATGTCCCAGTTTCTTCAGATTCATAATGAAAAACATCGTGATGCTTCCCTGCGACAACTTATTGACCATCTCGAATCTGCTCTGAACGACACGTCTCTTCGCATGTACGTCCTCCTGAATGGCACGCTGTACCTTCGTAGCCTCCAGCCAGATAGACCTGAGCTCTTTCTTGTCGTGCCGAAACATTGGCGTTCAACTGTGCTGCACGAGCTTCACGATGAACCAACTGCTGGTCATCTGGGTGTATCTCGGGCGTACATCCGTGTGCGTAGCCGCTTCTTTCGGCGTGGTCTCGCCAGGTCCGTTCACCATTACGTGTCCTCCTGTGATAAATGCCCACGTACGAAGTGACCTACTGCACCCCCGGCTGGACTTCTTCAACCGTTCTCCATCCCAACCGAACTTTCCTTCCGTGTTGGTATAGGTCTTCTCGGTCCTTTTCCTGAGTCGAAATCGGGCAACAAGTGGGTTGCCGTTGCTATAGACCACGCGACTAGGTACGCCATCACTTGAGCGCTCCCCACCAGCACCGCTACTGACATTGCGGACTTTTTGCTCCACAATGTCTTCCTACACCATGGCACTCCTCGTCCATTACTCATGGATCGCGGCCGCACAATTTTGGCCCGAGTGAGCGACGATCTTCTGCGCTCTTGCTCGACGCAGCCCAAGTTGACCACTTCCTACCATCTCCAAACAAATGGCCCTACTGAACGCCTAAATCACACCCTAACGGACATGCTCGCGATGTATGTCCTCCGACCACCATGACTGGACCTGGCGCTGCCTCACGTGACCTTCGCGTACAATTCTTCGCGCCACGACACCACTGGTTATTCACCCTTTTCTTTGATCTATGACCGTGATCTGACGTTACCACTCGACACCCTACTTCCAACCACTACAACGCCGTCAACCGAATATGCATGCGACGCGCCGACCACGCACGTCAGATCAAACGCTCTAGACTTTCGGCTTCACAAGCCACCCAGAAAGTCATCTACGACAGCCGGCATGTTGACGTTCGCTTCTCACCTGGTTCTCTCGTTCTCCTGTGGTGCTCAGTTCGTCAAGTTGGCTTATCAGAGCAGTTGTCTCGCTACATGGGTCCTTACCATATCATCCACCAGGTAACCGACCTCACCTATGAGATCATTGCTGCATTTGAGACCACAAGCCTGCGTGCAACCACACCCAGTGATGCTGTGCACGTCAGCAGGCTAAAACCTTACCACCTGCCTACTGAAGACCGTAATTAATATGCACCGAGACGGTGCTTTTAGCGCCGGGGGGGGGGGGCTAATGCTACGTAGTTGACATATCAGTGGTCAGAAGAAGACAATGAGGAAGTGGTCTGTCGGTTTCGCGTGCTGTCCTCCATCTTAGTCGATGCTATACGCATCAGTGTGATATAGATTCTAAATAGACACGCCTCGTGTTGTTGTTGTTGTTGTTGTCCTCCTATTGTTAGTCACGCATACCCACTGTAGTGGATTGGCCAAGAATCGAGTGGTTTTAAAATTTACTGTTCAGATTTCGAATGATGGAGGTATAACAGAAAGATTACTGATAGCCTAGGAAAGTGTGGTGCTTAAAAAATGCATACAAATATTTACACAAACGAAATTTTTCTTAGAATAGAGCAATAGTCTGATTTTATACATATATAATTATGTGGACATGTTAGGATAATAAAACTGGTTAATTAGTCAACCTCTTAGTTTCATCAATATAGTCCCGGACGGCCGCGCATACTGTCGCATTAGAGAAACCAGAAATGGAAGCTCCAAAAGACAAAATGACAGGCAGAGATAAGTCCATACCAATACCACGTAAAGGTATTTCTAATAGGGTTTTTGTTCATGTGTTAAACCGCCTGCATGTCAAAAAGAAATGGTCTATTGTTTCCAGTTTATCACAGAATGCGCACAGTGGCGAAGGTGCCTGAGCAGACCTGTGTTTATATAAATTTAGATTTGGTACCCGGAAACGCAGCCTTGTGATAGCTGCTTCTTGTTTTCGAGTGCGGCAAAAGTCTCTTCTCCAGGGATATAATCAATGGCGATATTCTGTACAGTTTGTTAGTGCTGAACCTTCAAAGACTTGCAGAAGCGTACGTCTGCGGAATCGAGCAGCAGTCACATAAGCGGATGATGGACAGAGCTGTAGAATTGGTGCGCTGATTGACGACTTAGCTAAGGAATCTGCTATTTCATTTTGAAACAAACCTTTATAACCAGGCACCCAAACTAATCGCACTTTTCATAAATGCGCAGGTACTAGTGCACGGAACGCCTTTATTACGTGATTATCAGCACCAACAGAAAGTGCCGCACAAAGAGATAGGGAATCTGTTATTATGAGATCTGATGTAATTACTGTATCTAACTTGCGTAAGGCAAGCACTACTGCCAGAAACTCAGCCACAAAACGGTAATGAAAGCGGGTAGTCGAAGGGAATAAATTCAATTTAAAATCGGGCGGAAAATACCAACTTTTCGTCGTATTGCGACGCGTCTGTAGCAATAATAACGTTCGTTTTAATACGGCGCACGTGATCTGGTAGTAAACCATCAAAAATAATATGGAAAGTAATTTGGCATTATTAGGAAAAATGTCGTCGAATCGAATTTCCACAGAGGCTGAATTATCACGACTCGGCATGATGTCGCATATACGTACGTTTAGAGGCTCCAGTAAATTTTGCACAAGTATATTTTGTGCCATGTGAAATCGCGGCCATCTAGCAGCAAAAAATGATTCTGGGGTGAAAATAAAGGCTGTTTCTGAATGTCGTAATGGTGATTTATAAATTCTTAAGAATGTCTGAACAGTCAGAAGGCGAATTATACAAGAAAGCGGAGGGACCCCCGATTCGAGATACAACACATTGTTGGCAACTGTTTAGGGAATGCCGAGGCATAAGCGCAAAGCTTATCTTTCCAGAAGAATGAGAGGCCGATTTGTAAGCTGGAACTCCAGAGAAAAGTACACAACCAAATTCCAAAATGGTATAAACGCACGTGCGATATATCATTAATAATGTGTCTATTCGCATACCTATGCGGTAGTTGCTTAGCCTACGTAATATGCCAATGGCCCGCACACCTTTTCCGGCGATATATTTGATATTAGGTCGCCAGTTAGGCGATGTGTAATAAATTACTCCAAGGTATTTAACACATTCCACCTGTGGTATATCCTCATGATGGTAAGACAGAGAGATGTTCACGGGGTATTGCAGCGGGAAAACAAGGAGGGCACATTTACTCGGATTAAGTAAAAAGCTGTCGCTATCGAGCCAGCCTCGTGTCATTTTCACATAACAATACCAAGGCCTTAAAACCATTACCCACTATTCCTAAACACACAGAAACTCGGAATCTGTAATCGGGATGGCTCACAGCTCTCCCATAGTTGAGTACGAAGTATTTGAAATCCTTAACCACTTTTTCTAAACACAGTAGTAACGTTCTCTCCATTGAAGCGTGAAGGTGAGAACGTCGGCATAGCGTGTGAAATATTCAACCATAAAAGGGTCACGTGGCCTCAATAAACTTTTATGAAACTAGACATACTCAGTAATTGGAAGGAAACAATGTACGAAGATAAAAAGAAAACGCCAGGCCTGCGCGGAAGTCGCAGCATAGTCACAGCGAAAGCTAGAAAAGTGGCATTTCAGAGCCTTTTCAAAACACTCATTGGGTAACTACTGCAAGCACCTTTGCTTGATACACACTAGGGCATTCATATTAAAATTTTGGGTAGTAGGCCGGCATTCGCTATGCTATTTTTCATCATTTTTTTGAGAAGCGTGGTATAAGCTAAACACTTGCTCAGAATTTTGTGTCAATTGTCCATGCAGTGGCTGACGATGATGAGGAATTATGGCTGAAGTGGTTATGCGCCACAGTTATAGGGGAACAAGAACAAAATTTTGTGATGGTTTGGAGCATTGGACGGCCCACTCGTTACGCTATATTCGCATTGTGCGACGACTGGTTGTTGTGTCGCTGTTTTAAGACGCTTTGTAAGTCGTAATAATGTGATTGCTTTCTCGACACTAAGCCTGCCTAAGGCAAGTTTGACAACAAGTCACAAGCACCGGTGTAGCTCAGTTGTGGAATACTCGGCTGGCACCTAACGTATTCGAGTTGGAGCCCCATTGTGTCATTGGTGCTCGGTTCTTTTTTTTTTCTAATTTCCCGCGATGTGGTTATGGACATCTGTGGCGGCGGACAACTGCGCATGATCCAAGTTATGATCTCATAACAGCTTTCGCAGTGAAAAATGCAGTGTAACCTAGCACTGCACTTTTTACTCATCTGCCAGTTAATACCATCGTGTGTTATTCATCAAGATTATTGCTTGGTGTTCCTGAACTATCAGTTATGTTTAGGAGAAACCAAATTCTTGTTTATAGAATGCCGCTTGTGCCAACAATTTAATTATCTGTTTTGTATTCTTCAAGGCGAAAGTTGCTGTTGACCTAAAATATGATAAAATAACAATTATCTTCAGCTTTGGCCTCAAGCGTTGTGTATATAGGTTTATGCTTCACGGTCATCGAAAAATTCACAGTCGTAAAAAATTCGGCCAATACCACGTACCTGGGAATCCGTGTTATGCGAAGCATGTGGAAAAAAGGTAGCCATGTTGAATTTTTTTTTATTCAGCTAGCGAGACGTCATGAAATGACGCTAAATATAGGTACAAATGTTGCACGCACCTACCTGTGTTGAACAGTTGCAGATGTTTGTATAACCAGTTTGCATTTGCACGACGATGTCAACTGGTACATGCGTGTTAGCAACATGAGAAGCTGATATGAAGCGCTGATGCTCACGAAGATGCTTGCCCTGGACAATGCCACCTAAATCAACTTCAGCGCATGACAACTAACTACATCTGACGTTACCCGACGTGACGGCTGTCGTTACATATGCACTATCAAAATAGTGCATATGTAATGTTTATATGATTGGGTAGGCAGCGATGAAAGCACTGTTACCATTTTACGAAGATTTGCGTCTATTTGAAAAGTAGTTCCAAGACCTGGCATAGGTGTGTGGTGCTTTATTGGCACCCAGAATGCTTGGGTTCGATTCCAGCTGGGACTCGTCGCGTCGACGCTACCGACGTCTGCTATTTCTTAACACTCGCGCGTTAGAGTTGCCCATGTGTGTTCTCGTCATTCCTGAGCAGATAACAAGTGTCGATCACCTGTGGCACATACCCGCATACTAGTGTATCATACCCGACTATGGGTATGTGCCACTGTTGGCGGGAAGTGTTTGACGACGTACGCGACGGGATTGTGACATTATTCATCTCTTGACAGGCGCGTTGTATTCGTCAAACCATCTTACCCTCTCATGCTAATTTTGGTTCACGCCAAGTAAATGGGGTGACCACGACAGCACCCAAACGTAAGCGGATAGATAGATAGATAGATAGATAGATAGATAGATAGATAGATAGATAGATAGATAGATAGATAGATAGATAGATAGATAGATAGATAGATAGATAGATAGATAGATAGATAGATAGATAGATAGATAGATAGATAGATAGATAGATAGATAGATAGATAGATAGATAGATAGATAGATAGATAGATAGATAGATAGATAGATAGATAGATACGCTCAAAGTCGCTAAATTTCGCTAAGAAATGCAGTCAACGTTCCAGCATAACCCCGCAGCCGTGGTCTAGTGGCTAAGGTACTCGGCTGCTAACCCGCAGGTTGCGGGATTGAATCCCGGCTGCGGCGGCTGCATTTCCGATGGGGGTGGAAAAGTAGGCCCGTGTGCTCAGATTTGGGTGCACGTTAAAGAACCCCAGGTGATCAAAATTTCCGGAACCCTCCACTATGGCGACTCTCATAATCATATGGTGGTTTTGGGACGTTAAACCCCACATATCAATCAATCGTTCCAGCATACAATATTCACTGGGTAGTAGCTTATCTGTTTACTCGTAAGCAGTTTATATCAATTGATACTATTTTTTCTAATGAACTTTCCGTGACCGCTAGAGTTCCCCAGAGGTTTTCTAATATATATTTATATATATATATATATGACATTATCAGTGAAATCTGTCCCCAAGTACAAGTTAGGCTGTTCGCAGACGATTGTGCTTTGTTTAACAAAGTTCTTTCCTCTAATGATCACTTAATGCTTAACTCTGACCTTCAACACTTTTTGTCTGGCGTAAATGGTGGGGCATAGAGCTTAAGACAGAAAAAACTGTGCACACGTGTGTAGCGAAAAAGTTAACAAATTGTCGTTCGTTTACAACTTACGCTCCTCACCGCAGACCAAGTAAACCAATATATATACCTTAGAATTGCAATAACTAGTGACCTAAGGTGGAAGAACCACATTTCCAACATCTGTAGCTCTTATTTTATGAATAGTTGCATCCTCAGGCACAAACTAAAACATGCTTTTCGCGATAGAAAATTCTTTACTTACACTTCACTGATCCTACAAAAACTAGAATATGCTTGCATCGTATGAGACCCCTACACAAAAACTTACAATAATGCACTGGAGATGATTCAGTGCTGAGCAGTTTGGTTTGTTTTGTTTCTAAATATAGAACAAATTACTCTCCCATAGTCCCAATGAAACCACATAATATTCAGACTGTACAACTCCGAAGGAGAATACACCGATTGAAATTTCTTGTCTAACCTAAACACAATCGCTTCTTTCTTAATCCTCAGGATATGCGTGTCCCCACTTACAGCACGTTGAACAAGACATTGTCGTGATACTTTTTAACGCCTTATAGGACAAGAACGAACCGATTTAAGTTTTCATTCTTGCCACAAACTGTCAACAATTGAAATGACCTGGAGGTATCGCAATCATTAGGTGCAGATTATATTAAACGTATATCTTTTTAGTATAATGAACAGTGTCATGTTGATTAAACCTTCGGTCCTCAGTTTTAGTGTTACTGCTCATGAGTCTCTTGTAAGAGTGTTATCTTATATTCATGGGTGGTGATGCACGATCCATTTAGTCGGGCACCATGCAATTATTCCCTGAAGTAGTACTTTGAACGTGGATTATCAAAAATGTCCTCTTTTTGAATTTCACATCAGCCGGACGTGCATGCACCTTGCTTGCGTGCTTCGGAAGTTTAAAAGATTTAACATTCAAGATAGCCCATGTTTTTTCTGAATAATGCAGAGTATTGTTACCCGATTTTTTCGTTTTTTTCGAATGCGCGAATATTCATTCTGGCTTTCAGAAAAAAAGTATGCTAATAATTGCAAAAGAATTACCTTCTTTCATTTTATAGCATTTAGCGTTTTTTGTTAGATAATCCACACATCCATGCGGTGCCCACGTATTAACATGATTTAGAAGTGTTCTCTTATAATAAATGTACGAAATTCCGTTTATTCTTAATCACATGAGCTAGGAATGTTCAACTCATTATGCAATAATGCATACGCATTATAAAAAAAAGACAAACGTTTGTTATATACAGACAGAATTTCCAAAGTGTGGATTCACAATCTGAGATGACTCGCTGAGATGACTCGTCGAAATGTTCGTGCGGAAGCGGGGATCAGAATCAGCCGGGTTTACACACCCGCGAGACCGCAACCGTTGAAAAGAGACAGAGACATGTGTAATCTGCTTTGGATCCTAGCTCCTATCTTTTCAAAGCAGAATGAAACATGACTGCATTTCTAGCGTGTTGGGAGCACTGCAAAAGAATGGATTTACTATAATGTTGGTGGGGTAAGGTTATGGTCAATACATAATCGTAATAAGTACTGATATATGTGTTTATTGTAATCACTACGTCGCTAGCACGACAGACTGAAACTCCCCGTAAAATTGTTTATAAAGTCGTGGAAAAAGACGGGGGTAATGACAGACGCGAAACTGCGTGAGTACACTCCTACATGCCTTCTTTTTTTTTCCATCAAATACTCAAAGATGCAATCAGGTAATTTTACTATGCACTGATGTGCACTGCGACGGGACATATAAATTTTCTCGGAAGCCTTCATCATTGTTAGAAAAAAGAAGCTCATACATCATGATGAAACGCTTAATCAAAATATTGGCAATGCAATGGTATAAACAGGCAACAGAACCGATTAGTTAGGCAGCTAATGGGTGCAAATATGGGCTACTTCGACAGCATTTATACTCTTGAAGCTCTGTACCACTGTCTCATACCCACTCAACGATCGCAAAATGAAGTATTCTTAAGAACAATAGGAAGCCTGTCGGTCTGTCTTGCGTGCTATATGTTTATGGTGCGGACCGAGAATTTTTTTACCTCACAATAAATAATATCTATCTATCTATCTATCTATCTATCTATCCTTCTATGTATCCTTCTATCTATCCATCTATCTATCTATCTATCCATCTATCTATCCATCTATCCTTCTATCTATCTATCCTTCTATCTATCCTTCTATATATCTATCTATTTATCTGTCTGTCTGTCTGTCTGTCAGTCTGTCTGTCTGTCTGTCTATCTGTCGTTCTCCTACCAGTCAGTCAGGGTCTTTTCTGTTCGTCTGCGACTGAAATCGATAAATCTTTATTTCATCCATCAATCAAATAATGACGGGCTTGCCGTGGGCCAAAGAAGTCGATGGTGGTCTGCATGATCTGCGAGTGCTCACATTTCTCATGCGGCGTAGTTCAGCGTGACAACGGACTTACGGCTAGATGAATGAACTTCTAGTCCAAAAAAAGAGGGACCGTAATGCACGTAGGGAGGTTTAATATTTTATCGCAGAGGTCTAAAGCTTTAAATACCGGTCCCTTCTTTCGTATTCGAAGCTTTCACTTTTCTTAAACGACATTCTTGAGCTGCACAGAATCCCAACACCTGCTTTTTAGAACGTCAAGTCTCGCGTGTGAATAATAGAAAACAAAACACGAAGGGCAGTGAGTCTGCCACAGATTAAAGAACTCTTAAAGAGGAAAAAGACTCCCTCGTCAAGCTTGCTGTCGAAGATGTGGGAAATAAGCTATAGGGAGCAAAACAAAATGAACACGAGATCGGCGCGTGCGACTAGAAGAGGAAGCAGCTGCTGTGGAGTGCTCACGCTAATTAACGCCCGGGCTTTAATGGCGCCCCTGGCAGTAGTGAGGCCCCCGAGCGGAGCACAGGCAAAATTCCTGACAGCAATGCGTAAAAAAAAAAGCTATCGCGAATCGTTCACTTCAAGTAGTCAAGGTGGGGCTTCAAAACGCAAGTGCGGCTTTCTTAAGATGAAAGTAAAGCAATGAAAACAAAAGAACAGCTATAAAGAGTGTGTTTCATGTTAAAAAATGTGGCTTCTTTCACAGCTGAGCAGAGTTCTGGGAGAGAAAGGATAACGGAAATATAAAAAACAGGAACGCCTGAGAAAGAAGTTCTCGACATCTTCACTTCAAAGTTCAGCCACCTAACAAACGTGTCTTTAGTTTTTCATTGCTATGCTATTTAGGTTGCAGCCTGCTTTGCATCTGGCTCTATTATGAGAGAAGTGATCTTCACAATAAAGTTTCATCTTTCTCCTCAGTATTGTGCAGCTTTTATGTGTTTGAGTATTTGACAAGGTACGCTTCCTTTGATATATTTACTGAAACCGACAATAAAATTCACGGCATGACGTCTTTTTTTCGTCGTAGACATCCTGAAAAATATTTTTGTAGTAAAAAGTTGACCAAGTGACAATCTCTTGATGATTTTTTATCTTTTGACTCGGTGATGTCAATGGTGATGTCAACATATATGAATATTCCACTGCAACTGATAGGTAAACACTTTTTAAATAATAGCCTGGAAACTTGAGCGTAGTTCAGCCTTTGGCTTGCTACTCCCGGTGTCGAGCAATGACTATTGTGCGTCCAATGATCCACGAGTAGTATTAAAAATCATTAAAGTTGACAATAATTTATAGCTGATCGAGGTAAACAGCGCAAAAACGTAGGCAGAGTAAACGAAGGACAGACGACGAGCACCGTGATAAATTTAATGAAAAACACCAAACATATATTGTTTTTCGTGCATGCTCTTGCAAAGCAAGAAAACTGAAAACACTTCGTGGTAGACACAAAGCATCTTATCTTAACAATGTTAGTGGTAATTATCTAACAATAATAATTAATTACCATGGAGTGCTATTGGTGGTTCACTGACGCCGTGTTGTCCTGTCTTTTGAAGTCAGGGGGATTTGAATGTTCCTCCTGTAAGCTGGTCGTATCGGCAGAAATGAACCCTCGCTCTCAAAAAATCTGCAGTGCACCCGCACTCCCGGCAGTGCATGGTCATGCAATGTCAATGTCACAATACTCCGCAGAGAATTTTTTCGCTCCCTCAGTCTCGAGGTTTCATACCGCCCCATATGACGCTACCCCACGCGAAGGGTATGCGGTATACAACTCCAATGGCACATTGTACAAACACATTCTTGTGCTTAATGAACCAAGCATTTGTAATAACAGGCCGTTTTCGGCGCATTTCCGCCCCTCCACGCAAACATTGTCGATCTTTTTTTTTTTGGGAAGCGAAAACCACTTCTATACCATGAAGTGAACCCGCCTTCTTGAGCCTATGCGACAGTTGGTTAACTTAAGATAAAACAACGAATTTCGTCTTTTTTTTCGGCCAACGTTGTGTTATTTTCTCGGTCACTCTTCACATTTTGCATAAGCTTAAGGCAAGAACGCAAAACGCCACCTCTCGGGTATTTAGCTTATTTTAGCCTCAATATTCGTGATTGTACGCTCGCAGGCAGCTTATGATAACATGACTTGGTTATTGTAGAGTTGAAGGTGGAAAACGCGATACTGCGTTTATGATTTTCGGATTAGCAGAAGCGAACAAAAGCAGGAGCTTGGAACTAAGAGGGGGGTATTGCCAGCATATTTGCTTATCAAAGAAGAATAAGCTCGGGTCTAAGAATTGCGACGCACCTTGCGACACCATTTCAAATGTAAAATCTAAACCACAAGCATTCTCCCTGAATAGTTTCAGGATGTTAATCACGTTGGTCGTGAAGTCGCTTCTATCTACGAAAATGATATAGTCATCTACATACCTGCAAACGTTTTCCGCGAGCCTGTTGAAACTGGCTTCAAATAGCCCTGTCAACCTTGGCCAAGAAGGCATTGCTGAGAACTGGAGCCACTTTCGACCCGATGCACACCCCTGATATCTGTACATAGTCGCCCTTTCCAAACCTATGAACGTGGACTCCAGGTAGAATGCCAGAAGCTCAACGAGTTTTTCCACAGAAATCCCCCTTTGGTTTCTAAACATTGCTCATTATTCTCATTTTTATACACTAATTCACACCTTCGAGTAGCTGGTTTTGTGGCAGCGAGTAGAACAATTCTTCCTTGTTCACACTGAATGCATTGCAGCTGCCCTGATGATGATCCACGAAATAGTTCACTAAGGTCATTAAATTTGGTATAAGAAACGGATCCTTTATAAAGACTCTCTAGCTGTCTTTGCAGGTAACCAGATACAGCTTGAAGCCAGGTGCAACGCTCAGACACTTTAGCTCGGAACGGCGTGCATTTCCGAGGGAGGCGGAAATGTTGTAAGCCCGTGTGCTCAGATTTGGGCGCACGTTAAAGAAGCCCAAGTGGTAGAAATTTCAGGAGCCCTCCACTACGGCGTCTCTCGTAATCATGCGGTGGTTTTGGGACATTAAACTCCACATATAAATCATTCAAGCTGAGAACGGCATGTCGGACTTGTGTGTTTTGGCTGCGTAGGATATGTTCATGAGTAGGCATTTTGTATTTTTGACATCACCAGCAACGGCACTGAGGTTGAGGTCATTCAGCAGTTCGATGGCCCGCTGTCTAATATTGCCTGGCTTCTCCTTAATCGGAGCGAAATCTTTCACTACAGTACATTCTGCTTTTTCCTTAAATTTAAGCTCAAAAACCAGACCAGTCCCTCGGACAGTCTAGAAGGATGTGCAGCATTCTTTGTTCTGAATGGCGGTACCAAGCGAGACATCTCAAAGACTGGCTTCAGATGACGTGCTTGAAGGACACCACTTCTAGCAGATATTACCAAGCGTGGTCAAGAGCAAGAAAGGGGGTAACAGAGTTTTTATGGAATAACGTGCGCTGTGCGCTTCCGACAAAAGCAAAGCCTAATTATTAAGGGACGTTTCTGAATGCAAGTAACGAACAGATTAAGAAAGAGTACGAAGAAGGTTTTCGTCTTAAAGCAAAATATTGTGCTGCACCCCTTTTGTCTGCTGTTGAAAAGGATATGTGCAAGGAAGTGTCGCGGAGGCTAAAGGAAGAGAAAAGGCCAAACTTTGTGTCTGACTGTGCCGCGGTTTTACCAAGGAACCATAGCAGTAAAGGAAAAAAGGAGAGGCGCCCCGTACCAATCGTTGAGTTCTTCGCATTCAGGAAACTTCTGTGCTTCGTGTCAGACAAAAGAGGCTTCTGTGTTCTGGTTCCTAAGCTAAAATTTAAGGAAAAAGCAAAATGTACCGGTGCAAAAGATTTTGTTTCCGTTAAGAAGAATCCAGCCAAGTTGAAGCAGTAGGCCATCAAACTACTGAGTCACCTCAACCTCAAAGCCGTTGCTGGTGATGTGGAAAGACAAATGGAGTACTTATGGACATATTCAATGCCGCCAAAGCACACATGTCTGCTATGCCATTTAGAGGTATAGTGTCTGAACATGGCACCTGGCTTTAAGACGTATCTGGTTACCTGCAATGACAGCTGGACAGTGGTTTTATGAAAGATTCTTCTTGTTATACCAAATTACAAGACTCTGCACGGTGATTTGTCTTGCGGATCATCATCAGGACGACTGCAATCATTCAGTGTTGACGTGAAAGGCTTGTTCTGCTCGCTGCCCCAAGACCACTTACTCAGACGCGTGAAAGAGTGTATAGAGAATGACATTGATGAGCAATGCTTTAGAAACCGAAGCGGTATTTCTGTGGAAGAATTCCATAAGCTTCTGCCCTTCTAGCTCAAGTCTCCCTTCATAGTTTGGGAAAGAGCGTCTAGGTACAGAAATCAGAATTGCAGAATTGTGCATCTTGTCTAAAGTGGTTCCAGTTCTCAGCAATATGTTTTTGGCCAAGGTTGACAAGGCTATTGAAGCTATCTTCAAGGGGCTCGCGAGAAAGCTGTACAGGTACGTAGATGACCATATCATTTTTGTAGATAAGAGCAACTTCCCGAACAACGTCATTAACATTCTGAAACTCTTCAAGAAAAATGCATGTGGTGCTGATTTTACATCTCAAATGGCGTCGCATGGTACTTTGCAAACTTTAGACCCGAGCTTATTCTTTTTTGATAAGAAAATATGCTATGGGAATACCACCCTCGTAGTTCCAAGTCCATGCTTTTGTTCGCTTCTGCTAATCCGAAAATCATAAAAATGGTATCGCCTTTTCCACCTTCAACTCTGCAATAAACCAAGTCATGTAATCATAAGATGCCTGCGAGCGTACAATCACAAATCTTGAGGCTAAAAGAAGCTAATTACCCGAAAGGTGATGTTTTGCTTGTTTGACATAAGCTTATGCGAAATTTGAAGAGTGTTTTGGAAGGTAACACAACGTCAGCCAAAAAAAAAATTGTTCCCGTGTCTGCATGTAATCTGCAAATGCCGTCGAAAGACGATAGTCTTGCGAGTGGAGAGAGTGAACAAAACACCTATTTGATGTTCTGCGCAAGAAAATCGGGGAATGGTATTCTCTGGGCGCTCCGTCAGTTTCTCGAGCGTGCAGTGGAGGTGAACAAACACATCAATCACGTCACACGTGAGACATGAGCGCCATCTGGCAGTTTTTTTTTTTTTGGAAAACAAAGCGCGTGGCTCCGAGACTGGTGTGCGCACCCGTCTCCGAGGCAATAAGGTGTAGAAAGCAAGGCGACGGGTAGGTGCCACCACCGTCTTGTCTTAGAGAAGCGTTGCAAACAATTACCGTTACGTGCAAGCGTTGCATGGACAGCGCATCGTGATAAGTGCTACGGTGTTTAAAATTACTTATGTATGCCTTTTCTAGTAAAAGGAGCACATTCAAAATATATACGTGCTGTTATGATGCCCCACACATGCGCAATAATTGCTTTTTAATTGAAAATTGCACACTAAACCTTGAGCAACATTGATGGGCGCTGCGGATGGGGTCGGTTGTTTCAAGCACTCGGTGCCGTTCAGAGTGGACAAACAGACAAACGTGCAGACGCAGACAGACGGACAGACAGACAGACAGACAGACAGACAGACAGACAGACAGACAGACAGACAGACAGACTGTGGTAAAAAACGCTGCCCTGGAGAGTGTGCGTCATGCTTTGACGTAGAAAATCGGTGTGTGGGGTCGATTTAGTATTTCAGGGTGCGCGGGAATCATCATGATGGTAATAGCGGTAAAACTATGAGCGCGCCTATGCGCGTGCTCGTGCGCCTACCACGTGAAAAAGCTCCAGAGCGACGGGGACAGCTCGGCTAACCCCAGAGAGCAGAGAGCAAGGACAAGTTCGGACCACGCCCCGGCTGCTCGTTCTGACCCTCCGTGTCCGGGCCTCGTCTCGGCGCTGAAGTCCTCGGGTGCGTCCTGGACTGGACGTCACCCCACCTCACCCTCACGTTGGTCTGAAGCAACGTTCGTCACGGCCTGTTCTGGTCCCGGAGCGAGACGCTGTCCCAGGTCTGTTCGCGGCAGTCGGTGGTACGCTGTTCTCGGTGGTGTACAGGCAAGCCCAGGCGTTGACCACCGTACTGGGATGCCCCTGGCGGTTATCTTCTAGACCGGGCCCCGCCTCGGTACGAACTCCGTAAGCACAAGGCGCACCACCCCCTGACTAGCAGAGAGCTCAAGGTCAAGCGCAACGTTCACGCCCCAAGAGTAGAATGTGAGTGGACGAACAAAAACATTAACTCCCTTTCGCGTGGGACCGTGAACGCGTGTATATATGTGTGAGTTTATGTTGTGTGTATCCCTTTGTCCGTCTTCGTGTATATAAAAATCTCTCGTTGTCCTAGAACGTCCTCTGTCCTCATCTGGCTATTCTGTGCCCACAGTTGCCCACAAATTTTGGCGAGCCTGCCAGGATAGTTCGGCCTTACCTTCTTGCCGAGAGCCAGACGGGCGGGACGAACCGATGGATTTAGAGAAGTTGCACGCGATCGGAACTGACATGGGCCTTGCCAGGATCGGCACTCAACATTTCTCAGGCGAGAATCGGTCGCACACAGGATGCCTGTAAACGTGCAAAGACTGCTTTGTATTGGAGAGGAGGTCGGGTGGTCTTGCGCCGACTTAGAGCGAATGTTGCAAGAAGACCTTGATGACGAACAAAAGAGAATTGATTTCGAACTGCGGTACATGTGCAAAAATGACAATGAGCATGTGCGTTTGCGACAGGAAGGAGAGAAGCTGTTGTCTGATATCAGCACAGCTATCTTGGAAATCCGAGAGATTTCAAATAGGGTAGCGCTTAAGGAGCTTAATGAAGAGGACCAAGTCAATAATCTCAAGGATGAGATAGTTATCCATGATGTTGACACAAGTCTGTCAGACACACTCGAAAAAGTGTATGTCGGAGAACATGATGATGCTACAGTTTGTTTCGTAATGTCAACGTTTTATTTTAAATGTTATTGATTTCGTCTAACGAAAATAAAAACATGCTTACAAATATTGTTGTACGTGTTACAGTTTTACTTGGTACTCGGCATACTTCAAAGTATTATTATGCACTTGCCAAAGGCTGGTAGGCCTGTCATTATTGTACTTTTCCTTTTGACTAAGGCATATTGTAGCTGGATGTTTTATCCAATTCGGAGTATCAGTACACCGTATTGTTCATTCTATTTCGGCTTGGACCAAACAGTGTTGTCTTCCTTTGCACTTTTGCCTGACACTATTCTGTGACGAAGAAATTTCGCTGTTTGCTTTTTGTTTTCCTTCCAATAATAATGTATCGACCTTCTGCAATTCATTTCGACAAATAAATTGGCATCTGCGTCTTGTGGGATGCTTCTTAATCATAGCTAACTAACGTTCTGCTAGTCCAGTGCTTTTTCTCGGCACAACAGGGCCAAATAATGAAAATAGTCATCATCCTTGCCGCTATTCATAGCCTAGGCTTGTTAGGTTATTAGATATGGAACCTGAGCTTTGCTGAAATAAATACTAGTTTACAAGGAGACACGCAATTTAAGTGTAATCCTAAGCTTGCCATATCCATCATCCTTTGTGGATGTGCAATTGTTTTGTGCTACTTATAGTTCAAACTTCAAATTGTGGTAGTCGTTAAAGGGAACCTGAAGGGGCCAGTGAAGTATGGTCTGGTTTACAGAAGTGCGCCAATAAATTGCGAAACCACTTTTATTAGGACTCTTTTCCAGTTAAGGAACGTTCTGGTTTTATAGATTTCAGTTTCGCGGGACTACCGTAAACACTTCGGATACCAAAGTTCAGAAGGTAAGTCTTATTGAAGTTGAGACGGGTGCAGCCCATAACAGTTTGAAATGGCACAAGTCGCTGCGTCACAATGCGCATGCAGATGTGCAGCGTCGTATGACGACTCTTGCTGTACCACATTTATCGCCTGTAAAGCAGTGAAAACATCACCTGGTTTCTGTGATCTCCAATGTCGACGGCATTGTGTGATTGTGATAACCAGATAGTCCTGGGCCATGCCGGTCGCTGGACCGAATCACACACACGTACGTTGGCGGGTTCCACACTGACTGGCTGGTCATGTGCCCCGTATTTATTTCCTTGCAACATCGACGCCCCCGGGCGCCGGAACAGAAAACTAATCTTATCACATCCCTCTCCCCTTTATTATTGGTTGCAAACAATTGTTTAAGGTGCGTAGCACGATACTGGTCGTCGAGTTCTGGTACTTCGACGCAGGACAGGAGTACTGGGTGCTGTGACAGCAAGTTCCGGATCCCTCGCCACGTCTTCCCTGGGATCTTGCCTAGACTCTGTGTCGTGAAGACGATCCGGAGATAGCTGCCTCTGACCTACGTCCAAGCCTGGAGCAAGACCAGTTAGCTGCGTCTGACCCACGTCCAAGCTTGGAGCAAGACTGGTAGATACTGGGCTGCATGACTTTTGGTTGTCTGCACTCAGTTCCTCAGGGGCCTGGCGGGTGTGATCCAGATCTCGAGTTAGCCGTCGTCCGTCTTCGAGTAGAACATTCATGGACGAAGTGCGTTGTTCGGTGACGACTGCAGGGAGCCACGCAGGTCCTGGACGGAAGTTCCTTGTGAACACCTAGTCACTCGGGTGGCCCAAAACCCTGGGTCTTGTTCCTTGGTCGCATCTGATTTTCTGCTTAAGTTGCTTCTGTAGCATTTTGGTCCTGAAATCTGGGTGTAGCAGGTCCAACGCAGTCCTCAGCTTCCGCCCTAAGAACAGCTCCGACGGACAGCAACCCGTGACCTCGTGAGGCGTTGACCTGTATATCAGGAGCATGCGGGCAATTTGAGTGCGAATATCTCCAGGGTCAGCCTTCCGCAACTTGTTTTCGACAGTCGGCACGGCCCACTCTGCAGCACCGTTTGACGCTGGATGATACGGCGGCACCAGCATTTACCTCACCCCGTTTTTCTTGAGGAATGTGCAGTAAAGCTCACTGGTCCATTATTCGCCACGACCACATCTGGAAGGCCTCGGTTTGCGAACATAATGCGCATGCAGGAATTAGTTGCTTCAGCCGAGGGTGTAGAGACCGGGAACACTTCAATCCACTTCGAAAACGCATCGACTGCGATAAAAAAAGTGTTCCTGTAAGGACCGGCATAGTCCACATGCAGCCGTGACCACGGTTTCTCCGGGAACGGCCAGGGCATGACAGGTACTGGTCGTGACACTCTTTGATGCTCCTGGCAAATACGGCAACTTTGAATGGTTATCGCTATATCGTTATCCAGGCTAGGCCACCACACATGGCTATGCGCAGCTGCCTTCATTTTGAACAGTCCTGGATGACTCTCATGCAGCAGCTGGAGGACTTCCTTTTGCAAGGATTTTGAAACAATGACTCTGTTGCCCCACAATAAACAGTTCCCTTGCACGCTCATCTCATGAAAGCGCGTCTCGTAGGGTCTTCCCTCTGACCCTAGGTTTATCTGGCAGCCTGACCACAACGCTGCTCTTACTTGTGACAGCACCGGGTCTCTGGAGGTGGCTGCCGCAACAGCATTTGACGACAGCACCCCTGGGTATACTCCTTCCAGCATTAACACATCGGCAGGGCAGTCAACAATAAATTCGGCAGTTGGCAGAGGTAGCCGGCTTAACCCATCGGCATGTGCAATTTCTGAACCCCGCCTATACTTCAGGTCGTAACCGTACCCCGACAACAGCAAGGCCCGCCTTAGCACTCTCGGAGAACAGGATTCGGGAACTGGTTTGTCTGCTGGGAGCAGGCCGAGCAGCGGTTTGTGATCTGTGACGGCTTCGAATTGCCGGTCCCATAAGTACTGCCTGAACTTTGTAACGCCAAATACAAGGCTCAATGCCTCCTTATCTAATTGGCTGTAGTTTTTCTCCGCGGTTGCCAGGCTGCGGGAGGCAAAATCAATGGGGCGTTCTTCTCCAGATGACTCTCGTTGCGCCAGTACTGCTCCAATCCCGAAGGGAGATGCATCAGTGACAACCACAGTTGGCTTTCCTGGGTCAAAGTGTGCCAATATAGCAGCAGAGGCCAATAGCTCCTTGCTTCTCCGAAATGCCTGCTTTTCATCAGTTTCCCAGCGCCATGGTGTTCCCGACGCCAACAAACTATTGAGCGGCTGTAATACAGCAGATCTGAAGTTCCTTGACCGCTCAGCGTACGGGAGCTTCCAGCACTGCTTCAGTCTTAGCCGGGTTCGGACGCAGTCCAGCCGCACTAATGATATGGCCCAAGTACTCGACTTCTGGTTTCATGAATTCACATTTGGATAACATCAGTCGCAGTTCCGCGGTCTTCAGGCGATCCAACACTCGGCCAAAAGTTTCCCAATGCTCTTTGTCACTGGTTCCTGTGACCAGAATATCATCAAAGTACACTACGACATGGTCATGGTCGTGCAACAGATTTTCCATCTCTCGCAGAAATATAGCAGGAGCTGATAAAACCCCGAACGGCAGCCTTGTTAATTGGTATAACCCCTTCGGAGTGTTAATGGTGACTAGCTCTTTGCACTCCTCATCGAGTGGAACCTGCTGGTAGGCATCTTGCAAGTCAAGCTTTGTGAACTTCTTGCCCCCTGTAAGTCGCGCAAAAAGTTCCTCAATCCTAGGAATAGGGTTGGACTCGACGACTGTCACCGGGTTTATGGTAGTCTTAAAATCACCACAGACCCGAACCCGGCCGTCGCGCTTCAATACAGGAACGATGGGCGTGGCCCACTGAGAAGTTTTCACCGGTTTGATAACGCCTTCCCGTTCCATCCTCTGTAGTTCTTCAAAAACCCTATCGCGCAAAGCAAATGGTATCGGACGTGCCATGACAAAACGTGGCTTCGCACCCTTTTGTACGGATATAGAAGCTGTAACGCCGTGAAACGTGCCAAGCTGGTCCGAAAAAACTTCGTGATATTGGCTTACCAGGTCTTCCGTAGACTTCGGACGTTGCCTCCCTCCGTCTGAGTGATGCCTAGCTTGAAGGCCTTCATTCAGCTTCGTCCAAACAACGTAGGACACGCCCCTTTCACGACAAATAGTGATAGCTGGCGCTCCTTGTCGCCAAGTTTGACCATTGCTTCCAGCTTTCCCTGGATGCATTTCATGTCGCCGAAAAAACTTCTCAGCTGCACACTCGATAACTCCAACGGCACCGACGGAAAAAGCCCGGCAAACTTGCCATCATCAATGGTCGACACACTAGCGGCGGTGTCTAACTCCATATCGAGCATTATGCAATTAACTTCAACCGCTATGCGCATTGGCTCCGAACAAGCTGTGTGAAGCGTCCACAAGTCAAAAACTTCGGGCTCTTCAGCAGAGAAAGGCAGGTCGCCCAGGTTGTTCACGCGACTAGACTGGCTCTGGTCAAAATTTCTACTTCCCGGCTGAACTCTGCAAACTCTTGCAAGGTGCCCTTTTTGGCGGCAGTTATGACAGATCGTGCTGTCATGCTTACACCGACGCGCTGAATGACCTGCCCCGCAACGGAAGCAACAGCTATCATTTTTCCGAGGTGACAACGTTCACTTGCTCCGGAGCTTCGTGAGATAGTAGCTGTGCTTGCTGACAGCTCAAAGTGCGTGAATCTTTACGCGCAGCCTCTATAGCTACGACGGTGTCCTTTGCAGTTTCGAAGGTTAAACACGTCGTTTCCAGCAGCCGTGTTTGCATGGCTACGTCATTGATTCCGCTGACTATTTGGTCGCGCAACATGTGCTCTCGAAATGTTGCGAAATTATAGTCTTCGGCTAATTTTTTCAACGAGGCCATGTAGTCACTTACGGTCTCCCCCTCTTTTCGATGTCTTGAGAAAAACTTGAAACTTGCCACTATTTCTGATACGCGAGGGGCGTGGTGCTTGCCACGTGTGGTAAAAATTTCGGTCAGTCCTGCTTGGCCGGGCCTGTTTGGTGCTAGGAGGCCTCGTTGCAGAGAATAAGTCTCTGGACCGCAGCATGTCAAAAATACGGCTGTCTGCTTGTCGCTCGGGATGTCGTTCGCGATGAAGTACAGCTCGTCCCACTCACGGTATTCCGCCCACTTCGATGTACTCGGGTCGAACGGATCGAGCTTCCCGACGACAGGCATGACGACGTGTGATTGTGCTGTGCCCGTCCGGTTCGTCAGTCGATCTCGTCGCCACTTGTAATAACCGGATAGTCCTGGGCCATGCCAGTCGCTGGACCGAATCACACACACGTACGTTGGCGGGTTCCACACTGATTGGCTGGTCATGTGCGCCGTATTTATTTCCTTGCAACATCGATGCGCCCGGGCGCCGGAACGGCAAACTAATCTTATCACAGTGATGTCCTGCAGGTTCATCACATTTGTGGACATGGTTTTACCAGAACGTGTAGTATACAATCATTGGACCCGGAGGAAGGAAGGAAGCAATAGAAAGGGAGACGGCAGGGAGGTTAACCAGAAAGACATCTGGTTGACTACTTTGAGAAAAGATTTCAAGCTACACATGCTTGTTTTTAAGCAGAAGAGTCAATCTGCCGGGATTTATAGTCCTTCCAGTAGATGAACCACATCGCTGTTGGGTCACACTAGCGGTCATTTTTTGTATACTTTGAAGATAAAGTTAAAATTATAGTTCTGTTTTTCTGGGACAAAAGCATGCTCGTTGCCGTCAATATGATGAACGATCTTCTCGTTTGCGCCACAATCGGAGAGAGAGAGAAATAAACGTTCATTAAGAAAACAGTGTTCCGAGCGACACCCGGGGTCACCCTAAGGTGGGAAGGTTCCCTAGTCCAGGAACCCTCTGGCTTCGACTGCCCTCTTGGCCCTGGCGACGAGTTGTCGCTAAGCCCTCCAGGTCCTCGAGGACGAGCTGGGCCTCCCACGTTTCAATTAGGTGGTCGTCGTTTGTTCTTGGAGTTTGGTCCCGCTCCAGTTGCACGTCGTGGTTTGCATGGCACTGGCCTTCCAGGAGCAAGTGTGTCAGTGAGTGTCTGGTACGCTGCAGAGCGGGCACATGTAGCCATATGTCGTTGGGTAGAGGCGGTGCATTAACATGCCATGTAAGCAAGTATTGCTCTGTAGACGTCTGAAAATCAAGCTCTCTTCTTTGGTTAGTCTTGGGTGGGGTGGAGGGTACATTGATCGTAATAAAAAAAAATTGTTGGGTTAGAGTGAGTCGCTTTAAGGTAACACGCGCAGTAACGTGTGTGCCCGGGCGACCGGCTTTAAATCATGACGTCTTAACGATAATCACATGTTTTGTCACGCAATGGCAGTGTGCGCTTGTACCACGCAATATTACTGCGACATTACATGTTGTATAATGAAGCCCGTATGCCGGACGCGTGTGTTTGTAAAGCGTGCTAGTTTTTTCCACTGCATTTTCAAACAGAGGGAGTTGTTTTCGTTCTATTTCGCATCGCACGTGAGGCTGTGTGGTATAGAGAACCTGTTTGCCACGCAAATGACCTAGGTTCCATCCTCATTCGAACTCTTAATTTTTTATTATTTTATTTGATTATTTCTGAATTGTTAAATCATAGACAACCTCATGATTTTTCTCTCGCATCCAACGACGCAGACACATACGCCGGAATTCCTGCTAAACGAGCTCTTTAACATTGTCGTGTTAAACTCTTACCAACGTATTTCAGCGGTGTCATCCAACACACCCACATTGAATGGGAACTAGGTAGTGTCCCCATCATACGACGAAGCATTTAATTCTACGCAGAGGAAAAAGAGCAAGGAGCGATGGTGGTAGTGGTATCTTTGTTCTCGCTGACGAATCATGCATACGCACGCATAATTCGTAGCTATGTTTGTCAGGAACAAGAGATCTTTTTACCACTTGCTCAGCAACCATTTTTGTTTATTGGCAGTTTTATCTCTAAACTAATTTTTCAGATTGGCTTTAATTTCATTTTAGTTTCATTTAAGTATCCTGCCACCTGGTTTTTGGCCTATCCTCATCTGGGGGTGAGCGCCATCCATCTGAGGTCATCAGCCTCAGCATGCAGGACGTTTGTGAAAAGTTACAGAGCATAGTAATTTCAAAGTTTAAAACAGGAATTCATTAGGATTATCAATCCTCCATCTAACTCATGCCACATAATTATACTGGAGCTCCACATCAGAACACTGGAGCCACCCAGAACACTGGCACAGGGTACTGCATAAACGGGTCTCGGAAATGAGCTTCCGCATATTTTACGAGCTAAAGTGAAACATCACGTGTATGGTTGACCGGATTCATCTTGGTGTGACCTTTGATTGATTATTGATATGTGGGGTTTAACGTCCCAAAACCACGATATGATTATGAGAGACGCCATAGTGGAGGGCTCCGCAAATTTCGACCACCTGGGGTTCTTTAACGTGCCCCCAAACCTGAGCACACGGTCCTACAACATGTCCACTTCCATCGGAAATGCAGCCGCCGCAGCCGGGATTCGATCCCGCGACCTGCGGGTCAGTAGCCGAGTACCTCAGCCACTAGACCACCGTGGCGGGTTTCGGTGTGACCTTTGCAAGATGTTATGCGCGCTTCATCGGCCAGTGAAAACGATGGCGATCATGGTCACTAACAATTACAAGAAACACTTGAACGCATATATCGTGCGTGTCCAGAGTCGATTGAGCGGTTTCCTAGTAGACCATTAACCGATGATGGTGTTTTAGGTACTTGTCTCCGATGTAAACAACGCAAATGTGTTTATATTAATGGTAATATTCTTCTTAGAAGCCACTAGACTAAATGCGCGTGTGTAGATTTGCTCCACTATGACTTCGGGATCCAGAAACGTCCACAGCGTGATATCGTCGGCATAGATGACATGGCGCAATTCCTCAACTTGCTCAGGTTGTTTAGGGAGACCTGACATAGCGATATTAAAGAACGCTGGTGAAATCACAGCTCCTTGAGGTGTGCCTCTGCCTGGTCCAACCGTACCCCGTACCCCGGAGCAGTGGAAAGCACGCTTCGCGACGCGCTCTCCCCCCGAGGTCTGCCGGGCCCTCATTCTCAGGGCCTGGGCTGTTGCAGAGGTTACCATAAGTGTAGAGGTGTTCTGTAATAGGTACCTTACAAGTTTTCTTCGAATTTGCATTATAAAATAATTTCGTCGTCCAGCCTGACGGGACTATATTATCACTTCTCTAACTTACCGATGTCGTTCATCGCTGTTTTCTTCCACTTCCACCCTTCCCACTGTAGAGAAGCAAGCAATACACTAACTGTAGCTCAAGCAGATGTCTTGGCCTTTATATAAACAAAATTGTTCTCTATCTCTCTCTAAAAAATTAAGGTCATATGATCAGGCCTACACATTGGCCCCTGAATGGGGCAAGTGATCCGCCAGAAAGAGGGTATGTGCCAATCATACCAGAACGGTCATCATCATCATCAATACAAAATGATCAACAGTACGAAATGATGAGGTGTGAGTAGCCATTTCCCAGTGGAGAGATTCAAGCACTGGGCTTAGGGCGTCCAATAATCCAAGTGCGCTTCGAGCAGATGGTGTCTTCATATCTACGAACATCGCTCGGATGGCTTCTATGAGGGAACGCAGCACCGAGATCACTTGACGATCAGTTTTAGGCAAATCTTCCATGGCTGGAGACGACTCTGGTGTGGCCACAACCTGCAGAGGTTTCTTGGCAGAAGAGTGCGTCGGGAGCGTGGCCATTCCTCCAGAGAAGGAGGCTTCTCTGTTTCTTTCGTAGAAGTGGTGGGCCCTTTCGCGGCGCTACTGGATGGAACCGCTATAGAGTGGGAAATAGCGTTTCAGGAATGTGCCTTCTTTAAAGACTTTCGATGATGCCGACGTCGACGCCGGCGCCTGACTACCTCGGCTGCCTCCCTGTGTGTCGAGTTGTTTCGGGCCATTTGTCTGAGAAATGCGCGCTCCTTTTGGATTCGAGGACAGTCTTTCGACGAGGCAGCATGAGGACCACTGCAGTTGGCGCACTTCAGTGTAGTTGCCGACAGGCGTCTTCAGCATGAGGTTCAGCGCAGCGGGACACAGTCGTACGTTGGGGCATACGCCCTTGACGTGTCCTAGCCTGAAGCACTGATGACATTGAAGTGGCTTTTGGATGAATGGTCGAACCGGATGTCGGAAATGTCCATCTTTAACGTGGAACGGTATGCAATCTCCCTTGAAAAACACTTTTACGCAGTGCGTATTTCCAAGGCGCCGCACTTGCGTAATGACAGTTCCCTCGTTTGCAGGCTTGATGAGGGTAGACAAGTCAGCATTAGGAATGGCAGTGTCGATGTCATAAATTACACCAGCAATTAATTTATCATCCATCGGGATAAAGGGGCTCAATTTAATGCCGCCTAGCTCAGTCATTTGCTGCAGCTGTCCTAGCGCACTCACATCGTGCACGTCTACGGCGAGAATGTTCTTCCTTGGGTTTACTCGTACGTCCTTAATTTGATGTGACACCGCACATTCGAGAGCAACGGAAAGGGCTTGTCTGTTCAGAAGCCATAGGTTGCTTGATGGATCTTCGGACATGGAGATGATGACATGCGGCCAGCGCGCAGGCCTTGACTGCACAGTCGCTGTGCTTGCAGGAGCTGATGCTGCTGTATTCGCCGTCCTTCTCTTCGCCCTCTTACCCCGGACAGGTATAAAGCTGTCATCGGATGTGTCGTCTGCCGACATAGAATAGAGATCGGTGTCCTCAGTGTCACAAGGAAAGCCAGCTCGCTTCCTAGTGGTTGACGGGTGTTAGGATGTGTGACCAGGCGGGCCGCTGGCATGCTCCATGGCCATCACCGCAAGACGGGGAGGCGAGGCACCTCAAAGGACCGATAATTTCAAAAAAAAATACAGAGCGAAGAAACAAGCGTTCTTCTAAACAGACACTTCATCTTTCCCATGCCCGAAAAATATGACCCTGGCATGTGCCAGGGTCACAGAATTTTTCCCATGCCCGAAAAATATCACAAATGGGCATGTGCCAGGGTCACAGAATTTTAGCAGTTTCCACTAGAATGACGTGGCTTTCAATAACCCTGAAAATGAGTGCAATGAGAGAGAGAGGAGGAGGAGGAGAAGGAGAAGGGAGCAAGAAACAGAGATAATAATATCTGGAGTTCAGACAGTGAGACGAGGTGAAGGAGGAGGGAAGAGATTGAAACAGATATAAGGAAAAAAGTTATGGCTGAGAGAAGCTCGTAGTGAGGTGGAATTCGAACCCGCATACCCTCGATCAGAAAACGAACGTCCTAACTACTCGGCTATCCAGACACGCTAGAAGAGGGTAGCACTGCCTTGTAGAGTAACGCGTAGCAAGGAGTAGGAAAGAGAAATGAGTGACAGGAGAGATATTAATGGTGAGAGGAGGTAAAGGAGAGAGGCAGAGAAGTAAATAAACGTATAAAACAGAAAGAAATATTTGTGTGAAACATCTGTGATGAGGCGGGATTCGCACCTGCATACTCGCCATTCGAAAACAAACGTCCTAACCACTCAGCTGTTCGGGCACGCTAGAAGAGCACAGCACTGCCTTGTATAGCAACGCGTGGCATGGGATGGGAAAGGGTAATGAGTGGATGGAGATGTGGATGGTGAAAGGAGGTAAAGGGGGGAGGTAGAGACGGACATAAATATACAAAAAGGAAAAAAAATTCCCTGAAAAGTTCGCGATGTGGCTAGATTCAAACCCGCATACCCTTAATCCGAAAGCGAATTTTCTAACCCCTCTGCCATCTAAGGCTGCTTACGTTCAAAGCATAGTCGTGTGAAGTAAGGCGCAGCAAGGAGTGAGAAAGGAAAATATGCGGAATGAGAAGAGGGGTGGGTCCTAAACTACCTATCGCCACGCACACGCAAAAAATGGCAAGATCTTTGTGTCAGTGTTTGTTTGAAGCCGCGTTCTGCAATGGGTAACCGGAGAAATTAGGTTCATAATCAAGTAAAAGACCAATCAGCGCTACAATGAACACGACGGACGAGATTAGGAGAGGATATGTGTTGCTGTACTCACAACTCGAACACGTACAACATTATTTGGCGAGTCCCTACCAGGTTTTCAAAATCTTTTCTTTGTGTTGCATGTTCGCGAGGCCTGCTTGATTGGCAAGTTATAACCAGGTATTTTTTTTATTTATGGCATGATCGACTCGCTCGCTGGATTTCGTACCGAACGGTTCTGCCCTTGCGATCTCCGACGACAACGCAGCTCTGACCGACGGGCTCGCCCTACGCCATCTCCTGACGCCAAAAAGAGCTCTCGCCTAGTGGTGCCCCGTCCTCGAATGTCCATCTTTCCTGTCCTTGTGCCTCTCCCTATATCTATACCTTTTATTCATCCCTATCTTTTTTAATCCCTACTCCATCCCCTGCGCATAACTGTGTAGGTGCCACCATTGAGATTGACAGTAGTGGAACTTCGCTTATTTCTTCCTTTTCCCCGGTCAAAAGTCACCTATATATGGCATTATCAACCACTACGCCTGCTTAGGTCACCACGCAATTCTTTTAATTAAACTTGATTAAACGCATAAAAAATGCGAAACCACATTTTCGTCAAAACTTGTCGTTTGGCTAGTTGGCGCACGTTTGCAGAGTTGTACAAACCCAGTCACCACTGGTATGACGTTAGTCTTTTCGTCTTCAGAAAATGCAGTCGTGAGCCAAGAATCAGTCAAAAAAACAAGATTGCTTTATTTTCCTAGCTAATTGTACGTTTTGGGTAGGAGGGTAAACATGTTCAAGATAGTTTTCGGAAGGCATCTTTGTTGTTTCAGATGCGGAGCATCTAATACTCGAGGCTTGTAGTGCGGCGCCGTCCGCAAGCTTCCTCCTCTTTCTTCCACCATCTGTGCAGCCTTCCTCCTCTACACACCGCGTGCGCTTCTCCTCTTCACGAACATTCGCTAGCTGTATAATGTAGTGCGCATGCGCCGTCACGCTTCGAGAACATCGGCAGCTGACGCGCGCGCATGCGCCATCGCGCTTCGAGAACATCGGCAGCTGACGCGCGTGCATGCGCCGTTGCGCTTTTCCCCCTTCTCGAACATTCGACATCTGACAGTGCATGCGCCGTCGCGCTGTATATATACTCAAGGTCGGCGCTCGCTCGCTCAGTTGCCGCTGGTCGGTTGGTTTGTACGGCGCGTCGACGTCCAAGGCCGCGGTGAAATGAATTCCAACGAATCCACAAACACAATGATCGACGTCCCTTCGACCAGCGCCGCCCTTTCGCATACGTGTGTACGTGTTCACACATTTAACACCCCCTCCTACAACCACGTTAACCAATTTAGCCATCGACCCAAGTAAGTCGCAATTTAACACCCCATTTCACAACCACGTTAACCAATTTAGCCATCGACCCAAGTAAGTCGCACTTTAACACCCCGTTAACCAATTATATGCTCCGCATCCTCCTCAGTGTTTCCCCGAGGGAAGCTGCGGGCAATTTTTTTTATATCAGTGAGCATGTGCAATAACGTTTAGTTGAAAACGTGTCAACAGGAGGCGCTTCTCTTTACCAAGCACGACACAGGGACCGCATTCTAAATCTCTCTGTCTTGTCCGAAGCAGAAGCCTCGCTTTGCCTCTCATCTTGGGCAGGAGACCTCCATGGAGTCGTGGAACAATTCAGCGTCCGGGAGCAGCGGAAAAGACGAGTTGATGAAGGCCCTGCAGGTGTACCAAACGAAAGCCCGCGCCCACGTGGTGCTCGTGCCGGCGCTGCTGGTCACCATCGTGGGCTTCCTGGGTTCGCTGCATCGGAACTCGCATCTGCTCACCATCTACGTGGTGGCCGTGACACTGTTTGTGCTGCTGCTCTTCGCCATTTCTGCGCTCTGCATCGGCCCCGAAACGACGATTAAGCATGTGAGAGCTGCACCACGTGCCGTAGGCGTGCTCGAGCAAGGAATGGGAGCGATCCTCGCCGCCCCGTCCACCACCAAGTGCTGCCAGGGGCCCTGAAACAAATAACCATCGAATGTTTTCATTAAAGCACTTTAATTAATTTAGGAAATTCCGGCCACAGGAAATTAATCTGTGAAGGACGAGCCGAGGGACACTACAGAGCGAAACTATTTGCATATTAGTTATTTCAACTTCATAATCTGGAAAACACCATTCTTCTTATACCGCGACGCGAGCAAGCCGGAAAACGCGCGAAAAGAAAATGCGGGTGGTGACGTCATCATGAGAGTCTCTCACAAAAAGCCGTGATGTAGGAAATCTGGAGGGCGTCTACTGTGTCCTACCGAACTTTCAATATATAAAAAAAGAAGTACATTGCAATCTGTTGGTGCTATAGAGCTAGCGTACAAAAGCTGAGAAAATTTCATCGAGCCGATGCCGCGAAAATGTCAAAAATAAATTTTGATGTTTCTTATGTCACGCACAGCAGATATTTTGGCGCAAAATTTAAAAGTGAAACTTCAACCTTGCATTCTCTCCGCTAATAATGAACTTGTGATAGGGACGCATATGAGATTCTCAGACTGCACTTTGCTAATCTAAACGAAGTCATCGTTCCAGTTTAGCGCCCTTTTAATTTCTCTAACGCTGTAATTGCTTCCTTTCTTTCACCCCGGCGATGGCGCTGCAAGCCAAGCAGGCAGGGATGGCACTGGGGAAAGAAATTACGTCGCGGGCGCGTCATGACCTTGAGAACTTCGAACGTGCGGCTTACTTTCAGCGTGATCGCGAGCACGTGGGGACCTCGGTAACTACGCACCTCACGACGCTGACGTCAGCCAATGGTCGTAAATTTGGGTACATGGCGTGGTCTCGTGGGTATATGGCATCACTCGAAAAAAATGAGGGAACAATTTTTAGCTGACCTTTAATATTGACTGTTAATTCATGGGTTTCACTACAATGTTTCTATCGTGTTCTCAGAAGCCCCGAGAGCGTTTTTAGGTCATGCCGCGAAAGGGTTGCAGGGCCCCTTTAGGTTGCATTTCAAAAAGTGTTTATTCTGCGCTTTCATCCTCGTAAGCACGGGGCATAGAGTTTTCTACAAATGTTCTAGAGGGAACTGTGGAGCTAGTGTCTATGGGAGCATCAACGCACTTTGCTTCAGCCACCATGAGAATCATGGGTAGTAGACAGATTTGTCTAAGCTTCGTACTTCTGGCTGCGTTTGGCTCCGTGTTGCCTGAATCCACTTTGCCGCAAATATTAGGCAAAAGTTACGTCGTTACGCTTCACCACTGTGAACTTTTTTTTGCCTAAACATGCAGTTCCAATCGGCGCAAGGAGTTCACATTGGTCCGTTTTTTATTATTCGAAGAAAAATCAAAACGCAGCAAGAAGCTAAGCTGCAAGTGCGTCTGAAGCCCGCAAACATGAACGCAATCCGTGTACTACGGACCATCATTACCGTACAGTAGCGTACCAAGGAGTTAACACACCAGGCCCGTGCACCCCCCCTCACAGCCTAAGTTTTTTAGCCGGCACACAGAGCGAATAATGAACATTTCAAGGATATGTGCCTTCCCCCCACCCCCTTGAAAACAAGGTGTCCCTCTCTAATCCGAAAGAGATATCTGCTTACGCTCCTGTTCCCATTGCGGCTGAATGATCACAGTGCCAGTTTACACTAGTAAATATTGTAAGACTCCCTATGACATGGAGAACCAAAGGCAGGTCGTTGTCGAAATTACGTCATTGCCTTAGTTTTTTTTTTTGCCACCTTTGCAGTAGCGTGTGTACTGCGAAGCTCATTCTATTTCGGACTCTCCTAAAAGGGCGAAGGGGGACGGGGGTCCTCTGCGGCACAGCTTGCCCCCCTCCCTTTCCACATGATGGCGAAAGCTACGCACAAGTAATCCACACGCACTCTGCTTGTCCTAGATGGTTGCTTTTGAAGTACAACTTATGCGGTACAAGGAATGTTTATTGTTTCTGAAAATCAAGTGCAACAGGTCAGTGGTGCAAGTAATTGCTGAAGCCGAAATTGTAGCTGGCGATAAGGGGTGCATAGCCAGATCTGGGGGTGGGAAGGAGGGATTAAACTATGCGTACATATTATATAGAAATATATTACCAACTAGCCCAGCTATCGATTGTTCTACCGTCTTAATTTTCTGCTCAGTTGATTGTAGTAATACCAATGTTAAAAAGGCCTTCTCTCAGACGGAGTGAATTTGTTTGGTCAGAGAAAATTAAAACGGAATAATTCGAATCCTGCAAGCTGGTTGTTTAAAACTTATTAAGGGAAAAAAAAAGCCTTTACTTGTTCTTAGATATTGCGATTCGCCCGTTTACTTTTTTCAGGAATTCTATCGTCAATGTGGTTTCTGATATGTGATGTCCTTCTCCTCACAGCTGTGCCCGCCGTACGTCTCTTCCTTCGTGGAGGTGGTGCTGGTCGGGGGCTTTACACCATTGTGGACGTGGACGTCCTGGTCGGGCCCGGTGCACGTGATCAGCATAATCAGCGCCGCGAAGCTGTACGAGGCCACAAGCAGGGCCGAGCAAGTACAGGACCAGTTGGCGCAGGCCGGCTGACTCGGGAACGCTCTCCGCTTGGACTGCACTAGAAGCTGAGTTCCCCGCGATGCCAGGACGGCGCATATGTGTCGAGTGCCAAAGACGACGACGCCATATGGACGGATCCTATAAGGACGAGGCAGGCGTCGTATTACTTTTCTTTTTGTTCAGTCACGCAATACAATGTTTCCTTTTTTTCTTCGTTTCTTTGTCAATTGAGCATACGTTGCGGATGAGTTCCACGGAATACCGCCAGCCTGGCCGCTACGAAAGAGATAGAGTAACTGCGTATGGAGTTACACCTCTATGCACTAGAGTTGTGCATACGCCTTCCGAACGCCGTTTACAGCCATGCAATGTTACGTTGAAGTTGGGGCTGATTATTCTATTTCTCGACGCCGCCACCACTGCAGCGGAATGAATTGACACTATAGTCATCGGCATTCGAGTCAGCGGCAACAACTTCCCTGACAGCATTGCAGTGCCTAGACATCTTGGAAAATCATAACAGAACAGCTCTTTGGAAGCTGCAGAACCAAACCACGTGCCATCTGCTGCGTCATGAAATAGCACTAAGCTTTACTGACGGCTTTCTAATTCGCGTTGGTGATATAAATACCGCTCTCTTTGTTATGAGACTCGAAAAGTTGAGGAAAGACGAAATTAGAATGCCGTCATTCTTCACACTGAATGACTGCAATGACCGTGCGTGCATGCGCGCACGCATCCGCGCCCGCGTATGTGCGCGCGCATGCCGAAACGCGTATGCGCGTGCGAATGCCGAAACGCGTATGTGCGTGCGAATGCCGAAACGCGTATGTGCGTGCGAATGCCGAAACGCGTATGCGCGTGCGAATGCCGAAACGCGTATGCGCGTGCGAATGCCGAAACGCGTATGCGCGTGCGTATGCCGAAACGCGTATGCGCGTGCGCATGCCGAAATGCGTATGCGCGCGCGCATGCCGAAACGCGTATGCGCGTGCGCATGCCGAAACGCGTATGCGCGTGCGCATGCCGAAACGCGTATGCGCGTTCGCATGTCAGAAGGCGTATGCGCGTTCGCATGTCAGAAGGCGTATGCGCGCTCGCATGTCAGAAGGCGTATGCGCGCTCGCATGTCAGAAGGCGTATGCGCGCTCGCATGTCAGAAGGCGTATGCGCGCTCGCATGTCAGAAGGCGTATGCGCATTCGCATGTCAGAAGGCGTATGCGCGTTCGCATGTCAGAAGGCGTATGCGCGTTCGCATGTCAGAAGGCGTATGCGCGTTCGCATGTCAGAAGGCGTATGCGCGTTCGCATGTCAGAAGGCGTATGCGCGTTCGCATGTCAGAAGGCGTATGTGCGTGCGCATGCTGAAATATGTATGCGTGCACGCATGCTGAAATGTGTATGCGTGCGCACATGCCAATATCGAAGAGATAAGCCTCGAACTGGCCCCGCCGTGGTGGTCTAGTGGCTAAGGTACTCGGCTGCTGACCCGCAGGTCGCGGGATCGAATCCCGGCGGCGGTGACTGCATTTCCGATGGAGGCGGAAATGTTGTAGGTCCGTGTGCTCAGGTTTGGGTGCACGTTAAAGAACCGCAGGTGGTCAAAATTTCCGGAGCCCTCCACTACGGCGTCTCTCATAATCATATGGTAGTTTTGGGACGTTAAACCGATGATGATATGTTAAACCCCACATATGATGATGATGATGATGATGATATGTTAAACCCCACATATCATCATCATAGGCCTCGAACTGAAAGTGGTGTTCGAACAGACGACATCATATTGCTATATGGCGTCGTGGTGTAACAGACGACGCCATATGGAAAGTGGTGTAACGGACGACGCTATATGGCGTCGTCTGTTACACCACTTTCAGTTCACTTGTGTTCGTAAATACGCCTATTTTACGAACACAAGTGTAGCGGCAATGGAGAGACGTGAGACGACGTCGAATGCGACCGATGGGGTAGTGCCAATGGATACGTGGGGTTTAGCGTCAAAAAACTACCATATAATTATGAGAGACGCCGTAGTGGAGGGCTTCGGAAATTTCGACCATTTGGGGTTCTTTAAAATGCACCTTAATATGAGCACACAAGCCTACAGCATTTCCGCCTCCATCGAAAATGCTGCCGCCGCAGCCGTGATTGGAACCCGCGACGTCACCAGCTGTGTACCTTAGCCACTAAACCACCGCAGCTGGGCAGGGGCCGTGCCCAACTTGTCACTTTATTCCTCGTGGCTGAAGTGTAGCGGTGGCTGCCAGCGTCCGTAAAGCCAGGCGCGTGAACTCGTTCTCCTGGTCGTCGTGCTCAGGTGCAGATTTGGATGTTCGTGCGACTGGATCTGAGGTAGGGGGAGTCGTAGCAGGGGTAGCGCGGTCGCGGTCAATGGATGGTTGCGGGCTGGTTGGTAGTGCGCACTGCGAAGCAGTGGCGACAATTCGCGAGACCCTGAAAGCGGGCGGTACGTGAGGGCGTAGCAGGTGAGCAGCGCAGTGAAGATGGCGTCCTATGGCGGTGGGCTTGCGGTAGATTTTGCAGCAAGTTGGCGAAACTCGAGTGGCAGCTCATCCAGCAAGATGGCGTGCATAAGCGGCAAGTCCGCGACGCCAATCAATGCGAGAACGGCGTGGAATCACATGAGCCATGCATGGGGTAAGGTGGGGTGGAATGGCGGGACTGGCGGGCAGAGTTGCGGAAGCATGGTAGCCGGTAGCTCGTCGAAGGGCGTGTCCTTCAGGTCACCGTAGTGGGGACGGTACAGAGAGGCCTGAGACGATGACGTCGAAGGCGGCCCACGGGGCCGTACCAAACTAGCCACTTTATTCATCGGGACTGAAGTGGAGCAACGGCGGCTGCCAGCCTGTTTCTTCGTTTGATTGTAGCCTCTAATCTACGGCTCATACCCACCCTGGGGGATGGGCCAGGAGAACATTTAGTCTCATAGGGACGATTGCTTCACTATTGGTCACAACAAAAAAAGGAAAAAGAAAGTTGTAGAATGAAGACAGTATATTAAAAATCAAGATTTTGAGAGTGAAAAAATAAACATCAACAAGAAAATAGACACTAATAACTACACCTTGATTTTGCGAGCCGACCAGACAGCTAGTTTTGCCAAACTTGAAAAATTTGGTATGTCGCGGATTTATCCACATTTCGAAAATTACTTTTCGAGCGTCCGTCAAGCCTTTGCTTTGCTTTGCTTTCCTAGATACATGGCACGTACCCATTTAGGGGGCTTCGCCAAGAATGCAACGTAGAGACTTAAATGTTATTTTAGGTACGCTATGAAATTTGAAAGAAAAAATAGAGAGCAATAGTACATAAAATAGTGAATTTAATTACAAGTAATATGCTTTTCAGCCTGTATTCCAGACTGCCGTAATAACCTGAAGGAATACTTCTGAAAACTCACGTTTTATCTTAACATAATGAATAATTTTAGGTACGAGAATAAAATGATACTCGTAGTTATAATGAAATTGCACACTGCATCAAACGCTTCCTTTTGGCAGTATCCCAAACCTGAGGCACCGAAGCTCAAAACATTTTTCTCCGATAAGTTCAAGCCTATTTTTGTAAAAGGGATAATTAGATGTCAAGTTCTGATACGAGAATATATTGCACATGACAAAAAGTAATCTGCGATATTTTACAGTTCTCCGCAGAATTAACAGAGTGGTGATATCATCAGACCAACCCTGAAGCAATAAAAGTTTAATGGGAGCACACGACATCGAAATCTGGTGATCACCACTTGTGATTGTCGAGAATGGCTCCACTGCGATTTCCACGGATATTTTAGGTGGTTATATTCCGTCCACATGGCGCATGAACTCGTTCTCTTCTCTCGCAGCTCGAGCTATGCAAGAGCTTCGCGGGAGGCGCGGTGCTGTGGCTATGAAATGATGATGATGATGATGATGATGATGATAAATGGCGATGATGAGGACGCTTAAAGAAGTTCGAAAGTATTTCGCATCGTTTTCACGTGCTCTTGCTTTAAACACGCTATTCATTACGCAGGCAGCAGCCCAATTCAAAAGTTTCACAAACACAAGCCAATTCCAACTTTATCGATTACATTGTAGTCATCCACAGTTTGAACTTCTTGAATCACATCATAAGTGTGTGTGAGTGATTTTAAATGAACAGAAGAGAAAAGTGAGCCCCGTAATTAACTCTCAGGGGAAGGACACCTCAGCAGTAGCTCACGAGGGGTGGGGTAAAGGAGAGATTAAAAAGATAGGATTAAAAAGTAAAGAAATAGAGATACAGAGGAAGGAGAGCGCCACAGAAAACGACGGAAGTAAGGGGGAGATAGGAAAGATGGACATGGTCGCAGGAGTCCGAGGACGGGGCCCCACTCAGCGAGAGCTCTTGTCGGCGTCAGGAGATGGCGTAGGGCGAGCCCAGTCGGCCATAGCTGCGCTGTCGTCGGAGATCGCGGGGGCACAACCGGTCGGAATGAAATACAGTGAGCGGGTTCCACATCATAAGTGATACAATAAAGAAAGTATGCAATTAATGGTTCAAGTGCGAGCTAGGGACCGCATATCGTAATCTCGTAAGGTGCGCCTGCCATTTGCTTGTGCGAGAAAGCTCAGCTTTATTTCTTCCGTTCACACCTTAAGTACTTTTTGACCTCTACTCTTTACATTAGTCATTTTCAAAATTAAAAGTTTGTCGTCCGTGCAAAATACGGCGTCTACTGAACAGTGGTTTAAGAATACTCGTCTAAATTTGGCGGGGGTGGGGGGTGGGGGGAGTCAGGTTTTTAAGTGAAAACCAGCGAAACTACTGTGACCTTGCAAGAAAAAATAACAAGCTACTTCATTTGTGGCAAATGCTTCAGTACTAAACTGCATAACCTAGCGTAGCGTTCCCCTTTCCGAAAGCGTGTGGCAAACATATGTTCTTCCACCAGACGGCTTCATGCTCTCTCATAGTAGAGCATTATGTAGTCTAAATCATTAACCTATTTTTCTAAACACCCTTCGACGGACAGTGCTCTCCCATAGTAGAGTAACAAGCACTCTAAATTGTTAACCGTTTTTTCTATACACACGACGAAGTTAATGAACACGTTCAACGTGCGAAGAAAACTCTCCTGCTCAATCATTGCGACATTGCGACAACCTCTGAGGGGGCCGCATTGAATTTTTTGTTGATGCGGCCTCATCAAATGTGAGGCCTGAAGGACGGCTTAAGCTCTCCCATAGTTGAGTACTAAGTACTCGAAATCATTCAACACACATTTTAACACATTTTAACACAAAAGAATTTTAAGACGAAATAAAGTGTTTCTAAACACTGGCAATGCCGTGAACTTTTCACTCGTTTTCCGTCGGCAGTACACACTCCCACCTCACTTATGGCCAATGCTGTTGATCTTGTAGGCACAATTATTGTCAAAAGAGCCTCATCAAGTGTCCGGCCCACGGGACAGCTTTGAAATTAGGGAGGGCTTAGCGCACTCCCACAGTTGTGTACGTATCGCTCTAAAGCGTCAGCCATTTTAGGAGCGAATCCCCTTTCAGTACAACATTGTCCCGCGTCGTCAGTAAAATAGATGGCGCTGTCTCATAGAAGCACATACAAACTGCACTTGAGTGAGGATAATTTATATGGCACTGTACCACTACTCTACGATTAGCTGCTGCCCTGCCTGTGTCTGGGTGCTCGGGAACAAGTGCCTGTCTGTATCCTGGATCGTCGCCGTAAGTATCGGAGCATTGGTTGAGCATGAACGAAGCGGAGCAGCGGGACCCAAGGGCCACGGCGGCTTGTGCTCGTCGCCAGAGAGACTAACAGACTGGCAGACAGAGGGACGCATGGACGGACGGATGAATAGACGAACGCACAGACAAAAATAAGAAAAATAAAAATAAAATGAGTAGGAAGCAAAATTTACTAAAGCGAGATGAATAAAAATAGAAAAAGACCGGGATAAACGACAAAGGATAAAAGGGAAGTAAAGGGAGAGGAACGACCTGGGACCGCGGTGCCTACGGGTACTGTGTCCCTTCTGACACAGCACCCGACTACTAATATGACGAAGGCAGTGCACAGTCGGTACTTCCAAGATGAAAGTTGATTTGGCCGGACTTGTGGCTGATAAACGGAAAACCAGATTACAGCAACGCACATTCGCGCTTATAGCGACGAACTGAGTGTCGGCCATCGATCAATTGACCAGCTCTGAAGCACGTCGGCATTTATACATATGCGGTCGACTATTGAAGTGTTATCGCTAGCACCCACTTGAGTTCTAGAAAGTTCTAACGTTCGTGTTGCACGCGTAATCGCATCGGAATGTTCTATGATTATCTAGATGGATCTAGGTCATTCGACACACTTGGCGCAAGGCACTACACAGTGTAACGGGACGATCAATAAAGAAAAAAAGTATAACAGGACAATAACGAAACTTTTGGAAAAAATCTGGCACTATACTGTACATTGCACCTTACGCTGTTGGTTAAAATGCTCTAATTATATAAATTATAGAAGCACTGCACACGCGTTTCACGAGAACTGTTTTGTGGGTGTGCGCCAGAATAACAAGGATCATCATCATCATCATTAGAAATTTTATTGGGCCCTTCAGCGTAATAGGGATGTGTGCCACGTTGCCAAGCTTCTCTATGGTGTGCCTGGGTAACCGGGTGGCAAGGACACGCGCATTTGGATCATGCGCACGCGCGTTTAGACTCTACCTTGCCAAGATACTTTCCTTGGCAGAAATATGTTTTTCTCTCTTTCTGTACGCCTGCCGTACCATCTCTCTTTGTACTCGTTAGGTCACTTCAATTTGGCTTGCACTGTCTGCACTAGTTCTGAAAAGTGTCACAGCACGCGGCGTGTATCGATGGCGTTGTTTACCAAAACACTGCCGCGATGGCTGTCTTCATGCCATAAAAACTGAAACGAGTTTGACTCAACTATTTTCGCAGGCGTTCCCTGAAGCCCACACAGTGTCGTCTGCTCCAATCTTGGGGGGACGAAGGGGCGCACGCCATGCTGCACCTTTTTGCACCTCCTTTTGAGCAAGTGCAGGCCGGCCGAGAACTCGTGCAGCACTACCCTTGTGTCGCGACAAAACGAGGAAGCCAGGGCAGAGCTTGCGCGGGGCACCAGCAAATCGAGGAGAAATGTGCTGCACCCGTTGAACTGGTGCCGCCAGTGCAGGCAAATCGAAGTGACCTGTTCTCTCACCCATCAGAGTTATTGCATCTCGCGCCGGAAAAATTCGCACACCTATTTGGAGAGCGAATCGGAAGATGATGACGATGACGACGAAGAAGAAGAGAACGAATCGCGTGCCAGCATCATCATTATCATCACCATATATTATTAATATTATTATTATTATTAATATTATTATTCTTATTATTTTCTACCTATGACACGTGGTCGATTTCAACTTGATAAACTGTGCTGTAATACTAAATACCATTGATTATACACGCAAATTTCGATTAGCAATTTTGGCGACGCTTTCACTCACATTACAGATTGCACTGTTGAATAAAATGCTCTAATTGAAACAAAAAGAGAAAGAAGAAGCACTGCACACACGCGGTGTACGAGAACAGAACGCAAAGAATTAAGAATTCGAACACAGCGGGATCTTTTAGCCCGTGATGGAATCTAGAATGTGTCAGGGGGTATAGAAAGCAAAAAGCAGCTTGGAAAAAGCTGTTAATTAACCAATGCCCCAAACATTGGAGTGATTATAAATTTATAGCCACCGATTTTAAGCGTCTATTGCGCAAAGCAAAGGAAGACTATGATATAAATAAATTTAATGATCTGTTTAAGTCTAAAATAAGAAAATGCTTTTCAGGTTTTTACGTGCGAGAAAAATGAATCCACAGCCAGAAAGCAGTCATTCCAACATTATGTCTCCTCGCGAACTCTCTGAATTCATGGAAAATATTGCTAAAGGCTTGCAAATCAGGTTTACGACAATTATGCCACCAAAGTCCGTGGTGAAATTAAGGGTGGACTGTGATTTCCAGGAGCTATCTTTAGCTGAACTGGTGGATGTAATGAAGAGCTTACCGCCCGCTGCTCCCGGACCTGATGGGGTGACCTCTACAATGATTAAAGTGCTATACGAAATATTGCCACATGAAATCCATAGTATAGTTAATTATTCACTGAAAAATTTTTGCATTCTGGCCGATTGGAAGCTTTCCAAAATAATTCCGATACTTAAGAAACAGGGAATGGAGTTTACTCTGGATAAAATAAGGCCTATTTCATTGACATCTAACCTGATCAAGGTTGTAGAGAGAGTCCTAAATGCCCGTATAATAAACTACATCAATGAACATACAATACTAAACCCCAGACAAATTGGCTTTAGATCGGGATACTCCATTTGGTGTGCACATGTGGATTTCGAAAGTCGCATACAGCTGGCTCGGCATCGCCGCGAATACTGTGCACTAGTCACTCTAGACTTAGCTAAAGCGTACGACAAAGTGGAATATCCTATCCTAATCCAGCAGATGCAAGACTATCGCTTTCCAAATTATATAACAGCATGGATTACAGAGTTTGTGAAAGACAGAATTTTATGGCTTCTTGGTTAAATGCTTTTCTGAAAAGTATAAGCAGACACGAGGTGTACCTCAGGGCTCAGTATTATCCCCGGTGTTATTCAACATATTACTGAGTTCCATTCCAACTCATAAGGATATCCAAATTTACGTATATGCAGATGAAATTGCTTTCTTCGCAACAAACAGTGATCTGCACTCATTGTATCAGGCATTACAGAATTACATGAACATGCTAGAAGGATGGCTTGACAATATCCATATGTCATTGAACGTCAAAAAAAGTGCGCTTTTGCCATTCTCTTTTAAGGATCGTGTCAACATTTCCCTGTTGTATCGTACCGAGCTCATTCTCCAGATCGATTTCCTGAAATACCTAGGCATCGTATATAATAGGACGCTAAATTGGAAAAGCCATATAGACGAGGTTGGCTGTAAAGCGCCACGTGCCTTGGGGTGGTTACGCCAATTGGGAAACAGAAAAATAGGATTGCGTAGGAGTTCATTGATAATAATTTACAAGATGTATGTGCGGCCTATTACAGACAGATATCGGGTGTGTATTATTTTCAGGCAGCGCGGCTTACAAGATGAGACAATTAATATTATTAGAAAGAGAAGCTTTGCGCTTGTGTCTTGCACTCCCAAACTTTATGGCAAATAATGTTTTGTATGTGGAAGCACGCCTTCCACCTTTGTTAACTCGGTTTAGAGTACTTACCGTTCAAACTTTCTTAAAAATATACAATTCGCCTCTGCGACAAGCTTCATACGCTTTGATTCAAGAACCAACCGCATTCTTTGGAACACAGTGGTCCAGACTACACTCCCCTCAGATTAGGTTCGTCCAAGCGTCGATAGAACCTCTCAATGCAAATATTTATCAGATTTGCATAACGAAGGCACCTAATTCAAAACTTGTAATTAAATTTGATGATATTTTCCCCTCTAATGTGAAACAACTGCCCCTTCAATATTTAAATGTTCGGTTAAAAGATTACTTGACTCATCTGTCCATAAACAACATCATTGCGACGGATGCATCCGTATTGAACGAAAAGGCTGGAATAGGCATCTTCTGTACTTCTCTCTACTAGCATTTTTCAGTTCGATTACCAGATTACACGCCTATATTCATCGCTGAATTCTTGGCTATAATTCTAGCGCTCCGTAAACTTCCTGCAAGCGAATCAGAAGCGGTCATACTTACCGATTCTCTGTCAGTATGCACTGCACTATCTACAGCAAAACATTTGACCTTATTGAGTATGATTAGCAGTTTATTACCAGAAAACCTGAAAAAAATTTCACTTGCTATGGATACCCGGCCACTGCGGGATTTATCCAATCGAGATGGCAGACTCGTTAGCCAAAGCATCTTTAAGCGGACCACTCTTACCTATTTTACCTGATTTCGCCTACGTAACAGCACTCAAATATAGAAAGGCTTGTTTGAACAAAGAAAATAGAAAAATTATCATTGGATAAAGTCAGAGACTTCGTACATCTAAGATATTGCTGGAACAAACAGTGGTGTGTATCTCAGCAGTTAGAAATTACAATCACCAGATTACGATGCAGAATTCCGCATCTGAATTACTACCTACATAAAGCTGGACTAACAGCATCTCCATTGTGTCTCTTTTGCAAGGAATCGGAATCAATAGATCATTTCTTTTTATCCTGTCAACGTTATGCTTATCAAAAAAAAAGATACCTGGTCGAACCAATTGAGAAGCTAGCTTTAAAAATAAACGTGGAACTAATTTTATCCTTCAGAGGGATTACATTAGGTTATAGCCACAGGAAGGTTTTCTCTGCTGTGTGCGAGTACATAAGGGCAACAAAGAGATTACCCTCTTAGCCTATTATTATTTACGGCTACGAGACTACCTGAATGCCTGAATTAGCACACTTGATGATCCTGCCGCCCGGTTCTTGGCCGATTCCCCTTTATGCGCAAGTGCCAGCAAAGCTGAAGGTTCATCATCATCATTAAGAATTTCATTTGGCCTGTCAGCGTGGATCTGTGCCACAGTGCCAAGATTCAGCTCCAGTCTGCTCTGCTCAGCCAGTTGCAGTGGCTCAATCCAGCTGGCTGTTCAACCCGGACATTCGCCACTGTTCCACCAAAACCGTCCTCGGGTGCCCACTTGCCTGTGAGCGGCAACGCTGAGGAGCACACCGAGCTCTTCTGGATCAAAGGCTGACGTGATATCAAGACCCGCAGACACCACCCCATGGCAAAAAAACGGGTGGGGGCCAACCACGGTTCCCCAGAGGTCGGGCGAGCGAAGCGCCAGGCTGCTGCTGACGACAATGCCACTGGTCCTTCCAACGAAGCTCCGACAGGCAAACGTCCACGCGGTCGACCACCCAGGGGCCTGCCGGTGATGCCGCTAACTCCTAAGCCAATCGCTGCAGCGGCGGCTGGAAAGTTGCGGAAGGCAACGCAGCCCGCGAATCAGAACCCTTCCACCAGCGAGGCAGCCGCGACTAAAGACCCGAGAGTGAGCCGCAGGAAGCGCTCCAGAAGCTCCTCCCCGTGTAGCACCACGACGCGGGGAGCGAGGCTCAATAACGTCGCAGCGCCAAGAAAAAGTTGAGCCGTAAAGGTCGAGGCGTTCGCCGTCGCGGACGCGTGCGTAAGGTCCCAAGCAGTGCTCGGCCACGCGGTCGGAACAAACCCAAGGAAGACAGGCACAGCAAGAACAACCACCGTTCAGGAGCTCGACTGAGTGTGCGCTGGAAGAGCGGCAAGAAGCGTCGCCACGCCCACAGTCGTGCGTCCGAGGGCCATGCCGGGAGGTGTGTGAAGGCAAGCAGGGCTCCGAACAGCGCAGGCGATGGTCGGTCAGACTTGCAACTGCCTGAAGAGAAAGTATATGAAAGTCGAAGCGGTTCTTAGATTCGAGGCTTAATTTATGACTGATGCCTAGAGTATAGCTAAGCGAAATGAACGATTTGCATTTCTTTCCTACACGTTGTCAGATAAAGTGGCCCCTATAAACCCCAATTATTGCCTAATGTGCGCAGTGATGTTGTTTATTCGCTGCTGAAATTGCACGGAAGATGCGATTATTATTATACTCCACCAGTTTAGATTCATTTGCTCAACCTGAAATCTCACAATCCAGATTTTTCAATTATTTATTAGCAGATTCTGCGTAAAAGATAAGAATAAGAAACATGCGAAAAGAAGGTGACTGTGGTGTAATGCTTTTATTTAGCAAAACAAACGAACGGTAAAGATACCTACAAACGTGTCCGCAGAAGAGACATCAATCTTAGATGCAACTGCTTGTTTACATTTGCGTAACAATGTCCCCAGAAACATGGGAATTTCAGAAGTGGTAAGCTGATGCAGCGCTTCTGTACATGAGCATGGTAGTCCTGGACAGCATTACCTATATATACTCCGACTTCAGTAGAGGGCGCTTAAGTATAACTGACGTTTATAAGGCTTGCGACTGTATTAATGGAGTACACGTGTAATTTTCATAAATTCAGATGAGCAGCCATGCAACAAGAATCTACGTTTAACTAGCGTTACACCTGCATCTAATGGAACTTTTTACAATGCAGTTTCGAAACCTCGTGTGGCAGAATACTTCATTGGCACGCAGAATGCTCAAGTTCAATTTCTGCTAAGACTATAACTTTCGTTAAATTCAAAACTTTTCTAGGCGTATTGCAAGAGCCTTATCGTGTCCACGTATATAATATTAGGAAATTCGTCGTGAATGATAAAAATGGCGAACATTGAAACAGTTCAAGACACTGTCGGCGAGTTCTGCATAGCTAATATTGTCTTTTCTGTTCCTTGTTTCCTCTTCTGAACCGATTTGGCCAGCCCTACGCAGGATGTCACACTAACAAGTCCAGCAACTGACTAACTTGGAGTCTTTTTCTATATCATTCTCAAAATTGTTTCCCTCGCCTTCAGGCTTCTCTCGCTTTCTATCTATTTCTCCCCTTCTCATCCCTTCTTTCTAACTGTTCCTCTATGTCCATTTTATTCTTTCCCTTCTTTCGTTCTCCCACCTCCCTTTTTCTCCTCCGCACTCTAATTTATTTTACTAACCACGTGTCTACACTACACAATACAAAGATATATGCTATGTCTCGGTAGTGTGCCAGGCAACGGAGTCATGAGGACACTCGCCTTCAAATTGTGGGTACGCGAGTTGGAATTACGCCTTGCTAGGATACTCTTCTGGCGAAAATTTCTCTTTCTAGTCATATTTCGGCTTTCCCCCTCTCTTTTTCTAAACTGGTTCTCTCACCCATCAGAGTTATTGAATCTCGCGCTGGAAAATTGGTGGGCGTGTTCTGAGAGCGGATCAGGAAACGGATGATGAAAAAGACAACGAAGAAGGCGCGCGCCTGCATATCATGATGAAGAGAGCTTTGTATCTGCGACACATTGCAAACTACGATAGTAAAATATTTGCTATAATAGATACCGTCTAATATATTAATAACACTATTTATGAGCAACCTTGGTAATGCTCTTACTTACATTAGAGATGGCGCTCTTCAAATAAATGCACTAGTTATATCTGGGAGACGAGGAAGAGTTATTGCACGCATGCGGTGCTCGTGAAGCGAACGCCATCCATTGAGAATTCGATTTGGCTTGTTGGTGTAAATGTTTGGCACGGTGCCAAGGTCTGCTCTGCTCTGCTCGGCCAGTGGCAGGGACTCAGGCCAACTGGCTGCTAAATCCGGGCTTTCGCTGCTGTCCCACAGAAGACGTCCTCGGTAGCCCACCTGCCGGCCAGCGGCAACTCTCAAGAGCACGGCGAGCACTTCAAGATCGAGGGCAGACGTAAGATCGAGAGCTGGAGACACGACATCTTGGTGAAGAAACGAGCAGAGGCCACCCACGGTGCGCCGACAATCGGGAGAGCGAAACACTAGGCTGCTCCTGACGACAATGCCGCTGACCCTTCCGACGAGGCTTCGACATTCAAGCGCACAGGTGGTCGACCACAAATGGGCGTGTCGTTGGAGCCGATAGCACGCATCACTTCCACGGCCGCTGGAGTGTTGCGAAAATCAACGGACGCAACACAGCCCGCGATTGTGAAGATGTCCACCATCAAGGCAGCCGCATTATTAAAGCCACGAGGGTAAGCTCCTCACCGACCAGCACCAACGACACAGGATGCGAGGCTCTTAATCGTCGCAGCGCCATGAGGAAGAAGAGCCGCGCAGGTCCAGGTGCTTGTCCCGCAGTGGACGTAGCAGTCGCGCTCGTGAAGCTCCAAGTCGCGTAAGCTCGGCTACGAGGTCGGAAGAAAGCCGCGGAAGAAAGATAAGGCCCACCAAGAGCCTTTTCCATGCTTAGCCAAGAAGCTCTTTATCGTCTACAAGCGCGCAATAGAAGCGTGGCTAGAAGCTTCGCCACGCCCATAGTCTTGCACCCTGGAAGCCAGGTAGAAAGGGGCGTGTTGGCGAGGAAGGGTCCGGGCAGCGTTTCAACTGATATGGGAGGTTTACGAGTGTCGGTGAAACTTCCAAGAGCTTGAAGAGGCAGCAGGAGGCAACTGAAAGATTTGAATTATAGCTTCAGTAGGACTGATCAAGCTACGCCTAGAGCAGCATTCGGCAAAATGAACTATTTGTATTTACCTCCAACCATGTATTTACCTCCACCATTTTTTAGATAAAGTGGCCCTGTATGGTCCAACTGTTGTCTAAAGGGCGCTATAAATGATGTTGGGCTGACGTGACAAAGCGTAACCTTTGTCACGTCAGCTCCAGATCATTTTATTGCAGAAATGCTGGTTTGTATATGAAATTTACATAGGGCGACATAGTCTGATATATATAAGGTAAATATCCTATAGGCTATGTGAGAAATTGTATATGAAGTAATACGTAAAAAAGTTTTCAGAAACGTTCCAAGATCGTACAGAGAAAGTGGGTAGCGGGCCTTAAAGGGGCCCTGCAACACATTTAGAGCATGGTCGGAAAACGCTGCCGATCAGTAGTAGAGGCTCCCGACAACACGTGAGCCAAATATTATAGCACAACACGCGGCCTGGAATTCACAATACATTATCTAAGTCGGCTTAAAATTACTTTCTCTTCTCTCGACGAATCATGCAATAAGCCCAAAAATTACACGTAGCAAGCCTATCTGGCAGCCATTGGCTGATTGGAACACGGCTCGCTCGCTCGTTACAGAGATCGCCGCGAGATGCCGCATCTAGTACACGCGTGCGCTTGTGATCACACTGAAATAGCCATGCATTCGATGAAAAAAAAAGTGAAAAGTGCTCAAGGTCACAGAGCGCGCGTGACGTTTCCATCTGGCCCTGCCATTCCTACCTGCTTAGCTTCCAGCGCTATCGTCGGGACGAGAGAAGAGAGAATGCGATTGCAGCGTGTGATAAATCTTGTAACTCCTCTCGTATTGGACGGATTTTAAAATTTTTGCGGCTTTGAATTTGTGAGGCGATAAGCTCTTCCAGTGAATTCATTCTCTGGTTACTTGAAAAAGGGTTCCAGGGCCCCTTTAAGGGGCCATCCTGTATAATAAATTAGGGGACCTTAAAGCTTCCCCTTTAATATTTGAACGCGATAGCGATATTCTGTTGGTAGTGTGTACTTCAAATGCTTAGTGCATGAAACCTTTTCAAACTTGCTATGCACCCACCACGTAGCCTTAAAGAGACAGGTGTACTTTGTAGTGGTTTACCGGCTTTAAACCACGAAGTCGATATAATAATCACATCTTCTGACGCGTTAAATCTAGGTGGGCACCCTCCATACAGGATCACACTGGCATCAGCCGCGCTCGGAGCCTGCTCGACAAAGGCCCGTTGGCCGTCAGGTCCCAGCAGCAGAGCAGGGCTGTCTAAAGCATAGCAACGACCTTGAAGCAACCTGGTAACAAAGTCAAAGCAACCAGATTATTCAGTCTTTAAAACCGCCCAGTTTCACTGTTTCAAACCTTTCACGAGTTAGTGAGAGTTTCATCTTTTTTTTTTCTTTGCTATTAGGAGCTATTTATATACTGATTGTACTCCACGTTTATGATGAGCCCTCCTCTAGGGTATTACCCTCCGAAAGGTATTTTAAGGATATTTATCCAATATTGAAAATGCCCTTAGGTGGGGTATGGAAAATATTTTTAGGATTATCATCCTAGGTAAAAAATAAACACAAATGGCGCATCACAAAACATCGATACTGAACTGCACCTCTTAATTTCTATTAATATAGGTCTGGCCAGGTGTCATATACCGTTTGCTTTTACTGTCAAGGGTCAGAAAGCATCGACCATTTTTTTAGCCATTTACTGACATTTCACAGTGTATGAGAATAAACACCTACAAACTATATTCAGGAAATTAAACAATACCCTGAATTCTGAAAAAAAATGCTTTCCCTTAGAGGGTTCTTCTCTTTGCCTCGGCTACAGGAGCGTCTGGGAAGCAGTTTGTGAATTTTTCAGAGACACAAGAAGGTTTAATTGTGAAATTTTCTTTCCTTTTTTTCTTTTTTTCAACTAATGAAATTCTAGCTTTTGGGATTATCATTCATTTATTCCTTTCAACTATTAGTTGTTCGCCTACTTTATTTTTAACTCACCTTAGGATTAACCAATACTAAATTCCCTAGATGACAGAATAGTTAATTTTTCTCCATCAAAATTTCAATTTTGTTTGTCCCCATTACAATAACCGCTGGTTTCATGGCCAGTCACCCATATTGGGTATGATCTAAGGCATATAAGATTAAGCAAGGAAGCAAACAAACAATCGGCAGATCGCGAAAGATGATGTTAGTAAACATTATCTTGCTGAAACAGTTTTACGATAGTGAACGCTTTATTTTGCGCAGACTGCATCGAACATGTCAACAACTGATAGCTGAATTCAGCGAACGACTCATTGGAAGCATTTTCTGTTGCACTTTTGCGAAGTGTAAGAAGTCACTGATGTAGCAGTCGTCGAGCATGCGTTGTATTACCACAGATCGGTGACACCAAGCTATAGAGTCATTCGCTGTACAATATATAGGTTGCTTAAAGTAGTTCACGGTCGTTTAGCAGCAAAGTTACAGAATGCGTCAATCACAATGAAATCATAAAAGTTCTTCACAAACGTCAATCGCTTGACAAAAAACGTCAAAAATTACAACTGATAGAGGGGCCGCAGGTAGAAGTGACACTGCAGCTCTTGTACCAGTACTTCCCATCCTTCTACGGCAGTTCAATAGCGCCAATCAAGATAATTTTGAATGTGTTCACAGAACATTTACTAGCAACGTTCGTCTTGCATCTCTCGATAAAAGAACTTGCGAGAGCTGGAAAACGATCTACAAGTGTTCATTTCTTCGGTAAGACTCGTATTCTGAATAAGGTTGGGTCTTTGACGAAGGTTTCTATGAAAGCATCATTTAAGTGAATGTGAATAGTTTGGTCGTGTTTGGAAGTGCCTGCCTGGCTGCTCGAAAATTATGTCTACTCAAAACTCTTGCCTAAAACAATGATATAATTTTCCCCCTTTCTGTAAATATGTGCGGTGCAGTGCACAATTCATATTACGCGTAATATACACAGATATAACCAGAACTGCTTCAATATGTACAGACAGGCGTTGTTAAATGCATTTTTCTCCCTCCTCGTCCGCATGTTTTTCTTTGTTTGCTGTTGACGCTCATCCAGGTTGGCGCATCTGTGCGTATAGCAGCCGAAAGCGGAATCAAATGCATCGAAATAAGTTCAGTCACCATCAAAAGTTTATGCAGCATGAGCAACCAGAAAAAAAAAGTGACTAATTTCTCTGTTTCGGCAACTGCAGCCTCGATTTTAGATTTCACGCTTCTTCTAAAGCATCCAGGCGTTAAAGCGCAGTTTCACCGAATACAATCCCAAACTGCTGCAAAATTACAGTTTTTCTCTCCATACCTTTGAAGCCGACTGCCGATCAACTCTTGAACGAACACTGTCTCGAAAAAAGAGTAAAATGCCTGTCATAGCGCTTCAATTTTCCAACGAGGCTCGTCTTGCCCAAGAAAAAGGAATTGACAAAGAGCTCGTTTTTTTCACGTTTGCAACAAAACGATACCAACATACAATTAAGCAAACTATCGAGTATTTAACGTTTTTTTGTTTTTTTTTCTAAATATCTGCTTTTGCTCTCTCCACTATAGCCTATAGATGGCGTACTTTTTTGGTAATAAGTACGTTAATGAGGTACATCGGCATGACCGGTCTAAAGCATTGATTTCGTGAGGCTCCCCACGTGACCACATTAAGTTGAAGCGCAACCGTGAAACAAAATTCCCAGGCCTGCATTTCCAGAATACGCAGCACAGTCACAGTGAAAGCTGGAACAGCGTCCTTTCCAGAGCCCCTTGTGTAGGCTATCTTGGGGCAACGAATGCATGTAAATCTGCGATGTATCGACTATATTCGCCATAAACCACCGTAACGTTCAGAAAGTGTGGAAGCACCAAATATGTCATTGTCTTTTCTCTGCGCATAAGTGAGGTATAACCGTTTCCCACATGTAAGGCAATTCGCGCATTTTGTGCTGTGGTTGATGAGTGAGGAAATGCGACTTAGGTTGTGAAGAATTATGGCTGAGCATTGAATGACCCACTCGATGCGCAGTTCACATTGTGTGACACACGGTTGTAATTTTGCTCTTCCGCGATGATATATTATATATGTTAACACAGTTCCTTGCCCGACATATTGCGCGAAATTTGAAAAAATGAAACCAGAAAGATATTTCAAAGAGCGTCGGCTTGTCAATCAAGCATAGGCTCCTTAACAGCGGGCGAGACTCTGTGCCCTCAACATCGCTTCTCAATACCGAGCCATAAAGTCAACCTAGGTGACAGATGCCACCGGTGGCCTCTTACTTTTTGCCACCACCCACCTATCCAATGGTAAGCAGCCACTCCATGCTCTCGGCCATGACTCAGGTGGCAGTATTTTATTATATTACAGTGAAATCTGCATCGAGATCACAACAAGAGCAGATTTAAGTGCCGTAGCTGTATACATGCCGCTGCCAACGCTGGTGTCCGTAACCACGAGCGCTATCACTAGAAATAGAAAAAACCTAGTCAGAAAATTTTCTAGGAATGGATCGTATTTGCAACTAGGACCTGAGCGTCGCCGTAGCATATTCTCAGAAACACGCTGGTTCTTGAAACTCCTTCGCTAAAACACGATACATGCAGGTGTCACAACACGGTTACGCAGACCGGCGGTGATGGGCAATTATACCCCAATTCCACTGCCGTTGTGATCTGAAACAGCTTTTGCTGCAAAACAGTATTTCCGAATCAGCGTTCAGACTTTGCTCACTTTAGAGATTGGTACAGAGATGTTGATTTCCCACAGAAATGACGCCGTATATGGGATATGGGAAAGGGCTTTATTTTCAATGGCAGTATCTTCTGACAGTGCGCACGAACCGACTCACTGACAATGCGTGCTTCTCTCCCCCCCCCCCTCACCCCGGCTCTTACATTCTTAGAAGCACTTTTTGTGGAGCTAGTTGGTACATCATAATGAGGGGAAAATTCGTGCTTCTCTATGCGTTCTTAATGTGCTGAAATGGGTGTCTGAAAATTTGTCTCATTTTGTTTTTACGTTCCTCTTTGATCCTGAACTTGCAGGACGAAAATCGGCGACTAGCTGCTTGAGATGAGGTTGAGACCCCTGTTTAGAGCAACGGACACGTTATCGGAATGTTGTGTGAACCGGCAGGAAGTAGTCGTTTCGGCAACATTATTTACTGTTGTAGCGTAGTTACCATAGTATAGTTAAAGGCTACTGATAATGCCCTTGTATACTTTCGTGGTCTTCACTCTCTGCTAGATAACCGACGTGACGGCCTTATGCTGATGCTTATGGCGCACCAACAAATGCAGCGGCTGCATTTCAATGCATATAGGCGTGGTGCTGCTGGCCCGTGTACTGATACTTAGGAGCAATTCAAAGGACACTAATGGAGATGGTAGAAATTTTCGGACCTTTCCCCCAAGGCATCAGCCATAATCGTATCGTGGTTTCAGGACGCGAAACCACAACACTCGTTTTAAATGTTGTCCATTGGTTTCATCTGGTTGTCTTGCAGATGAATGTACATACGTCGTAGACTCGTTAGTAAAGACGTATTGTTCTTGGCTGCCGCTCCAGACGATTTCATTTTAGTCAGGCGATGCTTTTCAACGGCATGACTTCGGTGGTGGACTGCGCGGCGCAAAGACCTTCGAGGCGTCTGGAATCCGTCGAGCTGATTGTGAAGTTCAACAAGTGTGACAGGTGGCAGTACGAGCTATTGACTGGCTGCGTCAGGTAGGTCCCGTCACGTGCTGCTCTGAGAAAACATGCAAAATGAACTCTACTCGTGGTACTATCACAATTGCACGAACGTAGACCTACCTCCACTCCAAATGCGTAGACCTACCTCCACACGTGGCATATATCTTGCACCCTCAACGTCACTCTTACAGGGCCCCTGACCCTGAATTCAGAAACTCGAGATGCTCGCGTTGTTTGAGAGTCCTGCACGCGGGGCACTTCTGACCGATCATACACGACGGTTGTTGCCTATATTTTAGATCGGTTTTAAAATAGGAGTGAGTGCTAACCCGAGTATGCAGGTCCAACCGACATACTCGGCGGTTTGGCGCAGACAGGAGCCCCACGTGACGTTTCAGATGTCGGGCAGTGATTGCCGACGTCAGAGAGCATGTGGGGGGTGCGCACGACATACCCCGAATGGTTCCCCAGCGAGGACTATTGTTCATTACCCCTCTTAGATACCTACTGTTTGTGGCCTCTCTGAGAATTGTTCTCAATTAGCATTTATTGTACGAAGTTTTAGAACATTTCTGTTCAATGTCGCCAATACTAGACGCAAAGCTACAAATTACTGTAAGAATGTCCCAAAGAAACGTCGCAATCACCAGTCCCTTAAGCCCAGAAGCCCTGTTTTGCATGCTAGCGAGTTAGCAGCGGTGGTCGCGGCGTTGAGCGGCCGCGCGACGCACTGACCGGTACGGAAGTTTGCACTTGGCGGCGCCGCAATGATTTGGAGTTGCGGTTAGCTCCCGTCCCGCGGGTCTCCTCTTGTGAGTTGGCCTTTCATAACACGCTTGTGCGTGGCTTGGGCTGCGAGTTGCACAAGCTTTCTGCTTCGGTGCTCGATTTTCGGCCGCCGCTCGCACGTCACTCTTTGTTTCAGCGGCCTATACTTGTAACCATGTATCAGCGCTTTCACCCAGGATCTTAAAGTTCTTTGTTGCAGTTGCCTTTAGTGTTTTATAGCCATACTTTGGTTGTTCTCTGCCGGTATTTTTGTCCGTTCTGCCGTTCAAGCCCATTGAGGCTTTGCCAGGCCAATCTTGTATTGCACTCTTGGTCCCTCAAAATGTCAATAAATGATTGCATAACTATTATTATTATTAATATTATTAATATTATTATTACTATTATTATTATTCCTCAAGCTCGAACACAGCACGAGTCCGCGTTTTCGGGTTTGCGTGGTTGGCGACGACCGACACATCCGAGCAGTCGTGGACAACCATCTGGACTTAATGAACTTGCCGGCATTAAAAGAAGTCGGCAAGATCCCTGCTGTGGCCAGAGTTACCGGTACGTCAACGCTGTTATAGTACAGTAAAGAAAGTAACAGCCTTTCAATATAAAGAAATGCAGATGTTATACACGTACAACATTGCAATCATATAACGGATCGACCTCGAAAATACTTAAGTATAGGGCCATCCGCTAACGCACCTGGATCACTCTACAAAACGCCGGCGGCCGCTCAAGAAGCCGAAGTGGTTTCCATGCTGTAAGTGTTCCCAATTTATTGTTTTTGCTTCGTTAATATTATTGTGGATATGAATATTTTCGGTATAATTAGTATTTAAATCGTGAGTTCGGCTGTTTCTTTCACGTTACTACGCTCGTTAGCATTCTGATTATGTTGTGTGCATTTTTAATTCGTATTAACCTGAATGCCATGGGCTGGGGAGGGTGAGGGGTCACTTAAGCAGCAACTATATATGAACCTTGACTCCGAGGGCGTGGTCACGATCGCTGGCGAGCCATCTGGATAGCCAGCCATTAACGAGGCCCCGCCACGGTTGTCAATTGGCTAAGGGACTCGGCTGCTGACCCGCATGTCGCGGAATGAAACCCCGGCTGTGGCGGCTGCATTTGGGATGAAGGCGGAAATGTAGGCCCGTGTACTTATTTTTAGGTGCACGTGAAAGAACCCCAGGTGGTCGAAATTTCCGAAGCCCTCCACCACGGCGTCTCTCATAATCATATGGTGGTTTTGGGACCTTAAACCTCACATATCAATCAGCCATCAACGAGTTGCTCGTACACCCTTGTACGTGCTCCGCTCTCAACACGAAAAGAATGTGCGGAAAGAGCATCGCTTCCTGAAGCGGCGTTATACTCACTTACACCTGCATTCTGTTGAACTGCGCGCGATGGGATCCAAAAGAGGTAGCATCCAGCCTAACTTCGTTTAACATTACAGTTTGATATCGCGTTCACTGCTTCGCCCTTGAGGTGTAACCATACGACTTTTCCGTGAATGGGACAGTAGCACACCAACTTTGCCAGCGCATCGTGAGGAATGCGATGTGGTATAGCGCTTACGTGAAGCCCGTTATGGCCTGGTGCAGCGGCAAATACCGTGCAGTGGCACTGCACCGTATTTATACGAACACAGTAGACAAAGCACCCGGCCATATTTTCGCACTCGATTATAGCCCAGAGGCGTAGCAATCAGTGGCGTCTGAAACGCGACGGCCTAGCGTTATTCAACGTGCGCCTAAATCAATGCACACGGTCATACGGCAATTTGCCTCCATAAACACTGACCCCCCCCCCCCCACGGACTGGATTCGATCGCACGACCTTCGGGGGAGCAGCCAAACATTAGATCACCGTGGCAGGTAACTAAAAGCAGCTTCTTACTGTTCCTTCCAGTAGCGTCTCCAGAATTTTTTTCAAGAGGGGATGGGGGAGGAGGGCCAGTTGTGCAGCCATGCTTTTTATACGATTTGTGCGCGTGGAAAAATAACAGAAGCGTCGCTAGAATTTTTCTTGTTTGTGTCGATGGGATTCAACCATACTTAATGAATGTTCGTGGATGTGTATGGATGCGTGTGTGTATATGTACGCAAGCGAAATTGAAAAATTCTGGGCTGTTGAACCTCCCACAACCACGTCTTGGCTAAGCCCATGGTTTGTACGCATGCAAAATTCAAAATTATCAAGAGGAAGGGGGTTATCGCTTTCACTGGCTGCGCCAATGGTTGCTGCTGAGTTGTTGGCCCAATGTTGCTCCCGTATTAACTGCATGACGAATTGCACGAAGGAATACAGCGTTTATAAAATATACTCATTCACTGCAACGTACCTGTGACTCGAAGGCCAAGTAAGAGGAAGATACAGCATACTTTGACGTCCGTCTTTACCTATTCCTAAACACATTGGTTACTATTCCGTAATAAACCTTTCATCCCAACGCTTTTGATCTTTCCGGCTACTAATATAGCACTAAAAGAAATGGCATGGCTAATTATGCATAAGATAAGCTTAGGTTTTGGCTTTTTCATTTCAAATCTAACCAACGGCGATTCTAAGCACACACACAGTTTACTTACAATCAATGTGGGCATGGCCTTGGACAAGGTCGTAGGCAGAAATCTGTTTCAAGTGGGGGGATGTGATGGGTGGTGCGCGTTCAAAGTGCGCGCCTTCGAAAAGTGCGCGTCACGGAAAAAAAAAACAAAAGGAGAAATACCAGAGTGCACGTGCGGTGCTGCTTAAACAAGAATGACGACGTTAAAGAGCGTCAAGCACGAGGATGCGTGGCAGGACGTGAAGTAAACAAAAGGTAAAACATCCAATGGGCAGCGAACACGGAGATTTCAAGGCCCAATGGCTTGACACCACGAAACAGTAGTATCTCCAATGAGAACGAGACAAGTGGGCCAGAGCTGAAGCAGGAGCCTGGGGAGACGAGAGCAAGGGGAATTCGAGGCAGGCAGTGCAAGCGGAAGGTCGTCACCGGACCGGGCGCTGAAGATGGGCCGTTGGGTTCCGGACCCGAGCCTACAGGACTTCCACCGGCCGGGACCTCCTGCTGTCGGGTTCCCGCTCCAAAGGACCGTGGCCATCCGGTCCTGAACTCCTTTCCAGAGCCTGCGGACTTCGGTTCCGGCAGGCGAGCTACAGCCGTCGGGCTCCGGGCCCGAGCTGTGCGCCCAGCTGCTTGACTAGGTCGACCCTAGTTCCCGGACGCGTCGCCACCAGCCTGCGTTCTCCCGTCTCCGACGTGTCCACGCTCCTCAAGCCGAAACCATCACGATTTGGTAGGGCTTTTCGACGTGTCGCCAGCAGCCAGCGTTCCCTCGTCCTCGTCCAGCCCACGCACTGACGCAGGAGTCACGGCGTTCCGGTTTCTCATCACCGCCGAAAACCAACTTGTGGGTGAGACTGCACCGATACTCTTGCGCTACTCCCATCACTCAGCCCCTTTCGAACGTTAGGTTTAGTTACTGACTTTGAACGTTTTTGTTGGGTGTTTACAGATGTGTTTCGTCATGTCCAGTCAACTGTTTATTAAGTGTTTTGTTTTGTGAGGAATCTTTGCCTTTTTTCTTTTCAATTAAACTTTTTGTGTGTTTCTTGGAAACCGAACGGCTTTGTCCTTATTAACAAAACTCTCTGAGGCTCAGCCCGGGAGAAAAACAAATCAGCAACAAGAACCCTGCATCACAAATTGGCGTCCGCGACAGGACAAAGTCGTTTGTTTTTCCAGTAGATTTTTTTGACGCGGTTAACACGATGACGAACACGTGGGAGTTAATTGAGTTGGCGGATAAAATGGGACTGACGGGAGCGGAGTTTAGAGTATGGTACGAGGAGCGGATGGAGAGGGAGCGTGAGCAACGGGCTGCAGAACGAAAGGCGGCGAAGGAAAAGCTTGAATTGGTGCTTAGAGCTAAGAAGGAGGAGCTAGAGCGCGTAACGCGTGAAAATAAAGTGTTGCTAGAGCGTCAGACACGCATACTGAAGCAGCAGCTCCAATTAGAGAGGGTGGACTTCGAGCGGCGACTCGAGCTTGCGATGGCGAAAAGGGGGCAGCTGGCGATGCAGAAGGTCGAGCAAGCGGTGAATGTTTGCTCCGATAGCAGCGTTTGCTGGAGGGAAGTCGATTCCTGCAAGGTTGGCCTCGAGCCTCGCGACAGCCTTACTTCGGAGCGAGAAGCTCAGATAGAGGAAGGCAGAGAGGTGGACAGCCAAGAAGGCAGGAGTCATGAGGAGTTTGTTGAAGCGACGGAAAGCTTCTCTGGCTGGGAACATATTACTTCCGTTAGCTGCTTGGGGACCTCTGAGAGGCCAAGCACCTATGAAGAAGAGCGCCTGGATATGGGCGACCTAGAAGCTGTGGAAAATGTGGTGGAGCAAAGCTTCGATAGCAGGGAACAAAGAAGTTCCATTCAGAATGAGGTGTGTATCAGAACGTCTCAAAGGCCGAGCACATTTCGGGAAGGGGTAGGGCTACCTCTCAATAGCTCCATGGAAGGAGCGCTAGAACGTCATTGGGAAGATGGCAGCGAATGCCATGAAGGCTCTGATATAGTGGCCACTGATTGTTTTGTACCGACAGAGGTAGCAGCAGGCACCACGTCAATGGTCCTAGACCATACGTATATCTCACTCAGAGAGAGAGGGGATTCTAGTTCACAGGATAGCGTAACTGCTATTTGTCCGAGAAAACACGATGGGAGTGCTGAAGCACTCTTCAAAATAAACAGTATCGAATCGGAGGTGGGCTCGATAGTAGGTATGGAGAATGCCAGACAGGGTCTTGAACCTGAGAACGTGATTGGTTTTGAACCTATAATTAAGTCCACTCAAGATGAGCTGTATAATGACCGAGCACAACGGCATCCCTTCTCAAGAATCCAGGAACCTCACACGCTTGTCGGAGCGTTTGGGCTTGCTGAGGGCACCCCGAGCTTGTGTTCATTAGATGGTGAACTAAAAGAAAGCATTTGTGTGAGAGATTGTAGCATTTGGACATTCGTGTCTCAGTGCGTTTCGTGTCGACGCCGACGGCTCGAGACCGCGCCCTGTTCCTCTGTGACCGGTAAGCGTTCATGTGGCCGGCGGGGGCGCAGACACGCGTTTCAGCGAAAGTGCATAAAAGCATGTTTGCCACAGTTACTTTCGAAACGTGCGAGAAGGGCAGTGCGTCTGGTTTGGGACGCGATAACCTGAGTGTAGGGTTAGAAAACCGGTAGCTCTTTCTGGACTTCGACTTTTAGATGCGGACACAAGTAGCTTTGTCCATAGTCGATTTTGTAGTAAAAAGGTTTATTCCGGGTTTCAGAACTTTTAAATGCAATTGGGTGAATCTAAAGTTTAAGTGTGGACATTTGGACGATGTAGCGAACTGTAGCCCGGTGATGTGTTGAACTGCGTGGTGCAAATATGTGGTTTAATTGTGACGTAGTGCAGAACGCGCACTCATCGGCAGTTTTTTTTTTCTAAAAAAAAAAAAACTTGAATAAAAAGGGGGCGTATGTGATGGGTGGTGCGCGTTCAAAGTGCGCGCCTTCGAAAAGTGCGCGTCACGGAAAAAAAAAAAAAACAAAAGGAGAAATACCAGAGTGCACGTGCGGTGCTGCTTAAACAAGAATGACGACGTTAAAGAGCGTCAAGCACGAGGATGCGTGGCAGGACGTGAAGTAAACAAAAGGTAAAACATCCAATGGGCAGCGAACACGGAGATTTCAAGGCCCAATGGCTTGACACCACGAAACAGTAGTATCTCCAATGAGAACGAGACAAGTGGGCCAGAGCTGAAGCAGGAGCCTGGGGAGACGAGAGCAAGGGGAATTCGAGGCAGGCAGTGCAAGCGGAAGGTCGTCACCGGACCGGGCGCTGAAGATGGGCCGTTGGGTTCCGGACCCGAGCCTACAGGACTTCCACCGGCCGGGACCTCCTGCTGTCGGGTTCCCGCTCCAAAGGACCGTGGCCATCCGGTCCTGAACTCCTTTCCAGAGCCTGCGGACTTCGGTTCCGGCAGGCGAGCTACAGCCGTCGGGCTCCGGGCCCGAGCTGTGCGCCCAGCTGCTTGACTAGGTCGACCCTAGTTCCCGGACGCGTCGCCACCAGCCTGCGTTCTCCCGTCTCCGACGTGTCCACGCTCCTCAAGCCGAAACCATCACGATTTGGTAGGGCTTTTCGACGTGTCGCCAGCAGCCAGCGTTCCCTCGTCCTCGTCCAGCCCACGCACTGACGCAGGAGTCACGGCGTTCCGGTTTCTCATCACCGCCGAAAACCAACTTGTGGGTGAGACTGCACCGATACTCTTGCGCTACTCCCATCACTCAGCCCCTTTCGAACGTTAGGTTTAGTTACTGACTTTGAACGTTTTTGTTGGGTGTTTACAGATGTGTTTCGTCATGTCCAGTCAACTGTTTATTAAGTGTTTTGTTTTGTGAGGAATCTTTGCCTTTTTTCTTTTCAATTAAACTTTTTGTGTGTTTCTTGGAAACCGAACGGCTTTGTCCTTATTAACAAAACTCTCTGAGGCTCAGCCCGGGAGAAAAACAAATCAGCAACAAGAACCCTGCATCACAGGGGAGGGGCACCTCTTTTGTCTGAAGTGGGGTCAGCGAAGATAGATGTGGTCGTGTCACATCTTAGGTTCTGTATGCCAGGGCAAAAAAAAAGAGAGAGAGAGAGAAGGGGGACGGCGACTTGGTGTGTTAACCTTGGCGAGGCTGCTGGCTTCAATTTAAGAGTGAATTCAGTAGAACGTGGGCAAAGAAAACGAAGCAACCCACCACACGGTGATGGAGTCCGTCCTGTCAGACGACCCTGGGTATAGTCCTCTTCGGTATTAATGCAAGCGACCTTCGCTGATGCGTGCAACCGTCCGCACGGCGGATCTTGAACACCGTGGCACTGATGAAACAGTGTAGAGCTGCTTGGGCTTTCAGTATTGCATTCTGAAAGACCTCCCCCCCACTTTGTGTGTGTGTGTGCAGCGGGTTTCAGGAAAAAAAATTGAGATGGGACATGGTGCACACTTACAGCCAGTTCTTTGCTCAGATGCAGGAAATATATATACCCAATCGGACGGGCGAAGATGTGACGCGACAGCGAGAAAGGGAAATGCAACGGCGTGTGTGCAGAAAAGGCTGTTCACAAATTAAAGTGACACCTCTACTCAAGAATTACCGGTATTCATTATCTAACAAGTTCACAGGCACGGCATTTGCACACACTGTTCCTGCCTTGCGAAGACAAAGGAAAAAAAGAAAAACTCGTATTTCACGTGTCCTTTTCCCCCTATATCTGGATATGAGTGAGTGCTTCCTCCTATCTCTAATTTTTCGTGAAACGTGTGGCGCACAAAACAAAAGCGGGGAGAGAGGAACGGGATGTGAACCATCCTTGAAAACTTGCATGAAAGCCAACTAAATAATGAAGCACGGTTCGTTTTCTTCATGGCATTGCAAGCAAAACGAAATCGCCGAAATATCTTTCGTTCATTCCCTCAACGGTTTGCAACTTCGTCTTACGCCAAACTGATGACAGGATTCATCACAGAGTAGGAATTGCTATCGACCACATTGTACCACGGGGTTATCAAAGAACCATGCGTGTCTTTTCATTTTGCTGTGGTTTTAGAAGAAGGTTAATGCACAAAGCTGATTTGCTATCGCTCTAAAAAAAAGAGTAGTATACGTATGACTATCGCTCCCAGGAGTGTAGCCCCAAATATTTTTCGGAAGGGGGGATTTAACCACACTCATGCATGCTTGTGCGTGCTTTTTTATATATGTGTGTGTATATGTACGCAAGTCAAAGTTAAAAATTTTCGGAGGGAGAGGGGCGTTGAGAGACGCCCCCCGTGGCTACGCCCGTGACCGCTGCACTCTTATCCATGAAGAGGTAAAGGAAATGAAGTGATAACGACCCTCCGTGCGAAGTACTCGGAAAGCCATTCTCATTTTCGTTAAATACGTTAATTGTAGTGAAATAAGACACGACGAAGCGGTTCGCACTTCAAGTAATTGCGCTGAGACCTGCATCAATTGCGCTAAACCAAGGCCTTGGTGCATTAGAGGTTCATGTATACGTGGCAGGGAGCGCACACTTTTCAAGATGCAGGCTCCGCCGACTGAAAATGAAGGTACGCGAGGCGTTCGTTTAAACGCCATTGACTTAGCCGGAGGGTCACGTGATATCGCTTTGCCCGAGCAAGTGTAAGCGCGGGCATTTTCCAACTACTAACTAGAGACAAGTTTGGGACACTGCGTGATCCCGCTGGCCCATGCCACATACGCTCGCGCGCTCACAGCTTCGATGTCCGTTTTACAGCGTGTAAAGCGCTGAATTTTTAATGTAATAATATTACGTGTTGCTTAAGGCCCCAAAACCACCATATGATTATGAGAGACGCCGTAGTGGAGGGCTCCGGAAATTGCGACCACCTGCAGGTTTTTAATGCGAAGCATTTGTTAGCAAATTTCAGTGGCTTTCAGCAGCGTATCTATCTATCTATCTATCTATCTATCTATCTATCTATCTATCTATCTATCTATCTATCTATCTATCTATCTAGCCGCGTAGGACTTTTAGCTCTCCTGGCCGTTTCGATAAAGGTATTGATACCAAACTTGGCATGGCATAACACTACTGTATAGATAACATATTTGACTAGTCATAACATGAAAATCGTGACATGTATGTCAGGAGTATCATGATCTACATTACATGGTCATGCAGCTCTTGCGGTGGTTTCGCTCACATGGCATGCGGCAAAACTGGTATGGTTTTACAAGATTGCCTGGCGAACACAAATGACAGACCCTAACATGAAAATCTTGACATGCGTGTGATGTGACAACATGACTACATGCCACACAAATGATGCGCTCACGGATGTTTCGCTAGCGTCACATATACCAAATTGGGTATTACAGTATGTGAATAGAAGACGAAGGTATGTAACTGGTGCAAACATAACCATGAGATGCGTCTCATGTAACATCATGACTGCATGCTACGCTCATGATGAACTCACGGTCATTTCGCTAGCTTCACATGTACCAAACTCGATATTACGCGACACCAATGGACAACATAGGTAAATGACACATCCAAACATGATAATCACGACATGCGTGTCATGCAACAACATGACTACATGCCACACTGATGATGCGCTAGCTGCCGTTTCGTTAGCTTCACATATGCCAAATTTGGTATTACGTGACGTCAATGGATGGCGAAGGTATGTTGCTTGTGCAAACACGATAATCATTAGATATGTGTCATGTGAAAACTTTACATGCCACAGTCAAGGCGCTTATACATTTCGACGTGACGCGGTGCGCGTGCTCGCCGGCGTTGATTTCGTCGCGTCACGCCGGCGTTGCCACGCCAGGGGCGCCGGTCCTGCTATATACTCACAGGCGCACGCCACGCTGCATTCCTTTGACGCATGGGCGTTTCAGCGCATCCGGCATCCCTTCGTCACGAAAAGAGAAAGACACAGTGTTGCCTGGGTAATGCATCGGTGCGAAATGCAGCAGCATGTTGCATCTCGCGCCGGTTACCATCGGGCCGCACCGACGGACGCTGGTGGCGCCTGGCGTCAGACTACAGAGTGCTCGCGTTTCGCTAACGTATGGTCCCTGTGCCCAGAGTGCGCACGCGTCAACGCCACATTGGAGTATATTGGGCCCTTCATGATGCGCTCGCGGCCGTTTCGCTAGCTCCACATATACCAAATTTAGCGTTACGTGACGTCAATGGATGACGAAATATGCGAAGGGGGAAAACATGATAATCCCGACGCGCGTGTCGTGTAACAACATGACAACATACCACGCTCGTGGCGTGCTCACGGCCGTTTCGCTAGCTACATATATACTAAATGTGGTATCATCTGACGGGAATAGATGACGAAGGTAAACGACAAATCCAAACATAATATTCATGACACGGAAGTCAAGTACGGCATCATTTACCTCCACCTCGTAACGTTGTGCTGATTTTGAAGTGACATATGAACATTTCTTATGCGTGCTTCGCATATCATCAATTCCCGCTGTACGTGGTATCTGCCAAGTTTTGTCCCCGAGAAAAGTCAAACCGGGAGTGAACCACAGCTTGAAACTTATCCCTGGCGATTATTGACACATTACACTGTTTTTGGCACGCAGTTGCTCGCTTAAAAAATGTCGTAATTAAAGACGAAAAGACTGTTTTCCCATCTCTCTCAAGCCCACGGGACGGCTTTAGGCTCTCCCATAGTCGAGTACTAAGTACTCGAAATCGTTACCCACTTGTTCTAAACACACGTTTGTGCAAACTTGTCGGAATTTATCTCAGGTCTCGGGACGGCACTATGCTCTCCCATAGTAGAGTACTATGTACTCTAAATCATTAAACATTTTTTTCTAAACACGTCACGCACGGGACAGCTTTCTGCGCTGCCATAGTAGAGTACAAGTACTCTGAATCGTTAACCATTCTTTCTAAACACTCATCAAGTGTGAGGCCCACGGGACGGCGTAATGCTCTCCCGTAGTAGAGTACCAAGTACTCCGGATCGTAAATCACTTTACTAAACGTGCACGCAATTCGTAGCACACGGGCCTGCAGCTATTTTGGTGCAGCATTTTTCTCCAAGGTTTTAAAACAAACGGACTGCCGCTGCAAACCCGTGTTCGAGAACGTGGAGGTCGTGAGCAAAGAAAAAAAGTGAAGTAGCTAGGGAAATTGTAGAGGCGGCTGCAGTAATCGATAGGGAGGAAGTATGCAGTAGTTGCACATCGGTTGCTCTAGCTTTGAAAGCTTGTAAGTATTAACACGTGACACTGTTTCATTTTCCTATCTTTTGTTGCTCTTGTATAAGTGAATTAGTTGCCTCTGCTGTGCTCTTGATTTTGTATGTTGCAAAAGGCACACATCAAGTGCGTACAACACGGAAGTCGACTACTGAAAGCGATTCGTCCCATAATAAAAATTGTTTGAAGTTTAGCGCTTGTGTCGTCCCTTTGTGTGCGTGTTCTTTGTGTAACCTGTTGTGCGCTGCCGTATGCTTAAACGTCTCTTAGGTCCTCTGTAATGTATCACCAAAAGAAAAAATGACATCATTTCTCACCGCCTCAGCTCAGAAGTACGACGCATTCTTGGTGTCGAAGCTTGTGCTGAGAACGTTCAACGCCTATTTTGGCTACGCCTTGGCGGCAGCAAGCACGGAGCCCCCCTTCAGCTTGTCCGTGGAGCGACCCGTGATGGCCGGGGTCGAGGAGGCCAAGAACACAGCCAGGATCCGCAGGAAGGCATGTTGTCGCCACTGTTTCTTCACGTCTTTCCACACAAGAAAAGGTCCCGAAAAACATATAAAAATACAAAGCACGAGCGCGATTTTCTCTGGTGTCGTTTCCGGTCTTTCCGGTTCAACCGAGTTCAGCAGTCTGGTCTGTCTACGTAGCGTTGTGGGAAAAGAAGACCTAGATTGGTCAATACACGAGAGATAGCTGTTGCAGAATGTCACCTACGCATGCTTCATCATCCACCCGAACGCCCATGTGACTGCGTGACATCGTTTTGTGCGGTTTCGACTACGCAAGCAGAGATAACAGCCTGTAGCCGGAGAGCGCCACAATCTTGCGATGTTTTATTGAGAAATCAGTGGCGAGAAGAAGATAGCACCTGAAGAAAGGGTAACAAAGACTAGAAAAAACTTCGCTCTTTTTTTTGAAGTAGAATTGGTTTAACAGTTTAAGGGCGATGTCATGCGCCCCAATCCAGCCATCTTTCATGATACCAACAATAAAGCCATCAGCCAGTGCGAAGGGGTCGGTCTTGTATTTCGTATCTTATTTTCGCAGTGCTATATCAATATATTTTGCTAGCCTGCCTCTAGGGAGATTTGCGACCAGAAATACTGTCATCACAACGATTCCATTTGATAGCTTTATCGCATCAACTTCATCGTTGACACTGACTGGCTAGTTTAAGATCAAGCGCAGTCTCTGGCAGGTTAACGTGCCTTCTAACAGTGCGCGCCGGACGCTCTGCTTCTTCTGTAACTGGAACGAACCTTCGAAACTTTGCAAGGTCGCAAACATTGTAGCTGCGACTGAAACTTCGGCCAAAAAACTCGTGCTTAAACTGCGCATCAACACCACTAACCTCAGGTAGGGACCGCTTATGGTGTTTTGCAGGCGCTTCCCACTCTCTCGCTGTCTCCGGGTCCGCTTGCCGGCGCTGCCATCTCGCTACAATTTCGCGAGCCCTCAACTTTTGGGCGACTTGCCTGCACTGCCGTTTTGCTGCAGCTGCGTGAGCTCTCACCACCTCTAGATAGACTTGCGGGTGTTGCCGGGCCACTGCAGCTTCGCGGGCAAGAGGGCCACGTTTGTTTTCATCCATGGCAGGAAAAACAAGAGCCTGGAAACGGTGGCGCACAGCAACGCTAGGGGATTGGCCAGGAACCGGGTAGTTCTAAAGAAATACTTTAATTTTGTTAGCTTACGGCTTTTAAAATAGTGAGAGGACTCAAGGAAAAAATAAATATTTAAAACTGATGACTATAAATTACGAGTATTGAAAATGGGGCACATTATTTCAGCAACAACAAAAAGGAATATTTGAAACAATTTGGAAACAAGTAAATCAAAAGTTATAATTTGTTCTACAGTATGAATCTCCGTGAACCTTTAATAAACTCCTGAAATGCATCGGCAACTTTCCCGTCACTGAATCCTAGGGACATAGCCCCCAAGGAAAGTACATTTGAAGTGTTTACTCTTATCTTGTGAGATGGAAGGAGGCAGCTGGTGTAATTTTGCGCGATGCGGCGTATCTTTTACAAGATATTAGGTGAAGATCTGTTGTGTCAGGGACTCCACTGGCAAAACAAAAAATCAGGGGAAGCAGCCAGAACTGCTCTGCGTAGATAAAATTATAGATAGGGAGTTCCACCACAGCCAAGTGATTGTGAGTGTAACTGCACGCGTACGACGCATTTTACCATTTCAACGACGATTTATGTAATGAAATTTTACTGTGGTCATTACGGACGGCAGAGAAAATTCTTCAAAAAATATTTTATTCTTAAATCTAGCCCCTATAATGAATTTAAATGCTGGAAATAAGTGAATAACTGGGTCAATTAACGATGACTTTGCTAGGGCATGCACTATTTCATTGAGAAGAAGTCCCTTATGTTCTGGCATCCAGACCATTAACCAAATGTGTTTGCGGTGGAACTAATGATTTGAAAGCAATCAGCACTTGTGAGATCTCATTATCAGTGATAGAAGAACACACCGACAGCGATTCAGTTAAAATTACGTCTGAACTAGTTGATAGTGTTAAGTTTCGGAGAACTAAAATTGTCGCGAAAAATTCTGCTACGAAAATGGGTACGAAATTTTGAATTCGCAAAGAAAATGACCAATTAAGAGAAGAAGCGAAGGTGCCAATTCCGCATTTTTGTTTTCATATCACGAAGCAACAGCCGCAATGACTGTCTTTATTGGTAAACGAGCCAGATAATCACTCAGAACAGATTTTAAAAGGCGTCACGGCATTAGTCTTGCTTGCTTTGGAAAATTTTCGTCAAACTGTATTTTGAAACAGTTGTCTGGAACGCACGCTTACTCTTAATCGTCATCAGCCACAGCACAATGTGCACATAATGCCTTACACTTGCGTAGCGGTTACCTCGCTTATCAGCAGAATGATGAATGGAGTAGGGGCATAGTGGGAGTTTCATCGTCATCATCATGACGTATAATGGTTACCTTGCACGCGCTGTTCCGTGATGGCAGAAAGAGAACATGAGGTCTGGAACGCTCTTGCTGTTCATCGTCATCAGCGTCATCGTCATCGAGGGACGACAGTGGACATGCCTCGACCCTAGAGAGCTTCGCCTCTGAAAAAAAAAAGGGAGGGGGAGGAAGAGAGAGAAAACCAATGTAGTTTTGCAATTGGTTTGCCAAGCCTCAAAAATGTGCGAGCCTAGGCGTGCTTCTTCGTTTCTTCATTATTCTGTTTCATTTTTCTATCTCTTTAATTTCACGCAAGTTATTTTATCTCCACCGGGCAGATCAGCTCAACGTTTTTGAGAGCGAATGAAAAGACGAAGAAGAGGAACGAAGAGGAATGTGAGGACGAACTATTTCACTCTTTCTGTCGTTAAGTACGTTCTTCTTGTTGAATTGTTTAATTCTTGAATGGCCTAAAAGTTCATATACCGAATTTTCGGCCAATCCCCCTGAGTGGGTGCGGGCCATGCCTGAGGATCGCACCACCACCCCCATCATCGTCATCATCATCAATGCATGGCGCATGGCTACCGCATTTTCTCTTTTAAACCTGACGTCTTGTGAGCCTCGATAATGAGACGTGTCATTTTGGTAGTACTTTGTTTTGCGATTTTTCGTGAAACGGCATGCCTCACTACGGGAATAAATAGCTATGAGGTTTAAAAGATAAAATGCGCGAGTCATGCAGGCATCCTTCTGGCTTTCTGACCAGAAAAATGAAGTGTCTGAGTGGTACGATGCGTGTTTATTGAGGGATGCCTGTTGCTGATATTGCTAAATGCATCGTTATCGTTTATATATACAATATATGCCTCTTCCACACATGCCTTTATTGATGGGTCTGTGTTACCCCCTGCTTTCAGAGGGGCAATCGTCATAACCTGTTTAAAGACCAGTGAACGCTTCCCTCTAGACCATCGAACAACAACGTCAACGGCGGCAGAGATCGTGGCCATCCACGAGGTAATTCGTTATATATCGACGCTGCCTTCTCGCAGCTGCGCTATATTTTGTGATTTTTAACACTTAAGGTCATAGTTCTGCGCCTAGACGAGGGCTATATCTTCTCGCTTGAGAAGTGAATAAATCACGTGATGTAGCCCTGAAAAGTGGCCAATGTAAACAATACAAGTGGATTACAGGACACTGCGGCCTACATGAAAACGATCAAGCCGATGCGGAGGCAAACATGGCTCACGATAACGTCGCAATATTTGCTATTCCGGTTTCACGACCGGATACTAACACTGTTGTGTATACACTCCTCCGAGAAGCTACAGCAGCATATTGGTCCTTTCCAAGTCACCATCACTGCCATCTAATATAAACTCCAGATGTTCATATTACATTACCGCCAACCTTGACAAGGTGCAGTACAATCTTACTTCACCGGTTACAAATGTGTGTGTTGTTCACTCGGCGTTACCTATACTTTATCGGCCATGCAGAAAGCCCTCATTGTGGGGCCTGCAGCATTCCCGAGACAACTGAACAGATTTTTTGCGTCTGCCATCAATATCTGGCGCAAACACATTCGATAGCCACTGTCTTGATGAATTGTATGAAGCGGAAAATTCCCCAAAAAAAGTTCTGTTGGGACCACCATCTCGTCATCAGCGCGATATTCTGAAAGCGCTGATCAAGTTTCTATGCATTAAATACAAACCTTGACAAGAAACTATATATTTATCCAAGATCTCGCTTCATCGCGACATTCCTCCTCATCATCGACACCTTCTATCTCTCCTTTTTTTTTCACCACCTTTCCTTTCGTAATGCTCTGCAGCAGGCCAGGGAATGGATTCTGGCCGACTTCTCAGCTTTTGTCCCAAAGATTAAATGTCCCAAAGATTACTTTGGGACATTTCGCCTCTTCATTTATGTCAAATTGGCTTGAGCCCGTTGTACCTGATATTCTGTGGGCCACACCCATTTTCTTTTTAGGTGTGCACATGTCCATATATAAGGGAACAAAAAAGCACACACAAACCCATTCGGTATGGTAGACATTCTTTGGCAATGCTGCCCAACGCGCATACGGCATTGTTACACAAGGGAGAAATCCCTAAATATCATGTCTTTCGTGATGCAATACCATCTTATACTGTATACAATAAGGGCCACAGGTCGTCTGCGTAGGGGATGTAAATAAAGTGGAAATGACGGATGAGCTTAGCAAAAGAAGTAAACCTGGTGTTTGAAAAAGAAAATGGAAGTAAAAATTGGGGGACCCTTAGGGCCAAACCTCATAAGCGCGAAAAAACACGCGACAGCGACGAGCTACGCAACGTAGATCGGCTTCGCACGATCAGTCGCTAGCGCAGGCAAACCTCATTCACGCGACGGCTTCGGCGAGCGAATTCCACTGTTGCTGGCATGAGGCCGTCAACTCACACCAAGAGAACCCCGTAGTGAACTGTATGCAATTTTAAAATAAGATATATTGTTGTGTAAAGAAAGGGAAAGTGTTTATGAATGCCTTGCAGCACTTTTTTTATATGCACATGCGTAAACATTGCGTTATTTCTTGTTGCGCATACGTGACTCGGGCAGGGGCACGTGCACCTATGTAGTCTTTGTCTTTTCCGGTATTTCGCTATTGGCTGCTTGAGCCCAGCACTTCCGGGCGATGAGCGACGGTTTCCAAATCTGTAGAACCGAGCGATCGCGCGAAAACGCGCACGCGACACGTCGCGCGAACGCCCTGTTTCGTCGCTCATAGCGTCGCTCGTCGCTGTCGCGTGCATTTTCGCGCTTATGAGGTTTGGCCCTTAAGCCGCCTTCAAGAGTTGAATGCGATAGCGAAATCCGGCCCCTAAGGCGCCGTTCAACCGCTAAGTTCATACTTATTAATATCTTTTGTTAGATACACACGCACACAGTGGATTGTGTGTGCGTGATACACGCCGCGCACACAGTGGATTGTGTGTGCGTAACACACGCCAAGATCCACGCCGCACGCTCGCCATTTCAGAGGCCATAAATAGTCTCACAATGCCTCACAGATGACAGCACATTATCCAGCATTTGCTGTTTGCTTGATCAAGGCCTCTGGAAAGGCATACGTTATCCACTAGATGGATATAGTTGTCTAATTTTAGAACTATTTGAAAGTTCCTGTGTGTTTTTAGCAGTGATGGCAGCACTATTTTGGCATTTTACGACATAGTTTGAGGCCTCCCAAATGCACCTAGAAGTCACCTCATGGGCTCGTTTTCGTCGTGACACCTGTCGAACAAAATGCGTCGAAGCGGTCCTGAACCACCTTTGCAAGTAACCATGCAATGAATTCACTAGAAAAGGTTATTGCCTCACGAATTCAACGCCGCAAAAATTTTAAGAATCTGTCTAGTGCGAGTGGAGTTACAAAGATTTGTCGCATGCTGCAATCGCATTATCTCTTCCCTCGTCCCGACGAAAGCTCTGGATGCTAAGCAGGAAGGGTTGGCAAGGCAAAGAATCTACCGTGCCTCATGACCTTGAGCACTTTTTTTTTGTCTTTCGAACGCGCGGATTTTACAGTGTAATGGCGCGTGCACGCGTGAACAAGTAGCGGTCCCCCATGGCGATCTCTGTAACGAGCTTTTTCGCTCATGGACGATTTTTCGCTCACAACCAACGGGGCCGACGCCGACGGTGGAATATCTGCGACACGAGCTCTCTAACACTATCGCGTTAAAAAATTTGCTTGGTGGTGTGGCGTTGGCCCCTGGTCCCAGCGCCAACCTTCTTGATTTCCGTCGTTTTATCGGACGGAGCAAGGAAGATCTGGAGCGCAGGTTTTTTGTTAAGCTCCTCTCGCTGACACTTCCTTTGAATTGAAGCCGCGTGGAAAGCAGCAACACAATGATGCCTCCTTGGTACGCATTGTAAAGAAAATGAGCCTACTTTATACTTCTTCTGTGCTACTCTTCACGGGAACATTTATTCTTTAGTATTGGTGAGAGCAAAATGTTTCCATCTTCTTCCTTCCTTCACCAATCTCATTTTTTAAATATTTTTTTCTTTGGCAGCATCTTCTTCGTACATATAATCTGTCTTTGTCGCGTTCCTGGGCACAAAATAATGTTATTTTCATTCCTCCTTCCATTACTCTAGGACTGTTTGTCCACGCACATAATTATATGTCTTTCGTTTCACTGAATTCACCATTTTCACTTGGATATTGGAAGTATTCTTGAAGACAATATCCTCTAGAGAGGCAGCTATGTATATGGCCTTGCGGCACATTTGATCACTAACATAATTTTCGGCTTTTTTTTTTCGGCTGGTCACACCATGCGTTTTGTCCTTTCCTTTTTTTTATGCTTTGCAGCAGTGATATGTGCCATTTTTTATATCTCATGGTGAAAAAAAGCGAATATGTCCATTTAGGACAACCTAAGTAAGTTCGTTCTGGAATCTCTGAACCATGCAGTGGTAAACCGATAGCTGTTCGGGCGCACAAAATGGGCATAATGGGGCTCTGATGCGGGGGCCTCTAAGAAGTGAACTCGTGGCAAGAGAAGCCGGAGGTATCGTGATTCCCTCCACAGCAGCTGTCTCTTTTATCAGTGATTGGATTAAAGAAGAGACTTTTATCTTTCTGCCGAAAAAATGGCATTGAGCAGCTACTTTCCGGAAACCATAAAAGGTGGTCCTCAGAGTCGCGTGAGTGCCCGGCCTATTCTGAGACTATTCTTTCAGTAAAGAAAACACTTTTGATGAAATTACGCCTAGCACTCCAGTCTGGTATTTTGGAAATTATCATTTCGCTGCTGTATCACCCTCGTAGCGAGGTTGCTCTTTTACTAGTCGTCACGCATGCTTGGTAAGCGTAGGGGGAAAGGTATACGTTCTGGTGTTTTGACAGGAGCGGGGGGGGGGGGGCGGTGCTGCTTCAACAACTCTATCTGTAACTGACACAGCTGTGTAAGTGTCAAGCGCTATACAACTTTCGTTTCGAAGATTCATTCGTTTCGGTGCGTTGGTAATTGATTTCTTGAACGTAAGCTCCTGCTTGTCTAAATACGTTGATACGCGTGAGAATTAAACATGACACTGTTTTTCTGTTAGGCATTTTTTGATTGATTGATTGATTGATTGATTGATTGATTGATATATGGGGTTTAATGTCCCAAAATACCATATGATTATGAGAGACGCCGTAGTGGAGGGTTCCAGAAATTTCGATCACCTAGCGTTCTTTAACGTGCACCCAAATATGAGCACACGGGCGTACAACATTCCCGCCTCCATCGGAAATGCAGCCGCCACAGCCGGAATTCGATCCTGCGACCGGCGGGTAAGCAGCCGAGTACCTTAGCCACTAGACAACGGCGGCGGGGTTGTTAGGCAGTTTTTGATCATTTACCCCAAAATATTGGTAGGGAAGGGTGTAAATCGCAGAAAATTTTGAGAGGGTGGTGCATACCACATCCCGCTTGATATATAAGCAGCTGGAACATTTGCACGTCAAAAAAAAAAAACATGTACTTGTACGTAGCCACGCTGCTTGTTGGGCGAAATGAAACAAGTCAATCATAATGTAGTGCAGCACAAAAAACGGACACCAAATGAGCGAGAGAACGAAAACACACACTGTGCCCTTGTTCTGTCTGCCGTTTGGTGTCTGTTTTTTGCGCAGCACTACATTGTGTATGATTGTACTTGTACGAAGAATAATGATGAAAAAAGAAGGGAAGCTCGCTCTTCATGGAGCAACTCTGCTAAGCTAATTTGTTCATCGCCGACTTGCAAGCAGACACGTGTGGTTTGTTCGCATTTCTACAGAGTTACCACACTGAAAAAGCATAGCAGTAAAAAAAATTCAGAGCCGTGGCGGGCGAACACACGGGACAGCTGTCGAAGCCCAGTTTAGGAGAGTCTCACCTCGCTCTCCGCTGGGCTTATTTGGCGGCTAGTCACGAACATCGAGAAATCGAGAGTCCGACAGGCAGCAGCCGCTGGATTGAGTGTCCGCGTTTGAGCTACGTTGCAAACATAAATGTGCGGATCATGACGGGAGAGAAACGAAGGAGTCTCATCCGAAGACTTCCGATAGCGTACGGCTATATCCTGCGCCAACATGCAGATGACATTGATAGATTGTCCCAGGGGGATATAGCTTGCCGGCACTCTTTCTTTATTTCCAATATTTTATCTTTTACCTGCATATTTTGAAGCTTTCCTTAAGAAAACTGTTTTTTTTTTGTTTCCTTCAGTGCGGTGGTTGTACGCATGGAATCATCTCTGCAGTGACTACGTATGCTCCATTCGTTTCTAAAGTTTTCCACTCACGATCCTATGACGAGGTTTACCGGTTTTCCTGAGCAGTGCCGGCAACGTCCACACAAGATACGAATGTTCAACTTCTTGAAGATCAGTGGGGTGGTGTGGCGCAATCGGGCCATAACTAGCCAAAGAGCACCATGTTTTTTTTTTATGTGGAGTTGGCGATGACCAACATTCTCGATGACAGTGTGTATATGACTGTATAGATGGCTAAAATCCCTCATTATAAAGAAGCGTAAAAGCTGTATATAGAACATAAAATTATGGCAGTGATATGTGATGTAATGCAAGGGTTTGTAATGAATTACAGCTGATATCAAATATATACAGTTGAAAGATGGACAACAGTCGCGATGCCTCCTCAACGCCTTTGAAGCCTCAAAAGCCTTCTTGACCACGTTTTTTTTTAATTTCGTGAGGTGATGTGTATACATCTATGTACAAGAAGATAGTTCACGCAAGGAAAAATATTTACTTTAACAATGCAAACGGAAAGAATAAGTTAGGAAAGAAATGGAAGCTTGAACGCATGTAACATATTTGATCAAGAACTGCAACCAGCATTTCGAGACGTGGATTCATCTTCATCATCGAAGAAGTTGTGGGCCTAGAACACAACTTCTTTTGCGCAAATGTGCGCAGTTACCTTGCTTGTTGAACTTTTTACAGTTAACGCCATAAACTACTCGCATACTTAATTACATCTTCTCGTATGGTCTAATGAATAAGCTCTTGAAGTATAATTGATATGTTAACAACGGTTTGTAAAATCAAATAAAGCGCAGTGACGTGAGGGTTGGCTTTTCGTGTCGAAGCATGCGATGAAGTTTTTTTTTTTACTAAACTATTTCTTCTTATTTCGGTGCAGCAACATACCCAAAATTTTGAAAACCACGGAGCTTGGCAGTCATACACTGCAACTTTACCAAAATGCACCACTGTCTATGTTCTACACAGCAGCATGACCACATTTTAGCAACTAGTGTTGCAATATATAATATCGTTTATTGCCTGTTTCATATCCAGGCCACCACGGCCACCACCAAGATGTGGCGCCACATGCGGGTCCTACAAACCATGTCGTGGTATGAGAGTGCTTGTTACTTTGTTACGTTTTCTAAGCATATATCTAGGCAGCCCTCGTTCATGGTTTTCAACCCGAAACGTGCGGTTCTTTGCCGACTTATTCTCCTTGAGACGACGTACACCGCTCGGTGTGGTGCTAATATTTGCCAGCCAGACAGCTGACTTTTTTAACGAGGGGAAAGGCTTAGAAAAATGCCTCCGCGCCTAAGAAGTGAAAAAAAAAAAAGAAAAAAGAAACCTACACACCTCGACTGCATCGCCCGCAGGGCTCAAAGCCGTTCTCTATATGTTTTTTGTGCACCCGTTTTAAGCCAAGGCTACATTTTATCTACTTTTTTATCTTTAGAATTTGTTCTTCACCTGTCTTACGAGGTACTAGAAGCGACGGAGTCTTAGCACGAAACGTTTTAAGCAGCTGGTGAGGGTTTTAATGAAAGAGCTCGTAAAAGGCAGTATCGCAGCGTGTCCCTGCGCAGCTGTGGGCAAAGCGAACGCCTTCATGCGGCCAGAGTTCGAAAACGGAGCTGCGATAAGGGAGTGCGTCGTGGCATGAGTTAATGACTACCGCAAGAGCGGATGATTTTACTTTCTCGCTGTTGTTCACTTTTCGCAGAACGTTCTTGCGGTATTCAATCTCGTTTCGTTTTTCTATGCTTTACTCTTGCGTTATGAAACACGTTCAGCCGAGATACACGTTGGGTACTGTAACGAGCCGAGTGCACACGTGAGTGGCCGATGAAACACTGTAGCTTATGAAATGACTGCGGCTGAACACTCTGAATGTATATTTGAAATATATTTGTAAGCTACCTCTTTCATTTGGAGACACATTAGAGGAAATATCATATACATTCTGCAAACGCTCGTACATTCGCCCCTCATTAATTCGGAAAATTGCATAATCTGGGCGTGTTATCTGGTCGTGCGTATTCATTATTGCATCAAACTCTTGTTAATTCGGTGATATCTGGCCACAGCACGGGTAATTCCCACGATTTTAGAGATTGGTGGGTGCCAAGCGCCGCAAGTGAGCGACGCAAAGCACTGAAAACTGTGTTTGCGAATAGCCTAAATCGCCACGCACCTTCAGAAAGACACTGCCAACATGCGTGATTGTGCATTTGCGAGCCAATCTCTTTGATCAGGAGATGCGTTGCTCCGCAGATGGCCGACACTATTTAAAGAATTAACAAAGAAGAGGTAGTTGTAAGCCTTTGCAGGTAGTCTTGAAGCGTCACGCAACGAGTTTCTTAAAAGAGGCACTCAGGCTCTCCCGTGGGTCACCCGACTCTGACAAGAGAGTACAATGACCCCCGAAAAGAGTTAGCAGCGCGTTTTTGAAGAGAGCCGTGTAGGTGGCGTGTCAGGACTACCTGGAAGGAGTCGTAGGACTTGTTTTTCTCCTCTGAATGTGGAAGCTGTGATCATGTCTCTAGCGAACACCGTTTTGTTCACAGACGGAGCTGCCTGCAGTAGTCCCGCAGTAGTCCCGCGGGTCGTGCGCACGTGACGTCACGAAGCTCAACCATAATGTAAACTGTTAAAAAAGACGAACTTCAGCCCTGGTCTTTGTGCTGGCATAAAACTCGTTAGCTACATTGTGATGGACGAATAAACCGTTGTCCATTTTTCCGGTCACAGAAAAAAAAAAACAATTTACGTGTGCGGGGTAGCGTAGGTGGAAGTACAGGCCAGACGGTTGCGAAAGCCAAACCAAGCCGAAAAAAGGAAGTGTACACAAATTTGCTTACTACCAGTCGCCCCCACGCTGGCTGGGCGGCCACAATGCGACCGATGGCAGTCGGTATAGCATATGGCCGCTCTCGTTGGAAAGCGGCCATTTTGCCCCACTCGCTCACTGCTGTTTTTCTGTCGAGCGACTTCACTGGCAAACCACTTCTGCGTAACAAGGCATCAGCTTATTTGTGTAGACCGTCATATTGCCAGCAGACCTCAATACGATGTGTCGATGGGTGACACAAAGGCAGTACGTTAGACTCCAGTTGCAGCGGTCGCCTTTCTCTGAAGCCGAAATACAAGAGGCTTGCGCTCTGTGTGCAATGACAGCACACGTTAAAGAACACTAGATGGTCGACATTTTCGGAGCCCTACACTGCCGCTTTCCTCACAATCATATCGTGGTTTCGAGATGTGAAAGTCCAGTTATAAATACCATCGGTCGCCTTGAGGCATATCTTTGGTCAGCCAACTCAAAAGTACGTGTGACCTGCACTAGTTGCCAGTGTGAATGAAACTTGGGTGTCTCTTACTAGCATGGTCGTCGAGTTATCTGTCATTTTCTCAATTTGAAGTGCTTCCGGCGTGTTATAGTCACATATCGGTGTCATAGGCCATCTTTAGTCAAACATGTTTGTTTAACAATGCTACGTGCCCTAATACGAATATAATGTTCGCCTTTAGATATTGCGTTAATTTAGTGGCAACAGTGAGTAACGGAAAATTTATTTTGTGCAAGAAAAACTACGCCAGGTATTCTATTTCTGTATTTGCGTACTGCCTTTATTTTTCTTTCTCATGAAAAATTTCGTCTTCTATACGAAATCATATTTGTGTGTGATCCTTCTTGGTTGCTGTTCAAGTTAACTCATTTGAGTTTTTATTACTGCCACTAAAGGAATTCTGTCGAGCTGTCTGCAGCCCGCAAGGATCGAATTGCATTCAACTTTGGATTGGATGACAACCGCAACTTACTGAAAACCGCAGCTGTCAGTGCAATTCATTAGATTATATATGGCATCTAAGCATATAAGAACAACAGTTATAAGCGTTTCTGCGTTTTAATAAAGTGCATGAGGTGGTAACAAAAACAAGGACAGAAGCTAACGTGTACTGTGCTTTTGAAGGGTACTGTGCTTTGTACGCTTACGTTCTCCTTTTCAAAAGGAGAACGTAAGCGTACAATTATATTGCTGCAAAGGAATGACGGATTGAAGGGCCGACTACATTTAACAAGGACGTATAACGGCTAATCATCCTCACGTGATAGCATTCTCTCATTGCCAGTGTTTTTTTACACAAGTCAACCATTTCGTTAGTTCAATGTAAAACTTTGAAGTATGCTCCAGATTTACCATCATGATGCGTGTATTACGACACACTGCTGAACACACTGCTCTCTGCTATTCACTATATTGCGGAGAACGTAAGTAATGCACACGTGGCAACTTTAATCATCTGCACCGTTCACAAAGCCATTACAAAAGTAATACTTCAAATTCTCGCGGAAGCACTGTGTTTGAAACTTGAAACGCCCCCACTTGGGACTAAATAGTGGACAGATTTTTGTCTATGGTTACTTCCCTACAAGGCACATGCATGCCACTTGAATAAATGCTACCATAGGCGACCATTGAGTATCGCGCCCATTGGTGTGATAATTGCTTCTAGACTTATATTCGAGCAAACGTCGCTTTCACTAGCCATGAGGACGTGGCGGGTTTATATCATTATATTTTGAGCACTTAAGTATACCAGTAGTCGCATTTCAAGTTTTCACGCCGATTTTCACTCCGTATGCTTGGTATACTGTATGAGGATTAAACACCCATCGCTTCTTCCTTGTGTCTTGGTTCCGCGAGCGCGTAAAAGAAGGCAAAGCCTATACGTCACCATCACAACATTGTGGGTGCACGCGGCGCTGACGTGAAAGCGGAAATGTCATTATAGGCTTTTAGTAAGCTACGAAAACACGTTATAGAAATACGACATGGTTTCTTTTATGCACCTACAATTGTCGCGCATGCGCACTCGTCAACCGGTTCCTTGTTGCCGCCTTTCCGTAACGTGGTGGTGGTAAAAAACATTTATTTCAGAAAAAGTTTACTAGAGAGTGCCGACGTGGCCCATCGGCGTGCTAGAGTGGCAAGACCCTATTCCGGGACGCCAGTAGAGCTGGAAGCTGCCCTTGCGCGCTCCACCAAGGAGCGTTGTGCAGCCAAGGTAGAGCAGCCGAGCAGGTGCTCCTCCCAAGCCTCTCTAGTTGGGATAGGAAAAGGGGATGAGAAAGGGACGGGATTAACTGGGCACGATGCTACGACGTGATATGTGTCGGCGAGCACATGACAGGTCGAGCAGGTGCTATTGATTTCCGGCAAAAAGTGCCTGGCGACCGCCGGACTGATAAAGGTGTTCGTCTGCAGGCGGCGTAGCAGTCGTTCGTCCGCTTTCTCCAAACCGCGTGCGGGGTCCGGGTAGAGGCGGCGCGAAGCCCGGTAATAAGCCAAAATTTCGCGAAAGCGCGTCAGGTTGGTATTGCCAGATTCCGTCTCGGGACATGGAGGGGCAACGGCCCGGACAGGAGAAGCGCGGGCAGCGGCATTTGCCGCCTCGTTGCCGGGCAGGCCCGAGTGGCCTGGGGTCCACACTATACAAATGGGATGAGGGTTAAAGCGCCAAGAGGCTGCCTGTAGTAGGCTAGCCGCCAGCGGAGCAATGGAACCCTGAAGGTACTGAGAACAGGCCGAGCGCTAGTCCGTCAGGATGGTGCGTGAGGCAGGGTGAGAGGCGGCCAAAGCTATGGCAACCTCTTCAGCGTGCGTTACTGTGTCTGCTCGAAAGGAGAGGCCATCTACGTGTTTGCCCTCTGTAATCACGGCAGCCGTGAAGTGACCCGAGGGGGAGGGACCCGAGACGTCCACGTAGAAAACACCAGGACGATCGGAGTGTCGCGTATGAAGGGCCGCGGCGCGTGCTAGTCTACGGCCAGGATGGAGGTCGGGGTTCATATTACGGGGTAGAGGTTCCACCCATAGCTTTTGACGCCAGAGCTCTGGTACCGGCTCCAGAGGGTCTTGGTCAGATATCGGGTTAAGGCCAAGTCTGTGTAGAAGACGGCGCCCTGAAGGCGTCTGCGACAGTCGATTGATTTGGTTAACGCGATGAGCTTCGCGCATCTCTGCAAAGGTGTTGTGTACCCCCAGAGCCGTGAATCGGCTGTTGGAAGTTGCAATAGGTAGGTCCAGAGCGCGTTTGTATACTGAACGAAGAAGGACGTCTAGCTGGTGCTCGTGTCTACGACGCAGGCGAAGGTAAGGCAAGGCGTAGAGGACGCGACTGGTCACAAACGCGTGGGCCAATCGGAGGGACTGAGACCCGCGGAGGCCACCGCGCTTGGTAGACACTCGCCGTATCATGCGGCTCACCTGTTCGCTGGTGCGTCTGAGGCCTGCTATTGTGCCCTTTGGATCCAAGGACGATGTGAGGTGAAGGCCAAGAACCCGAATATTTTGCACTGACGGGACGGGCCCGGACGGAAGAAAAATTTGAGGCGGCGGTAGCGGAGAGACTGAAAGAAGAGCCGATTTAGCTGGAGAGCACTCCAGGCCGCATGAACCTGCGTAGGTGTCCACCAGAAGGGCAGCCTTTTGCAGGCGTTCTTCGATTTGCGCTAAGGAGCCGGTGTTGGTCCAGATTGTGATATCGTCCGCATATAGTGCGTGTTGTATTCCCTCGACCTCGCTTAGAAGAGAGGGGAGGTTCATCATCGCCAGGTTAAAAAGCAGAGGAGACAGGACTGCCCCTTGAGGTGTACCCCGCGTGCCTAATAAGTAAGGGCCGTGTTCGGTAGAATTAAGGCGAATGAAGGCGGTGCGATGTGATAGAAAGGCGCGAATGTAGTTGAAAGTCTTCTGCCCGCAGTTTGTGGTAGACAGGTTAGTGAGTATAGTGCTGTGTTTGACGTTGTCGAACGCCCCGCGGAGATCGAGAGCGAGCACGGCTTTATGGTTATGGCGCATAGTAGTCGGCTCTATGATATCGTGTTGAAGCTGGAGCAGGACGTCCTGCGCCGACAGATGTGGGCGAAAGCCAAACATCGTGTCGGCAAAGGTCCTCCTGGCCTCCAAGTAGGCGGAAAGGCGTTCGCGAACCATGGTTTCCATGAGTTTGCCTGCGCAAGACGTAAGTGAGATGGGTCTCAGTGCCTCAATACTAATGGACTTTGCCGATTTGGGAATGAATGTCACGACCGATGTGGTCCATTCCGTTGGAAGCGGAGAACCGTCCCATATCGAATTTATAAGGTGGAGTAGCGAGAGGTGTGCTTGGTCGGGAAGATTTGCCAGGAGCGATACTGTGATTCCGTCGCGTCCAGGGGCCGTGCCCCGTCGCATTTTCGTGAGTGCAAATCGTAAATCAGAAAGTGTGTATGGGGCGTCGAGGTCGGTGTTCGGGGCGCCGGAATACGTATATGCTGGGCCTGCGGGATCAATTGTGCGGCAGATGTAGCGGTCACAAAGTTCTCGCGCGAGTTCATCCGTAGTGCCCTGAAAGGCATGCAGAACACGGTGGAGCTGGCGTTGCGTTTCTCCCCTGGTGGTGGAGGGATCGAGAAGGCTTCTAAAGAGTCGCCACGCACTCTTAGAGCTCATCTGCTTTGCAGCCTTCGAACAGGTGTCTGCCCAGTTAGCATCGGAAAGTTGTGCGGAGTATGCGGCCGCCTCTGCAGTGAGCGCCTCAATGCGAGCGCGAAGTTTCCGATTAAGCTTGTTGCGTTTCCAGCGCCTTATGAGCCCGCGGCGAGCGTGCCAAAGATGTAGGAGGTGTGGATCGATTGCAGGAGTCAAATTAGAGGTTGCAAGGGTGCGAGTGTTCGCTTGTTTCATATGAAGAGCGTATGATGCCCACGCTGCATATTCGGTCGAGGAGAGGCCGGCGGGGAATGGTTGCATTCTGAACCGAGTCCAATCGGTGAGACGGGCTTGGCCCCAGTGTTGGCGCATTTTCTGCCGCGGTGTGAACGAAATGCGGAGTAAAAAGTGATCGCTGCCTAGGGTTTCGCCTAAATTCTCCCATGTAGCATCGCGGATGTGACGGGTGAGGGAGAGGTCGGGGCATGTGTCTCGCGTGACCGAGTTGCCGGAACGTGTGGGTTGTGCCGGATCGGTAAGAAGCGTCAGGCTCAGCGAGGAAATGAGCTCCTTGAGCTCCCTGCCCCGGGCCTTCTCGTAGTGGTAACCCCAGTGAGGGCTGGGGGCATTAAAGTCCCCGACAATCACCAGTGGTTGTCGGGCCGCTATACGCAGCGCCCGGTGGAAGAGATGCGCAAACGAAGCCCTTGCAAGGCGAGGGGGACAGTACACGTTTAATATATGTATTGATGGTTGGCCCCTCCGCTGAGACAGCACTGATATCATGCAGTAGTCGTAAGGAAGATCCAGATCGAGGTCAATCTGTACCGCCGTGTAAGCTTTATGCACGAGGAGGCATGTGGTGGTGCCGCCTACATAGGAGCAGTATCCAGAAAGGGATGGAGCAGGGCCAGATTCTTGGAGCGCCAAGACGGCCGGCTGAGAGCCAAGTGAGCTGAGGAAAAGGGAAAGATGTGAACGCTTTCGCCTGTTCCCGAAGCCTCCAGGGTTCCACTGTATGATCTCGAATTTAGACGCAATGTTTGAACGGGACGTACGATTGGTAGCCATCGTGACTGTCTTAGGTTTTATATTTGGTCCTCCATGTCCCGCTCGGATTCCTCAGAGGCAGGGAGGGGCACGGAGGCCGGATTGTCCGACGGCGGGGTGGTGGTAGCCACCTTACGACGACGCCGTGGAGCTGTACCCTCACTGCTCACCGAGCAGGAGCGGGAACGTGAGGCCTTGGGTTGAAACTGGGTGATTGCCCAGGCTTGAATAGCCTGGGTAACCTCTACTACTATGCGTTGGACCGAGAAGCTGGTGAGGAGGTGATTAATCGAAGCTTCGATGCGCGTGAGGCGTTCCTCTACGCGCGGGGTGCGCTCTTCGCTAGGGAGAGTTTGGTTAGCGGGCATGGAAGCATCGGCAGAAGCATGTACTCATTCATGCTTCCCTACGTTTTGCAGTTTCTCGTCGAGTGCCTGAGTACAGCCAACGCCGGAGCATTGCTACCGCTCAGCGTACATTCCAGCGTGACTTTCCCTTCGACTGCTAACAGCACCTACCTGGATACAACCCAGGGTCCGGTGCTCTGCACTTTATCTCATCAGAGCTGGTTCTTCGAGGGGAGGGATCTCGCACGTGCCGCAGCAAAATCGTCATCGGCCACGACGACAGCGACACCACTGGCCCCTTTAAAACCGTGTTGCACGCATGCCACCGGCAGTGGGCATGGAAGCATCGGCAGAAGCATGTACTCATTCATGCTTCCCTACGTTTTGCAGTTTCTCGTCGAGTGCCTGAGTACAGCCAACGCCGGAGCATTGCTACCGCTCAGCGTACATTCCAGCGTGACTTTCCCTTCGACTGCTAACAGCACCTACCTGGATACAACCCAGGGTCCGGTGCTCTGCACTTTATCTCATCAGAGCTGGTTCTTCGAGGGGAGGGATCTCGCACGTGCCGCAGCAAAATCGTCATCGGCCACGACGACAGCGACACCACTGGCCCCTTTAAAACCGTGTTGCACGCATGCCACCGGCAGTGGGCATGGAAGCATCGGCAGAAGCATGTACTCATTCATGCTTCCCTACGTTTTGCAGTTTCTCGTCGAGTGCCTGAGTACAGCCAACGCCGGAGCATTGCTACCGCTCAGCGTACATTCCAGCGTGACTTTCCCTTCGACTGCTAACAGCACCTACCTGGATACAACCCAGGGTCCGGTGCTCTGCACTTTATCTCATCAGAGCTGGTTCTTCGAGGGGAGGGATCTCGCACGTGCCGCAGCAAAATCGTCATCGGCCACGACGACAGCGACACCACTGGCCCCTTTAAAACCGTGTTGCACGCATGCCACCGGCAGTGGGCATGGAAGCATCGGCAGAAGCATGTACTCATTCATGCTTCCCTACGTTTTGCAGGTCAGTTATTTTAACAGACTACCGTGTAGGAGTTTTCGATCTGACAACCCTTTTATTATGGTGCTTCCATGCCCAGAAGCCCTGTTACAGCCTTTTTGTGACCTTTTGTTGTTAATATGTGGTGATGTCGAGCAGAACCCGGGACCCAAGGATGATCAAATTACTGAAATACATAAAATGGTGAAAGATATGCAAGAACGTTCGATTCGCATTGAAACCACGCAAGCGGTAATGTCAGGTGACATCCAGGAGCTTAAGCAACATCAGCTTTCGCTTACTAAAGACATTTCCAACATATTGACGCGCCTGGAAACGGTTGAAAAGCGGACATCCATTATAGATAACATTCAGCGCGAACTGACGGCAACGAGTCAACTTACAAGGCAAGTGCAGGGCGACATGCTTGGTCTACGTGCGCGTCTCGATGAGGCTGAGGATCGCTCTCGGAGGGATAATCTAGTATTCTTTGGTATCGCAGACAATGCCTCTGAAACTACGCAGCAGACTGAGGAAACTATCTTGAGCTTATTTCGCCAGTCCCTTGATCTAACTTTATCTGGTGATAACGTTGCACGCGCACATAGAATCGGCCGCTTTTCCACTAATAAAGTTCGTCCGATTATAGTAAAATTTTCCACCTACAAAACGAAAGAAATGGTTCTTTCAAAACGTCACATGCTCAAAGGAAGCAAAGTGGTTATGCGGGAGGATTTTTCTGCTAACACTCGCCGTACTAGAGCAATGCTGACCAACTTCGCCAAAGAGCTTCATTGCCCTTTCAGTGTGCGCTATAACAAACTTTTTGCAAATGAGAAATGTTATGGCTACGACTACGTTACTGATACAGTGCATGAAATCGGGCCATCCAGACGCGTAACTAATAACGCTAGTGTCGCCAACTCCTCTTCTCGGCAACTTCGTTCTGGTCGACAATTTAATGCTTCCTCGGGAAGCTAGGATGAAGCAAGGGGTGGTGGCACTTGCGTTGACCACAGAAAATTGATCGTGCTGTCTACTAATGTTCGCAGCCTCCTGTCCAAGAAAGATGAAATGAGTGCAGCAGTTAATGATTCAAACGCCGATATTATTGTGGTAACTGAAACGTGGCTTTGCGACAAAATACGAAACGAAGAGCTGCTGTGCTGTGATAAAAAATACAAAATATATCGCTGCGACAGACCTAATAGATGTGGCGGTGGTGTTCTTCTTGCGGTGAATGAGAGCATTGAAAACTACGCTGTTGCAATAGACTCGGTTTTGGAGGCAACATGGTGTTGCCTCAACGTGGCTTTTAGAAAAGTTGTCATTGGCATATGTTACCGCCCACCTTCAGGAAGTGCAAACTTTTGCAATGACCTACATGATTGTCTGAGCCATGTGAAGGTTTTGTTTCCTCGCGCAGCTGTGATTCTACTAGGCGATTTCAATTTCCCTAACATTGTGTGGTCAAATTCTTATTCATATTCCTTGCCTAACTCAGCGGAAGCGGAGCATTTTATTCGCATCTGTTCAGATTTTGGTTTGACGCAGCTTGTTAATTTTCCTACGCGCGTTACCGATACTACGTCATCCATTCTTGATCTTATATTGACATCAGAACCAGATATTGTATCTTCAGTGTCCAATGTACCTGGTATCAGTGATCACGATATTATTCAAGCAAATATATTGCTGCCATTTTCACGCATGCGTAAGCAGCTTAAAACTATACGGGATTACAGAAAGGCTGACTTTGACTCAATTAACAAGGATTTGGGCACATTCCTAGATGAGTTCTTACCCAACTACCCTGAAAGATCGGTGCAGAGCAACTGGGACTTATTTAAAGCTAAAGTTTCAGAGCTAACCGTTAAACATATCCCTATAAAACAAGTTCTTTCCAATACACGTGCTCCATGGTACAACAGATACATAAACCGCCTTTCAAACCGTAAGAAAAGGTTTTATCGTGCTGCTGTCAAATCCCCGTCTGATAAACGTTGGTCTACTTACAAATCTGCTGCCACAACCTATTTATCTGAAGTGAAACGAGCTAAGTCTTCCTTTTTTAGTCACACTCTACCGGTTATGCTGAAAAATAACCCTAGACAGTTTTGGAATTTCATGCGTGGCAGCGAGCGCCGCGCTATAGCCTTGCTGACAGCTGAAGGGCATCCCGTGCCCGACGTAGAATGCGCATCTGTACTAAATGACACATTCATAAAAGCTTTCTCTCACCAGGCGACCATCAACCAAATCTCCTTGCCGTCACCCCATTACCTACCTATGGACGCTATCTTCGTTACCTCGGAAGGTATTCGTGCGGTCATTAAGAAACTTAAAAACTCATCATCATGTGGAGTTGATGGTATCAATGCTAAATTCCTGAAGAACACTGTTGAATACTCCTCTATTATCCTGTCATGCATTTTTTCACAGTCCCTGCAGCATTCTAGCCTTCCGGAAGACTGGCTGGTCGGTAAGATAGTGCCAGTTCACAAATCAGGGCTAACACACAATCCATCAAACTTCCGTCCAATTTCACTGACATCTGTCCCGTGCAAAATACTTGAGCATATCATTTTCACCCACCTTGTTAACTTTCTCGAGTCTAACCAGTTTTTCACACCCTCGCAACACGGTTTCCGCAAGAATTTTTCTTGCGAAACGCAGCTCTTAGTCTTTACAAACGACCTGCATGTCCTACTCGATTCTGGATTCACCATTGACTGTATTTTTTTAGATTATTCTAAGGCATTCGATAAGGTCAGTCATCAGTTACTACTTCTTAAGATGAAACACTTAAACCTAGACCCTAACGTGTTTAACTGGATTCGAGCCTTTCTTTCCAACCGAACACAGTTTGTTTCTGCTAACAATATTGATTCCCCCGTCCAGCCGGTGCTCTCGGGTGTTCCCCAAGGCTCTGTGTTGGGACCCTTACTGTTCTTAATTTTCATGAACGACCTGCCAACTAATGTCTCATCAAAGGTATGCCTATTCGCAGATGACTGTGTAATTTATCGGAAAATAACTAACCAAAATGATGTTACCTCGCTCCAGACGGATTTAAATAACATATTTACCTGGTGTCAATTATGTAACATGGAACTAAACATTTCAAAATGCAAAGCAATGCGTGTGTGCCGCACCTCACTTGCGTATCCAGATTATCATCTCAATGATACCCACCTCGAGTCTGTTTCATTTTACAAATACCTAGGTGTTCATATTTCCAGTAACCTGTCATGGAACCACCATGTGGAGCACATCATCGCCAAGGCTAACCGTTCTCTCGGGTATTTTCGCAGGAACTTCTACATGGCGCCCTCATCCCTTAAGAAACTTCTTTACACTACTTATATTCGTCCATCACTTGAATACGCATCATCCGTCTGGGATCCTGGTGGCACTACACTTACACATGAATTAGAAGCAGTCCAGAATCGTTCAGTTCGCTTCATTTTAGCCAATTATAACCGCACGGCCAGTGTTACCTTAATGAAGTCCCAGCTCAACCTTCCTGAACTCGCCATTCGGCGTAAAATAGCCCGACTCAGTCTCCTTCATAAACTTTATCATAGCAAAAATCTTCGTGAACAGTTTATTAAACCCCCCTCATTCATATCACCCAGATTGGACCATCTGCAAAAAGTTCATGTTCCCCGCTGCAGAACCGTAACCTATTCGCATGCCTTCATTCCAAGAACCACATCCGAATGGAATCTACTACCACAATCAGCTACGGCTATTACCGATACATCACGTTTTAGGGCCTTTTTGCAAAACATGTTTTGCGATGTTTGATTTTGCTTCGTGTTATATATGTCGTGCTTTTTTTTTTTCAAAATCGTTGTCATGTATTCCCGCTGCTACATTTAATTCTTTGTTACTGTGTGTTTTTGCCAACCGCTTTGTATTTTCCCTTCTTTTCCTTTACGTTTTGCCGTTTTTTTTTTAACAAAATCGTTGTAATGTATTACCGCTACTACATTTAATTCTTTGTTACTGTGTGTTTTTGCCAATCGCTTTGTATTTTCCCTTCTTTTCCTTTACGTTTTGCCGTTTGCTGTATTATTTTGTATTGCCACTCCCCTCTGTAATGCCTTCGGGCCCTGAGGGTACCATAAATAAATAAATAAATAAATAAATAAAAGATAACCTGAGGTGCCCCAGGAGCCTCAAGAGCTTCTGGAGTAGATGTGGCACCGGTTCCGAGTGCTGGAGTACAAATGGTTGCTTGAACCGGCGGTTTAATGGGAGTGGGCTTAGCGCTAGGACTAAGCTTGGACGTAGCTGGCGTAGCCGCCTGGACAGAGGAGGCAATACCGGATGGCCTTGCAGTGCACTGTTGTTGGGGTTGAAGTCGCTTATTTAAGAGTTCGAGTTGTTTAGTTAAAAGAGAATTTTGCTTTTGAAGTGCCGCAACTTGCTGGCGAAGGGCCGCAAGTTCGGGAGAAGGAGGATCGACAGAAGGGGGTGAGAGAGGCTTAGAAGCAGCTTTCCCTGCCCAACTGCTCACCTGAGGTACCACCGCTGGTGCTTCGAGCGGTGGGAATGCCTGAGTGTTGGCGTGGAGTGGTGGAGCCGACTGATGCAGGTTGGTGCCGCTGTCTGGCTGTGACGAACATGAGGTGGTCCCTCGAGCAGATGTTGAGGGCTGCTTGCGTTTCCGATATTTTCGATATTTTGCCGTGCAGCCACTGGTCCCAGTCTCATGGGCGCCGTGGCAGAGGAGGCACTTGGGGTGGCAGTCGTGGGCATTGAGACCTGCAGGTGCGGGGGTTCCACATTTGGCACACTGCGTTGGAGCGGGGTGAGGACACTGAGGTGGTCGATGGCCGATGGTACCGCACTTGGTGCAAACCGGGACCGTTTTCTTGTAGGCGCGGATGTACGTCGCCACGCAGTGGTAGAAGAGGAAGCGGGGTAACTTCGTGCCCTCGAAAGTCACCACCGCCGCCGCGGAATCTCCGAGTTTGCGGACCGCAAGGATAGTACCTCGAGGCCAATACAGTTCAGACTTTATCTTTTCCGGGCTTTCAGCAGGGTTTACGTTGATGACGCCCCTGCATGTATCCCCTGGTGCCTTGGCGTGGCCTCGAACGGGCAGCTGCTGATCCCCCACTTGCAGCTGGAAGTCCCCGAGGAGTCGCTGTGCCATAGGCAAAATGGTGGTGCTACAGACCAAGATGTTCTGTTCCCAGATTGGCCACACTTGAATTTGCGTGGTAGTCCGGTCGCCGAGGTAGCTGCGGATGGCGTCGCCCGCGCGATCGGCCGGGACAAATGTGCGTAGCTCGCAGGGAACGCGAGGTTTAACTACTACGATGTAGTCGTCGCGAGAGAGGCGAGGAGTCTGACGCGGACGCCACTTGCGTTGCCTCACTGGCTGCGAGGACGGAGCAGAGGTAGGCACACCACCGGAGGGATGGAGCGCCGGCGTTCCTTGCAAGGCTGGGGAATGGCGGCCAGCTGTGGCGTCTCGTTGTTGTTGAGACGCAGGCTTCGATTTCGCTTGCTTGCGTTGCCACAGTCTCACCATGTCGTCGAGGTATTCATCTTCTGATGGCATGGTGTTTTCGGAGGATGAAATCTCCATAGACAGCATTTGGCTTGAGGTAGGATCATAGCCCGTAACCACGTTAGCGGCCGCCATCGCCGGGCTGAGAGCCCTTAGCGAGGCGGCGTTGTAGCCGGGAGTGAAGGACGTCCCTCAAGTTGTCAAAACTAGACCCACCTGGACGAAGGTGTTGTCTAGGCGAAGCGGAGAACTTGGCGGTGACGATAAATCCAAGTTTCAGGGGTACCAAGGTGGATGTCCGCAGAAATAGCATAAAATCTACGGAGGCGATGTGGAGTGCGTCCGTCACCATCGAGCGCTCGCAGCGCCCCCCTTTCCGTAACGTGTAGCCTGCTAAAAACTCGCAGCTTTGCCGCAAAGGCGAAGCAATGAACGCGATAACAACAATTTGAAAGGCCAGCGCAGAATGAAAGCAGATCGAAACGTGCCCCGCTTTTCTCGCGCACAAATTATGCACGAAACGTACTCACAGGTGCGGTTGCATGCGGATAAGCGTCTCATTTGTTACTTCACTGAGTCTGAAAAGCGCGCGCTTTTCGCGAGCGGAGACTGCAATGATTGCAGTGACTTTTGTGCGCCCGGTAACAGCACAATCGTTCCACGTAAAGCCCGAGGCCAGCCAAGGCGTACGATCCTCGCCTCCTCGCCTCTGCGAGATAAGGGCGCGCGAGGGAGCGTAGCTCCCCTTCTTTAAGCCGGGCAAAGTACGCGTAGGAGATTAGAGCAGCTGCAGCCGCGGTTGCACGATGTGGCGACGTGCGTTCATTGCGCCATCTTTTATAGTAATGCCAAAAACCTAACAACGGTAAGTGGTAGATATAAATAGCTTGCCAGTTGAACGGTGGATTGGCTAATTTTTTTTAAGATGGTGGATTGGCTCAGTGATTTACGCTTCGGTTTCACGGCGCAGAGGTCCCACGTTGTATTCTGCGCACCGGAGGGCATTTTATTTTTTTCTTTCTTGCGTTCTCATATATATAGATACGTATACATATACGGTGCATGATGTCGAAGCTGACGCCGGCGGCAAAATCCAGCCGATAGTGTCCATATAATTGCTATCGCCATAAAATCACTAATATTCGCGCATGCGAACTCGTCAGTTGGTTCCGTGTTGCCGCCTTTCCGTAACGTGTTTATGTAGCTTGCTAAAGGCCTCCTTTGTAGCAGCGGGAGCAGACATGTCAAGTTGTGTTGAAGCTTTGTTGACGCGATAACATCGGCAGGATTAGATTTTTTTTCCCACGTATGTTTTTTTCACCAACAGATACAAACGACAAAGGTATGGTACGAGAGCCACTGGGCATGTCTGACACGAGCCGCGCACGGAGAGGGTGTACTCCCATAATCTCATGTTCCCGCGGAAGATGAAGACCTCTCCAGGGCGCGAAACACATATATCAGTGTCACAGGCACGCAGAGCCTCTGGCTGCTTGTATTGTGTTCGATGACGACAGCTTATACTTCGTATAAGCAGCGCATTATGGGGTGGCACAATGTGAGAACATTAACAGCGCTTTTTACGGAAAGATATGACTGGATGCAATAAAGCATGCTTACAAAAATATTGATCGGATCCACCGTCGGTGAGTGAGGCCTCGAAGTAGACGTAGGCTTAAGGGTAACCCGTTCTCAGTAAAATTTGTATGAAGGAGAAAAACGCCGACGTTATGCAACCGAACTGCTGGCTTTGTGAAAGTCATTCCGGTGCTCATCAACCCGGATGACAGTTTTTGAGACTTTTTCTTTACGCTCTAGAAAACGTGGAACCTTGCAATAAAATCACGATCCTTAAAATTATGCGCATATATGCGAAATGCTAGATGCCCCTTTGCATGCAGTGTCAGTGCTCGTTAAAGGATGCCAGGCGGTTACTATTTCAGTGACCCTTGACTACGGCGTGTCTCATAATCATACCGGGCTTTTCCAACGTAGAGCCACCCATGTCAATCATAAAATTATTTGCAAGAGTGAAATTCTGGGGCCAAGTACAAAAAAAAAGAGCTTCTGCAGTTTGTAGCCTTGCTATATTTCCCATTTGTCACTAACATTCCCAAAACAAATTGAGTTCGGGGAGGGGGGAGATGAACATCAAATGCACACAGAAAAATACCGATGTCCTTTATATCAGCCGTCTGTGCTACGTCAATCTTGCAGTCAGTTCCATTGCAAGTGTGACCACTACAAACATACCTGTATGTTTGGCACTAAATAAAACGCAATTGCAAAAATGCCTGCTATAGCAACGACACTTTCACTCGATGTACTACGTAATAGACAGCTTCGAAATACCTTCTGAAGATATTAGGTAATCTAAAGGCGAGTAAACGTTAGAACGCTTTAAAATTCAAACAAGCAAACAAAAATGGCATCATGCTTATGGCTACGAAGATTAGCAAAAACAAACAGTAAAAAAGGGAACAGAACTCGCCCAGAAAGTTCCAAAGCAATTAGCCAGGGAGTCTTAGGCCGCATTGACACTTGAGAAGTGAAGCCAAAACAAAATTGCCAGAGCGGCCGTAAAACCATGACCGCGCACGTCGAGAATGTTCACATTCGTCCTGCCTATGGCGCTACCGCAGCCGTCGCTACCTTGAGAATAACTCGATTTTATCTGCTTTCTGAGCTCTAAGTTTTGTATTAAATAGTTATTCAAGCAAAGTATGGAAGCGAAACAGGTCGCACCTTTTCAAACGCCATTTCGGCAGATAAGCCAGCAGAAATGACCCGAGCGACCGCAACGGCGGCGAATTCAGCTGGCTGCAGCGGGTCGGCACGCGCCAACGCGAGACACGTTCGGGCATGCCGACCCGCTGCTGCAGCACTGTCTAATTCCAGAGTTCTCGGCGATCATAATCCAAATCAGGTTCTCGATGAACGCCTCCCCGCTGGGGCCGTCAAGCTTCGTCGTGCTGCACGGGTAATTGGCGCTTTGAGCCGATGCGAGCCACTGCCGACGCCTTTGCCGCCATGTTGATTCTGCGGCCGACTGGTTAAATCACGTAGTTTGATCTGGCGCTGTCAAAGCCGTGAAGCGCGAACCGGATCTACTTTCGCGTGGCGGGAAAATCGGAAATCGGTCTCTGACCGATTCTTGCGCGCCGACTGCGCGGCGTGGTTTTCCGGCCGCTTGGGCGGCGAAACGAGCCAGTTTCCAAAGAGTTTTGCTGCTTTCCCTCTTTTCGAGGCTATGTGTAAACGCGCTCTTATAGTACTCCAGAATATAAGTTACGCGTAAACAGTTTCATTATCCAGAAGTATGAAAATGACGTATTCAAGCTCAGCGGAAGCACACGAGAACTATAGTCATCACTAATATTCACACGTGATGGGTGAACTATAGGCAATGCGGTGCAGGGCTCCAGTTCAATCATAATATCCGTTTATTTATATTGCCACGCCCGTTTTCTATGTTTTCTTTTTATATAGTCAAGCGGGCCCCTGCACCCTTGCCCTCCGCCCCCCAAAACCCGAAAAATTTGTTGCTACGGGCCGGACTGAAATGGTCGCTTATGTTTGCTCGACGTTTCTTATTTTGCAGGGCTTGGGTTTGACTATCAAACATTATTTTAGAACCTCTACTTTGTGTGGTTCAATGCAATAGATTTTTTTTGTGACTGCTCACCATGAAGTGCACAGAGACTGTCCCTTTGGAGCACGTTCAGCAGGTTACACGGCCCACCTTTCTCAGTAGAAAGACTTCATCGCTAGTCACATGACACGATAATACACAAAGAGACCGCAGAAGCGCTGCGCTTCTTGCGAGGCACTGGCCATTCTGAACTACCGCAATTACAACGCATTTTCTGAGTGTGATCTTTTTCTCTCACTTTCCGGAGTTTTTTTTTCTTTTTTTGGTACTTCAAGAAGTTCTTCCCAAAATATAATTCCCTAGCCCGGTATACTGTATAGCAAACCGAATGATAATATCTTCTTAACTTCAGAGCCTTCCTTCTCACTTGTCGTTCTATATTGTCCTGTGGTCGTGACGTTGACGAAGGCAGTGACGGCGTGTCCGAAATTAAACCGTTTATCTGACCAAATTTGTGGCCAGGAAAATGCAAATTAGAAGCAATGCGCGCTGTACTCTCATATCGGTGAAGAGAGATACGGCTGTCGATAAACACTGGTCACCGTTGACACACGTCGGCTTGTATACATCATGCATCAAATTTTTCAATCTAATCACTGCTCAGCCCGCAAGGTCTGGAATTTATACTGCTCGATTGTCCGCGTCCTGCGCGCAATCTTAACGATCTACTACGATCGTGAATTTTATGGACACCAGCTTTAGGCAATTTGTTTTGGGATTTAGCTGCTCTGCTTGCCTTGAGTATAAATTACTGTATATATATATCTAACTAATCTTTGAAGATGTTTTTTTCCTTCGCTATTGTATTTACTACAATACGTACAGGTGACGTACAGGTGACGTACGTTTTGTTTTAGGAACAAGAGAAAGATTGGCCAGCCATGTATTTGGAATATAAAAATTGCCCTACAATTATGACGTTTTCATGGCATTATGAGCGCTACTGTTTGCTAGTGAAATAACCGCGTTTGTCGACAATAACAAAGGTTGAATGCACTCAGACTGCGCTGTTTACTTCTCAAATGGGCTATTCGAACTAAAGAAAAAAAGCAAAAAAACACAGCATATCCACGGGGTGAATCATGATGAGTGGGCGAAATCGGGAAGGAATCATCGGTAAACCGTGAATCTTCCGTGTAATTGCCGAGTCGATCATCATTTGAAGACGTGAGAATGCTGTGTGTGTATGCCGTGCCGCTTGGGCCTCCCGCTCTCGCAAGGCAGGATCTCGGCAGCGGCGTCACGCAGCTTCACGGTGCGCTTCTGCCTCGAGGGCTCGCAGATCGGGGTTCTGTCTGCGAGCGCGCGCTCGCCGCTCTGCAGCCTTGCCCATCCGGCAACTCCGAGCACGTGCCAACAGCGAACGATGGATGGATGCATTGATATGGCTGTACTCTATAGATCGGGCGGTGGCTAACGCCACCAAGCCGTAGTACTTAGTGAACCAAAAACTAGATTTTTTCCTTTAAATAGTGAGGTTCAGGACTCGTACTTTGTAGTGAAGGGTTTAATTTTTACTCGTGCTTTGACTTTAGCCACCAATCAGATAACCTCCTTCTAGTTAATTATACCCGCTTAAAGTCTATTTTGCCCTCCCTGTCTCTAAACCCCAGGGCTTTGAAAAACTCTGCGCCATCATCGTGAACTATAGGGTGAAGCCCTTTACAGAACATTCTCAAGTGTTCGGTAGTTTCCCCTTCCTCGCCACACGCACTGCATACCGTGTCTACCAGTTCGTATTTGGCCCCATATGTCCTGGTTTGCAGTACTGCCGTCCTGGTCTCAAACAGCAGAGAACTACCCCGAGTATTATCATAGGTCCTTTCCTTGGCAATTTTCGGCTTAAAAGTTCGATAGATCTCTAGTGCGGACTTCTTAATCATGCCAATTTTCCACATATCGGTCTCAGCTTTCTTCACCTTCTTCTTAACAAATAATTCTTTTCGGTTTGACCCCCTGCTGTTTTCTAAGTATTTACCAGTCAATTTTCTGGTTCGCTTGCTCCATTTTGTATCGACATTCTTCATGTACAAGTGGCTGAATACATTCCTCGCCCAACGCTCCTCCCCCATTTCTCTCAATCGCTTCTCAAGTTTGATCTTGCTGCTCCCTGCCCTCAAATGATGTCCATCCCATATTACCCTGTACGCCCTGATTCGGTGTATTCCCGTGAGCTCCTAAGGCAAGCCTACCTATTCGATGTTGCTTAATTTCTAATCTTGCTTGAACTTCTGACCTCATGCACAAGACCGCATTGCCGAACGTCAGACCATGAACCATGACCCCTTTCTATATTCCTCTCACAACATCATACCTAGTGTAATTCAACAGTGCCCTGTTTTTCATCGCCGCTGCATTCTTACCTTAACTCGTCCCGTATATTTCGTGTTCCCTTAGGTACTCGGCCCCATTGCTTATCCATACGCCCAGATATTTGTATTTATCTGTTATCTCTAGCATGACGTCCTTTATTCTAAGCTCACTACGTTCCTTATCATTAAAAACCTTGACTGCTAGTTTTTCTTTACTGAATCTGAAATCTAACCTATCTCCCTCATTAGCACAGATGTCCATCAATTTCTGCATATCTTCCTTGTTGTCGGCCTTTAGCACTATATCATCTGCGTACATCAATGCTGGTGGTGCCTGTTCAATGAGTTTTCCTTGTTTCACTATAGAGAGGTTGAAGCCCAGACCACTTCCCTATAATTTGGTCTCTTATCCTTGTAGATACATCATGAATAACAAGGGACAGATGACACCCCTGCCTAAGCACCCGTTTTACCTCTGCAGGCATGGATACCTGTTTTTCCCACTTCATAACTGCATTGTTACCTTTATAGATATCCTTTAAAATATTAGTGACTCCATCTTCCACACCAAGTGTGTCTAGTATTCCCCAGAAGTCCTCTTGAACCACGCTATCGTATGCTCCCTTGATATCCAAAAATGCGAGCCACGGGGGCCTGCGTTCCTTTTCTGCTATTTCGATGCACTGCGTCAGTGAGAACAGATTGTCTTCCAACCTCCTGTATTTCCGAAACCCATTCTGCAGTTCTCCCAGCACCCCCTCATCCTCTATCTATGCCTGCAGTCTTTCCTTTATAATCTGAATCGCCAGCCTGTAGACCACTGATGTCACTGTTATAGAAAGGTAGTTGTTTATGTCAGCTTTGTCTCCCTTTTCCTTATATATCATGCTCATGCTGCTGAGTTTCTATCTATCGGGGACTTCACCATCGATTATTATTTTGTTTACTGCCTCTCTCACAGCCTGCTTAGACTTCGGACCTAATGTCTGTATCAGCATAATTGGAATGCCATCTGGGCCTGTTGATGTACTAATAGGAACCCTCTTCTCAGCCCTTTCCCACTCTCGTTGTGAAAATGGAGCCATTGCACCACTTGATTCATCCTTGTCTACTGTGGTGCATAAAGCACACGAATTTTATTAGAACGATCCCCCTAGCGTGCGTCACCGCACTAAAATTGTCTTCCACCAATGACATGCACCATATTTGAAATCATTCCAATTATAACATCTCGCATCTTTCATCATCAACTAAGAGTACCACCATCTAGTCTTATAACGTCTCGCATCTTTTCATCAACGTCAAGTGCCACCATTTAGTGAACACTGCAAGAACTAAACTAGAGGTTTAGTTATTGCACCTACAACTACAACTACATTTCTCATGGGATATACAGACCCACGCCTTAAAGGGCCACTCACCAGGTTTGACAATTTTGAGCGGACAAGTGCGATGCGTAGACGAGGCATTCATGATCACGTCTGCCAAAATTTGCAACGCTACGCGCCGCGGAATTGGTTCGAATTTCAAGATGAAAGCTACGCCCCCTCCCCTCTGCCGGCGCACGCCTAAAGAATGAGGGCATGACGTAGGCGTAGGAACGGCCCTATGTACAATGCAATGCAGTGATGTTGATCCTCTACGTAGACGACTCTGCTCTGACGTTTTCAACAGTATACCACGTGACATGGTTAGATAGATATGTGGGGTTTAACGTCCCAAAACCACCGTATGATTAAGAGAGACGCCGTAGTGAAGGGCTCCGGAAATTTTGACCACCTGGGGTTCTTTAACGTGCACCCAAATCTGAGCACACGGGCCTACAACATTTCCGCCTCCATAACCACGTGACATGGCAAAAATTTACACAACATGCGTAGTTTATGTATTTGTTGTATTAAGAGATGAATAAAACTTGAAATAAATAATGAGACGCAATAAAAAAATGTGCACGTTTTTCTTACATTTTTTCTCGTCAAATGCTACGAGATGCGGGGATAATGTGCCAGCGTTTCGCATGCATTCGAGTCCCCACGGTCAGCGTTTGAGCAGACGACCACCGTGGAACGCTTCTACGTGTTCACGCACTCGAGGAGAGACCCGCTCAAGTTTTCCCGGCGACGCCAGCGCTTGCCTTTCCCCTGCCAGACAAAGCGCACAACAATAGAGCCTTCCGACCCTTCCGCTCCCTTTGGCTTCCACGCATTTGCGAAGCACGCGCTGCACGTGAAACGTCCCTCGTTCCGCGATGTCACCCCAACAGAAAAGGGGGTGACATCGCTGCGTCGTCAAATGTCACAATAATCATGCAAACACGAAGAGGTCGACTCCACCAGTGAAATTCTACCGATTCCCAAACCGATGGTACGAAACAAGCAGCCGACAGAAATGGATTAAAGCAGTGCGCCGAAAAAAGTATGTAAACAATTTTTTTCATAAAAATTAGCACGCGCACTATGCATCCAAAATTACGGGTGTTAATTCCTGCATCACCGTTCCTCTAATCTATCGAGTTACTGGGAGATGCACGTCCCCATCTTAAAAGTATAAATTTTCAACGCCCGTCTTTAGAGCACTGTTGAAAAATAGCGAAGAAATATTTTATGCTGCTACTGTTATTCGATATTGTTGGGGACGTATTAGTTGAAGCTGTGTGCTGTTGCGAAGCACCTCCGATGACGTTACGAAAGGCGCCTCGAATCTCTCCGCTGCAACCACTGTTTCGAAAGACGGCGACGCCAACACGGTCCCGAAGGCGCCACTGCTTCGAACTACGCCACTGCTTCGAACTACGCCGGAAAGGTCACCTGCCGTTTGGTAGCGTAGGTTTCTCAGCTCGCGACTGCTTCTGCGCAGAGCTGATAGACGAGCGGACGAGACGATGGTGAGTTAAACAAGGTTTATGTACAGCATATATACAGAGGCGTTACAAGTTCGGCACTGGGGCCGACAGAGACTCGAAGAGCCGAGCTCTCCTCTCTAACACATAGGTCTGCTCTTAAATGGGTCCGCTGTAAAAAGGGGTCTCTCTCGACGCGCCGCAGGGCTTCTTTTATATGCCCCGGGTCCAACCCAAATGTCCAACCAGAAGCGCCGCTGGTCGTGAGGCCAGACTCCTCCAATGGGGTCGCCGCTGGGCCGCGTCATTCTTTCTCATCGAATCTGGAGAGGCTACGCTGCAGGTGGCTGCACCCAAGGACGAGTGACATCGTCGCGCATTGCGTCAGACCCCCAGACAGGAAGACGCCAGTTGTTTACTCGACGGGCTCGCTTGCCGAGGTGACTCACTGCACGTGGGCGACAGAAAGGCGCCGTCGCCTGTTGACGCCGTTGAGTTGTTCGCGTCAGGCGGACTTGCGGGCTGGCCTTGACACAGATTGCCTTTTTCAGAGGCACGGACGTTCGCTGTCGACTCGCAGGCATAACAGTGCACATGTGGTATTTGTAACGTGTTGTTATATGTTTTTAAATCTACGCAGCGCCGACGGAAGTGTGTGGTTGCCAAAAGCTTGGACAACTATGAAAAAAAGAAAAAAATGCATTAGCTGTTGCTGCACGTCCATTGGCAGACACAGTGAACTAGTTGTTACTGAGTGTGCAGGGGCAGCCCGAACAACACGGTGCATTTTTGATACGTGACCAAGATAAAATGCCTTTATATCAATGCGCTCTTTCCCTGCAGATTAGACACACAGACACAAAAGTTTCTCTGAAAGCTGAGCGCTCATCATGATGGTACGCACACTGTTCGTGAACTCAAAGTACCCGCGATGAGAACGGTGATAATGCATGGAAAGACACGCGAGATAGATGTCAATTATTGTTGTGGGTCAGAAAGAAGCCCCAAATAGACCATTCATTTTTGAAGTGTTGTGTATACACCGCACGATAACTTGGGTAGGTGCTAGTAAATTAAGGTATCCCAACTAATAGCAGTCACAGCGCAAGAACCGCTTAACCTAAAGCACGAGAAGCGGCCTTACCCATCCATCCAGGAACAAACATAGTGCATAGTACACAGAGTAAACCAAATAAAGCAAGTATATAATTATGAACGTACAGAAAGGTTTATTCACCTCTAACGTCGTAAACAGCGTCGTCTTTCACTTGCGAAACGCACTTCGCTCTGACGAGGACGGCGTCGTCTGCTACAACTTGCTTCGCTGCCCTTTTACTAAATTGCTGCCACGAAAAAAAAAAAATCCTCAATTGCGGCATCCTAATAAATGCGGACAGAGCGCACCGCACGCGACGCGAAACTCTCAAAAACACGTGCAGAACGCGTGCAGCGCGCGAGCAAAGAAACGCGTTTTCAAGGCAGGTTGAATGGGACAGCGGAGGGGCGAAGACTCGAGTAACCAGTTTTCTCCCCGCATTGACTGACAGCGCCCCGCTCCGCAGCGCCTCCCTCGGCGTGGGTCTCCCGTTTCTATCGCGTCTAAGCCAGCGTTTCCAAACAATCCCGCAGAAACAGGCAGAAGACCACAAAATAACGCTGGTCAACAAAGGAACGCTGCTCGCGTGCACGGGGGCTGGGTTTGTTCGGGCACATCATGCGCACGTCACCTCTTGGTCGTATGCCAGAAAGTTTGGGGAAAAGATTTGGCTTGCGAAGGCTACGCGGAGGAGCGGCAAGGGTTTCGAGATCGCATCCTCTCACCCTCGTTTCGCGCCACTTCAAAAAACCTGTTTTCTCCGCTCGTAATGAACCGATTCGAAAAATTTTTGTGCCAAAACGTTCCACATCGGACACCCACAACTTCCACTGCCTAACTGAAATTCGGTATGGGGCCTGGTGAGTGGCCCTTTAAGGACCTCCGTCTCTAAAAGACGAAACAGACGTCGCTCTTCAACGTCCCTGCAGTTTTATTCAATAAACGCGAAGCCTGACGCACATCGTACCGTGCACCGTATCTTAAGTTGAGGCAAACTCACCAGAGCACCAGTCTCGTATGTGTGGCTCACCCTCGCGAAGACTAATTAATTAGGATAGGTGAATATATAATGCGATGAATATTTAGCAGTGTCACAAACACTTACGAAGCCAAAAACAATATGTAATGAACGCGGTTATAAGCGGGTCATGTGTGTGAGACCTCGGCCATGGAAGAACATTAGTAGTCTGGAGGAATTTATACTGCACCATCGTTCAGACAGCCCTACACAAGAAACTCACTTAAGTACACAGCCTCAATAGTTCTGCGGGCACAATGCGACAAAGTTTAATTAATTCATTCATTATGCCGACTTTGACAAATATTTTCCCTAGATTTACGGAACTAAAGAGATCGTTGCAAGTTTAAAAGAAATCATTTGCTGTTAACTTTCGAATCACGCAGGTCAAGGTGCTGTGCAAGTAAGGTTGAGCACAAATAAGCTTCGAAGAGTTCGAGTAAATATCGAAACCATGAAATGCTTCGCAAATTATACGATCAAAAAGTGTGGCCTTTCAAGGAAATGCATCATCATTTTAAATACTACCTGTATTTTGATCACTGCCAGTATGTTACCAATTTATATGTATTTCATATTTTGGGGGAATGTGTGTAGTGATAAAAAAAGAATAAATACCATCAGTGTTATAGTAAAGGAAATAAAATCATGCCTAGGAGCCGTATTCTGGAAAAGAGCTGGAAAAGAGTTGCAACTTAAGAAACGTAGGATGTAGATGCGTTTTACACTCCAACTAGTGTTTTAAGGAAGATGGAGGAAGTGACCGTACAGTCGAACCCATGTATATCCGCAGCTCGCTAAAAAGTGGGAATCACCGCCACAATGGTCTAGTGGCAAAGGTACTCGACTGCTGACCCGCAAGTCACGGGATTGAATCCCGGTTGCGGTGGCTGCGATTTCTACAGGGGTCAAACTTCTGTAGGCCCGTATGCTCAGATTTCGGGGCAAGGTAAAGGACCACAGGCAGACGAAATTTCCGGAGCCCTCCACTATACGGCGTCTCTCATAATCATATCGAAGTTTTGGGACAATCAACCCCACATATTATCATCGAAAGCGGAAATTAGTTGGATGTGTCGTATACTTTGATGTGAAGGAGTTAAAAAATTTATCGCATTTACGGTGCCAATTTTCATGCGAAACTTGGCTTTATTGTGCTGCTAACAATATCTACTGCAAAAAGAGGCAACATTAAAAGAAGGGATGCTGCTTTTATTTCTTGTTTTTTGTCTGATTTGTACATAATGCTGCTGTTCATATGCACGGTGTAAACGGGAAAATGCAGTATCAATACGGCCCTCCTTGTCACACCACTCATTTTCTCAGAGGCCTGTGTAAAGATCCCGTGCCATGAAAGAAGGTTCTTTTGGTACAAAGCAAACTTCTGGGAGCTCGCTGATCTGCCCGTTGATCAATTTATCAAGTGTCCTGGTTATTTCAACGCGATATGGCTAGACAGCTCGTTTCGGAGAAATACTGGCGCTGGTTTCGCAGTCGGCGTGAGCATCGTTGGTTGAGAGCCAAAAATCACCATCTTGTCCGGGACTCCAAATCAAGAAAGAATCAAATAAAATGAATATACAATTTTTTTTTGCGTTCAAGTGAGGATCGGACCAAGGCCGTATGCGTGGCTTTGTTAGCTTAGAGATGCAGTCAAAAGGCTTTCATGCTTCGCAAATACACGCGTCCTTTATACAGGCTTAACAATAGAACATGTTGCATAATGTCGCAGTAATATTGCGTGGTGCAAGCATACATTGTCATCAGATGTCAGTACATGTGACAATCCTAACGATTTCATGGGTTAGAACCAGCCACCCATTACAAAAGCCACACACATTACTGATCGATAGATAGATTGATTGATTGACTGATTCATTGATACATGGGGTTTAACGTTCCAAAACCACCATATGAATATGAAAGACCCCTTAGTGGAGGACTCCGGAGATTCCGACCACCTGGGGCTCTTTAACACGCACCCAAATCTGAGCACACGGGCATACAACATTTCCGCCTCCACCGGAAATGCAGCCGCCACAGCCGGGATTCGGTCCCGCTACCTGCGGGTCAGCAGCCGCAGCAGCCCTTACGGGTTGCAGGGGCTGCAGGGTCAGCAGCTCCTGCGCATTAGCCACTAGACCACCAGGCAGGGGCCACATGTTACTGAGCATATCCGTAAAAACCACATAGTGAGTGCATTGCAAGTTCGAAAACATTTCAATTGCATTTTGCCCGTGGTTTAAAGCATGCTACACATAACACCGAATACGGCTATATACGAAGGCTTGAGCGACACAAGCCACTTTCAAATTTATTGATTAGACTGTAGTAATCCACAATTTAAACTTCTCGAGTGGCATCATACCGTGAAAAAGTATGCACTAAATGGTTGAAGTACGCACTAGTAACAGAATATCACTATCGCATTTAACTCTTAAAAGGGAAGTTTAAGGATCCCAACCCTGTTTCTGTTCTATGTACAGCAAGTTTTTCTATGGCCATTAATTACTAATAATTTGTTCTGGTGTCATCTGCGGGCTCCCCGCTGTGCTGTTGCGTACCATTTCCGTCCTGGCACGATAAACGTAATGGAGGATAGTTTGAACAGATTTCATTTTACCACACTAGTACTGTTGGCATGTCATGTGTTCATGCCTCCACGACATGTCAACAATGTTTTGGTTGCGAGTGGTACTGCATAGCATGATAGTTTGTAGAGAATAACAATTTGTCAAACATGAATATATTTTATGACGTGAACGGGTCAATGACTGTATGCATGTACAGTCATCATCAACAGTCATCAGCAAGGTCTCACCTAGATTACTTCGACTGATAGCCGTGAAGGACTGGGCCCTGTTGCCGAGGTATGCTCGGATAGCTTGGATGCTCGGTATGCTTGGATAGTATGTCGGCATGCACGGGGAACATCTCGGAAACAGATTCCAAAGCTACGGGATGCTAGCGTCAAGCAAACTGCTTTAGAGAACGCTGTGGAGCGTTCGTGTTAAGCTTGCTGGTGGCTGTACAATCGTACGCCGAAGTATAGGCAGCTCCATATCGTCGACGGAAGATTTTTTCGTGCATGGCGTCGCATTTTCAGCGCTGCCTTATAATGATTAGGATCAATAAATTAGGTATCTAGGTATTGCTTATAATTAACGAGCACACTACCCATACTTACGTATTTATGTTGCGTTCCAGGTATGCCGAATATTTGCTTTTTGATCAAAATGTTTACAAGTATGAACGCAGCTACCAGTTATAGATGGCTGGGCGTTCAGAAAGTACCTGAACTTTCACCGAGTGGCTAAGTCGTGTGACACACCGATAGGTTTTACACTTCTTCGTAGCTCTATTTTGAATATTACGCAGAAGTCACCGGCAAGTGTGCCAAAATATACGGTCATCGTAGCCAGAAAGTAGCCATCGCGCTAACCTGAAATTTTAGTGAGCCAGAAAGAGTGAGAATGTAACCAATTTAGTGCAAAGTAGTCATTAATGGCCACCCTCAAGACAAGGTTCTATGTATTTGAAGTCGTTGCTTCAAAGCAATTACATTTGTTTTAGGTAATAAATATTGCAGGATGACTCAATGTTACTGCCCAGTGTGGTAATTTAAACTACCTTAGCAAATCAAGCTTAAGCAAAGGCGACAACAAATTTAGCGGCCACTTTTCGCATTTTTAGCAAGTTGGTATTTATTGAGGAGCTATATCAAGTCCATCGATCGCAAGTTTTTTCCGCTGTTGCTGAATCCGCGCTTCCAAAACAGAGGCGCGGCACGCTCTCCTAAAAGCATCGATTGATATGTGAGATTCCACGTGCCAAAACCACCATATGATTATGAGAGCCGCTGTAGTGGAGAGCTCTGGAAATTTCGTCCACCTGTGGTTCCTTAACGTGCGCCCAAATCTGATCCTATGGAACTACAACACTCCCGCCTCTATTGAAAATGCAGCCGCCGCAGCCGGAATTCGATCCCGCGACCTGCGGGTCAGCAGATGAGTACCTTAGCCACTAGACCACCGCAGCGGGGAGGAACCCAAAAGCAGTGAAGTGCGAATGATAGTATAGCTTCAAAACCCAAGAAACAGTTCCCAAAAGAAACCTGTCCACTCTCTGCACTGCCCGAACGCAAGGGAGTGCCAAAAGCAGCCGATGCTTTTCTCTGGGAATGATCCGTTTTTAGGAAGTTGTGAAATGCGACTTCCCATGGTCTCCTCTTTTATTCTGCGCACTCAGCGCACTTGGTGAACAAAGAACCACTCACCCTTGCGTACGCATGCAAGCTCACTTCAGCGAAGGCTGTCGTTTTGTCAGGCTTACAGGATTTTTCGTATAGAGTTTTTTTTTGTAGTTTTCTTGGATTTAGGCAATCGATACAGTAGAAAATGCTGGCCCATACTTTGAAATAACCTGCTGACTACTGAGCCAGCTGATCTGTGGCAGAGGTGGAGCAGTGAACCCTCCTTGGTTTACATAGGACGTCTTAGTAAAACAAAATATTAAAGAAAAAGAGGTGTGCTCGATCGTGAGAGTGTATACTTGGCTATTTTTCGACTGAGGAGCAAACTCGTGGCTATGAACGATGCACGCACATACACACGCAAAAACACAAACACAAAAAGCGACGAAAGTGGTGGTGCTCTGCACCAATACTTCCGAAAACGAGCTTTCAGGAACGCACTCAAAGAAAAACGTGACACCAAACTTTACACACAAACAATTGTGGGTGGCCCGATTCCGGGTGCTGCAGGCGTTAAGACATCAACAAGCGCAGGTCACTCGGCTCAAAGAGAAGCGGAACGTCCACGAGAGACGGCATCCTTGAAGAAGCAGCCTCTGAGCGGTGTTTTATGGCCACGTCACACGCAGAAACGGCCAGTCGATCGGAGAAGAGCTGCAGAAGTGAAGAGATAGGCATGTGCTTTTTTGGAACAAACTATTCATCTAGCAGCGAAAATAGAAAAACGTAGCCGCTGCCTCAATGTCTGGCAGATCACTCTCACTTATGTGCGCATGTGCACAATGTTGCTTGCCACTTTCTCCTTTTGGTGTTGCGTATTTTGTACACCTAAACCTTACCGACCCAATATTTTGGTCACCTATTGGTATTTTATGCTTGTTTTTCACTTTTCTTCTGTAGCTGCAATCATTTTCGCGGCAGCCATTTTTTAAGTTCTTTTTTCACGGTAAACCCTCGTAGCTTCACCACCGTTCTTTTCAGTCGGTCTCTGGCGACAGGCACTTTTACAGCCATATGGCAGGTTATATGGTGTTTTGCCTATAGCATAAGCATGGCTGAGAAATGGGTATTCCGAAGTGTAACTGCACAGTTAAACGGCGGTCGACTCCAAGGCAGCCCTTCAATGCGTGCGAAGTCTACGACGTGGTAACTACCACCAGATGGTGTATCGTATAAATGAAATTTGTCATCGCGCCGCTGATCAAGGACACGACATTGTTTTACAATGGTTGCCGGACCACTGTGGCATCAGTGGTAACCACCTCGCCGACGACGCTGCCCGATGTGCTCACGATGGAGCACCCACACTGTTAATACCCCTGTCAAGAGTAGACGCAGCTAGAGAACTTCGTCACATCGCGCATAATGCCACGCTTGCGCACTGGAATTCTCCACTTAACTCCATTTATCGCCCTAGGAACCTTAAGTCATTACGTCAGAAACAACTGCCATCCAAGATTTCTCGACGTGACGCTACAATGTTGTGCCGGCTTTGCACTGGGGTAGTGTTTACTAAGTCATTCAGCCATCGCATTGGCATGGCAGTTTCATCCATGTGTGAAAGCTGCAACTGTATACAGACTATTGAACATCTCTTGTGCCACTGTGCCCAATTTGATGAAGATCACCGGACTCTCCAGTGTGCACAGACTCGATAACCGGCCATTTAATGAAGAAAAGATGTTAGGAGCCTGGTCGCGCAGCCCATCAGCACAGAAAGCCACACGAGCCCTCCTGAGATACTTGACAGCAACTTCATTGAGGGACCGCCTGTCAAACTCGGCATTGTATGTGTGATGTGACATGTCCATCCTTCTCTCTCTTTTCTTTTACTCCCCTCTCCCCCTCCCCTTGTGTATGGTAGCAAACTGGACGCACAGTCTAGTTAACCTCCCTACTTTTCCTACATTTCTTCCCCCTCTCTCTCTCTCTCTCTCTCTCTCTCTCTCTCTCTCTCTTTCTCTAAACGGGGGTTATTATTACTGTAAATGCAGACTGTCTAAAAAAGAACATATGAGCTCACTGCCTCTCTAGGGAATGCCTACACAAATGTTCAACTATCGAGCTAAGTAACGTTGAACGGGGTCCGATAATTTTTATATTTCACGTATCAGAGCGCAAATTTCTGCCCCCCCCCCACCCACACTGTTTTGTAATTTGCTTATCGTGTTTACCCGCTTACTGACAAGGCTGTTTAGTGTTGGCTACCGTCGGCTGGTGTGGTCATTATTTATTATGGCTTACAGCGTGAAACACACGGACATAGACTAGAGAAAACGTCACGATAGAGCGTTGTTCTTTTAGAGACGATAGTCTTTTTGGGGACACTTCGAAGCAAAAATTTTGGTCTGTCTACATGTCTGTCTGCCTCTACATTTCTCTCTTTGTTCGCTGCAACGATACTCCAAACAGCACTAAGCAATAACCCCTAACGGCCAACCCCATCTGCAGTGCCCACCACTATTGCTCAAGTTTCAGCGTTCATACTTGTGCGATTGTCAATTAAAAACAATTATTGGGCATATCAGAGGCACCACAACAATACATCAATATTTTTATGGGTGTCTTTACACTAAAGAAGGTACACATAAGTGATTCTAAGGACCGTAGCGTTTATCGCACGGCGCTGACATTGCAACGTGATGCTCAAAAAGGCAAGTGTTTCCAACGCTTTGCTAAGACGACACGGTGGTGCCACCTGTTCATCGCTTTGCGTTCTACACCTTATCGCCTCCGAGACAGGCGCGTATCTTTCTCCATGGGCGCGCACGCCTTCCTTTGTTCTCGAAGATACCTGCCAGATAGCGCTCGTGAATAACGTGCCCTGATGCGCTCGTTCGCCTTCACTGCATGGATCGAGGTTCTCTAAAGCAGCGCTTTCAAAATACAATTCACCTATTTTTTCGCGCAGAACATCAAATAAACGTTCTGTTCGCTCTCTTCACACGCAAGACTATCGTCTTTCGACGACATTTGCAGTGAAAACATGCCGATACGGGTCCACTTTTTAATTTCATTATTCATTGATGCATTGGATGGCTGGATGAAAAATTTATTCCTTCTTATTTATAAAAAAACCGCCTCCATAATTTGTCTCGATAGCTTGTCTGGGTGCTTGAGGAGCAATTTTTCGTTCAATAAGGGAGTGGCACTCACAATGTCGACTTTATGTCCGGGTCTTTCACACTGTAAGCTACGACAAATATTCACTAACTAGCCAAGTTTTCATTGTGGTTTTTATTTATGATGTCAAATGTAGTATAGTCTTCATTATGGTTGGCATACGTAATTTATAATGCTAGCTAACTTTGGCTCAGTCACACTTAACGTTGTTTAAAATGGTGTTAGTGAGGTATTATTTACTAGTCTGTTGCCCATTCTTACTACATCTCGAAATGGTTGGAAAGGTGCCCAATTTCGGCTACGATCGGATAATAATGAGTGTCACCTTCATATTAATATAATCGCCTTCTGTGAACTTGAATCCAATAATGAAGCCAAGTTTACGAATTCATTTCCTTTAATTTGGCTTGCCAGTCGTTGTGAAATTTTCGTCAAGGGTATTGTCTCTCGTCGTCCCAACAACTGCTGATACGACGTTGGGAGCTAGTGGAAATAATCGAAGTTTGACCGTGTGGAAACCCTCAGATTTACCAACTGGTCTTCCATTTCTCGGTTGGATGCGGCGCACTCTATGTGTAAGGCCTTACCCATTCGCGGAGGGCGCGGAATTCGATACCTAGATCTCAGAACTCCTTTAGAAAACACCATATGAAGGTGAAACGTGAATTGTGGTTGCAGTGCTGCCATTCTAACTTTATAAACATTACATATGTATTCCAATGAGACAGGCATGACATTGGCAAAGCGTCACTTGTAAGTAATCGCCATCCACTGAAGTTGGTCTACATAGCACTATCGCGGGTAGTACTATGCTCGCAAGCACAACCTTTCAGCTTGGGTTGGCAATACTTATTTTGCTCTTGACTTTCTAACACAACTATAAACATATGGTCATATAAAAGATATGCGACTATTCAACACAGGTGCCTGTGCGTATAGCATCTGCACATATAACTAGCCTCATTTTGTAACGCTTCACTCAACAAAAAAAAATTACACCTCAGCTATATACCTTCCCTCCGAATGATCCGCAAGACATCGATTCGCATGATACGTGGCATCTGCCAAATTTCTTTTTTGTTCGATTTACCGTAGCTAAATTACGCTAAATTATATCGCTGCAGAACATGTAAGTCTGCCTTCTTCCTCTTCTTTTTTACCTTGCATGGGGAAACTGCTCGCGTTTTAGGGGCGAAACTTTTTACAGCAACACGCGTTCGTCCTTCGTAGCCGTTGTAGTATGTAACAACTATAACATTTTGACCTCCAAGGTGGTGTTAGTGAGAGATTTCTTCTGTGCGTTCTTGAACAATAAAAAATAGTGCTCAATGTACATGCCAATGGCTGATAATGGGGAATGAGAGACAAGAGCATTCGGCTTTTAGTTTACGCGCACGCTGCGATCCCCCTCAGCAGTCATTGGCATGTACATTGAGCACTATCTGACAAGAAAGGGTTGCTACGTTATACTCGCTGGGTGTAACCTCCTTAGTTTTAGAAAGGTTTAGTGAGCGTTGAGCCGCAGTGCCATGAATACAATGAACTAGTATATACCATGAATTCGAGGTTGTTAAAGGTGGGAAGTACACCCCAAGCACTAGCCGTAAGAAAGTGTGCGTGCGTGTGCCACCTCTCGTTTAGTCCTTGGAATGTCCACTGGTAAGCGGTGCTTCAATATGGGGAATATATCATGAAAAGATGCGAGATGGTGGTACTTCGAGTGTTGAATATATGGACGAATGGACACACAGCCAGATGCATGGATGGACGCATGAAAGGATGCAGGGGCAGATGCATGGACGAACGCAGGGACGGACGCACGAACATACGCACGCACGGACGGGCGGACGGACGCATGGACGGTCACACAGACGGACGCATGGACGAACGGAAGCAAGAACGAATGGACGGACGAATGCTTCGCCCCACTCTCCATCATTCACTCCGTGGATATTTTGCCATTATTTTATTCATCTGGTTGCATCTAACAAAAAGAACTGACTTAATATTCATTCCCTTTCTTCCTTTTGGTCACAAGGATGTGGGAATCAGCGCGCAGCGTGTTCACTAACGCAAAAAAAAAAAATTGACGGCAGATGCACGAGGTGAATGATGATAAGACTGGGCGAAGCTCTCTGAAGTAATACCGTGAAATTTTCTTTCGTTAATTCGCCCGATAAAAAAAAAAGACCTGAAACGATTGATTAAATGTTTTATCAAAGTTTTATTGTTGGTTTCCGTTTTCCTTTCAATATGACCGCTTTGTGGTCGGTGAAATATAAGCTAAGGGGTTCTTGCACTGGTTGCAGATGAAAGTTGGCAAACACGATGTCGATGCAGGGGCCTCTAATGGTGGTTGGGTTGGGGTTTTCAAAGGAGATGCATTTGAGTCCGAACTTTTCTGACATGTGATGCATCAACCAATGTTTGTTGGGGTTTGTAATGTCAACGTTGAAGTGCCCGACGAGCATGAAAGGTTTCGACTTGTCGTATATACACATGTCTCTGTCGTTGAACAGTTTGATGTCTTGAATGGGAAGATTTGGTCCCAGGTACAGTATCAAGAGGGTGATGCCACCAAAGTCGACTGCAGCACTTTCTTCATCGTTGCTCTGTGTGCAGAGTGCTAGTTCCACAACTCGAGCTTCTTAGGCTTGCTTTACGTAAACTGCATCGGCATCCTTATCCATACGAGCACACACCGACGGCAACGAGCATCGGCAACTACAAGTCTGTATCGATATGTTTTTTATTATAAAACCATTGCTTTAGAAAACACCTGGCGTCTTTCGTTAAGCAGCTGGCGTCTTCTTTTTGTTTTGTTTTAAAAAGATCTGGCGTCTTTTCGTTTTGATTTTCAAAATCATCTGGCATCTTCCGTTGGTTTATTTCATCAATCAACGGCGTTTTGAACAAAACATTTTTTATTGTATGTAATCACGCACAGGAGAAATCTCACCAGGCACTACCTTGGAGGTAAACAATGGCTGCTACTGGGAATGAAAAACAGCAGAAGTCAGCTTTTAACACTTCTATTTCTACTAACGTTTCCTACTGGAACATGACATTGGCTGCTAATAGGAAATGAGGGACAGGAGCATTCGGATTTTAGTTAACGCGCACGCCGCGAACTTTTTATTGTTCAACAACGCACTGGAGAAATCTCCCACCGGCACCACCTTGCAGGCCAAATGTTACACTTGTTACACACTTCGACTAAAACTATGAAGAACGAACGGGTGCCGCATTAACAAGCTTCGCCCCTAAATATGGGTGGCAGTGAGGCATACACACGTTTACAATATACTTCTAGCGATCAGAGACACAGTTGATACTGCCTTGTTTGCTGCTGCTGCTGCTGCTAAACAAGCTGCACGAGTGAAGGCTCAGAGCAGCTTACCCCAGCATCAACATGGGCATGCCACCGCCGAATGCTCCTTGCAGTTGGCATATTACGAACGCGTCAACAAAACCCGCAAAATACTTAAACAGTCGATGTCTTCTTTCACATTACGAAGTGTTCTAATCGCTGTGGAATTCCCCATTCTCCGTATTACTTTTTGTCCTCTTTCAAAACATTTATTGCCCATTAAGATTTCACGGCGGCATTGTTGGTATTTCTTAGTTCCCGAGGTGTAGCACATTCAAGACGGCGCAAAGCAAAACATGCCTAGCGCTGCGTGTTGTCTTTCACTTGGTTTCCTTTTGGATATACATTGTACCTTCGGGCCATTTTCGTCTACTGAACTGGCCGATAGTAAACCCAAAAGTGCTTTGAATTTAACCTCCCTGTCTTTCTCCATTCCCACTATGTTTACCTTGACAAAAAATCCCTTTCCGACATTTGTGTTTCCTATTTCTTGTCGAGCTTTCAAAAAAATTGAATTAAAAGCTCCCCCCTCGCTTCAAAGACAGCTTTCGGAATGCTGAATTTTCGATAAAGCTTAGTTCCCCCTTTTTCAAAGAACATAGCCCGAAAGCAGATGTTCAAGCATGTAGTAGCTATTGTGACCTACGCAGCTAGTAGCTGGGTCCGAAGCACAGTGCATTAACGATGCAAAACTTCACATTAGCGGGGAATCCCACGTTCTGCAAACTTTTGTGGGCGGGTCTACATCGGAAGGTAAACGTCGACAATGTTTTTCGCGCTATTATTGTTTACAGTATCATACTAAGTGGTCGCTGAACGGTGTCTGTGCTGCACCAAATTTACTGAACGCGTCTTTGTTTTTCGCTGCTTTAATTTTGCCCTGGTAGGCGTTAGTGATTCGCTAAATGAAGATGGACAGTATTTTTGGGCACGTCGTAAGTTGGTGAGTTCAAGTCTGCGTGACGCACTGCACGTAGGGCTTGCTTTGGATTCGAAGTGCTGTGCACTTCTCGCTGGCGCAGCAGTTGAATCTTTTGTAACTTCTGAAGTAACAACTTTGGTCGGTCGGGGACGTATATGCCACTTGCTGGCTCATGCTTATGATTGTGTGCTCATGATTGTGCTCATGATTGTGCTCACGAGTGTGCTCATGATTGTGTGTACCTTCTTATTTCTCTGCAACCTCTTTTCTTCCCTTCATCCCTTTCGCAGTGCAGGGTAGCAAACCGGATGTGCATCTGGTTAACCTACCTGCCTTTCATTGCATCTTCATCTCTCTCTCTCTTATGCCGTGGGTGAAAAAGTTGATAATATGGTGGATGGTGACTGCCTGTTCCATGCTACTAATTCGTAGCCTGATGCTAATTAAGTATACGCTATGGTAATTGCGATCACTCAGAATTAAGGCAATAAGCCTGCCTCGATCACCATGTGTGTCTTGTGTGCGCTCCTCCGGGACACTGCGAGTTGGCCGAACGTGAGCTGCCTTCAACGGTCTCAGTGAGCAACCGTGCCAAGGAGATGCGCTGACTGAACATGTGATTGGTAAGCAACATACGTGCTCCCGCTTATCTTCGCAAGGCAGGGTTATGAATGGGGTCATTTAGTAGAAGAGCACTGGAGTGTTTGAAAGGTCTTACGTCACGAGAGGCGCTGTGCTGTACACCTGTCCCTCTCGATGTACACTTGTAGCTGGGCTCGAGAACAAGAAGAAGAACCATATACTGCTGTGCGTCGGTGTTCCTAGTTCTGCGCGAAGGCATCGTATACTTACGTGTGATCGTAAACAGAATATTTATGAGACGCCGGCAGACTGTTCCCCCAGGCATGTGCTTAAAAAGTTGGATAAGTGAAAGGGAAAATGAAATCGTTATAGACGGCAGCCTCCCGTCGCTCCTCGTGTTCTGACCTCTGCCATGGGGGCTTGGTTTTGTTCGGGCGATTCAGAAATACGGGATTGAAGGTAGATCTGGTGCTAGGAAACAAGTCACAATAACGAGAAGTCTCGCCGTGCATAAAAAACAAGAGAAGGAAAGCAGTCGGGACTGTAGCCATTTTAAGTCTACGTCACAAAACCTGGTCACTTCTAGAAAGGTATTTTTTGCGGTGAGGGGTACGTTAGGTGGTAATTTCGGTAAAAGTGTGTGACCTCGTGGTACAGCTGATTCCTGGCACCACAAGTCACTTTGAGCCCGGTTAGCGAGTGCTCGGGCTTGGGTTTGAGTGGCCGTGTTGCCCTGGGTGTCTACAGTGCGCAGGGACCCAGAGGAGGGCGATGAGGCGATCAGGCGGAGGAGATAATTCAAGAGTTCTAGCAGCCAAAGAGTGGATTTTGAGAGGGGCAGAATTACGAGTCGCAGTTGTAGAACCGGATAAAATGTACCAGAATATCTGCGAAATGAGCTCGTCAATGATGTCGCATTAATAAAGATGTCCTGTAGCACTCTCGATGCCGAACAGGCTGCACGACCTAATTTTGGAATGACCGTAGGCGCATTGCCGCGAACGCGAGCGCAACTAGAAGGCAGGCAAACGTTTTCAGCGCACTTCCTACAGTCTCAACACTGCGTGCAACTGCACACGTTTTCTTTTTTAAAGACTATAGTCTTGCTAGGGAGACTTTGGTATGTATATCTCTTTAGAAAAAAATTATTCCATCGTGGGACGCTACAGACACATGTGAGCAGTTTCTATGCAACAAGCACAATAACGTAAATAAATTAATAAGCACATTATAATTATTGCCTTTGAAGAAAAATTTCCAAGGCCAAAGAGTGTCCAAAACCGCATCACATGGCGACATAGTATATACAAAACATGCAAGACGTGAAAATGTCATCAAATATGTACAAGGGATGTCATGTGTGGAATTTTAATAGCTTACCGTCTCAGAATAGGGCGCATGTATACACAAACCCACATGTATACGTGGCATAGATAAACACATGAAAATATTAAAGTAAATGCACCAATCGGTTACAGTGAGATTACCTGGCTATAGGAACCAGGCCAGATGTAATACTAGCCGTACACGCCTACGAACTACCAACTGGAAGCGGTATAACCACTGTCGTAGAAATTCCTACTCCCCAAAGAACAATTTCTCTGACAGAAACGATAGAGGGTCGAAGTATGAGCTTTCCAGAATCGGAAAGAGAGCTCGACGACGATGACCTGCTGACACAGCTTTGCACCTACCACGCCACAAACAAAAAATCTCGCTGCTATTAGGAGGCGCGCAAAGCGACTACATGAGCAGCGACCAGATATGACAAAGCGATTAACACCTACGCCACGGAAACCAGTGTTAACGCCTTTGCAAAGCACATTTGAAATGACACATTGCTAGAGTACACAGTAAAAATATTTGCACCCAAAAGGGTGTAAAAAAGGTGCTTTTACGAGAAAGACCCTTTGCAACACCCTTTAACACCCATAAATGGTCGATTGAAAAAAAAAGTACCCCTTTGTTAGGGTGCTTGCCTCAATAGCACCCTAAAATAGGCTCTAAGGGTGCTTTTGTGCCTGAGAAGGGTGTAGGTGCCGATTCATCAGATGGAATATGCAGCATAAGAAGAACACATAATTATAATATTTGGGATTTTACGTCTCAAAAACCTCGATATGATTATGAGGGTCGTCGTAGTGGAAGGCTGCAGAGATTTTCACAGTGCAAAGGCTTCTACCTTTTCGCCTCCGCCTTAATTCGACTGCCACGGCCGGCATCGAACCCGCGATCTTCGGATTGGCGGCCGAGCAGCGCAGCTACTGCACGAATATGTGGACGTTGCGTTAAATGACGGCCTAATTGACTTAGAATGTGTGAAGGTGCTCTCCGAATACAGCAGAATGTCAGCAGAAGCAAATCGCGTTTCATCTATAATGGCAATTAACTGCAATCCATGTTACGAAAGCTTTCCTTAGCGTTGGTTATAAGCTGCATGTTTGCTATGGATTATATACACACAAATAATGTTCGCCCGAGTATGGGTGGGTGTGTGTGCGTGTAAGCGCGATTGTGTGTACACCCGTGCATGTGTGCGTGCGCGCGTATGTGCGAGTCCGTGCTTGTGTTAAGCGTGCCTGTGCACATGTGTACGCCCATGCATGCGTGCGTTTACGGTCGCGTGTGTGTGTGGCCGTATGTGTGTATACGGTATGTGTGTGCGCCTGTGAATAAGTATGCGTGTGTATCAGCCCGAGCACCCTCGAATTTCGCGTGTGTGTGTGTGTGTGTGTGTGTGTGTGTGTGCGGGGGGGGGAGGCACTGCTTCTTATTGTTTAAGGTCCCACACCTGTTCAGACTGGGAGTCTATATGGGAGGTGGCTTAAGGAATGGCGGTGGTCAACGCACTGTACACGGACTATTCAGTACATGGAAAACAGCTGCACTATTTCGTACCTGATCGTTGCTTACGAACTTGCTGTGGTAGCTGATTAGCTACGCTGAGGTGCTTCTACGCTCGAAAACGTGGGTTATGAACAATTCCCACGGAAAGCTGTCACTGCACTTATGCACAACCATCGTTTATATTAACAACGTTTAACAAGAACGCGCCCTGCCTTTGCTACAGGTGCTTAGCTAGCTCTTCGGGCAACCATATGGAATTATGTGCTGATCATGTGGTCAGCAAAAAGTTTGTTATAACAACCTCGGCACGTTTCGTGGTGCGTGCAAGCCTTCTAAACATCCGCGACTGTGGATTAATTTGTTCCAGCTTCGACTACGCATTCAGAGTTTGCGGCACCATACGCGGAAGTGCCAGACACAGACAATGCAAAAAGAAATTCCTCTGGAAAAAGGTGTAGCGATGCTCTCCCGCTAATGCCACCGAGGACGAAATAATTATTGTTTCTGGTCATTCCATGGTGCACTTTGTTTTCCGCAAGTTTTGCTTCACTATTTCTCGCCCACTGCAATCGCATTCCGTCAAAATACTCAAAGAACCCGAGGCTGGTAAATAGCCTGCGTCGCTGTGCGACTGGCTGGAAGGAGAGTTGCCATTTACAAGGAGTCATTCCGGGACGAACGGCCGTCCGCCGTATGCGCTATAGCGTTTGCCTTTCGGCGCCGTCCTGTCGGGTTTCAAGCTCCTCCCCCCCTTCCACCCCGCTCACCACGGCCAGCGTTGCTCCCACAACGGCGGCGTAGATAAGCGAATAGTTGCGTCACCGAACACCAGCGTCGACAGCTGCGGCGCCGCCAGTGCCTCCTCCTTCTCTATCTCAACGTCGCTCTCTCTGTCTCATCGTCTTTCAAATGCGTTGCGTTGGTCTGGGGTCTTGGCCGCTGTGTGTGTGCTAGCGAACAGGCGCATATTCAATGGTGGTCACGCATGACACCGTGTTCGAAGTGACGCTCGGATTAAGGAATATTCATGGAGTGGCGGACACGGACAACGTGGGCCTGTTAACGGTGAGTGTACTGTTTTCGTAGGTAGTAATCATACAGCGCTAGCTGGGCGCCTGCAGCAGCTCTGCCGAAGTAGGCTGCCAACCATTTACAACAGCATGCGTTCGCGGGCCTGTTGCAGATGCCCGATTAAACGTGTGACTTAACGAGTTCACACTGCTATGCGCGATGTTGTGTAAGTGCCTGCATCACTCATACAGTGAGTGACGTGATCACTTAACAAGGGTGGGATTAGTTGCTGATCGCACATTGTCTCTACACTGCACAAAGTGATTGATATTGTTTTAAGATGTGCTTTGGGCTACATCGTAATAACATTTCTATTAATACTCAAATGTGCAACATGCTTCTGTAGGTGTAAGCGTAATAAAGAAAGAAAAAGCAAAAATTATGTACAGAGGCACACTGTACGAAATGGCTTTTTTTTTGCTTAAAGACGGTATAGTTGGAGGTGCTGATATGCCGCGATGCTCCCAGCACGTGCGCCTCGGTCTTTTAAGCTATTTAGGACAAGTGCCATCAGCAACAGGGAAAGATCTAGCAGACTTTCAAAGGCGCGTTGTTGTGGCCTTCGCCGTGCGTTGTTTTCCCTCGTTTCTGTTTGCTGTTTTTGTGCTTCGCTTTCATCTGCGATAATGTTCGGCGTTATAACAGAATCGAGAGAGTATACGTGACTGTTGGAGCCATGTGCGGTAGCTCTAGCATAAGCCATGGCTGCTGCAACGTAGTCGGCGTCCGCACGCGTTGGTGTCGTTCGAGCGCTCTTACTTGCGTGATTGTGTTTAACTGAGTATTTAGGCACGGGTTACGTTTGTAAATCCCGTAGTGAATAATCGCTAATAGCGTGCCCCTGACTGCCATCAGAGGATGGGCTTGGTTGTCGAAATATGCCAGACGCTTTTTCTGAAAGCAAGCTTTGAATTTTTTTTTTAAGAAGTACTTTCATACGTGCAAGGCAGTGCCTATTGCAGGCCCGCAACTCTTTAAAAACTGGACGAGCTATCACATCTTTTATCAAATTACAATGAATTAAGATGATTGAGTTATAGATGACGAATTTCTGTGCTAGGTTAGGTGCACAAAACACATGTTCGCAGCCCTACGTCTAGAAAGCAGGCAAATAGGAAGCACAGCGTCAAATTTGGTTTAGATTCCATTGACGGAGCGTCTTGTGGGAGTAGAAAGAACGAGAAAATTGTTCATTTTTGATGCCCTTATAGAGGCACTCGGAATTGCACTGATTGGTGACTTGTAACAATTCCTCAGATTGTTAGAGGCGTGATTAAAGTCAGTAAATCTTTTACTTTTTTTTGCAGACCTCTTCGCTAGTGCCACGCCCAAGATCATTTGTTCTCATGTAAAAGAGAAAGCAGAGATGTCTTCACTGTTTGTACAGGAAAAGGTAAGTTTCTTGTGCATTTTGATTAATGTTACATGTTCTGAACGTTGTACTTTAGGAATTGTTTTTCACACTGGCTCACTACTCTAGAAGGAATTTGACTCTTAGGTGAGTTCAGGCTTTCGTAAGTGCCATTTTTGAGCTGTAGTCTTAAACTTCATCTCATTTCGGGAATTTGCTGTATGCTCGAAAACTTTTATCTTTATCATACGAAATTATTGGAATGTATGGGTTGTATGCTTCGAGTTCAGTGTAATGTCAATTGCACGCCATTTCGAAGGATACACACTACACATTCTTTATATATGGTGCTGCCAGAACAGCACGAACATCCTTTTATGAGAAGTCATATTTGCTCTTATTACAGGATGGGAGGGTGCCGCTGACGTCCTGCGTAGTCTACCCCCCGGCCCCAGCCTAGAGCAAGCCTACTTCCTGAACCTCCACATGGATAACCGAAAAATCTTCCGTGTCAGTAATGACGAAGAAGGAGTGACAGCACTGATGAGTTGATTTTTTTTTATTTTCAACATTGTCTACGGCCGCAAGGCCTTTAACATCCACTGTGATTGAGCGGATTTTTCTCGGCGTGAGTTTGGAGTTTATCAAAGAAGTTGTTCAGGCAGTACGACGCTGAAAATTTTAGTGTCACAATGCCTGAACAACTTTTTCTAGTGTGGTCATGGTAGATGAACAAACATTGTTATTTGTGTAAGTTATTTTGCTTAAATATAGCTGGACCATTCCATGCCAAACGTCCCAGCCACTTTGGCGACCATCTGAATTGTATTTGAAAAAAAAAGTGCTGACTTACTGCGTTGAAAACAGTGAACTGCTAGAATATTTCAGCGAGAAAAAAAGTTTTGTTCATGTGGCTGGCTTATAACTTCCTGGCACAATGCCGTCTGTGTGCTGTTTGTGGAAAATTTCGTTTTAAAACTACCGCTTATTTTTTCTAAAGCAAATTCGGTCTACCTGTTAAGCAAATGTGCTTCTGTAAGGTATTTGAAGCTGAATAATAATAGTGCAATTTTTGTGCCACATTCGCTTCCAAGAATAAAGCCAAAATGTGTTATGTTTGCATTTTTTATTGCAATATTGCACTTTGTATGAATATCTGAGCAGTGAATACTTACTCCACAGAAGGTATATTATGAGGAAAAAATATCTTTAGACTTCTCAAGCTGCTGAAATATACAAGAAAATATCACGAATTTCACAAAATTGTGATTTTGGTCCGTATTGAGATGCAATTTGCTCCATGTTGTGATACAATGAAAACTCATCATTATACCTAAATTGTAAGAAAATGAAATTTTTTCTGTAATAAAAATCGTATCGCAAAAAGGACAGGAAAGAGCGCTGTCAACTGAATTTTATTGAAGGTGCTACGAGCGTTTTCATACTGAGCACAAGACCAGGGCTCATCTGCAACAACACATGTGTGACCATGACAAAATAATTTTAACCGATAAAAGAATACTCTTTTTCGGAAAAGATAAGTGAAGGTGTACTGATGCATTGATCCTTGGCCTTCCTAATAAAGAGTTCTAAAATCTCTCATTTTCCTGCTTGCTTTTTTTTTTCAAAAACCGTGTTTTATGAAACCTAGGACTACACTTACATTCTTTACGGTGCCCGGCCATGAGACTATTATAGCCCTTCTTAACATTTAAAGCATGCTGTCTTGCTTGATCATTGAAGCATTGCCCAGTTTGTCCTATGTTTACTTTTCCACGTGTTAGCGGTATCTCATACACATTAGATTGGCATTCAGTAAACCTATTCTAGCGACGAATGGTGCAAGATTGACTATTCCTGTTGCTGTAAGTACATGCACTTTTGAAAGCTTGCAAGGGGTAGAAAACAACAATGTCATATCTCCTGGCTCTTTTCCTAAAATTGTGAGACACCTTATGTACATAGTACCGTGTGACATGCAAAGGTGATTGGTCATTCTCTTTTTCTTTTGGTCCTGTTTCCTTTAACTTTAGTTTCTGCAGGAGGGTTTCGCAAACAAGTGTGATGATGCTGTTGGGGTATTGGCTGGTGCTATCAGCCCAGGAGTGCTAAGAATGTTCTGCCTTTTCATAGTGGGCATTCAAAATTAGTAGAAAGAGGAATTGATACCACATGTACTCAGGCCACCCTTCAGAAGTCATGTTAGCACAAGGGTGAGGTCAGGTTTAAAAACCAGATTAAAAGACTAAAAGATGCTGGGTATCCCACCAGAATCATCACACCCATTTGCGAAACCCTCCTGCAGAAAGTAAAGTTAAAGAAGACAGGACCAACAAAAAACAATGACCAAAACCTTTGCATGTTATACCACATCATGTGTCTCACAATTAAAAAAATAGCCAGCAGATATGATATTAGCGTGTTGTTTTCCACCCCTTGCAAGCTTTCAAAAGTGTGTGTACTGAACAGCAACAGGAATAGTCAATCTTGCCCCATTCGTCACGAGAATAGGTTTACTTAATGCCAATTTAACGTTTGTAGAAGTATTTTTTATCAGGTAAACCAATGATCAGTGCATCACTACACGTTCACTTATCCTTTCCGAGAGGGAGTATTCTTTTCACAGTTAAGATTATTTTGTAGTGCTCACACGTGTCGTCGCGCATCAATACGGTTCTTGTACTCCGTATAAAAGCGCTCGTAGCACATTCATTAAATTCAGTTGACAGTCGGTGCTCTTTCCTGTCCTTTCTGTCTCTTCCTAAATTTGTCGCGCTGTGACTAGCACACAACCACGATGAACCAACTCTCCCAAATTAAGCTCTTGTTACGTAACACGTAGACCGAGTTTCGTATGGAAAGAAGGAGCGGTGCTTTTAAAATAAAATTTTTCACATACAACACCTAGACGGCATTCCAGGAAGTTCAGAGGGCAGCCACGTGACCAAATATTTTTTCTCTCCTAAATATTCCAGAAGTTCACTATTTTCAATGCAGCAGGAGTTTTCCGAATACATTTGAGATGGTTGCCAAAATGGCTGGGACATTTGGCATAAAGTGACCCAGCGGTGTCATTAGCCATAATTATGCAATACCTCTTTTGTTTTTTGTGTGTTTTGACTCAGTTTTGTGTTCGTTTTTAGCTTATTGTGTTTCTGATCATTGTATTGGTTTCTTAAGTATTCGCTAAAGATATATGTGCGAAAACTCGTATATGTTTGCATGTACATCATTTCTCATAACCAATTGTTATACATCCAGGAATACAAAGCTTAATCCACTGTGATTGTATACATTTGAAAACACTATCCATATATATTTTTGTGTGCATCACTTCTTGGGAACGATTGTGTACATGAAGGCGTATATAGTGAAATCATGGTGATTGTATATATTTGAAAGAATCATAAGTATATATTTGCCTGTATTTCATTCCTATTAACCGATTGTGTACATGAAGGAGTATTAAACTGGAAACCACTGGGATTGTAGATACTTGAAAGAATTATAGGGATATATTAGCGTATATTTCATTTGTAGTCTCTATGTACTTGAAGCAGTATACTAAACTGAAACCAGTGTAATTGTATGTTGCAAAGAATTGTCAATGAAGTGAAACTGAATAAATATAATAAACATTTGAGGTGTTGCATGTGTAGTGTACGTATACGTGAACGTATATCTGGTGAAAAAGTTGTGTGGCAGAAGAAAAGTTTATGTTTTATTTGCCTATTAAATAAACGCAATATGCAAGGGCAGCAAGGCTTCATTTTTTGTAACGCGCATTATGCATATACTTTGAAGTATATATAGATCCAGCAGAAGTTCATACACGATAGTACGCGTTTATATTTTTGCCCAGACGCAATGAATGGAGCTCGACAGGTGGTGCACCATTGATAATCAGGACCACTTTCTTCAAGTAGTGTGTAATCAGTGCATGCTGATATCTATTAGTGCAGTCTAAAAGAATACTGGCACCCCTGCCATGGCGGGCACTCAACACCCTTGTGCACCCTTCTCGCACCCTCCTCAGAGGGTGCTAAAAAAGTGATGGACATCGAAGGCACCCTTCCTTAAGGGTGTTTTTGTAACACCCTACAGTTTTTTTACATGTACACCCTATTCTAAGGGTGCATGAAGAAGCACCCTTTTTGGAAGGTGCTGAATTAACACCCTTAGGGTGTCGTCCACGGGACAAGCTCATTTACACCCTTCTGGGTGTAAAAATTTTTACTGTGTACGTGCTGGTTAGACTCCTATTAGGACAAATGGAAAAATGTTATCATGTCCCGCCTCTCATTGTGCCCCGTCTTGAGAGTTCTTTTCATCCTACACGCCTCAGAAAGTCACGGAGATGGCCAGGAAAAAAGGATGCCGTTATAGTGCCCCATGAGAGACGTCTCGATTGTGCTACAGGGGATGGAGTAACCAGAGGACGCAGAAGGGCCGCCATTGTTTCTACAACACGGCTTTCTAGATGGCCCATATTGACACAAACCTACTGCCCGTGCCGATAAAATGCTACTTCTGTGGAGGAAAATGCAGGAACGTTAAGTGCTTGCGGTGCAGAGTTAAGCCTTGCATCCGGAAGCAAGAAGCGTATCTTGGTGTCTAAGAACTAGCAGGCAATATCACGCGCACGGCACTTATCACCGTGTAGCAAGTAAAGAAAGAATCGCAGGGAAAGCAGCAGGCAGCGAACAGACACGGATGGGAATGCGAATCCACCGCATTTGCGAGGTTCTCCAAGTGCTGCTCGGCAAACTAGCTACGTTCCACCTGATCAAAAAAAAGGGGGGGGGAGTCAAGGAAGGACGGCATTGACGTAGTTATTCGGAATGGGGGCTGTACAACATGAGATATGTACCGTGCACGGCGGCAAAACAGAGTCTGTGCTAAGTCCCTTCTTTCCAATATCGATAAGTTGTACTCCGAGTGTGGCGTTTTGCGGCCTCGAGTACTGAAAATCACACGGAGGTTGATACGCTATAGCAGTTGTAATCAAGACACAGAATGGGAATGGAGTCGCTTTTTCGAAGACCGAAAAAGGGATGCTGGCAAACGTCTGGGAAACCAATGAACAAATATCTACATCTTGAAAAATTCAATGCCGCACCTGAAATAGTCTCATACTCAGCAAGAATTCGTATACTACGAGATAAACTGGCTTCTTTCTTCAAATATAGCGTGATCTCATCAGTGAATGCTATAACCTTCACGGTACCACTACCTGGTAGTGAAAGGCTCAAAACATATGGATCGGTGAGCAGCGAGTGCACGAATGTTTCCAGGCTGAGTACAAAAGGTACAGGGGATAGAAGACAACCCTGGCGTACACGACGGATAAAAGAAAATGGAGCACTCTCTAAACTATAAAAAAAACAACGTGCTGTGTATATTTATGTGTGCATTTCTGAGAAGCTCAGTAAATTTTTGCGAGAAGTCAAACGCTGCCATTACCCTAAGTATGTGGGTATGTTCGAAGCAATCGGACGCCTTTTCTCGATCAAGTGAAACGAAAAGTCGCCGAGCTGATCTTGCCAACGTGTAAGCAGTTATATCACGCGAAATAAATGAGAGACTTTGTGCTTAGAAAAAGTGGTTAACGATTTAGAGTATTTCGTACACTACTATGGGAAAGCATAAAGCCTTCCCGTGGACCTCACACTTGATGAGGCCGCCAAAGGAGACTTTTAAAGTGAAACCATATTTATGATACGTGGGCTTAACGTCCAAAACCACCATATGATCATGAGAGACGGCGTATTGGAGAGCATCGGAAATTTCGACCACCTGGGGTTCCTTAAAGTACACCCAAATCTGAGCACACGGGCCTACAACACTTTCGCCGCGATCGGAAACTGGGATTTCATCCTGCAACCTACGGGTCAGCAGCCTAGTACTTTAGCTACTAGACTACCACGGCGGGGCATCCAATTTTAGAGACTTTTTTATTTCCGGATATATCTTACACAGCTTATGTGCACACGGAAAAAAGGATAATGGTGATCAATACGTATGTACAATGCAAGCTGTTATATACAGCGAAATAACTTACAGCGTATGCAGTGACGTACAATGCAAAAATTGTTCAACAAAGGCAGGACATTCATGACATCGAGATGATTAAACTTAAATAAACAGTAACGCTATAGGAACAAACAAGGGTAGGTCATTCACAGTTTAGGGTGATGTTTTGCATTCACCTGTGAGGACAATTTGCTCTCGCGCTCAAGAACAATATTGCACAAAAAGGACATGTTTCTAAAGAAGAAAAGAAAAATACACACTGTAATGTCACAGTAGTACAAGCTCTAGCACACCTCCTCAATAGGGGAGGAAAGGCTTGGGCACTCTGTTGTTTTTTACGATAATAAATCGTGTAGACCAGCATCGGAGGAAAGCCTTTTCTCCCAGCATGACTAGCTCTGCGTTAAGATGCATAAGCATTATGTTTCTTAGCCGATGTAGTAGGGGAAACATGGCTCTCTGGGGGCGTCCCCTCAGGCGGACCAGTCCCCTTCGTTTCCATAAGACGAAGGCTCCGATAGCCATTAAAAGTACGACGAAGTTATCCCTGTGGCTAGACTTCCAGTGACCGATGAAATCCAGAGTGAGACTAACTGTGACCCGATCAGTAGAATGTCGAAAATTCACTCCTTCCTAAGTGACCAGCCATATTGATCTGGTTTCTGTGTTCATACTGGCTGACATTGTAAATAAAAAAACAACTATTACCCATATTTTCACACAACATAATTACGGTGTCATTAGGCAGTGTGTTGCTTTATTTGTAAAGAGCGTAGATACGCAATTATAAAGATCGCAGGGCTTATTACTTGGCGCTGGCAACGTGACGCTATGACTCGAAAATGGGTGTTTTCTATGCTTCACTAAAACTAAGGTCTCTAGATGAACAAGGTAGCCTCACTCATTGTTCTCGAGCCGTCCTCCTCACTCTCTCGATTACTCCTCTTTTTCTCTGCCATCCGCGTCTGTAATTGATGCATTACTTGCACGTGATCTTTCAAATGGCAGGTGGTGTTATTTATTATTGTGCAAAAGGTTCAAAACGAGTACGCATGCGCATATGGCTCCAGCTGGATTCTCGCCGTGACCAAAGACAAAATCGTAGCCAGAACATAAACTGAAGAGGAGGAGCGTTTCGGTGTGTGCTAAGTCGACCAAGATTGTTTCGCCATGCTCGTTCAATGCAACATCAGCGTTTTTCAGCAATGCTGTGTTGCCGTAAACAACAGAAAATGGTTTCGCTCTCTTTCAACTTACCTCGTGCTTTCCGAGATGAAGCGCACCATGAAGTGCAACTATGAACCATTTCACACGAATGCTTTCGTGCAACTCCGTCAACGTATGTCGACGCAGATCTGCGAAGCGAGTTCACTTGTCGGTTTTTATTGAAACGCCAGGCGCGCGTCTAATGCGTGTCTAGTGCATGCCAGTTGGTACAAATACATATGGGTATGTACGTATACAGAGCTGCTGTAGGTTGTAATCAACGCACCTTCACAAACATTTCACTCTTGACCAGTTCCTGCTTGAGCCGAAACGCGCTGCTTCGAGACACCTCACCAGTAGAACTCTCACTTTTCAGGAAGTTCCCAGCACCGCATCAGAATCACTTGGCATCACGATTGTCCAAATGGGCACATTTAAAAAAAACGTCATCGCAGTGCTGCTGGACGAGTGTTCGTACCAGTCTGGTCGTAGTTTTTTTTTATTGCGTGTGCACAAGCCGGTTGTAATCAATCGTCACAACGTCACGCCCTGTGGCCACTTACAGGATCCAGCAAGAAGCACGTTCACTGTGTCACAGCACGAACAAAACACAATCGGAGAAGTGGACTAGTTAGAACTGGACGAAATACCGCGGCCATGGAACTAAAATGTACTACGCGAGACGCCATGGTTAGTGGTGTAAAATATAGAACTGCACAACGTTGCCGGTTAATGGAGTAACGCACATCCCGCTTGCTCTTGTGTTGTGCCGTTTATGTTCATAAAGGTAACTGTTTATTTACGTCTTATTTCGTTCCATTTTGTTTCATTTACATCTATTCACCGTAGCAACAGAACCCAAACATTCGCTTTTGGATGAAAGTTTTAAACCTTCTAGGGGGCGCTTCAGGCAAATAAGTGAGGAGGAAAAGGGAGGGTGTCGCTACCTTGGAAACTTGTTTCATCTAGGGACCTTAACTAAAACTACATTGTGCTGCCACCTATTAGTGGCTTTGCGTTTCTAGAAAAAAAAAACTTCGTTTCTTCAAAAAAAAAAAAACTGCTTGATGGCGCTGCGTATCTCACGCAGCGCCTCTTCGCCGATTTAATTTTCTCGCGCTGTTCGTCCAACTAACGTTTTATGTTTTGTTTTACAAGGCAATAGACTGTCGGCTTTCGACAACCTTTGCCATAGAAGCACGCAGGTAAGCCATTAATTTTTTTTATTCCACAAATCCAAGCATTCACAAGGTTGTTGAAGGGCTGATCAAAATGGTTGTTCGCGCGCAGCTTGCTATATTCCAGCATGCAGCCTGTCTCCCTTCTCCATTCGACACTGCGATTCCAGTTGGTAACAATTTTTAGAAGGATATATGTACTCTTTTAGGTATCAACCTAGAAAATCCTCGTTCCGTGAAGCTCATGCCATCATCCATTGGCTGATTTGAAGTGACCCACGAACTCTGCGCTGGAGCACTCCACTCTGGCGGAGAGCAACAGAAGAGAATCTGCCAATGGAACACATAGGCTCCCCCTGGAGCAAATGGCAGTGTCAGAATGAAACCCGATGCGTGCGTCTCTCTTCTTGCTTGAATCGGATTAGATGAACTCTTATTTTGTCTTCCAGAACACAGATAACTGTGTTGCGGGCAGCTCCTTGGGTGGGGACGCTGGGCTCAGCGGCGCTACGCTAGCGGAACGTGAGCTCTGACGTGAGGCGCAACTGACGCGACTGGCGTCCGTTGGCGCGCTCAAAGTCGGCACTGTTTCTGGAGGTTTTAAGAAACGGGGCGCTTGCGACTTCCATTCGAATCCGCGGATTTTTCGCGAAGTAAAAAAAGTTACTCCGTGGAGTGGATCTGGGGACAGAGATGCTCCAGATCTGCCAATGAAACGTACACAGAGCACTCTCAATCAGCCAATGGAAGAGACTTGCTTCACATGGAGCAGCAAGTATTACCGGAAGTGCTCCGAAGTATTACTGAAAGTGCTCCAAAACCTGAATGACACCATCATATTCAGGTTTAGCCCAGATGACGCTAGCCTAAAGTCTCCTCTTTTCATTCAGGGGCTTTAGGCTCCGTCAGCGTCACAGGAATTGGTTACACATTGCCCGCGAGATGGTGCCAAGTTCACACCAACAAGTACGTACCACTGTTTCTCCAAGGCATCAATGCGCTGATCACGTGATACGTTCCACGTACATCGCGCATCGTCACAACGCTGGTCAAATTGCTTCAGCAAACCTTTTACATCCTCCAGCTATACAATTTACATCCTTGGGTCAAGACACTGTGAAATTAAAGTTCGAGCTTTGATGGACAGTAGTAGCCAAGGGCTTATTACCACGAGAAGCGTATATGTGTCTGAAAATAGGATCGCGAAAAGAATTGTTTTAATAACAGAAGATTCACTTTGTTGATCCTACTATCGAGTGACCACGACACGATTCAGCGTGGAACTTACCTCGTGACGCCAGTGAATATCACACCTTAACCAGAAGGAAAATGGAAGTCAACACATTGCACCAATGTGAAATAAGCGAGGCCATCACGCTTTTGCTGCCTCCGCGACTTGTCATTAGAGCCTCAGGTGTTGCCAGAAATATAGTTCAATACCGAAGCTGTCAAGTTCGCTGAACCAAAGCATTGATTTCTCTTTTTACTATATTCGACAAACGTGCTAACTTTAAAACCATTTCTCAGCATAACACCACAGCAGCTACGGTCCAAAGCCCAAGCAGAATGTTGAATTTAATATGTCAGCCTTCCTCTGTGATATCCTTGCAGCGTTGTTAGACTGAAATCATGGATAAGAGGTTTTTATATTGGTGTTTCGAATGCAAAGCATTTCATGGACATAAAGTTCTCTAAAGCCAAATATTTTCTTATATCAACCATTTTAAAATAATAAAGTTGGTTACATCAAGGTATAGCTCTCTAGCGTTGGTAGGACTTCTATACGAAAGGGAAAACACACAACCACGCACCTTTTTGTGGCTCCAAGCCACAAGAAAACCCATACAGATTTCTCAAAAACATAATAACAGGATGTCCACAGAGTGAATGATGATGAGTTGGAGGAAGCGTCCATCCGTCAGTCTTTCTGTGGATATGCTGTGGTGGGTACGCTGCAGGGATGGACTATCTTAGATCATCAGGTGCTTCAACCCTAAAAGCCTTTTAGTTGAGAAAATTCGTGCTGATACGGGGATCGAACCCAAGGCCAACGCTTTGCCGCGGTGGTCACTCTACCAATCGAGCTACCAAGGAAGCTATAAATTGGCAGCGCAAGGGTGAATTCATCGACAACTCGAACAACAAGGACACAAATAATGCAAATGAGTTCTGCGGAGAACGTGGCGGAAAGATATAAGAAAGCGAAAATAGACAACCACCAGTTTGTGGCTCTGGCTTCAAGCCACAAACGAGGGGTTGTCTATTTTGCCTTTCTTAACGCATTCCGCCATCTTGCGGGTCTCCGCAGAACTCATTTGCAGGATGTGCAGCTTTTAAAGACGATAGTCTTTCTTGTGGACCTTCGAAGCCAAAATTTTGGTTTTTCTACCTGTCTGCCCAGCCGCGATGGTCTAGTGGCTAACGTACTCGGCTGCTGACCCGCAGGTCGCGGGTTCGAATCCCGGCTGCGGCGGCTGCATTTCCGATGGAGGTGGAAATGTTGTAGGCCCGTGTGCTCAGATTTCGGTGCACGTTAAGAACCCCAGGTGGTCGAAATTTCCCGAGCCGTCCACTACTGCGTCTTTCATAATCATATGGTGGTTTTGGGATGTTAAACCCGACATATCTATCAGATATCTTGTATCTATCTGTCTGTAAACTTGTCTGTTTGTCTGCGGTAACGATACCTCAAACGGCCAACCCCATCCTCAGCGCCCACCAATACTGCTCAAGTTTATACTTGTGCGGTTGTCAACTAAAAAGCAACTATTGCGCATATCTAAGGCACCATGACAACTCGTCAATATTTTGTATATGTCTTTGTACTAGAGAAGGCACACATGAGTATTTCTAAGGACCGTAGTGTTTATCACGTTGCGCTGACAGTGCAAGGCGATGCTCAAAAATGCAAGTGTTTCCAGCGCTTTGCTTAGACAACAAGCTGATGGCACCTGCCCGTCGCTTTGCGTTCTACACCTTATTGCCTCCGAGATTGGCGCGCATCTATCTCCGCGGGTGCTCGTGTCTTCCTTCGTTTTCGAAGATAACTGCCAGATGGCGCTCGTGTCTAACGTGCCTTAAGATCCCTAGAAGAAACAAGCTTGCAAGGTAGCGTTACTCATTGTTCTCGAGCGTCCTCCTCACTCTCTTGTTTACCCCCCCCCCCTTTTTTCTGCTATCCGCGTCTGTAATTGCTGCCTTCCTTGCACGTGATCTTGCAACTGACTGGTGGTGTTATGTATTATTATGCAAAAGGTTCAAAACGACTACGCATGCGCATACGGCTGCAGCCGGATCCTAGCCGGGACGAAAGACGAAATCGTAGCCAGGACACAAACTGAAGAGGAGGGGCGTTTCAGTTGCGGCGCCAAGTCGGCCAAGACTGTTTCGCAGTTCTCGTTCAATGCAATATTCAAGTTTTTCTATAAGGCTGAATTGCTTTAAAACAACAGAAAACGGTTTCGCTCTCTTCAAATTACTTGTGCTATCCGAAATGAAGCACGCCGCGAAGTGTAGCTATGAAACATTTGACGCGAACGCTTTCGTGCTACTCCGTCGATGTACGTCAACCTGGATCTGCGAAGCGAGTTTATAACACAGTTGCCTGATCTGCGTGCAAGCAGGTTGCAACGCTCTCCTGGCTTTACGTATAACTGCGTTTCGGCTTCTATCTCGGATAAAATGATGGATTGTAATGAACTTTGGGCAGTCAATTTAGATTGACGAGCCTAAAAAAAGGTCATATTTGTTGCTTTTTATTGAAATGCCAGGAGCGCGTCTTATGCGCGTCTAGTCAATTCCAGTCATCACAAATACTTGTTCGTATGCACGTATACCGAGCAGCTGGAGCGTGTTATCAACGCACTTTCAGAAACATTTCACGCTTGAACAGAACGCGTCATAAAGGAGCCGAAACGCGCTGTTTCGGGACACCACACCAGTAGAACTCTCACTTTTCAGCAACATCCGCGCACCACACCTGAATCATTGGGCATCACGATTGCCAAAATGGGCACATTAAAAAGAAATGGCAGCATATCCACGGGGTGAATGATGGAGAGTGGGGCGAAGCATCCGTCCGTTCATTCGTTCTTGCTTCCGTCCGTCCATGCGTCCGTCTGTGTGACCATCCGTGGATCCATCCGCCCGTCCGTGCGAGCGTCTGGTCGTGCGTCCGCACGTCCATCTGTGCTACCGTCCCTGCGTTCGTTCATGCGTCCACCCCTGCGTCCGTCCATGCGTCCATCCGGCCGTGCAGCCATCCGTTCATCTGTCCATGCATCTGTCTATGTGTTCGTTCTTCCATCTAGTCAACACTTTAGGTACCACCATCTCGCATCTTTTCATCATATATTCCGTATATAGAAGCACCGCCATCCAGCAGACATTCCAAGGACTAAACGAGAGGTGGCACACGCACACTTTCTCACGGCTTGCGGTTCATGTCTACTTCCCCCCTTTAACCACCTCGAGTTCATAGTAATACTACTTCGCTGTATTCATGGCACTGCAGCCCAACGCTCGCTAAACCTTTCTAAAACCAAGGAGGTTACGCCCAGCGAGGAAAACGTAGCAACCCTTTCTTGTCAGATGTACTCAATGTTAGTAGTGCTCAATGTAAATACCAATGGCTGCTAATGGGGAATGAGAGACGGGAGAATTCCGTTTTTCCTTCGTGTCTACTTCCCACCTTTAACTACCCCGAGTTCATGGTATATACTAGTTCACTGTATTCATGGCACTGCGGCCCAATGCTTGCTAAACCTTTCTAAAACCAAGGAGGTTACTCCAGCTAGTATAACATAGCAAGCCTTTCTTGTCAGATAGTGCTCAATGTACATACCAAAGGCTGCTAATGGGGAGACACAGGAGGACTCGGCTTTTAGTCAACGCGCACACTGCGAATTTTTTGTTGTTAAAGAACGCACAGGAGAAATCTCCCACCGGCACCACATTGCAGGTCAAAACGTAAGACTGGTTACGCACTACGACGAGAGACGAACGCGTGCCGCTTCAAGGAGCTTCGCCCCTAAATAACGTCATCGCAGTGCTGCTAGTCAAGCGTTCGTACCAGTCTGGCCATGGTTTTTCCTTGCGTGTGCAAAAGCCGACTGTCATCACTCGTCACAGCGTCACGCGCTGTGGTCACTGACAGGACCCAGCAAGAAGTGCTTTCACTGTGTCACGGCACGAACAAAACACATTCGGAGAACTCGACTACACTCTAAATACGGTTCCCTAACTGTAACTTTTGGGCGTGAGTAACTTTCGGAATAAAGGTTACAAAGGAGTTTATTTTCATGGTCTCGTTATTTTGCGGTGCCTAAAAGTTACAAAATCCACATTTCGAGCAATGCATTCGTTACCAGCGCGAAAAGCGCAGTGTAACTTGTCGGTAGTTACCTATGAACAACGCTGTAACTGATGTGTACACAGCCTCACCGCGTCCCTCGCCAAAAAAGAAAGAAAGGGTAAAAGCATGGTTAAAGTATACCGCACCCGTGGTATCCTCCGCATGGCGGTCGGCTTCATTCGGCGCCATAAAGTCTAGACCGCGGGAAGGCGCCGCCACGACAGGCGCAGCGCATATGCACCGCGTGCAGCGTGCAGCGCCGAATCGCCCGGGCAGCACGCGTGAGGCACGCCATTTTCTGGTGGCGCTTGCAAACTTCGTTTCCAATTCGCTTCCGTGAGATTGTGTGCGTTGCGTGAAACGGGTGATGCCGCTGAGCAGCAAAGACATGTGGGGTGTGCTGCGTGGCAGCTGCAACGAAACTTCTTGTGATTGTCGGCGTTACGTCGTTTTTTGTTCGCCGGACGACTCCACAGCAAACGCCATTCGTTGCGACTACTGCAACCACTGCCCAGCGGCTCATGGCCGAATAACTGACTTGGGTAAGTGGCTTTTGTTTCAGATACACTTTGACGGCATGTGAGGTCTTCCTTATTTCAATACTTGTCAAATCGGACCTTTCTCAGCTGGTAAGAGCGGCCTCGTTTGTGGATTTTGTTGTTAGAGTGCTTGTCTTAGCTAATATATATATATATATATATATATATATATATATATATATATATATATATATATATATATATATATATATATATATATATATATCAGTCAGTTTGTAACTGCGCATGACTGACCTACTGCTCGCGACACAGTGTAGAGAGATATTTTTGTCGATTTATCTGCTATCTGTGCTCCTTTTTATAGCAGAGTACCAGCGCAGCTGCGTCATGTTGTCATGTGCTATCTTTGAACAGTAGGGTGATTATCCTTCTCCAAATAAATATCGCCTTCTCATGTGCTCGTGCGCAGCGGTGATTACAGGTTTTCGTGTAGTCATAAATTCGCAAGCTTCCAGTGCATGGCTGCGGCTTCAACATTTTAAACCAGAGTTCTAGAACTCTGTGCGAGTTTTCTGTACATGTGGAGTGAGTTATGCGCAGTAAGCTTCTGGCGATACGCTTGGGGCACGAGTGAATATACTTATTGTGTGGTGCCACAGAATTGTGCTTTATGCAACACATAAACGAAACTGGTTGTCTGAGGGTTCAGCGCACCATATTGTGCAGACGGCATCGATAGCGTGACACAATTTTAGGTTTTGTTACGACACGATTCTGTCTGTTATTTCATTGTGTATTCTACGTAGGTGGTACAGAACAAGGCAGTGCATTTGTTGAAGTGCCTACGCAGAGCGCGCAGCCTGAGCACTCGAAAGGTTAGTGGGTGCAGCACACTTGGAATTTTTTTTTCTGTCGGCCACAGTGGTTCTGTGGGTACGGTGCTCGGCTGCCATACCGCAGGTCGCGGGTACGACCCCGGCGGTCGCATTTCGGTGAAAGCGAAATGGTGGAAGCCCGTATACGTTGTCAGTGCTGTTATTCCTGCGAGTCCACAGCGGACGTCCGTGCCTCTGAAAAAGGCAATCTGTGTCAAGGCCAGCCCACCTGACGCGAACAACTCAACGGCGTAAACACGTGCAGCGCCTTTCTGTCGCCAACGTGCAGTGAGTCAGCGCAGCCAGCGAGCACGTCGAGTAAACAACCGGCGTCTTCCTGTCTGGGGGGGGGGTGACGCAATGCGCGGCGACGTCACTCGTCCTTGGGTGCAGCCACCTGCAGCGCAGCCTCTCCAGATTCGATAAGAAAGAAGGACGCGGCCCAGCGGCGCCCTCGTTGGAGGATTCTGACCTCGCGACCAGCGGCGCTTCGGGTTGGACCTTTGGGTTGGACCCGGGGCATATAAAAGAAGCCCTGCGGCGCGTCGAGAGAGACCCCTTTTTACAGCAGACCTATTTAAGAGCAGACCTATGTGTTAGAGAGGAGAGCTCGGCTCTTCGCGTCTCTGTCGGCCCCAGTGCCGAATTTGTAACGCCTCTGTATATATGCTGTACATAAACCTTGTTTAACTCACCGTCGTCTCGTCCGCTGGTCTATCAGCTCTGCGCAGAAGCAGTCGCGAGTTGAGAAATCTACGCTACCAAACAGCTGGTGACCTTCCCGGTGAAATTCGAAGCAGTGGCGCCTTCGGGACCGTGTTGGCGTCGCCGTCTTTCGAAACAGTGGTTGCAGCAGTGAGATTTCGAAGCGCCCTTCGTAACCTCGTCGGAGGTGCGCGTCGCAACAGTGCATGTTAGAAAACACTAGGTGGTCGAAATTTCCGTAGCCCTCCACTGCGGTGCCCCTAATAATCACATTTGGTTTTGGGACGTAAAACCCCAGATATGATGATCATTAGAATGTTTGTTTGTCCAACAAAAAAGTTCTTATTTCGCTGCTTCTCCCTCGTCCCATGGCTTGTTTCTCTATGCTTTCGCATGTTCACGAATGCGCACGCTTCGTTTTACGGCACCGGAGTTTATTTGACATGATTTCTCGAAATCTCTGCGCATCTCGCTCCTTGTACATCTTCTTTTGCTTTTGATAAAGTAGAATGTGTAGCCTTGTACTCCACTGATATTTTTGTTCGTCTTGGTTTTGTGCGCCGTTTTGCTGGTTGTATATTATATTGTATACAGGTCACATTGCAGCATATATGAGAGTTGCCTTTTGAGTCCTTGAGAAAGCGCGATGGACATTTTAATAAAGAACGTTTTTAAAGTAACCTATGTCTTTTCGATTGCTGTATACATTTGCAAAGATTACATGCCGAATGAAAAGGGTGTGACCTATATAAACAAGATTTAACCTTTAATTTTGTAACCTTTAGAAAGGTTACAAATGTAAAGGCTACACTAATGTAACTTTTAGGTTATAGGTGCACAGAAGTGTGAAAAAGTTCACTTTTGCATAGGTTACCATATTTAGAGTGTAGTTATAACTGGACGAACTGCGTTGTAGGAGTATAGTGCCTAGATTATGCTTACTTTAGGCACTATAGTATGAGACCGACGCGAGACGCCATGGCTAGTGTGTAGAATATAGAATTGAACTATGTTACCAGTTGAGTAACGCATATCCCCTTTGTTTTTGTGTTGTACTGTTTACATTGTGCCAAGCGTGTTCTTCGGGGGAGTTTCACCAAGAAACTCGCCAGGGCAAGCAAGACAGCTGCAGCACAGAAAACAGGAGGCCGAGAGCGCGACACACGAACGTCGTCTTTTCCCTCACTGCATGGCACAGAGCTAGCGCCGTTGTGCACCGGTACAACATTCATAAAAGTAACCGTTCATTTCGTTCCATTTTGTTTCATTCACATCTATTCACCGTAGCAACTGAACCCAAACACTCGCTTTTTGATAAAAGTTTTGAACTTTCTAGGGAGCGCTTTAGAAACATAGGCGAGGAGCAAAAAGAAAGGTGTCGCTATATTGGGAACTTGTTTCATCTAGGGACCTTAACGTGCCTCTATGCGGTCGTTCGCTTTCGCTGCACGGATCGAAACTCTCTAAGGCAGCGTTTCCAGAATACAATTCTCCAATTTTCTCACGCAGATCTCTATACACAACCGTGACGATCTTTTGCAGTATTCCCAAGGGACGGCTTCATGCCCTCCCATAGCTGAGTACTCAAAATCGTTAAACATTTTTTATAAACAGATGTTTCAGTATTAGAAGCCTACGGGACAGCCTAGTGCTCTCCCATAGTAGAGTACCGAGTACTCTAAATCGTTCACCACTTTTTTTCTAAACACATGTTTCGGGAGGATATACGGGACGGCTTTCTGCTCTCCCATGGTAGAGTACATCGTACTGTAAATTGTTAACAACGTTTTCTACATACACACAAAACATCAAATAAACGTTTTGTTGTCTCTCTCCACACGCAAGGCTATCGTCTTTCGACGACATTTTCAGTGAAACATGTAGATACGGGGCCAATTTTTTTGTCATTATGGCTGCTTTGGTAGATGTTGATAATCAGACGACTTATAATATGATCAATACGGTCATCTAGAAGTTAATGTCATATTGCATTGTAAGCAATAACTATTTTCAACGCTTGTTCTTAATTCTCGACACTGGGTCACACATTTCAGAGAAAGCGCACACACGCTATTTAGATGATAGTCTTTCGCGCATACAAACGTCCGTTGCCTATGCACGTTGAAATTTTAACCCCCCCCCCCTCCTCCATGAGCAACAGCGTGGTAGCAGAATTAAGCTCTTTTTTGTCGAAATGTTAAGCTATACACAAAATCGAGATCAACATACAAACAAAAATGCAATTCAGGAATGTTTTCTATGACGCTTTCGCCAGCTCTTTAAAACTACAGCCGCCATACAGAGTCATGTGGGTTCGAGTGTGAACAGTGTTAAAGACGAGATGGATAGAGAAAGTGCCGAGAGAAATGAAGTTATATGTGGCGCTTGGCACGCGCCCACAGTCGAGACGTAGTTCAGGTCTGAGGCGAACAAGAAGTTGTAGGCGCTGCTGCGTGGCTTCTGTGAAAAAGCACAGCCCCAAACGGAAGTTCTAAATTTTTGTTGAGTTGATAATGTGTATTGGTGCTTTCGTATTGTGGAAGCGGAGGGGACTGGCATGCCTGCGGGAACACGCTGAAAGGGCCATGTTTCCTCTGCTACATCGCTTAAGAACCATAATGGTAACACGTCTGAATGAACAGTTATTCATTCTGGTGGAGGAGGCTTTCCTCCTGAGGTGGTCAACACCATTTATTTTTCTCAGAAAGAACAAAGTGCTTATGCCTTGCCTTCATTAGTGAGAAGGTATGTTAGTGATGTGATTTCACTGAACCTGCATTTAGTATTGTATAAGTATTTATTTATTCTTATACGCATTTTTTTAGAATGTTTTTTTTTCTTTTCATGATTTCTACGTACCTCTAAGCATAGGTTTCTTTATGCACGTTAGAATTTCTGTTTACAGGTACAAACAATTCCTGTTGTGCATTTGAATGTATATTAAGATGTGTTCGCAATGTCTTGAAAACAAACAAAGTAAGACATAAATGTCTTCTGTGTATGCATCATTTTTTTTTCAGAAATAAAATTCTTTTAAACAAGTGTAGCCAAATCGCAAGCGTGTTGAAGTCACCGCACCTGGAGTTGGAAAGCCAAGCACAGGGTGTAAGTGGCTTCTGGTATAAAATAATTTGCGCCAACAGACAACACTCTCTTTGAAGCAGGCTTCAAAACGCGAACGATTCGGCACCTGTTGGTTGCCGCCGCACTCATTCAAATAAAATAGAAAATGCGTTGTTGAGGGCTTTCCGTGGTTGTCGCTATGTGGGCATATTCTGAAAAGCTCACAGCACTTTGCCCGCGCGAATTTCGAGCCTTCTGCATCCGGTCTCCCGAATGAGTAAGCAGTGACTGGCACGGATTTCTACAGAAGTGGAACAGCGAGAGACGCTTATTGTGTGCCTTACGGTATTTCGCGGTCACCTTTTGTTCTCGCGTACCGACTGGACAGTCAGAGTGAGTGAATGGAAAGCTGGTCCCAGTTATGTGTTTCGCAAGCTTTTGCGTTCCTGCGTAGTGCGTGAATTCCCATGGTAATGGAATCGGATTGCATAAGCTAATATTTGGTCCTCCAAGACACAGTTCACGGTGTTGCGGGCAGCTCCCATGGTAATGTCGCAGACACAATTATGCAGCTGACCTGCTGCTTGCCACGACACACACATCGGTAGATATTCACTTACTATTTCCAGGCACCTTTTACGACAGCATCGTGAAATGCTTTTTACTACGGCGTCTCTCAAAATCATAAGGTTGTTTTGGGACGTTAAACCTCATTTATCTATCAATATCAACAGCATCGCTAAATAATTTCCTCGCGTTTACCTAGAGAATTTCCCACATAATAAAGGGACCTATCTATGTCAACTTTAAGCTGCACTAGAACTGTTAAGTTATCGTTTTTCTTTAAATATTGGAGCACCCCGCGAAACGCCAACGCTGTACAATGAGTGAAGGACTTATTACGTTCAAAAGTTAGCTCGAACATTATCATTGCTTGGTACGACCATCAACGGAAAAAACCACTGACGGCTGAAAACCAGTATGTGTCAAAAACACTTGTACACAAGAAGCGTCTTCCGCAAGCCCACCATTCGTCCACAGCTAACCGTCGATCATATAGTATTTGAGCCGATCGACGTCTTCAGTAATCAGCATCCGCCTCGTTTTGAATACTAAACGTACGCCGTGGTAATGTAGCGAGTACGATGTTCGATTATTCACCCCAAGGTTCGCAGGCTTGATACCAGCAGCGGTTAGGTGGAGGCAAAATGCTAGATAGCCATGTGCTGTGCGATTTCAGTGCACAATAAAGAACACCATGCAGATGGTGAAAGTTTCTGGAGTCCTCGACTGCGGCGTCTCCCATAATCATATCGCGGTTTTGAAACATAGAAACCCTGATCATTATACTACCACTACTAATACTGTTACTATAATAATAATAATAATAATAATAATAATAATAATAATAATAATAATAATAATAATAATAATAATAATAATAATAATAATAATAATAATAATAATAATAATAATAATAATAATAATAATAATAATAATAATAATAATAATAATAATAATAATAAACATAATATAATAATAATAATAATAATAATATTAATAATAACAATAATAATAATAATAATAATAATAATAATATATTATTGTTAATATTACTGCGTAGCAAACTATTTGCATTAAGATAGTTTGATAAATTTCATCCTTTCCGTCTGACCCCATTGGCTAAAATGTACTGAATACTTACCGGTTCCTTTTCCATAATATCAACACAAGCAATAGTATTATTTCTAGCATTCAGCTCACTAAAGCCCATTACGATTATCAATAATGGGCTTCGGAAATTTCGACCACGTGGAGTTCTTTGAAGTGACCTACATTTTATTCAATTATATGGACTCTATCGGCTGGATTTTGCCGCCGGCGTCAGCGTCGATGTTGATGTTATGCTCCATATATGTATACGTATCTATATATATAAAAACGCAAGAAAGAAAAAAATCCAGAAAAAAAAACACTCCAGCGAGCGAAATCGAACATGGGACCTCTGCGTTGTGAAAGCGAGGCATTAACCACTGAGCCACCTAGGAGAACGCTCTTCACCGGTTAAACGCAAGCTATTCATATCTACGTTTCACCGCTGCTGTGTTTTTGGCATTACCAGAAAGATGGAGGAATGAGCGCACGTCGCCACATCGCGCAGCGGCGCCCGCTCTAATCTCCTATGCGTACATTGCCCGGCTTAGAGAAGGGGAGCGACGCTCCCTCGCACGCCCATATCCCACGGTGGCGAGGAGGGGAAGATCGTACGCCTTGGCAGGCCTCGGGCTTTACGTGGAATGATTCTGCTGCAGTTACCGGGCGCACAAAGGTCATTGCAATCATTGCAGTCTCCGTTCGCGAAGAGCGCGGGCTTTTCAGACTCAGCGAAGAAATGAGGCGCTTATTCGCGTGCATCCGTAGCTGCGAATACGTTTCGTGCGTCATTCCTGCGTGAGGAACGCGTGGCACGTTTCGATCTGCTTGCCATTCTGTGCGCGAGATTCTAATTTGTTACTATCGCATTCATTGCTTCACCTTTGCGGTAAAGCTGTGATTCAGTTTTTAGATGCAAAGCAGCTCATGGTGGAGTTGAATTTGGTGGTGTGCGGCATGACCACCCTAACTGAGCATGTGCAAAAACTCGCCCATGCACTGCCATAACGCGATCACGTGCTACCGCGTTCTAGCCTGTGTAAGGGTGCTAGTGGTGGTTAGAAGAAGAACAAGGCACCTCATTTCTGCAGCCCAGTAGGGAGCACGGCGCAGCGCCCAGTGTGTAAGCGACTGTGTAAGAGGCTGTGGCCTCTCCCCCTTACACTTTCGCAGAAACCACGTGATGGAGTCGGGGAACCGGATTCTGCAGACGCATGATGAACCCACCTGCTCCCGCGTCACGTGGCGATGAACCAGTCTGGCGTGCCCCAACAGAGAGAGAGAGCGAGATAACTTTATTGACGGCATAGCAAGGTCGGTGAATTCAACTTGCCGGTGGTTCGAAGGCTGGTGGCCAAAAGCTTGGCACGACCGTTTCGGTCCAGTTAACCAATTCTGCCTGAAGACGGTAGTCAGCTGACGACAGGAAGGACTTCCAAGCCTCGAGGGAGGAAGCTGGCAGTATTGTTTTTGGTGGGGGGTTCTCCTCGCATTTCAATGAGCGCTCGCCTTCGCCAACGCTGCAATCGTGAACTATCAAGAATACACTTCTTCAATAAAAGCGCTCGCTCCGCACATCTCGGGCCGCTTACATAATAGGCAGGATATTGACGCTATTGTTCGCTTTCTCTGACCAAGTTCGTTGACGGGTACCCCAACGTGTCTGCAAGGATGTCATATCCGCCTCTCCCACGACACAATCCGCTTCCCTATTATTCCTCTTCATTCATTTTTCTTTTCGTTTTCTTCCATTAGGTCTTCCGCATTAAAAATCTCGCCACACAATCGAAGCAGGTCGCTGCCGGCGTACCGTACGTCTGCGAAATATTTTTAGATGCGAAGCACCTTATGACCGAGTTCAATCCAGTGGGTCTGTGTGATCACCCTTACTGCGCATGTGCAACAGCTGGCCCAAGCACAGCCAGAACTCTCTCACGCACTAGCGGGTTCGGGCCTGCGCAAGTGGCTGAGGCTGTGGCCTCCTCCTCTAACTCTCTCAGCAATCACGTTAAGGCGTTGGGCAACGAGATTCTGCACTCACGTGTTGAACGCACGTGCTCCCGCGTCGCGCGGCGATGAACCTGCGTGGCGTACTCTAGCAAGAGTTCGGTTCAAGTAACAGCAACAGAAATTAGCGTGAATTCATGATGTGCTCCACTTGCAAGGACGCGTGAACATCGGGCAAGGTGTCCTTGATGGACGGAACTTTTAAGTCAACCCATGCGCTGCTTCGCATGCTACTCATGGTTCCCTTTAGGGTATTTGATGTGATTAGTTTTCTGCCTCGTTTTTTTTTTGAGGGGCAGGGTTAGAAAAAGTGGGTAACGATTTAGAATACAGGGTACTCTACTATGGCAAAGCATAAAGCCGTCCTGTCGGCTTTCACGGATTTCAGGCATCATTTTTCTTGCAGATGTTTTCAGAGAGGACCAATCATGACGTGTTGAGATGAATTTTAGAGCTGATAGACGTGTTTAAGCGCCCACTTCTAGTATCTTTCCTTATTGTTATCAGCCTTCCTATCTTACATATGTTAATACGGTATTTGGTGCATTTCTACTGATTGAACAGTATTGCAGGTCTACTGTACTAAGGGATATTTATTTTCTCTCGCAGTGACCTTCAGGTGGGTCTGCTGTATTCTCCAAACACTCCCAATAATACTGAGATAGACATGAGCAGTTTCGGGCTCTGTCAGAATAAACAAAAAAGGCAGCTTGACACAAGTGGTGCCAAGACTAGAAAAGTGCAGACCTTGGCGGCCAGCCTTGTTTTTTTTTCTCTTCTTTTACAATAACGAGTTCTTCCGCGGGGTTCACCAAGACTTCACTGGCACTGAGAAGTCCAAGGTGCTTAGATAACAAGTGAGAACGATCTGGAGAAGATCATCTAAGTTGTTCCGTTTCATCTTCCAGCAAACAAAAACAAAGCCCCGCCGCGGTGGTCTATATAGCTAAGGTACTCCGCTGCTAACCCGCAGGTCGCGGGATCAAACTCCGGCTGCGGCCGCTGCACTTTTGATGAAGGCTAAAATGCTGTAGGCCTGTTCGCTCAAATTTGGGTGCAGGTAAAAGAACCCCAGGTGGGCGAAATCTCCGTAGCCCTCCATTACGGCGTCTCCCATTTTTATATGGTAGTTTTGGGACGTTAAGCCCCAAATATCAATCAATCAATAAATAAACAGAATGGCTGCAGATTCTTTAATGCCATACGAATTGAGTCTATTGGTATCTGATAAAAAGCGCCACATTTCCTTCCTTTATACGATTGCACAATCAACTAGAAATAAGGTAGATGAGATAGAGATACTGTTTGAATTCTCCTTTGATGCCACCATGGTTACTTAACGTGGTACCGCCATGAAGCGGAAACTCTTCGTATACCTAGCTATGTCACTTATTTCTTGAACTGCAGTGATGAATTTGGTGGTGGCATAATGCTTTTAATGAAATATATGTATCATTGTGAAATAGTCGAGGCTTTCTCTGTGGTTCTTGATCATTATCAGACGCTGACTGGGAAGTTTTCTTAGAGTATTTTTTTATTTTATAGTAAATCCCCCCCCCCCCTCAAATGCACTGTGTCGGCCTTTCTTACGTTTCTAGACACGTTTCTGTCGTGGGCCAATAAAAATGTTTATAACCTTACTATCTGAGGTGAGCTAAACATATCGCTTCTGCCGCAGGTGCGCCCGTTTGTCCGGCGTCAGATGTCGTATTTTTTCCTGTTAGCGAGAGAACGAATACAGAAAAAAAGTGAAAGAAAGAGAAAGAACTGAAAATGAAGACTTGAGAAGATGGAAAAACAGGAGAAACCTGGCGCAGCTGGGCCAAGTGGTTTGAAGGCAACATGCAGCACGTCAGTGATAGGCAGTGTTTCTCTGAACGATCCAGTGCACAGACGACAGTGAGGCACTGGACGACAGGAAACAATGTTTCTAGGAGTGGTCATGCTTACGGCAGCATTTCCTTTTTCGAGCAGCATTGTAATTAGAGCCCTTTGCTAATTACATAAACATGGTACGCTATTACCGAACTGCTGTGGTTTTCTCGCTCGTTTCGCTTTAGCCGCTCGCAGTTTCCGTGAAAAAGCATTCTCCCAACGACAGGTTCATCGTCAACAATGCGCAGACCTAGAGGCAACAGCAAGGCGTAACAGCACAGTAGCTTTAGAAAAAAAATCATTTGGGCTTTCTGGGTATTTGCGCTGGAATTATAAGGTGCACTAGCACGACGAGCGCGAAAGGATGAGTGGTGCAGTAATTACGTACTTAATTTCCCTACCCTATTTCCCAAACTTCTTGAAAGACTATTACTGGAACGCTTAGAGGACGCTTCAGTGGAGCAAATACTGCCCCGCCAAACAACGATCAGCTCGAGACTATTGACTCGAGTGGACGCTTATGCAAATTTTTTTGTACATTGACTGCACGTATCACACTAGAAACACTCGATTTGTTATTTTTCTGCCCTGTTGCTTTGAGCACTACAGCAGATGAAATAATTTACGAAGAAAGAATTTGGATGTGCAGTATAGATTTAAAGAACGTATTTCCCGTAGTCGTAAGGAAGTTATTTGAACAAGTTACCTTTAGCATAATTTAATATGAATATTGACAATGCTTGGGACTATGTGCGTGTGCACAGTGGGAGACGAAGAAGTGAGCTCGCTCCCACGCACAACTCGCGCCATTCCATTCGAAAACCGTTCATCAGCTTACACGCTCGCCAGAGGTTTCACGTTCCTGCTGCTCAACGCCAGTGCTCTCCGCAGCCACCTGCGGCCACTACAGCCATAGAGCACGAGTTTGCTGCCATAGTCAAAGAAATCATCAGGATGTTTCGCGGTAACCCGTCCACACCTGTGGAGGTCTGCGAGGGTGGCGGCTCGCTACCGTCGTGGTCGCCGAGACTGTGGATCATGAGCGAGCCGTTGAGGCAGCTGTCACCTAGCGTGCGTATCGCGACCGAGTCGTCGATACCCCGTCGCAAAGCGTATGCATGAGGAACAGGCATGGTCGCCCAGCCCCGGCATCGAGACCGCCGTCGCCGAGCACTTGCACCATGACCGAGTCGTCGATGCCCCCGTCGCCCAGCGTGTGCGTGGGGAATAAGCACGACTGCTCAGCGTGTTCGTCGAGGCCACCATCGCCGAGCATTTGCATCGTGACCAAGTCGTCGATGCTCCCGTCGCATAGCCTGTGCATGGGGAAGAGGCGCAGTCGCCTAGTCTTGGCGTCGAGGCCACTGTCCCCGAGCATTTGCATCGCGACCGAGTCGTCGATGCCCCCATCGCCCAGCGTGTGTTTGGGGAAGAAGCGCAGTCGGCCAGCTTTGACGTCGAGGCCACAATCGCCGAGCGTTTGCATCGTGACCGAGTCATCGATGCCCCCATCACCCAGCGTGTGCATGGTCAAGAGGCGCAGTCGGCCAGCTTTGACGTCGAGGCCGCCATCGCCGAGCGTTTGCATCGTGACCGAGTAATCGATGCCCCCATCGCCCAGCGTGTGCATGGTGAAGAGGCGCAGTCGGCCAGCTTTGGCGTCGAGGCCACAATCGCCGAGCGTTCGCATCGTGACCGAGTCATCGATGCCCCCATCGCCCAGCGTGTGCATGGTCAAGAGGCGCAGTCGGACAGCCTTGACGTCGAGGCCGCCATCGCCGAGCGTTTGCATCGTGACCGAGTCATCGATGCCCCCGTCACCCAGCGTGTGTTTGGGGAAGAAGCCCAGTCGGCCAGCTTTGACGTCGAGGCCACAATCGCCGAGCGTTCGCATCGTGACCGAGTCATCGATGCCCCCATCGCCCAGCGTGTGCATGGGGAAGAGGCACAGTCGGCCAGCTTTTGCGTCGAGGCCGCCATCGCCGAGCGTTTGCATCGTGACCGAGTCATCGATGCCCCCGTCACCCAGCGTGTGTTTGGGGGAAGAGGCGCAGTCGGCCAACTTTGGCGTCGAGGCCACAATCGCCGAGCGTTCGCATTGTGACCGAGTCATCGATGCCCCCGTCACCCAGCGTGTGTTTGGGGAAGAGGCGCAGTCGGCCAGCTTTGACGTCGAGGCCGCCATCGCCGAGGCGCAGTCGCCTAGCATGGGGAAGAGGCGCAGTCGCCTAGTCTTGGCGTCGAGGCCACTGTCCCCGAGCATTTGCATCGTGACCGAGTCATCGATGCCCCCGTCACCCAGCGTGTGTTTGGGGAAGAAGCCCAGTCGGCCAGCTTTGACGTCGAGGCCACAATCGCCGAGCGTTCGCATCGCGACGGAGTCATCGATGCCCCCATCGCCCAGCGTGTGCATGGTCAACAGGCGCAGTCGGCCAGCTTTGACGTCGAGGCCGCCATCGCCGAGCGTTTGCATCGTGACCGAGTCATCGATGCCCCCGTCACCCAGCGTGTGTTTGGGGAAGAGGCGCAGTCGGCCAGCTTTGGCGTCGAGGCCACAATCGCCGAGCGTTCGCATCGTGACCGAGTCATCGATGCCCCCATCGCCCAGCGTGTGCATGGGGAAGAGGCGCAGTCGGCCAGCTTTGACGTCGAGGCCGCCATCGCCGAGCGTTTGCATCGTGACCGAGTAATCGATGCCCCCATCGCCCAGCGTGTGCATGGTCAAAAGGCGCAGTCGGTCAGCTTTGACGTCGAGGCCACAATCGCCGAGCGTTCGCATCGTGATCGAGTCATCGATGCCCCTATCGCCCAGCGTGTGCATGGTCAAGAGGCGCAATCGGCCAGCTTTGACGTCGAGGCCGCCATCGCCGAGCGTTTGCATCGTGACCGAGTAATCGATGCCTCCATCGCCCAGCGTGTGCATGGTCAAGAGGCGCAGTCGGACAGCCTTGACGTTGAGGCTGCCATCGCCGAGCGTTTGCATCGTGACCGAGTCATCGATGCCCCCATCACCCAGCGTGTGCATGGTCAAGAGGCGCAGTCGGCCAGCTTTGACGTCGAGGCCGCCATCGCCGAGCGTTTGCATCGTGACCGAGTAATCGATGCCCCCATCGCCCAGCGTGTGCATGGTGAAGAGGCGCAGTCGGCCAGCTTTGGCGTCGAGGCCACAATCGCCGAGTCAACGATGCCCCCATCGCCCAGCGTGTGCATGGTCAAGAGGCGCAGTCGGCCAGCTTTGACGTCGAGGCCGCCATCGCCGAGCGTTTGCATCGTCACCGAGTCTTCGATGCCCCCATCGCCCAGCGTGTGCATGGGGAAAAGGCGCAGTCGGCCAGCTTTGGCGTCGAGGCCACAATGGCCGAGCGTTCGCATTGTGACCGAGTCATCGATGCCCCCATCGCCCAGCGTGTGCATGGTCAAGAGGCGCAGTCGGTCAGCTTCGACGTCGAGGCCACAATCGCCGAGCGTTCGCATCGTGACCGAGTCATCGATGCCCCCATCGCCCAGCGTGTGCATGGTCAAGAGGCGCAGTCGGCCAGCTTTGACGTCGAGGCCGCCATCGCCGAGCGTTTGCATCGTGACCGAGTAATCGATGCCCCCATCGCCCAGTGTGTGCATGGGAAAGAGGCGCAGTCGGCCAGCTTTGGCGTCGAGGCCACCATCGCCGAGCGTTTGCATCGTGACCGAGTCATCGATGCCCTCGTCGCCCAGCGTGTGCACGGGTAACAGACACGACCACCCATCGCCTTAGTCGAGGCCGCCATCGCCGAGCGTTTGCATCGTGACCGAGTCATCGATGCCCCCATCGCCCAGCGTGTGCATGGTCAAGAGGCGCAGGTGGCCAGCTTTGGCGTCGAGGCCACAATCGCCGAGCGTTCGCATCGTGACCGAGTCATCGATGCCCCCATCGCCCAGCGTGTGCATGGGGAAGAGGCGCAGTCGGCCAGCTTTGGCGTCGAGGCCACCATCGCCGAGCGTTTGCATCGTGACCGAGTCATCGATGCCCTCGTCGCCCAGCGTGTGCACGGGTAACAGACACGACCACCCATCGCCTTAGTCGAGGCCGCCATCGCCGAGCGTTTGCATCGTGACCGAGTAATCGATGCCCCCATCGCCCAATGTGTGCATGGGAAAGAGGCGCAGTCGGACAGCTTTGACGTCGAGGCCGCCATCGCCGAGCGTTTGCATCGGGACCGAGTCATCGATGCCTCCGTCGCCCAGCGTGTGCATGGGGAGAGGCGCAGGCGGCCAGCTTTGGCGTCGAGGCCACCATCGCCGAGCGTTTGCATCGTGACCGAGTCATCGATGCCCTCGTCGCCCAGCGTGTGCACGGGTAACAAACACGACCACCCATCGCCTTAGTCGAGGCCGCCATCGCCGAGCGTTTGCATCGTGACCGAGTCGCCGATGCCCCCGTCGCCCAAAGTGTGCGTGAAGAATGGGCGCAGTCACCCAGCCTCGGCGTCGAGACATTTATCATCGACCATTCCTCAGAAGTAGACGCTGTAGGCCTGCATTGTCGCACTTGCCAGTGAGTGACACCTGCGGGTGATTGCGCAATCCCACGCTTCCGGTCAAGAAATTGGAAAGTGGGCGAGAAGTAATGCGAGAAGTAACACGTATATATTCTGTATTGTACTGTAGATACACGTTATTTTTCGTGGCATGAACTCAGTTTATTGATAACGCTGTACATTTATTGATAACGTAGTATAGGCCAAACGTGCTTTCCTCTCTTTATTATTATTTTTGTTTTATTTTAACTTTGGTTGTTTCTTTAGGTCGCTCGACCAATATAGGCTGATGTTGATTTTATAGCTTATGTGTAGTGGGCCTTGTTAAATTAAATCTGCGGACGTCACTTGAACGAGAAATAAAAAGATCTCACGTGCCTTGGGAATCCATGTTATGCGAAGCGTGTGGAGGGATGGTGACGGTGTTGTAGGTTTGTTCATCAAAACATTACGAAAAGACGTTGAAGCTTCGTACAAATATTATACGTAAACCAATATATTGAGCAACCGCACATGTTTTATATAACAACTTGATCACAGCTGCGGAACTGTGACAACAGCAACATGGGTATTAGCAACACCAAAAGGGATAAGCTGGTAACAGCGTTTTAGGGGGAAGCTCCTTACAACGGCACCCGTTCGTCCCTTGTAGCCATTGTAGTGTGTAACAAGTACAACAATCTGACCTCCAAGGTGGTGCCGGTGAGATATTTCTTCCGCGCGTTGTTGAACAATAAAAAATAATGCTCAATTTACATGTCATTGGCTGCTAATGGGGAATGAAAGACAGGAGCATTCGTCTTTTAGTTAACGCGCACGCTGCGAGCCCCATTAGCAGCCATTGGCATGTACATTAAGCACTATAAGGGTTGCTACGTTATACTCGTTGTGTGTAACCTCCTTAGTTTTAGAAAGTTTCAGCAAGCGCTGAGCCGCAGTGCCATGAATACAACAAACCAGTATATACCATAAATGAACTCGAGGGGGTTAAAGGTGGGAAGTAGATACGAAGCGCAAGCCGTAAAAAAGTCAAAGCCGAATTCTCCTGTCTCTCATTTCCCATTAGCAGCCATTGGCATGTACATTGAGCACTATCTGACAGGAAAAGGTTGCTACGTTATACTTGCCGGGCGTAACCACCTTGCTTTTAGAAAGGTTCAGCAAGCGTTGGGCCGCAGTGCCATGAATACAGTGAACTAGTATATACCTAGAACTCGAGGTGGTTAAAGATGGGAAGTAGACCCGAAGCGCAAGCCGTAAGAAAGTGTGCGTGTGCCATTACCTCACGTTTCGTCCTTAGAATGTTCGCTGGATGGCGGTGCTTCTATATGGGGAATATATGATGAAAATATGTGAGATGGTGGTACTTGGAGTGTTGAGTAGATGGAAGAACGGACACACAGACAGATGCATGGATGGACGCATGAACGGACGCAGGGGCGGATGCATGGACGAACGCAGGGACTGACGCACGAACAGATGCACGCACGGACGGGCGGATGGACGCATGGACGGTCACACAGACAGACGCATGGACAGACGGAAGCAAGAACGAATGGACGGACGAATGCCTCGCCCCACTCTCCATCGTTCACTTCGTGGATATGCTGCCAATTTTTTTGCTTGCATGAATGGCAGCCCTGGACACTGCTACATAAATAAACTTCAGGAGGTAATGTTTTGCTGCAACTGACGTTAAGGCAACGTAATGGCTGTACCATAGTGGAGATTATGTAACTTCTAGATACTTGAGTAACCAGCATTGCAAACACACCTGTCGTTTCATAAGCACTAAGGTATATCTGAAAAGCGGTCTTAAAACCTGGTGTGACGCTGTGGTAGAACGCTTGGTAGCCTAATTCAACTGGAGGAACGAAAACCGACGCACCAAACGCGCATCTACTATTCCCTTCGAGAACGCCCTCAGTGACTACACCGTTTCCCCCGCCATTATCAACAGTTAATTTAGACACTTCGCTTAGAGGCCGTTTATCGACGCTCGTTTATTTTCCCAACAGTGTCGTCATTGAGGGTGTTGTCGAAGTAAATGATAGATGCGTTGTTCGGTGCGTCAGTTTCGGTTTTGCCAGCTAAATTTACCAGATGCATCACTCCGCATTGATTACCAGTGGCCGCTTTTCCAAAATTTCGAAGTGGCTATAGACTATTCGTAGGAAATGCTTGAATTCACCCATTTGTCTATACTGGCTATTAGCACTGGTTAAAAAGTTAATTGTAATAATTTCTATAATGATGCACCGCTGTAATTTTTTTACCCATCTGAAGATGCCTTCTGCCACAGAAAGGCAACACCGAAAGTAGCACGTCGATATTTCTTTCTGTACTTTTTAAAGAACATTAGACACATTTCTTGGAAAATTCTGAGTATGCATGGCTTGGAGTTGGCTTCCTTTTCGCATGGGACTACCGAAATCGGTGATTTAGAACATAGAGCAAGCTTAATAAAATGAGTTGAACAGAAGTTGGCGTCAAGAGGGAACGTGTAAGTGTAGCGCATTTTTCCGTTTGTTAAAACTTCGTATTACTGTAAAAATGACTGGCTCATTGTACAGTTTATCAATGCAAGAGCCGAGAACATTGCATAACAGTGGCGTAAAATACGATTCACCGCCACTAGTAACGAGGAACAATATTTGGAAGCACTCTGCGTGGTACATACGGGCCAAATAAATAAAAGATCTTTCAAAGCAGACATCTTGATTTTGTTTTGCTTTGTCTGACAAATTCCACGTTGCCATTGCTAGTTTTCTGCTTCGCAAGTGTTTCAGACGAGATAATTTTGAATATTGCTTACTTCTTGCTTAGTCTTGTATGATCCGCTTTTACCTAAACCATACACCACAACGGTCTGTAAACAACCTATCTCAACAGGTTTCATTGGTCACACAAAAAGTTGTAGTCAGCCCTGTCAGGTAAAAGTGGTTTCTTGCGCCCTTCTTATGCGTTTGTGTATCATGACCGCCAGATACAATTAACTGCTCTGTAAATTGGTCCACCTTACTTAATGCTATTCACCTTATTGCTCTGTCTTACTATTTTTTAAGATGATATTATACTTGAACAGAAATGTGCTCGCTTTATGCATTATGGACTTGGCTTGCATATGAAAATTATTTCGTTCGAAGGGGAGAAAAATAAAATGTTGAACGATGATTCGACAGTTGTCCTTCGGGACGAGGCAAGGAGATGTAAAACTTCAGCGTTGCCCCGTCGCACCCTCCATCAATTATGATAGTGGTGCAGGTCCCTAGTGCGACAGTTTGATGTCCTTGGAGCTTGACTTCATAAGAAAACATTCATTAGGAGACCTTAATAGAGCATCGAGTATAAGCAACAGCTCTCTCCTTCATTTCTGCCTCTATGCGACCGTGAAGTTGGTTCCTGCGTTTGCCTTCCTGTTGCTTGTCGTGTGTGTTTTCTGCTTCCGCATCAAAGTACAAGAGAATGCTGTAAATTAACCGATCAGAGTCCGTCACCTGGAAGTCCAATTCTGAAATAGCGTCTTGATACGTCAAGCAGTCGAATATAAACGCATTTGTTATCGATTGCCTGATTTAGGCACAAATACTGTAGGTGTCAATGTCCGTGTATGGTACATGATCAACCCTTTGTTCTTAACCAGGCTAGCTATTGCCAACACTCCACTAGTTGATTGTTTTGTAGTTAGATTATGACGTTTTAAGACGAAGTTTAGTGCGAGAATGTGGTTTAACACTAGAGTGGACAGATTTCGCCATATCCGCCGAATTAAAGAGAGTCTTTGCATGATTCACTTGGGGCTGATGTCTTGTGCCTAGTTATAATCAGTTCAGCATCAAGCATGGTGACTCGCTGGATGATCACGCAAACAGCTCATCATTAGTGTATCGACAACTACAGTGTGCACATTGTTAGGCGAAAAACAGCAAGTACAATTTTTTTAATCTTGCACGTAAGATGATTACCTATCAAATCTTAACACCGTAAATATAACTCCTAATTTCACTTGAACCACTGATGAACTCTATCACACCCCAAATTTTAAGGAAGCAGTTGTGTTTTCATTACACCTCAGTCATAATGTAGCCACGAGTATCATTTTAGCATCAAGAAGAAGTTACTGAGCAACACTATTGTTGGCTTTTTTGTGAACGGATAGATGCGTGGGCTGGAAGGCTGAACCGTAGTTAATATAGATAGTGGGCACCAGCTGGGTGAGGCAAATAGTGAAACGTGTGGCGTATGGCTTCGTTTCTCCTTCAACATTGAAAAACCCTCGCATTTCTGGAAACTAAGGCTGCTATTTGGTAGCCGTACGCTAATGGTCACGATGGTCAAGAAAAGGGAGGCTGAGACTGGTCGGGAAGGCGATTTATAAATATCTCACAAAGGACAACATTGATGGTTTTCTTTTTTTTTCTTTTTTTTGTGGCTGCAATCGATGTAATAAAGCCGGGTGCTTTGGTTTTATCTTCGGCATCCAAGTACGTGCATGTCCTTCGCAAGTGCAACGCAATAGAGTTTCGTAACAAACAGCTCTCACTCTGCCGGAAGTGCCTAAAGGGATCCATCCAAGCATTAAGCGGCATCGTGTCTACCTGGTTTGGGCGTTCATGAGGTTTATTTAGCCTTCTATACTACGCGCGTGGCTTTGCAACAGCAGCAACACATCTCTCCCATTATATACACTATTACTTTTATTGACGGGCAGTTTTTTTAATTATACAACACAATGAGGAAAATCAGATGATTTCGGCAAGTGGACTAGGTAAACTATAACGGCACATTAATGCGGCTGACATAATGATATGTCTCCTAAGACAAGTCTCTCTACACATAATGTCTCTATACACATTTTAGTTCCTTAATAGTTGTCTTCTTAAGCCAGTGAGATGCTTACCCTTGTATTTTAGATGCGGAGCATCTTATACTCGCGCCTTGTAGTGCGCCGTCCGCGCCGTCCACGCCGTCCGCACCGCTTCTCGAACATTCGACAGCTGACGCGCGCGCATGCGCCGTCGCGCCGTCGCCCACTCTTCCACCATCTGTGCATCCCTTCCTCCTCTACACACCGCGCGCGCTTAACTCCTCCACCATCTGTGCACCCTTCCTCCTCTACACACCGCGTTCGACATCTACAATTCTCCTGATTCTCCAGTGGACGCGCATGTGGCGTCGCGCTTCGAGAACATTCAACAGCTGACAGTGCATGTGCCGTCGCGCTGTATATATACTCAAGGTTGGCGCTCGCTCGCTCAGTTGCCGCTCGTCGGTTGGGTTTGTACGGCGCGTCGACGTACAAGGTCGCGGTGAAATGAATTCCAACGAATCCACAAACACAATGATCGACGTCCCTTCGACCAGCGCCGCCCTTTCGCATACGTGTGTACGTGTTCACTCATTTAACACCCCCTCCTACAACCACGTTAAGCAATTTAGCCATCGACCCAAGTAAGTCGCAATTTAACACCCCATTTCACAACCACGTTAACCAATTTAGCCATCGACCCAAGTAAGTCGCACTTTAACACCCCGTTAACCAATTATATGGTCCGCATCCTCCTCAGTGTTCCCCCGAGGGAAGCTGCGGGCAATTTTTTATGAATTTATGACCATTTAGAAGGGATATCCAGTGCCCAGAACGACTTGAAGCGGTCGTCAAGATATACATTTACTTTTTTAAATGCGAAGCATTTGTTAGCGAAATTCAGGGACTTTGAGCATATCTATCTATCTATCTAGCCACCTACAAGTTTTAGCTCTTCTGGCCATTTCGATAACCGTATCGATACCAAACTTGGTATGGCATAAAATAACTGTATGAGAAACATATTCGACTAGTCATAACATGAAAATTATGAAATATATGTCATGATTGTCATGATTTACATTTCATGGTCATGCAGCTCTTGTGGTGGTTTCGTTCAGATGGCATGTTGCAAAACTGGTATGGTATGGCATGATTGCATGGCGAACACAAGTGACAGACCCTAACAAAAAAGTATGTTATGCCATGAGCGTGGCATGTAGTCATGTAACAACATGACTACATGTCATGCTCATGACGCGCTCGCGGGCGTTTCGGTAGCGTCACGTATACCCAATTTGGTATTACTGTACGTGAATGGATGACGAAGGTATGTGACTGGTGCAAACATGACAATCATGAGATGCGTGTCATGAAAGAACATGACTACATGCCACGTTCATGATGCGCTGGCGGTCGTTTCGCTAGCTTCACTTATACCAAATTTGGTATTACGGGACGTGAATTGATGACGAAGGTACGATACTCGTGCAAACATGATAAACATGAGATGGATGTCATGTAATAACATGACTACATGCTACCCTCATGATGCGCTCACGGCCGTTTCGATAGCTGAACATATGTCGATTTTGGCATTACGTGACGCCAATGAATGACGAAGGTATGCGTGATTAAAAAACACAGCGCAAACAACGGCAGGAAGAAAGGAAGAGACAGGACAGAGCGCTGACTTACAACTGATCTTTATTAGGAAATGCGAACAAATATATATCATGGCAGGCAAATAACACGTGTCCACCACAATATCAAAAAATTCGCACCTTAGAAGGTATGCGACTGGTGCAAACATGATAACCATGAGATGCGTGTCATGTGAGAACATGACTACACGCCACAGTTAAGGTGCCAATACATTTGACGTGACGTGGTGCACGTGGTCACCGGCATTCATTTCTTCGCGTCACGCCGGCGTTGTCATGCTAGGCGCCGGTCCTGCCATATACTCGCAGGCACGCCCCGCCCTGCGTTGCTTCGACGCGTGCGCGTTTCAGCGCTTCCAGCGTCCCTCCGTGACGAAAAGAGGGAGACGCAGTGTTGTCTGGGTAACGCATCGGCGTGAAATGCAGCATGTCGCAATTCGCGCCAGTTGCCGTCGGGCCACGCTGACGGACGGTGGTCCCGTCAGTCGCGCCTGGCATCAGACTATATGAGCGCTCGCGTTTTGCTAACGTAACGTCGCTGTGCCCAGCATGCGCGCGCGTCAACGCTACATTGGGGTATATTGGGCCCTTCATGATGCACTCGCGGCCGTTTTTCTAGCTCCACATATACCAAATTTGGTGTTAAGTGGCGTCAATGGTGACAAAATATATGACTGGTGCAAACATGTTAATCCTGATATGCGTGTCATGTAAGAACATGACAACTTACCACGCTCATAGCGTGCTCGCAGCCGTTTCGATAGCTCCACATATGCTAAATTTGGTATCACGTGACGTGAATAGATGACGAAAGTTAATGATACATCCAAACTTGATAATCATGACACGGAAGTCATGTACGGCCTCATTTACCTCCACCTCGTAACGTTGTGCTGATTTTAAAGTGACATATCAGCGTTTCTCATTCGTGTTTCGCATATCATCGACTCCCACTGTACGTGGAATCTCCCAATTTTTTTCACTTCTGTGATATTCATTCCTGTCTACTTGTCTTGGTGAGCACCATCGAGATTTAACAGTGTGAGAACGTGAAGTCATCGCCATCATGTTCCAAACGAAGTTAAAATTGATAAGAACATATGTTATACCCTTATCATACAATCTACGCGTGAGTATAAGCTCGCGATAGTTGACAATGAACGTGTCTGAAACAGGCCTAGACGGTTTCACGATTGCAAGCGTTCGACCCCGAAAAGCTTCTGGTCACCTCACTTACCAGCTCCTAATGTCGAAACTGAAAGAAAATTTTTAAGCGTTTTTTTTTGGGGGGGGGGGCGGTAAGTAAAGACTCTCTTTGGCTTTTCAGGTGAAAGAAACGTGCGCAAAGTTCGAGGAAAATCCCTGTCATAGTTTTTATGCAGCTCACAAGTAGACTTATTTCAATCTATTTTGCCGAATAATGAAAGCAAAGGATAGGAAATGAGCGGGCTATTTTCTAAAGCTTTTCTTACAAGCTCACCGATGCTATTAGGGCACATCGGTGGATGAAACCAGATGTCATCAAAGGCTTGTGCGTGTAAACAACGAAAGGGTCCTTACAAGCTGGGACTAAATAGATGTTCCACCGCCAGTACTGCAGAACGCCTGTCATTCATCTGTGAAAGAGAACAATGACGATTTATGTTCTATTCACAAGTACATTTGTGCTGGTAATGCAGATAATACGCATAATATAAATTGAAAGTTGATCGTTGCTTGTTAAAACGTTACGTTTTGCGGAGCAGTCAAGACAAAATTTTAATAAAATTGTGCAATAAATAACATTTTGACATAAAATTTGCAAGTTAACATGCTTTTTTATGGGCAAGTGAGATTCCTGAAATATCTGTAATCTGCCTGACATGTAAATAACCAACTGCCATTCAGTAAGACTTATATGCAAGATTTTCCTGGGTAGGACGGTGACCGCTGTAGATAGAGCTTGCATTTATTCTAAGACTGTAACCGACTATACAAGGTACCTTCGCTGAAAACCTCCCTGTCCCTCCGCTTAATCGTTCCTCCTCCCTTCGCTCAACGTTTCACCTTGACTTGAAAAAGCCGATAGGAGCGCTGTCTCTTAGCAGAGCAAGTCACCGCATGTCAGAGATCATCTGCAGCGATCCTTGGAAGCGCGGCGTTACTTTCAGTTGAGCAGCGGCGTAATGCTAAATTATGTCGAGTGAAGGACTAAATTCGAACTGAGGAGCGTTCGTGAATACCGGTGTTATCATTCAGACGACAACTTACCATCGAGGCGATGGACAGGCCAAAAACCACTTCGCTCCCTGGAGTGACCCTAAACCCTCGCGCGAGCCATTTCTAACATCACGTCAGATTAAATATAACGTTATGCTTGATTGGATCCAAACATATATAGATGCTAGCCTTACTTTTTATGAAATTCCAACATGTTGCTATCGCATCCACTACTTCACCCGTTGCAGCAAGACTGTTTTTTCATTGTACGGTAGGGTGGAGTAATAAGAGACACGGGGGAAAACACATCTTATCTTTGCGGATTTCTGTAGCTAATTATAAAACTACTTTTTTGTTTCTTTTCTCCAGCGATAAGCGCTGGTGCTTCTGTACATTTCACGTGCAAAAGTTGGTGATCTCTCATGGCGTTCACGCGAGAAAAATTACGCGGCTTGTGTCAGTGTGTTCATGAACGGTCATAAAGGACCGTAATTCTGTTCAGCCAAATTTTTGAATCAGTGCAGGAAGCTACTCCTGCGTCAGTAGAGCAATGTAAATATTACTTTGTTACTTTAGACTACAAGCAATGCCACACCAAAGGTTTACTTCATTTGGTACCCTAGGACAATGCTGATTTTTTTTTTTTGAATTCTGGCATGTGATAGGGGAAAACGCAAAAACAAGGCATCGTATTGCCTAAGAGAGTGTCTTTTTGTTGTAATCAGGAACTTACAATCATTATGTATTATATTTCTTTGCTTATGAGGGCTCCGGCATACAAGGAATATCATATAGAGCTTTCTGGAAGGAAAACAACATGAAAAAGCACTGATTGCCGTTCAAGACATGACTCCGTTCATTCGCGGTGCATCAAGAGTTTCCCCTGTTCGCAAGGATGCTCTCAACAGACGCATAAAAAAAAGCGGATTCTTCAAGTCAAGTCGTTCACAAACATGTTTGGAATGGAGTTGTAACAGCGCTTCTCCAATACCCTAATTAAAGAAAAACAAGCGCTAGAAAATTTGAATCTAGCTCAGTTTTAAATTCATTGCTCAACAAATGCCGGTGGACGAAGTTCAAAGCCATGAATCGCCTGAGCAGTGCTGCATCAAAACAGCAAAAAAATGTGAAGAATATACGTCAAAATATTTCTAGCATTCAATTATAGAATAATCCAATGAGGTGCAAGCGTTCCCCAAAAGACAACACTATAACACAAAGAAATACTGGTAGTGTCTGTTCTGCAACGAGTTTCAAAGCAACACAACACCGCGCTCTGTCTAGATTCAATGCGTTTAGTCCAAGGACTGGGCTCCTTTTGACTGCGTGAGGGCCCACAGAGTGAATCTCAAGTATTTCTGCAAAATCTGCAGGAATTTTTTCGAGCCTCCACTCGCACTGGAAGACTGAACTGCTCAGTTCGAACCTGATAGCTCAACTGTGGGTCGTCCAGCGCACTGGTTTTTACTAGGGGAGGCTAGATGGCGCATCGAGAGCGCGTGGTTGAAGCCACCGAAAGCCGCCGTTGGTGTCCCAGAAGCCACCACTATGAACAGTCGCCTGATGACAGAGCTAGGTCTTTCCTCTTCTTCGTAACGAAAACACCGTCTCCAGAAAGCAGATTTTGCAGTGACCATTTTGTAAAGTCATGCTTTGAGCGCGATCGGTTCCAAAAAGTCGTCTTTGAAGTGATGCCACCCATACGCATTTTCTTTCCCGGATCACTTACAATGACAAACCTTTGCACTGTATGCTACCATTGCACTCGTCACTCTTATTTTTTTTCATTAAAAAAATCCGTGACAATTTATTTTTGTTACCTTACTCGTAAGGTTTATTGTAAGCACTAGTTCTAGACTACACCACTTTGTCGTATTCGGACGCGCACCCTTTCGCATCCAAACACCAATATGGTCCGTTCTGAGCCGTAACGTAGCTGCTGTTTCGAAGATAATGCATGCCAGCAAAACAATCACGAATATGAGCGAGAGCAATGGTGAAGTATTATTTTAAAAAACACTAAAAGTGAATGTACCACCATAGCTCAACCTTGAACTCTTCAACTTGCTGGAAAGTGCAGAGCTTCGAGGGCTCTGTTTTCACCAATCAATGAATGCGTGATTGACGCCTCGAGAGATTTACGGTGGTGTGAGTTTACCAAGGCACGAGTCTGGCTGCACAGAAGGGGTAAGATTATTGCAGAGTTCGAAGGACGACTGTGCATTTTTGTGCTCATTTTCAATAAGTCACTCAAGAATATTTCCCATTCGTCGTAGCAGTCTCATACCAAAAAGATATAAAAATCGTGTTAAAAAGTACTAAATTTAGTGTTTTGCAGTGCCATCACCAGGAGGTGTCTCAGCAGACTCGTGCGCCCCCCCCCCCCTCTCCTCAGATTTTTTTTTGCCATGGCATACAAAGCGTCATTTCTCAAAGTGCCTGCATGGCCCCCATTTCAGATCGAGCAGGCACCAACCCTGAAAAAGAAAATTTTCTGCCTACGCCAGTGGTGGAGCGTATTATCAATTTTCGATAAACGTAGGTTAACACCAAGCAGAAGCATTATTGGTTGCGATACCGAAGTAAGTGTCTTTGTTTACAAAGAGGAGTCACCTGTTCACAATACGTGCTCATTTCGAAATAAGGCATGCGCAAGACACAAAACGAAATGCAACGAAAAGTAGGTGTACACCCAGCAGCATACTTTTATAAGAAATTCTTTGAAGGGAAGCAAGCTGGGTGACTAAAGCGCCATTCTGGCACCTCCTTATAAGCTTGCTCAAGCTGGAAAATACCCGGTTTTTTCCGTCATGGCCAGTTATTTGTCCTTAGTGGCGCGTTCCTTCTATATTCATTTATTACTTAGAAAGCAATGCATAAGCAACTTCTCTTCAGAGGGAGTTCCACTAAAAGAATTCCCGTTTGAGCGGGTTGGTACTGGTTCATAACTTAGCAAAATGTCCTAGATATTATCATTTCTGTTTCTGAAGCGCATCTTTTAGGCGCCCATCCCTGCTTTGGAAGGGGTCACCGTTGGAACTGCCATTGTCGGAGTGGCTTTGTCGATAGAGTGATTGAGTGCGAAAGAGAGCGGACGTGGAGTCTGTCTGTACCGTGAGCCACTGGCCTCTAAGACCGTTTGCTTCATCTGTGTACACGGAGCCTTCACGTGCGCGCCAGCTCGCCGCCTCAGCACGCAGTCACGCACAGTGGCCTCTCTGTCGGAGCTCATGCTCATACAGAGATGGCACATGCACTGCGGCTGGCCTCGCTTGACGTAATAGAGCTGTCGGTGTTTTGCTTTGTTCACGACGCCTGCAGTACCCAGAAGGGTTTGCGTGACACTCGAGCGCTTTCGTCAAAGGCGGAGTTGGGAGGTGGCATAGTAGCCCATGCTCCCTCCGCCCTCCCCCCCCCTCCTCAATTTTTCGCCATGGCATGCAGAGCACAGAACGATACTCAAACACAACTACCTGACTCCCCCCAAAAAGTGCACCCCCTCCTGAAAAAAAAAATTAAGCCTACGCCCGAGGTGGTCGGCGTTTCGCTTGGTTAGCGACCATGCACAGATTGGCGTGTGTAGCACTCGAATGCCGACAGTTTTTGTAGTGATGTGTAACGAAGGTCACATTGATACCACTGCAAATAGCCAAAACTTGAAACGAGGATGGCATTGCCCCGACACGAAGATGCGCGCTCGGAATTCGCATTAGGCAGCAGCAGCATTAACTTTCGTAAATGGTATGTGTGCGTGCACGCGCGCGCCTGTGTGCATGTGTGTGCGTGCGTGTGCGTGTGTGTGTGTGTGTGTGTGTGTGTGTGTGTGTTATCTGTGCTTTTTTCGCGCCGATAAAGCTTCCACGCTATGAAGTAAGATTGCTTTGAAGTAAAGGCAAGTTTTATGCTGTTATACTGCATACAGCACGCCGCGCGTGCTGTGCCTTGTGCTGATTATAAATATCCATTTGTGTAGTACCCTTTTAACCTGCTGCCACGTGAGGCGATCTCTACGACGTTATCTCTACGGAACCGCATTCAACGTTCGTGATAAATTGAATGAGCGTACGCGGTTGTTACCGCTATCGTTGGCAACACTTCATCTATATACTTTTGTCACGTCTCGCTTTTCGGAGTGTCGCTACACACAGATTGTTGTCTCCCACAAGTTACACATAGAAAGACCAATATTATAGCCCAACATAATGGACGTGTCAGGGTGGTCTCCTTTATTATCTCCGTGGGTATTGCTGTCTGCAGACAAGGGAACCTACACATCTATTTTTTTTCCTCTTCTGCTTCTACAAAAGTTGTCCTGAAAATAACAGTTATGACGACTCCAGTGTTATCAAACTTCCTTTGGCAGGCTACATCGAAGCTCATCGCCGCTCTCGCACCCATATTGCTGCATGGTGCACTATACTTAAAGCTAGAAACCATGACAGTTCACTGTCAACGCGCGGGTCTTTCGCACTTACTCCTACAGCAGCTTCCCTGGCACGGCATTCATTAAAGACAAGAAAAATATAAAACGTCGAGTGGACGTGAGACGAAACGAGAGCAGAGCGATATAAAAAGAGCTGTATAACTAATTCTTTTGAATTCACAGCAGCTCCTTCATAATGAGAGATGTATGAAAAAAGAAAGAAAAGAAGAAATGAGAAAAATACACATGAAAAAAAGAACCAACAAATAGCGCGAGAACGCCGAGAAGTAAAGGCACTTCCCTTGTCTCAAAAACGTGGCAGTCGCCCCGCTTTTTTCAATAGCCGCCATTGCCACTACATTCAGCTTTCTCAATAATCTCACTTCCATTCCAGACGACGCCATCGCCGCACCTACCGAGGCCACGAAACGATGTTGATTTTTTTTACTTCATAGTGAGGTACAAAGACACGTACCTCTTCAAAGCTCCACGGCTTTTCAGGCAAATGCACTGGCTCCGCGATGTCCTCACTGATAGGCCGGGACGCGACCGGAACGAGCATTTGGTCATGGCTTCCTTATCGCCACGTCGAACTCCTTCGCCACGCTCTCTTCCTTTTCTTCCCTTGAAGTATCGCTGCTTCCAAGCTTTTTCAACGCGGTTTCCACCAAGACCACATCGCCTAGTTTATGCGTTCGCGCCTGAGCGCCCTTCTGGAACCTGGCTAGACAGGAGCTGCCGGTAATATGAAGTACGTGCGCATGTCTCTGAATTTGCAAGCCTCCTTGTTTAGGGGAATTGCAGTTAAAGGGAAAAAATGAATAAAACACTATACTGATGGAATCAAAAAAACAATTTTAGGAAAAACAGACGGACATTATGATGGCTTCAAAGGTTATTGATGATAAAATACTGCACTTGTTGAAACTCGTATCACAACAGTCGCATTTTTTTTAATATGCTACGAGGACACGTGCACCCTGCTTTAACACTAAGTACCAGGACACTGGGATACAAAAGAGCAACAAAGATAGATGGGGTACCGATGTTGAGCAAGCAGCCCAACAGAAAGAATGCAGGGTCGGACAATAGTTATGACGTAACTCGAAGCCGAAGCCATCAGCTCGTTGGGCAAAAGCTTGTATTGAGCAAGCACTCTAACAAAAAGAATGCAGGGTCGGACAATACTTATGACGCAACTCGAAGCCGAAGCCATCCGCTCGTGTGGCAATAGCTTGTTGTGGTACTTCAGCAGTATAATGAATGTAGTGGTAATTACCACTATGTGGTGTGGGCCCAGGGCCAGTGACGCCAAAACAAGGGCCAGAGGACTAGTGACTCTAGGCCATAACTGCCGGGCGGCCAACGAGGAAGACATTGTATACCCCTGCGTCTTGGCCTCCAAGGTGACCCGGTAATGTGTGACCGGTGGTACGTTACCGCAACTTTACTAACACACCCCCACGTGTGGAGCCCACGCGTGCATGGAACCTTTGCCCTTAAAGACGCCACTGTACCTTCAAAGATTTTCTTACCAATACACAAGGAAACGAGACGCCGATTTCGACGGCAGTTTTTTGCGTCTTCTCAAACCTCGTCGTGCTCAAGTGGGTCCTGTCCGACACCTGGGGAGACGCCATCGCGCAGCGGCTACACGTCCAGCTTCCCGTCTTGTCCTGTAACACCTTCATGGCGGCGCTTTGAGCGAAGTTTTCGCCTGTGGACTACAATTACCATATAACACACGAGATGAATGCCCGAACACAGCGAATAATGGGAAGCAACACGAAAAAACTGCGACTAAGATCAAACATACACCGCAGGACTAGTGCTATACTGCCAAGTAAATGTGCATCTAAAATTCGCCGCTAATAGCTGTCACCGAAAATGCCTTGTCCCAAAAAACGCCAGAAGTGATCAAAGATTAGCGGACATGCGTATTGCCATAGAATCAAGTCGTCGTCTCATCCCACTAATTCTAGTTATTGGCATCACGAACTGCCTCGTCCGAACCTACAAGTTGCTGCTAACACAAATACAGCACCTGAGGCATCACCTGAGGCATCAGACCATGCGCCATCGACGCCATAGAGATTCGACTCTTTTTTTCTCCGTTGAGTTCTTCTATTTCTCCACCCATCCCATGATGGTGGCACTGTCCCATCCCATGATGGTGGCACTGTCGCCAACACCTACGGGCAAGAGCCAACTACTATTGCTCGCCCTCGCCCTCGTTCTCATTGACTATCCTGCAACCATTGATCACCTGAGGCATCAGACCATGCGCCATCGACGCCATAGAGATTCGACTCTTTTTTTTCTCCGTTGAGTTCTTCTATTTCTCCACCCATCCCACTAATTCTAGTTATTGGCATCATGAACTGCCTCGTCCGAACCTACAAGTTGCTGCTAACACAAATACAGCACCTGAGGCATCACCTGAGCCATCAGACCATGCGCCATCGACGCCATAGAGATTCGACTCTTTTTTTTTTCCGTTGAGTTCTTCTATTTCTCCACCCATCCCACTAATTCTCATCCCACTAATTCTAGTTATTGGCATCATGAACTGCCTCGTCCGAACCTACAAGTTGCTGCTAACACAAATACAGCATCCAGGCGAGGATGTGTTCAAGCAATTCAGGCTGTTTCGCAACGCTGATCCCCATGCCCCTGAAACCACGAAGGTTTTCCTTCTTCTGCAGCGATGCCACCTTAGTTACCAGTCATACCTGTTCTCCCACTTCTTTTCCTCCCTAGAGTACCTTCCCCGCCGTAGTCGGCCAGTTGAAGAGCTCGTCTTTAGGAAGCACCACTAAGTTCTGCCGACCCCTGTCAACCTTCGTCCTCTCGACCACAACTTCGGCTTTGAGGCTACCTAATTGTTTAAAGCACCACCCACAATGCTGTTGGCCCGTGTGCCCAGATTTGGGTGCACGTTAAAGATCCCCAGGTGGTCGAAATTTCCAGAGCCCTCCTTTACGGCGCCTATAATAATAATATGGTGGTTTTGGGACGTTAAACGCCACATATCAATCAAATCAATCAACTTCTCAAAACCATCATATGATTATGAGAGAAGCCGTAGTTAAGGGCTCCAGAAATTTCGACCACCAGGGGTTCCTTAACGCGCACCTAAATATGATCACACGGGCCTACAGCATTTTCGCCTCCATCGAAAATGCAGCCGCCGCAGCTGAGATTCGATCCCGCGGCCTGCGGGTCAGCAGCCGTGTACCTTAGCCACTAAACCAACGTGACGGGGCTTTTTTGGTACGCAGTAGTGCAGTTACCGTCCTTAAGACACTATATGTTTTTTGGCCAATCTCCCAGAGTGGGTAAGTACCATGGTTTTCAGGTTACAAATAAACAATTAGCGCTTAGGCTGGATCTGCCTTTACGATCCCAGTTGTCAAGACTGCTATTCTGTTTGTTAAACAGGTGCTGCTTCCAAACACCTTATTTTAATTGGTGGACGTGCTGGGTCTTCCACAATCCGGGAACTTCGAAACCGTACGTTGCATCCGGTTGCTACGATGCCCATGGATGGAGATCAGCAGGCTGCCGCCTCGTCTCCGACTACTCCGGCTCCTGTTTATCCTGGCCCCGTTAGGCTACGCGACCCCCTACCTTAGTGTCACTGATGACAAGGACGGGGAAGACTGCCTCTACGAATACGATCGGATGAGCAAGCACAACAAATGGAATGTACGCACAAGCTCAACAACGGCTAGTTTTATTGAACCTATGTTGATGATTGCTATTTGGGGTTTTACGTCCCAAAACCTCCACATGATTATGAGAGACGCCGTAGTGGAGGGCTCCGGAAATTTTGACCACCTGGGGTTCTTTAACGTGCGCCCAAATCTGAGCACACGGGCCTACAACATTTCCGCCTCCATCGGTAATGCAGCTGCCGCTGCGAGGACTCAATCTCGCGACCTGCGGGTCAGCAGCCGAGTACCTTAGTCACTAGACCACCAGGGCGAGGTTATTGAACCGATATCAACAGTCTGTGGTATCACTATCACCAGAGGGATCTTCTCACCTGGTCAGCATTCAGAACGTCGTTTGCAGATTTGTTCGGTAGTCCAGCGCTTCGCAAACTATGTGCTGAAACACGCTTGCGCCCTCGCGCCCAGCCATGTGGCGAGAAATATGCCACCTAAATCGAAGATGTGATCGACGTTTGCCGGCGCGTCAACCCGGCCATGGCAAAAGCCGAGAGTTGAAGTACATCGTGAAAAGTGTCGCTGACGACGCAGTTCCGACGTTCTTCGCAAAGAAGCCGCAAACGGTTTCAAACGTCAATCAATTTCGTCATAGTTACGATGAGCTCTGGAAGCAGCGTGAGTCTACTCGTTGCGCCCGCGTGTCGTGCGCTACGATTTCAAGTTTAACATCTGAAGACCATAATACCTTGCTTTTTGATATCCAGAAGTTTGTACGCGATGAGGTCGCACGCCAGCCGTGTCTTCTGCCGTATACCATTGACGGTGCACTGTCTACTTTGCCAACACCAATACAGCGAGTCGTCCGGGAGCAAGTGTACGAGGTTTTACCCGCAGCCAATGCACCAGCTGTGACTGCTCCGCTGACCCATGCCGAAGCACTGACCACACCACGACGTTTGCCTGTCGCAAACAACGTCTCCAGGCACCCCTATGCTGCACCACCTGAAGCTGTGCATCAGACTGCCCGCCCGTTTTCCCGACCAACGCGACACTCTCAGAACCCATGGCGAACTTCAGACACCCCCCCCCCCCTTTTTTTTTCATGCTTTGTCTGTGGTTTTGCTCGTCACGTAGCGTGGACTTTTGTGTCGGCGTGAGTTTCTGCTTCGTGACGACGTCTTCCCTAACGCTTGCGATTTTGCACCCAGACCTGAACTTGCTTGATCTATCCCACCTGCCGTCCTGGCTACATTTTCAGCTCGCCATAACTACAACAGACACCGGTCGCCTTCACGTGAGCGACGGTCTGTTTCCCTTATGCAACGTCACCATCGATCATATCTTACGCACTATCCCAAAACTTCGCCATTACCATCGGCATCAGCTAGTGACGTTGGTTATTTCATATTACATCGCATCATCCTACGTCATGGGGCTTCGCGTGAGCTGCTCAGCGACCGAGGGAGTGTGTTTCTTTCGGACGCAATCGAATCGCTTTTCAAGGAATGCGAAGTTGCTCTTCGGACCACCACCGCGTACCACCCTAAACAAACAGCATTACAGAAAGATTGAACACAACTTCAGGGGATATGCTGTGAGAACACGTCACTTCCAACCACTCCAGTTGGGATGCGTCTTCTCACTTTTGTGACGTAAGCGCACAATACCACTGTACGGACAACTGCATTCTGGTCATATTTCCTCCTTTACAGACGCCAACCCTATTGCATACTAGACACCATCCTTCCGTACCACCCTGATGTTACAGTGTCGACGACAGTGTCGCAACCTGCTAAATACGCGGAAGAGTGTCGCCATCTGGCTTTCACCCTTACTAGCGCTGATCAGGAACGGTAAAAACACTATCGCGTTACCTTGACTGCTCGACACCTTTTACGACTTTCGCTCCTAATGACCTTGTCTGGCTTTGGATTCCTTCAACCAGCCTTGTTCTATCAACTAAGCTTCTATCCAAACATCACGGACCCTACCATGTGGTCAAACAAACATAACCTATGGATTACACCGTGGAGCCGCTTGTGCAATACTCTAATCAACGACGTCGTGGACGTGAGACTGTTCGCATAGATCGTATGAAATCTCATAACGACCTCTCTGTCGTCACCTGCCCCTCAGCCGCCAGGGTGGCTCTTTTCCGGAGGGAAACAAAATGTAGTGAAGATGATGAAAGTTTCTCGAGGAGGCAGGGGAATAAAAGATGACGTTTCGTTGTCCCACCGCAACAAGGGAATTGTAAGATGCGTCGATGCAAGTCTAACTCCTTAGCATACACTAGAGAAGTTATCAGTAGTTGGCGTTGTTGCAGTCTACCGCAATACCAGGGTGCCTACTGAGTCGCTTATTGCCACTTTTGGGGCGCACATGCCCTTCAGCAATTAAGATATGGCGACTCGCAATTTGAGTAGATCAGCTAGGATCGCGTTCACTTTCGTGTCATGATTGCTGGTGATTTTGTCACAGTGTGGGTGGATGTAAATAAAGACGACTCTGCTTGGAATATGGGGAAGACGATGCCCATATAGACTGCATGGCACAAGATGAGCGATGTTGCCTGTCTGGTGGGGATCACGCCGCGGATTATCCCTACTGTTCAGCTTGCGCCCAAGATATAATGATACTGGAAATAATAAACGGCGATTTTCTAGGAGAGAAGCAACAATCACGGTTAAATAACGGGCATTTGGCTATGCAGGACTTGCTACTCAACAAAATGTAGTCCCAGAAAGAGTTATGCGCCACCGACGCCGCGACCCGCTTTTGTTGCTGGTGAAACAACGAGGCTTTTTTTTTATTGTACGTGTGCGCAAACAGTACTCGCTTTCTTCAACACGAGCTAACATGACTTCGTTGATCGTAGGGAGAGCACTAGAAAAACAAACACGTCCACAATAGTAATAAGTAATAGATGTTTGAAGAATTAGTCGTGTCGAACCAGGGAGAGGCAGAAAATACAAAAAAAATAAATTGTGCAAACAGGAAGGTTATTATGCCATAAAAGAGAGAACGTAGGTCTCAAAACTTTTTATAACAAAAAAATTAATTGCTGAGGGTCAGTGAATATGGCACTTGACTGCTTTCTTGGAGGTCGCATTATTGAATCCTGGTTGCTTATGCCACAATCAATGTTCACCTGATGCTGAATGCTTCTGTGCTTAGATTTATGTGTACGTTTAAGAAGCATAGACGATCCAAATTTCTGAAGCCCTTACTGACAGCGTCTGCCAAGTTCATATATAGTTTTATGACATCAAACCCCATAAATTGCCTCCAGTATACGTAGAAAAGGTACTAGGCTGAACTAAAACATAAAAATTGTGATATTAGACGTCGCTACCGAATACAGCGCTGCGCAATGGCAAGCGATCACAAAACATAAAAATCTTTTTGTGAAGCCCCTCGAAGTCGCAGAGGTCGATTTCCCGTAATAAATAAGGCACTGAAAGCATCCGTGCATCCATACATGCCGTTAGCCTTCCTCATTTAGTTTTAGGGGCGAAGCTCCTTATAGCGGCACCCTTTCGTCCCTCGTAGTCGTAGTTGTAATGTGTAACCAGTTTTACGTTTTGACCTGCAAGGTGGTGCCAGTGGGAAATTTCTCTTGTGCGTTGTTGAACAACAAAAATTTCGTTGCGTGCGCGTTAACTAAAAGCCAAATTCTCCTGTTTCTCATTCCCCATTAGCAGCCATTGGCATGTACATTGAGCACTATCTGACAAAAAAGGGTTGCTGCGTTATACTCGCTGGGCGAGTATAACGTAGGAGAGGAAGGTATATAAGAGCTGTATCTTGCCGGTACTTAGCTACGGAGCAGAAACCTGGAGACTTAAAAAGAGGGTTTAGCTTAAATTTAGGACGACGCTGCGAGCAATGGAAAGAAAAATGGTAAGTGTAACCTCGAGAGACAAGAAGAGAGCAGAGTGGATTAGGGAACAAACGAGGGTTAAGGATATCATAATTGAAATCAAGAAGAGGAAATGGACATGGGCTGGGCATGTAGTGCGTAGACAGGATAACCCCTAGTCATTAAGGTTAACTAACTGGATTACCAGAGAAGGCAGGCGGGTTAGGGCGAGACAGAAGGTTAGATGGGCAGATGGGATTAAGACGTTTGTGGGTATAAATTGGCAGCATCAAGCACCGGACCAGATTAACTGGCGGAACATGGAAGAGGCCTTTGTCCTGCAGTGGACGTAGTCAGGCTGATGATGATGATGAATCACTGGGCGTAACCTCCTTGGTTTTAGAAAGGTTTAGCGAGCGTTGAGCCGCAGTGCCATGAATACAGTGAAGTATAGTATATGCCACGAACTCAAGGTGGTTGAAGGTGGGAAGTAGGTACGAAGCGCAAGCTGTAAGAAAGTGTGCGTGTGCCACCTCTCATTTAGACCTTGGAATGTTCGCTGGATGGCGGTGCTTCTATATGGGGAATATATGATGAAAAGATGCGACATGGTGGTACTTGGAGTGCTGAATATATGGACGAACGGACACACAGACAGATGCATGGACGGACTCACGGATGGCTGCACCGACGGATGGACGCATGGACGGACGCAGGGGTGGATGCATGGACGAACGCAGGGACGGACGCACGAACAGACGCACGCACGGACGGGCGAATGGACGCACGGATGGTCACATAGACGGACGCATGCATGGACGGAAGCAAGAACAAATGGACGGACGGATGCTTCGCCCCACTCTCCGTCATTAACTCCGTGGATATGCTGCAATTTTTTTCCAATCGTTGGAATGTGCATCCGATTATTAGCGTTACTTATTTCTTGCACTTTCTACATGTTCTTGCCAATGCAAAAGTATGCACCGTGAAAGAAGAGACATCAAACCAGTAGCGAAAAATTGAAGCAGTCAACGTATTGAAGTTGCCCCAATCGGCCCTGCCCCCACTTTCAGCCATGAACACCCTAAAACAACAAGACAGGAATCCAAAATATTTGGCTTCCGATCGCCGCATTTTCCCCCTTTCGGCCCATTCACTTCCATCATCATCAACTTCCTTCTAGCTCTCACTTAATACAGCCAGTGGTGCACGTCATCAGAGCCCTCCCAGGAGGTCTCAGGCCGATGAGGTAATCGATAATGATGGTGGCACTGTCGCCAACACCTGCGGGCAAGGGCCAACTACTATTACTCGCCCTCGCCCTCGTTGACTATCCTGCAACCATTGATCGCCTGAGGCATCAGTCCACGCGCCATCGACGCCATAGAGATACGACTCTTTTTTTTTTCCTCCATTGAGTTCTTCTATTTCTCCACCGTTTCGGTCTACATGGCCAGTCGCGCAGTAAGACAAAACAAAACGAAATGGCAGAACTCCTGCCTCCTATATTTTCTATACGTGCGCCTCAGTGCTGTTGCTCATAGCATGGACGTGACAGCCACCTCTCCCGACCATATATCTCGATCTGGTAGGGTGGAAGTCCATGTGTTGGTTGCGGGTGCGCAGCAGTGAATATTAGTAAGATTACACTATGCTGTTTGGTAAGCCTACACCCAAGCATTTCACATTCGTGTACTGCATTCCATAATATAGGACGGCTGTTATTTTGTGTTTACGGTTTTTAGCAACGCTGACCATAATGATCGTATAGGCTTGGCATGCGCCTCATCTGCGCATGCCAAGTCATCTGCGCATGCCATCGGTATATGCACATAGAATGGGTATGGCTTAGCTCTAATGGCGTGCCGGAAAGTTTCAAATAAGAAGCATTTCTAGGTGAACTTCGGCGACCCTTAGCGTATGTATCTATCTATCTATCTATCTATCTATCTATCTATCTATCTATCTATCTATCTATCTATCTATCTATCTATCTATCTATCTATCTATCTATCTATCTATCTATCTATCTATCTATTTATCTATCTATCTATCTATCTATCTATCTATCTATCTATCTATCTATCTATCTATCTATCTATCTATCTATCTAGCCACCTGTGACTTTTAGCTCTCTTAGCAGTTTTGATAATGCTATCGATGCGAAAATTGGTATGGCCTTACATGACTGTATGACGAGCATAAGTGACTAGTAGTAGTATGAAAATTATGAAATGTATGTCATGAATCTCATTACTCTTGCGGTGGTTTCGTTCACATTACATGTTGCAAAACTGATATGGTATACCATAACTGCATGGCGAACACGAACGGCAGACCATAACATGTAAATCATGACATGCTGTCACAGGTTCCGTTAATTCGAGAGGAAATCGCCGGGCTAATTCCAAGGGCCGAAGTATCGGCCCCCCGAACCGCCCCACGAAAGCGTGGACAATTTAGAAGTGGTCCTATTTGGCGCGCCAGCGGACGCCGGCTGTGGCCCAAAGAACAAGTCAGAGCCGAGAGTTGATAAACAAAACAAAATTATATTCTCAATAATGGCAGATAAAAACGATACACAAATATGCACACTCGACAATAGTTGAATGGGATATGATACCAATCAAACAACGTACTACACAGTACAATCAGCCACACTTGAAACAACGGACACAGACAACAATACGCACTACAATGCAGTCTCTTGCCTCGAATAACCAAGACACTTAAAGACTAAATAGTTAGAAAACTTATTCAGTCCAAAGTTCTTGGAACAAAAGTCTGAATGATACTCTTCCGAGAATCACTCACTCAAAGTCCAGCGTTGTTGTTGTTCCGCTGCCCCCGAAGTATCTCTTCCAGGAAACCTCGCGTCCTCAATTGGCCGCTCTTTAAGCTTCAAACTTCTTCGCCGGAAACACGTCGGTTTCCCACACGCAGCTGTTGCCACGCGTCTTCGCTAGATAGCGGTAGACACACACTCTTGCCTGTAACTCGAGTCTTCACCCCTCAGGTGGAAATCCTCTTGTTCTCCTCCTTTGTCACGGAAGACAAAAGGCTTCGCCCACAAGGCGGAACACCCTACGCACTCTGGCGCTAACTTCCTTCTCCTCATCTCTCATCTCGGCTGCTCGATTAAGTACCTTCCGCACGAGATTCCAGAAAGTTCTCATCATATCGTCGGCGCGATACGCAGCGAAGGCTGGGGAAAGGGCGAGACTGTACGAGGGCTGTCCGCGAAGGATGACGCAACCCTGCATCACCACGCCCTTTTCCATCCAGAACGTTCCAGGGCTTGCCTGGTCGCCGATAAGAGGACGTTCGTCGGCGAACCCACGCTTCCGAGGGGAGAGGGACGCGCGCCTGTGGAGTCTTTGGATGCTTGTTTTCTTTTTTTATCGTTGACCTCGAGGCATTCTTCCGGCGCCTTGTCGCGAGAATTTGGCGGCACGCCCTTTTTGAGCGCTCGTTTTGTGACACATGCGTGTCATATGAACATATGCCACACTCATGAGGCGCTCGTGGCCGTTTCGCTAGCTTCCCATATACCAAATTTGGTACTAGGTCACTTGAATGGATGACGAAGGTATGAGACTGGTGCGGACATGATAATCATGAGAAGCATGCCATGTAACAAAATGACAAAATGTCACTCTGATGACGCGCTCGCGGCCATTTCCCTAGCTTCACACATACCAAATTTGCTATTACATGACGTGAATGGATAATGAAGGTATGTGACTAGTGCGAGCGTGATAATCATGATGAGCGTGTCAAGTTAAAAATGACAACATGTACGCTCATAGCGCGCTCGCGGCTGTTGTGCAAGCTCAACATTAAGCAAATTTAGTATTACTTGACGTGAATAGACGAGGAAGGTAAATGACACGTCCAAGCATGATAATCATGGCATGCTTGTCATGTAAAACATGACTACATGCTATATGCTCATAGCACGCTCGTGGTTGTTTCGCTAGCTCAACATATACGAAATTAGGTTTCACGGGACATGATTGGACGACGAAGGTAAATGACACGCCCAAACTTGATAATGAAGACATGGAAGCAATGTACGGCATAACTTACCTCTGCCTCGTAACGTTGTGCTGATTTTAAAAAGACATATCAACCTTCCTCACACGTGCTTCGCATATCATTGATTTCCACAGTACGTGGGATCTGCCAGTTTTTTTGCCATAGACGGAAACATGCTACTGTAACTTATTATAGACTTAGAGCAAAATAGGGGAGCACAGGTAAGTTCTTTCATGCGCGCTGGGTCATTTCAGGTCATTGCTGCTTCATGCACCACTGAAGAACGAGATTTTGCTTGAAGCCCATACTTGATTGCGCGGCGATGCGTAGATACGATAAACAGTACCAGTGTCGCTGTGATCGTCGAGCTATGCAAATGCCTTCACGCTTCGTTCAACCAGTAATTGTTTAGGTTGCTAAGAGGTGGCATAAACTTTGCCATCCAAGCTGACACTGTGCCATCGCACGTGAAGGTGAGTCCTTGACGACAGCTAGTTCATCCGTTTGCATGAGAACCACTCAATTGTCATATATGCAAGAAAAACATTCATGTAAGAGGATTCCACTGCATACTGGTGGTTTCACTCTAATGTGCAGAGCTCCGCCATACAAACATCTGCCAGGCAACTACCCTGAAATCTCCCGACTACAACGTATCGTATGACGCTTCATCAGTATACTGACTATAATTAATAACAAAATGGACCGTATGTAAGAAATGGCAAGGGATGGCTCAACATACAAAGAAGCCGCACGTATTGTCAGAAGCGACACAGACATTCCTTTCGACGGAGGTTTAGAACGGCCGCTGCCCAGTGTGGACCATCACCGTGACTTTATGTTCTAGCGGACCACCGGACTTGTATTTCCCACCAGACACCACCGCTGCCGCCATCACCATCAGCAGCCAGCGCGTTACATTCGGAGAGCCCAATAGACGCAGGGATGATAAAAAGTGGTGGTGAATGTTATGTGGCCCGTACGCTTTCACAGAGCGACAGCACGAGATTACACTGGCGGCCCCCGCCATTAAGACCAACGTGTAGTCCATATGTTGAGGTCACTGAAACGCAGAGCACGCCCACTCCTCACCGGGATGACAACTCACATCAGCTCGAAGCGCACTCAAAATTTTGGATATGGTGAAGCCTTTGCGAGCGTTTATTATCGCCCGTTGCAGTACACTCCAACTAGGAGAATGGAAGTCAATCCGTACTCTTTATTTATTTTTATTTATTTGCAGTATACTGTGGCAACCGTGCATGACGCAAACTATAGAGTTGCAGATTTACATGCACGGCACTTGAGTTCACAGAAAAGGGAAACAAGACAAACCTATCAGCGTGTGTAGAAATATTACGAGAGGCCAGCGGAACCTGTCGAGATAATAAAATATTACAGGACATAAATGAGCGACGGATATTATAAGATAAAAGAAACAAAAAGACAAAGCAACCCCACCTCTTATTTTAAAATCATTGCTCCCATAATCGAGCGAAAAACATATAGCTTCAGGAAATAGTAGAAAAAAAAATGAACAAAAAGGAACGCTTCCGAAATACGTCGGCTATGTGAATACAGTATATGTGCATTGGGAAGTAACACTGCATCAGTAAAACATGCAATGAAAAAGTGTTTCACGGACATTCACTTGTTTACTGCATTTCTAAATCAGTAATTAGCGCCCTATTAAATGAAGTTGCGAATTCTAGTGAGACAATGTTTTCTGTCAGTGAATTTCAATCAGATGGTTCGTGAGAGAAATTAGCGCTTCGATAGATTTGTGAGCCTTGGATAAGAAAGCATATTATGGGCATGTCGATTTGTCGACGTGCTCTGTAACAGTTCGCAGTTTGAAACCTTCTGCGCACACGCAATCAATGCCGCTATGCATGCGAGCGTATTAGTTGTCACTTTTTTTTCTTTTCTATATTCTTTTCCTCTCATTTCCCCCTTTCACTATAAGGGGGAACTAACTGGCTGCAACCGGGCTAACTAACCTCCCTGCTTTTCTATTGCGTTTCTCTCTATATTTTCACCGTTCGTTCTCTAATACTTTGGCACTCCCCTCTCCCATGCAGGGTAACAAAGAGGGTATCATGACGCGGTGAACTTCACTGCCTTGGTGTGTTTCCCCTCTATTTATCTCTCTGCTTTTTTAAGGTAAGTGTCGGCATACGTATGACCAATCTACGGGACACCGAATAAAAAGAAGATAAGTTATGCAAGGAAATATGGTAAATAGCGCATCTTTCTGTACTGTGTCCCTGTGCGCGTTAGCTGTATTAAATGTTGAATACGTTCCAACGAGCGCAAATCACTGCGTTTCTGTTGTTGTATACTTCAAAGTTATGGGCATTACGTCAATCCCATGTACTTGAAATGTAGTAAAAATGCAGATCACGAATCTGCATCGGGCACTGATTGTTCGGCCATCCACGGGACGGCTCTCAGCTGTCCCATAGTAGAGTACTAAGTACTCTAAATTGTTAACCACTATTTCTAAACACGAATCTTTAGCATAATTTATAGTTCCTTATTTATGCCGTCGTATAAGCTTCACGGATAATTTTAGCAGTTTTTCGTACGGAGGATGAAGCGTAATGAGATAATTTTGGAATTTTCTTTACACAGTCGTTGCCATTTATAGAAAGAGAGGTCTGTAGAAATTTGGGTGCTGCTTTCCGAACAAAGAGAAACAAGTACATGGAAAATATTTCATTAGGGGCATACTATTGGCGAGGCCCTGCTGACAGAGTACGTGCGAATTCAAAGCTCTGTAAATAGGGTCCAATAGGCTAATGGCACTGCTAGCACTGTTACAACGTCCCTACTATACGGCGCATGTAGTTTCGACATTCTGACATAAACATTCTTAACTGTACTGGCAGTGATACGTTGTCTTACTAAGACGCGCCTACATTTTTCGGTCATCCTTTGTTATTTGTTCTATTTCTACTCACTTTTCAGTATCCAATCGTGTTACCCTGACTTCAATTCCTGGCGTTCTCGTGTGTCATGTTCATTTCGCTCGTTTAAGCGAACAACGAAAAGGCTGAAGATAGTTGAGAGTCGGGAAGATGACGATAACACCTGCGTGTGCTGTATGCTTCTGGGAGGCGTCAGCGCATCCATGGCATGCTCCGTACAACGTACTAGCACTCGTACGTCTTTATTTCTGCTTGGAAAGAAAGGATATGCGATGAGAACGAGCGAGGAAAATGGACGCGCGCCATGAAGAAAACAAGAACGTACCATTGAGGTACGGAGGTTAGAGCCGGGACGCAGTTCTTTACTTCCTTTCGCTGCCTCGTTTTCCCTTAGACCTGCTTCTCCATAATGCCGTTCGCGTGCCAAGGAGCGTCAGGCGCCGCGTCAACGTTCCCACCAGAATGCTGCACAGACGGCGATGGCAACTGTGGGAGCGCCGAAAGCTTCTACACTGATGCCACGTTTCGATGTGCCGTTTATGTTGACTGCTTTGCTTTCGCTCGACTCGTTTGAAATTTCTTTATGCGCTTCTGGAGTCCTCGCGCGCGAAGCTTCTGGAATAAAAGAGACAGAGAAGTAGGGGGAGAGCGTTGGCAGTGGTTAGAAGCAAGCCGAAGCAAAGTAAGCCGAACACTGCGGGACTGAAGATGACTGAAAAAAAAAATGACGATGGAGATGAGAACAGAAAGAATGGAGTGTGTGTGTGAGAAGCGCGGCGCCGGCAGAGGCACCGCTGCTCTTAAGGCGCGGCGCCGGAAGCAGGTTAAGTTGTTGTAGTTACTCGCTGCCTTTTTTTTTTCGCACGCCCGGACAACTTTCCGAGATAAGACAATCAACGCATTACGGGCTTCCGTTTACAGAACTCGGAGCGTCGCATCGTAGTGCTTTTATTCCCTCGATACCCTCCCTGTATGCGTTTTTAAGGAATGGATATGGTACACGACATGTGGTGTGGCAAGCAGCTGAAGATAACGCCGAAGCGACAAAGAAAACAAAGCATCGGAGACGCTTGTAGATTAATTTACCTAGTGGGTATCTGTACTCGAAGAAGTTTTGCTATGTGGAAGCATAGTTTGGTTGTGGATGCAGTGCATGTGACTTTGAAAAAAGGCAGTGCTGTTACTAATTTTGAGGTAGTAAAGTGCTCTCCCAATATTCACTACCTAAGTAGTAACTGCGGGTATTAGACCACAGAAATTTACTACCTCTCGTGTGCATCTGAGGCAGTAAATGTCTTTGGCCTACAGCCTGCAGTTACTACTTAGGTAGTGGGTGTTGTGATAGCACTTTACTACCTTCAAAGTTAGTAAGGAGCACTACCATTCTTAAGAGTGTACGATAGGGGACACGCTACGGTCTACCCAATTCTATTCATCGCGTGCTTACAGAAGGTTTTCAGAGGCCTAGAATGAGGAGAGTGAGAAATAAGGCTTAATGGACAGTACCTTGGCAACCAGCGCTTCGCCTATGAAATTACATTGCTGAGTAGCTCAGGGTATGAAATGCAACTCATGATTACAGAGTTATAGTACCAGAACATAAAGGTAGGTCTTAAAATTAATCTGCAGAAAGCGAAGGTAATGTACAACGACCTCGGAAGGGAACAGCGCTTCGAGATAAGTACAGCAGTGCGCGGGAAATTGTTAAATAGTACGTCTACTTAGGACAACTGGTAAAAACAGAGCTTAAATCGAGATTGACGTAACTAAAATGGAGTAGATCCCATTCGGCAAGCATTCTGAAGTTATGAGTGGTAGATTACCATTATTCCCTTATCGGAAGGTATATAGCAGCTGCATGTTGCCGGTACTTACCTACGGAGCAGAAACCCGCAGGCTCACAAAGAAGGTTCAATTTAAATTGAGGACGAAGCAGTGGGTGGTGGAGAGGAAAATGGTAGGAGGTAACCTTAAGAGACGTGAAGAGAGCACAGTGGGTCAGGGAACAAACCGGGGTTAAGGATACTATAGTTGAAATAAAGAACAAGAAATGAGCATAGACTGAGCACGTAGCGCGTAGGCAGGACAACGGCTGGTCATTAAGGATAACTGCCTGGATTCCCAGAAAAGGCAATCGGGGGAGGGGTAGACAGAAAGTTAGGTGGGCAGATGAGATTAGGAAGTTTGTGTGTATGAAGTGGCAGCAGCAAACACAGGACCGAGTTGACTGGCTGAACATGGGAGTACCCTTTGTCCTGCAGAGGGCATAGTCAGGATGATGATGATGATGATGATGATGGTGATGATGATGATGATGATGATAAACTTCAATACGGTGCCCCGTGAACAAAAATGAAAAGAGCCTTACCGTATGAGGGTGGTATTACCAGTGCTCCGATAAATTTGAAGTGCCGCAACGGCTTTTAGCCTTCCCATATACAAAAGCTAGCTTCAGCCTTTCCAGCTCCCACTGCTGGACGTTCTGTTCAATCCTTTGTGGTTTTGATGGATGACGTCCACACTCACATACAACACGGCAGAATATATTCCTTGTAAAACAAAGAGTATAGTGATTTGAGCAACTTGCGAGGCACATAGCATGCACAAGAGTACATGAAAGCATGTGCTGGTCTGAAGCTTTCAGAAGAATAATGTCTCTTCTCCGAAGAGCTTAGGGTGCAAAATTCTACCCAGCTTGCATTGGCTAACAATGCCGGTATAGTTTCTCAGTAATGTCTCGGGCAGGTCGCTTAACACTCGTGAACCTGTTAAGACAGATCGGAGCACATGATCTCGAGCGGAGGAGTGCACCTTAAAGTTACCCCCCTCCCAAAGATCCGTGTACAGGAGCCAAAACGAGATGCTAATCCTCAAGTACTTCCAACCTAAGGATATTCTGTGCTTGCTTAGAAATCGTACCCATATGATAAACGCTACAATATTTTGGAGCAGTGCTTATCGTGGTCCAACTTTCAATTCGATTGCCGATTCTATTTCCAGGACAATTGCAGTTTTTTTTTTGCAGAGTCAATGTCTTCTGTTTTTTTTTCTGGTGCAGTCGCTTCATTTTTTGCCTGGCTATTAATCACGCAGACAGCGTGAGTGACTCTACAGATGCATTCTGCATCGTCGGTGTAAGGAAAATTTTTCTCTTACCTAGTTCTTCGTAAGCCTTTCATAGAGCCTTAACTGTTGCTTGCCTTCTTTCTTTGTTGTGCTCCGAGTGCATGTTTCTCGGAATGTTGGTCACGGCGATCTTGTTCCTTGGTGACAGGTAGACCCGTTCTTTTGCTTTTGAAATCAGATCTTATTATTCATGAGATTTCCGGAGCCTATAGTCACCCTCCAGGCTAACAAAATGTCCGAGACATAGTTGTGCGGGACTGCTTGGTAGTAGATCTTTTCAAGAGATTTTTAGCCCTGCTTCATTCGACATTTCGCATTGATGGCTATGATGACACTCCAAATCATGCTTGAAGCCATGAGAGACTTTCCACGATTGGCTTAATTACACCCATTGGAAATATCTGGCCGTAAACTAAATGTAGTGATTGGTAGATGCTACTATTCATTCAACTGGTGAGAAAGGTGACTTGTCACCCTGTACTCGGGTAGCTTTCAGCGCACGACGCCAGTGAGGCCGTGTGGAGGCTCTTTCTTCCAAAGAGTTTCTCCGATTTTAAAGTGATAACTTTAAATATTATTCTCAATACCTAAGGGTATTTTCATGATGTTATTCACGGGAAAGGTGCACATTGACTAACAGGTCTTAAGAATGGTAATAATTGTTGGAGCTTAAAGAACCAAAACCACCATATAATTCTGAGAGACGCCTTAGTGGAGGGCTCCGAAATTTTCGACCACCTGGAGTTTTTTTTAACGTGCACCTACATCTAAGCACACGGGGCTCAGGCATTTTCACCTCCATCGAAAATGCATTCGCCGTGGCCGGGATTCGATCCCGTGACCTGACTAGCAACTAATAGCGGCAGGAAGGTGGAAAAGGAGACATAAAAGCCAATAAAATGTATTATTTTGACTCACTAAAGCGGAAAGCCTGGTGAATATTCTGATGGATGGTTTAGGCTTTTGAATTGTAGTTATGTAAAACAACATGATATGAGACAGAGGGCCGGTGTTGCCCTAAAGCATCTATGACATCCAACTTTCACTCAAAATCTGTGTTATATGTGGGATAATGCTTTGGTATTCACAAACAATCTCGCGAAATATCTGCGCACTTCTTCGAGAATTCATTTTATAACGAGCCTGAAACACCCAAGCCTTACTGTTACAAGCCGCTTGTTTTTGTGTTGTTGTTTTTCTTTTTTTTTGCAAGCGCCTGTATTCCAGCCAACGTTATTGTTTCGTGGTGAGCTGCGCCTACAATGGAGCTATTGCAGCTTTCTTGAGTTCGGCATTGAAAATTGAATGGTGTGCAGCGGCTGAAGCTTAGGTAGAAGACGACGGCTACACTTCATGAAGCACGTGACGTCACACATGCCATGGCAATATTAAAATGGCGCTCGAAGGCGGTGGGCGGTTTTCTTCTAGGACTCATTCTGCAGTTAAATATTCTACAGTCCATTTTTGATACATGTGCAGGCGGAATGGGCCCTCTATTTCTATATTTATCCGAAGATCACACTTTAGCGCCTAAGTGTGTCATGGCCCCTTCAAAGGAGATGGTGTGTGATCTAAAGAGGACGTTATTGGATGGCGGGGTGAGTGGAAAATTGAGGTTAAGCCTATCGTAAATGTACCCGAAATTCTATGAAAAGGCAGATATTCACTTGAAGGATGCAATATAGTGCAGGAAATCCACAAAGAAGTGTCAATTCTTTTAATGCCACGGCTAGTACCTGGTTTTTGTATATATGGCAGAAAAGTTAAAAGTGTATATTTCGGCATTTACTCCTCAGTTTTTTTTCTAAGTTGATAAGTTTTATTGTAAACACATTTCATCAAGCGAGGATGCGGTGCGCTTCACAAAATAAAAATAAAATATTGATCTTTACGCGGCACCACGTGTGCCTGCGGAATATCATTGCAGTTGGTTATCGGTTAGGCTGATGATTGAAGTAGCATACTCTTTAGGGTATGTTTACTTGCATCAGTTCCTTCTTTTATCTCAAAATTTGAGGTACAAATCTAATGATTTGAGTTTGAAGTAGTTTTTTAATCTCTTTCAGACTTCTTAGAAGCACCGCAACAAAGCTTCCCAAGTAACTCGGTTCAGACGAACCAGGAGCTCTGCAGACAAAGCTATACTTCAAAATAATGAGAAGAGGGAACGGGAAACTTGGGAACGTTAAAAGGCAAAACGCCAAGTCAATCCACTCCCGACCGCGGAACTACATCAACGAGGATGTGCATTTGCATAAAAAGTATGGACATTCCTTCAAGCCTGCGTTGCCGAGAAGAAAGGCCAGATCGATATCGCTCCCTGGCTGGTGAACGTTCGCCCTTGAAAGCTAAGGTGGTCAGGCGGGAACCACCATTGAAAGACGGAAGTGATTGTCGTGGTTTGCTTGAATTGCCTTCTCGTTCAAGAGATTGAAGAAATTTTCGCTTCGTTCTTTCCTTTGTTTCCGTCTTTCTTCTTGTCTTTGAAGATTCAGTGCATGCGCAATGCACCAGTTGCGAAAGTTCACTTGCTCTGGGTCGCACGCATATACTCGCTGCTCTTCATAAACTTTTCTCCTCAGACTTTCGGTATGCACGCTTTGCTTAAGGGCCTCAGCAACCACCTTTTTTTTATTCAATGATTTTTCTACACCTTGTAAAGACGTGAAAGCCAGACAGATGAGCACGGCGATGCTTGCGGCGAATGGTAACCAAAGTTTTGGTTGTTGTTTTTTCCCTAATGTAAAAGTATTTCGGCGATTCAGGCGATGCAGAGGAAATCAAGTTCGCCATTGTTTCGTTTTCATAGGTTAGTGAGCTTGACTCGTGCAGTAATCTTCAAGCTCCTTCCAAAACAACGGATTAAGGTTAGGATGTTGTAGGTTTCCTGAAGATATAGCTTCAGAACTTTGCAAGCTGTTGCCTGTTAGACATTTGTGTAGGTAGTCTTCAAAGTTCTATTGGTTCGTACAGGGTGCAACGGAGGATTTGTTTTATGGCGAGTCGAAGTAGTGAACATGCTTGTGGTTAGGCACCAATATACTTTTCTTCGTGATGCTAATATGGAGAGAAGTGTGCGGTTTTTTTTTTTTTTGGCTTGGCCAGTTAGCAGAGACGTGCCTTAAAGTTACGAGTGTTTGGCTGTAGCATATTAATGATGATTGATATGTGGGGTTTAACGTCCCCAAACCACCATATATGATTATGAGACACGCCGTACAGGAGCCTCCAACGAAGTTCCGCCCATATTTATATGACACGAATTTCTCTGTAATAACGAACCACCATGCGCTATGTTGGCTTTCGTCACTGAAGGATCCTACTGGCCGGCTTGGACGCTGGGCTCTGCGACTGCAAGAATATACCTATACAGTCACGAACAAGTCGGGATGCCTACATCAGGACGCAGACTGCCTCTCCCGCTATCCGGTCATAGAATTGAGCACCATCCCTGACACCGACACCGATACTTGCGTCTTATTCGTTTCGCAACTGACCCGCATCGGTGACGAGCAACGCCGTGATGCATCCTTGCGTGCTATGATCGAACATCTTGAATAACCATTTTCTGACAGGTCCCATCGCTCATTCGTCCTCCACGATAGTGTCCTATACCGCGAGAACACTTCTACCCAGAAGGACCTGCCCAGCTGCTCGTCATTCCAAAACACCTCCGCTCGGCAGTTCTCCACGAACTACATGACCTTCCAACTGCCGGTCACCTTGATGTGTCACACACTTACAATCGGTTTCGCCGACGCTTCTTCTGGCCAGGGCTTTCTTTTTTATGCTCAGTCAGAAGATACGTTGAGGCTTGCGATAAATGTCAGCGCCGCATAACACCATCGACGCTTCCCGACCGGGCACCTTCAACCACTTGACATTTCGTCAGAACCTTTCTTCCGTGTTGGCTTAGACTTCCTGGGCTTTTTTCTCTTGCGTTCTTCTGGCAACAGGTGGATAGCTGTGGCCACAGACTAAGCCACGCGCTACGCCATCACATGAGCACTTTCAACAACCTGCGCCAGTCGCCGACTTTCTCCTACACGACGTGATCTTGCAACATGGAGCTCCACTCTAGCTGCTTACAGACCGTGGCCGCACCTTTCTATCGAAGGTCATAGCCGATATCCTTCAGTCATGTGAAACGAGGCGCAAGCTCACTACGTCGAACCACCCGCAGACAAATGGAACCCCGAAGCGTCTGAATCGAACACTTACAAACATGCTTGCGAAGTATGTTTCTTCCAACCACTCTGACTGGGACCTTGCATTGCCATACGTGACATTTGCATATAATTCTTCTCCCCATGACACTGCCGCTTACTCTCTATTTTTTTCTGTTGTTCGGCCGATAACGTACATTACCACTAGATACAGTCATTCCGTCTACCGCGACACCGACCCGCAAGTATGCCCTTGACGCTATCACTCGGGCTGCCCATGCACGCTAATTCGCCCGCACTCGCTTTCTGGCCTCTCAAGAGAACCAGCGGCGTTTGTACGACCAACGGCACGGCGACATGCACTTTTTACCCGGTTCTTTGGTCCTGCTGTGATCCCCGACCCGTGAAGTCGGCTTCTCGGAAAAAACTTCTGTCCCGCTACACAGGTCCATATCGAGTCCTTCGTGAAGTTACTCCTGTGACATACTAAATTGCGCCCGCTGCCTCATCGCCTTCAACTGCCCCTCGTACAGACCACCGATATTGTACATGTGGCACGCTTGAAGCCTTACCACTCTCCCGCTGACATTGACATTTAATGCGCCGAGACGGCGCTTCTGCCGTCGGAGATTACGCTACATGCATGTTGACATTTTGTGGAACGGTGTGCGTGTGTGCCAGACGAAGAGGACGAAGAGTGGTCTCCGCTCGGTGTCTGGTCAACAGGTCACGCCACTGCTGCTGGTTTGAAATATATTTCATCCACAGCCTCGTCAACACGGTGTCTCTTCTCTTCCGTAACAACATGAAGGCATGGCGTGAATAGTGCTGATGCCACCAGGTCGATCAATAGCTGAGCTTGAGGCAACAAGATTACAGCTCCAGACGATGCACGCGGAGCGGAAGCGAGAACAGCGAGGAACCTCGGCAGCAAATATGCCACACGTCGAGTTTGGTTATAACGGCACTGAAGTGGTATATGACAGTGCACCTACTGAATCAAAGACTATGTATTTTTATTTACATATTCCTTTCCTCTTCTGGCACAAATGCTGCAACTCTCTCTTCTATCAATTTCGTGTATCCCACTCATGATCAAGCTTCCCTCTCAGAGTGACATTTTTGACAATAGGTGACACCGCGAGAAGAATGGCAGCACAGATTTCGCCGTCATCTTTCAGCCGATTGATTCCTTTCCGCATTCCGAGTTTGCCCTTTGATGCGGCGCTGGTAGCGCAATCAGGGTCTCGTGAGGAGGAAAGGTTGCCAGAAGAACAGCAGCAAGTGGGAAGCAATACGAGATTTATACAGACACTGGCAATGCAACGCGCGTAGCAAGAAAAAGATATTCTCGGCTGCGTGCTGTTTCTCTTCCTGAATTTTTGCTTCTTTGTTCGCCTTCGCTTCTGTTCAGACGATTGCACGGAGGTTTCCCTGACGATGATATATAGACGCTGACGAACCGAACAAGCACGGAAATGTGCCAGCATAACAGCACAAGAAATGGAAAGCACTTCACGCTCTCGGAACTTATGATGGACACCCAGCCGGAAGCGTGCTAAGATTGAAGGGTCTATTGGGAGCTACAGTGAGACGAGACAATACAGGGGAAAAGATTCCACGGAACGAATGGAGATCCGACATGAGAAACCATTCATGAGGCAGTCAATGCACCTGTAGTCTTTCTAAAAGGACCTTACGTCTGTGTGTTGGAATTTCGCCTTATTCGCTAAGAATATAAATAAGCAAGTAAACTTAAATTCAAGGCGTTGATGTGCGTAAACTTACCTCGTCTACAACATCACATAAGATATAGTGTTGTTTGTTTAACTCCGTTTCAAATTAGCGACCTAGGTGTTGAAGTACGCAGCACTCAAATTTCATTTCTGCACAATAAAAGGCATAAAAAGCGATAATAGGGATGCACTTTTACAGTATAACGCGTTTACTTCCTTGTCAAGCCCTACAAGTATAATTAGAAAACTTTAACTCACCCCTATTTTGTAGTCAATTAGTTTTTGGTGCACTTTAATTTACTCGGCTCAATGTAGTTCCAGATATTTCCATATATTTAACAATCAAAAACTCTTCCACTAGTGGGCAGAAGAAGCCAGAGAAGCCAGTGGCTGCTGTGGCAACATGTTCGGCGATAACGGCTTCTCGTATACGCACTCTTCTTCCTCCGAGCGAGCGACACATGGCCGTCCCATCGCGATTCCAAAATACAACTGCTGATAAGAGTGCTAAAGCGACCTCTACGTCGCTAGACTAAACGACAATATGATTGGGGGCAAATTCAGGCACCGATCAGCGAGACACTTCTGAATCAGGCACCGGTTGTATAGTTATCAGGTGAAGGGTCCAGCGATGCCGAATCATGTTTGCAGGTGTTTTGCGCGCCAAATAAATCTGTCATATCCTAGCCGTGCATACATATTCGCAGTAAAACGAAGGAATAAGTACACCTCGCACTTTCCTTGACTTCAATATCTGTCGTCGTCATCTGGTTTTCGTTAACAAAGAATCAAACCTCTCACAGCACTTTCGTTCTTTCACTCCCTAAGGACATCGGAATAACTTTATTTGTTCATCTTTATTTGAAAAGTACTTTTCACCTACATCATTGTATTATGCACAATAGTATATTGTAAACACATATGTGAAACGCAAAAGTTCACCTACAGCAGCCGCAAGTTTTCACCGGAAAAAAAGAAACGCAAACAGAAGTCAGTAAATTCATTATGCCGTTATTTTTTCCGCTCTCTCTGCTCAGAAAGCGCTGTGTGTAGATGGAATATATCAATCATATTGATAAATTTTATACTTTGTTTCAGTTCATATATGTATCATAACATGCTGTTATGCTGAGAAGATAGACGCACCCTCCACGCTTCCACGTCAGTCGCACTTTCATAGCCTTATCGATTCGTTTGCCGCTGAGCACTGATGTGTATGGTTCATGACAATCTTTATTTCACCCCCTCAAGCGAAGTAACAGGCAAATAAACACAGCTATCTTTGCGCTTCTATTCACCTCTAAAAAAGCAATTTGATGAGTTTTTTTTGTCCCGACACGCCGAAGCTTCCGACAAAAGGAGTAGGCGTAAAGACCACGCAGGATGCATGGACAGATCGATATCGAGCCCATTCTTCAGGCTACGACGCCGGCTGCCTATAATCAAGAAACTATGGACGCCTCCAGGAATCAATAAACACATGAACTGTTTGACCAAGCGCACCAGCAGCGAAGTTCAGCAGGCCGATAAAGGAGGAGCATTGATCTGACGCGCTGCGCGAAGTTTTGTGGGGCGCACTCCCTCAAGCGTTGACAAGAAAGGCGATGTACGCGGTATAGGTTACTGAACCTCCGAGAAAAGGTAAAAACGAACGTTTTATACTTTGCGCCATTTTTTATTCTGAATTCGTGGCATACTCAAAGTGTTCGTTTATTGATTTTAGAACATTTTCAAACTTTCATATTCGATGCCTTGGAACGTTGGTTACAGAGTATTTCCGAACATTGATCCGAATTCCAAATCCTTTTCATTTGTAAGGTCTCTTAACTAGTGCCCAGGGGTTTCGCTAATACCAGAACTTATTGCATGATTGCCTGAACTATCCTCTTACAGTTGTTTAAGGACAAAATGTTTTTGCGCATTTCATTATGAAATCAAATAGCAAATGCCTTCACATTTCTAAGTGAACATAAACATAAAAATTCTACGGATACGTTAGAAATTACGGCATACACCAAGCTTGACACAATATCGTAACCATGATGTTATATATGGATATATTATTCACGGTGACCGAACTAGTAAAGTGAAAAAAAACTGAAAAGACATGAACGTTACTTTATTGTAGGCGTTCTAGAACATTCCCAGCAGATTACATACGCCTAGTGCTTTGTTAGTTGAATGAACGTCGGTTTAGGAGGACTTAAGCAGGCGTTTATTATACCCACAACTAACGAAGAAACCACACAACGGGATTTAAGGTCGCTTAAAGTATAGCAACGTTTTTACTGGATGACAGCAATTAATCGAACAGGATTGGCCCATATGCGTGTGCCCACGAACAACGTACGTCTTCTCGGCAGTACTTGTGCATTTAAGTGCGAAGCATATCAGGGACGCGGGGTTGTTTCCTGTCGTCCCGTCTGGCTTTTCCTCATGCAGGCAGGAGGACGTATACTGCAGTTATGTGTGCTGTAGTAAGAAACGAGGCAGGAAAGAGAAGTGTGAGTGGACAGAGGTGATGCGCAGGTAAGGAGGAGGAAAAAAATGGCAGCATACCCATTGGGTGAATGATGGAGAATGGGGCGAAGCATCCGACCATCCACTCGTTCTTGCTTCCGTCTGTCCACGCGTACATCCGTGTGACCGTCCATGCTTTCATCCATTCGTCCGTGCGTGCATCTGTTCGTGCGTCCGCACGTCCATCCATGCATACGTCCCTGCGTTCGTCCATGCATCCACCCCTGCGTCCGTCCATGCGTCCATCCGTCCATGCAGCCATCCGTGCGTCCGTCCATGCATCTGTCTGTGTGTCCGTTTGTCCATCTAGTCAACACTCCAAGTACCACCATCTAGCATCTTTTCATTATATATTCCGCATATAGAAGCACGGCCATCCAGCGGACATTCCAAGGACTATATGAGAGGTGGCACACGCACACTTTCTTACGGCTTCTGCTTCGTGTCTACTTCCCACCTTTAACCACCTCGAGTTCATGGTATATACTAGTTCACTGTATTCATGGCACTGCGGCCCAACGCTCGCTAAACCTTTCTAAAACCAAGGAGTTCATGCCCAGCGCGTATAAAGAGGCAACCCTTTCTTGTCAGATGGTGCTCAATGTACATGCCATTGGGTGCAAATGGGGAATGAGAGACAGGAGAATTCGGCTTTGGCACACACACATTTTCTTACGGCTTGCGCTTCGTGTCTACTTCCCACCATTAATCACCTCGAATTCATGGTATATGCTAGTTCTCTGTATTCACGGCACTGTAGCGCAAAGCTCGCTAAACCTTTCTAAAACCAAGGAGGTTACGCCCAGCAAGTATAAAGGGGCAACCCTTTCTTGTCAGATAGTGCTCATTGTACATGCCAATGGCTGCCAATGGGGAATGAGAGACAGCAGAATTCGGCTTTGGCACACACACATTTTCTTACGGCTTGCGCTTCGTGTCTACTTCCCACCATTAACCACCTCGAGTTCATGGTATTTACTAGTTCACTGTATTCATGGCACTGCGGCCCAACGCTCGCTAAACCTTTCTAAAAGCAAGGAGGTTAAGCCCAGCGAGTATAACGTAACCACCCTTTCTTGTCAGATAGTGCTCAATGTACCAGCCAATGGCTGCTAAAGGGGAATGAGAGATAGAAGAATTCGGTTTTTAGTTAACGCGCACGCTGTGAATTTTTTATTGTTCAACAACGTACAGGAGAAACCTCCCACAGGTACCACCTTGCAGGTCAAAGCACAAGACATGTTACGCACTACTATGAGGGACGAACAGGTGCCGCTTTAAGGAGCTTCGCCCCTAAAGAGAAAGGCAGAGGGTAAAGTATAGCACAGGGAGGTACGGTCTGACGAAAGTTACAGACCTATAAAAGGCGGTCACAGTTATTTACTCTGTTTTCAAATGTTGTACCGGCATATGTCTAGATAGAGTAAAAATGCAGGCCAAGGAAATATGTCGTAAACTAGAGTTAAAACAGTTAGCACAGCATATTAGCAAAAGTGACAAAAATGGGCTCAGCATGTTTTTTCTGCCAAAACACATGAGGTTGACATGCCATTTCGTGTCATTGTGACAGAATGTGGTACGGGGCAAGAGCAACTCGGCTTGTTATTTCAGACCCATTTAAAATGTCTAAATATTGATGACCCATTTTTGATCAAAAACTCGCAAGCTCCGATAGAATTTTTCAAACAGTCAAATCAATCTAATCTTTTCGGTTTTTCAATGGACATAAAGGACCTATACTACTCTCTGCCTCACGATGAGGTAGTAGAATGTATAAGGGATAACATAGAAATTTTTGGGGTATGGAACTTCCAACTAAAAACTGGCATCAGTGCACGAAATTTTCTTGACCTGGTTTTGCTGTACCTTACCTCTACTTTCGTTCAATAGAAATATTGTACTTCTCTTCAGAAAAAGGGCGTTTCAATCGGCTCATGCATAGCCCCTCTACTCAGTGATCTTCTATTACCAAAAATGGGCAAAAAACTGCAGGAAATGTTAGAAGGCTCGCATGTCGTCAAAGTATTCAGATACGTGAATGATTTCTTGGTTAATCTGAATTGTAATCCTTCTATGTGCCACTCGTTTGTGACTTAAACGATAGGTGTGTTCGAAGATTGTTTAAAGCCTCTTGTGTTGACACATGAAATGCCCGAGAATGACAAGTTAAGCTTTTTGGATTCAAGACTGGTTTTTAGCTCACAACACATCTGTTGGTGTTATGAACCACGTGCACAGAAACCTCTACTTCCTTTTTCTTCCACTCACAGCAAGTTAGTTAGGTGAGGCATACCACGAACCTGTCTTGAGAATGCGTTAAATAGGTCGTGCGTCCACAATATCTCTGCGAGCTTCAAAGCTCAAGTTTCCCGGCTAAAGTCTTCGGGTTTCCCCGAGGTGTTTCTCGCTTCCGTTGCTGAGACTATCCTGCGGACTATTAAGGGAAAGCAGAGGCAGCGTCAGAATCCCAGCAACACGGATACAGAACGTGAAAGGATAGCCATGTTCACATACAAACACCAGATATCACACAGGCTCAAGAAAATCGGAAAACGTGTTGGAGTTCGTGTCCTGTTCTCGGCACCGTTCAAATTAATCAGCCTCACCAAATCTACAAACCCCCTGAAAACGCAGTCATCAACGGAATGCAGAGTTCTACAAAGAAACAGGTATGCGGCATGCTCCCGGGAAGTTGTCTATAGGACCCCCCCCCTTCCCCCCTTTCATGCGGTGCTTGTTATGTCGGAACGACCAGAAGGTGTCTGAACGATCGGCTGAGAGAACACGCTAACAATGTTAGAAACGGGAAAGATGGTTTTCTTGCTCAGCACTGCACTGAGTGCTATTGTGTGCCCCTCTTCAAGGACACAGCGACGCTGTACAAGCACAGAGATGAGCGCACCCGAGTCATTGTCGAGGACGCGCAGATGGCACGCGAACAGGTGCCTTGTATTAGCAAGCCCTCTGTGGCTCTGTCCGAGAAGGAACTAAACCACTCGGCCACCTCGCCGACACGAGAAGGAACTAAGGTTCCTTGAAGGTTTCGGTGCACGTGAGTGCTTTTCTGTTTCGTTTGCTTATAGGTTTTTCTTTGCCGTGTTTCTCTGCTTTTGTTTTTTGTTTTTGTTTTTATCTTACTCATGTTCTGCTCTTTGTGCCATATGGTTTTGTCACATGGTTACTGTATTCTCTATATATTTTCGCGCTCTGCGCAATAAACTCAGTTGGAAGTTAGCGCTCGTGTCTTTCGTGTCCTTGTCTCTTTGTCGTCGTTTTGTGCTCGCGCTATAACTATCGTCATGCCAACCAACTAGCCCAAGCTGCCACACTTCTAAGGAGGTACGGTGCCACGCAGGCCCAATCATGTCATGCATAGCCATGCAAGTACGCCATAGTAAGCGGGTAGGAAACAGAAGTGATGGTGAAGAGAGCGGAAAGAAAGAGGGGGTGGAAAGGCAAAGCATATCAAAGCTGTGTGTGGTACAGTTAGTTCAAAGGCTTTGTGATGGCGAGAAGGAGATACCTGAAGGTGAGACGAAAGAAATAAAGGTGGGAGAGGACATCTATGCATCATAAATGAAGGTTTCCTTTCTCGCGATGGGCGTCGAGCAGGATGCACGGTTAGAATGCCAGCGCGCACTTGGCCGTGAACGCAGCGTCGCCGAAGAACAGGTGAATCACTGTTCCGCAGTGCCTGCACCTTTCACATTTGAGAGAAACTACGTACGTTCCATGCAGCAAATCTCCCTGTCGAAATCCCCGTTCGCATCGATTCTTCTCCCTCTAGAAACGCGGGAACACCTTCCTCTCGCATGCAAACGCAAACTAATATTTCAGAAATTTAGGAGCTACTTCGCATATCTTAAACGAATCATATATACTTCCAGAGCATAACATATTGCCACAAGGCAGTAGTGGGATTGGGGCATAAAGCGGTAGAGGGTCCCTGCCTGAAAGAAAAGACTACGAAGTGGATAGAGACTGGTCCCAGCCCGCTAGTGTGCCAGGCATTACCGTCGCCTGTAATCATCGTAAATATCTGCAAATATACGTTTCCTTGTAAGATTATTGGTGGAGGTGCTGGGTACGCCTACCTGGCTTTCCCGGCAAACCAACACGGAACTTCGAAGTGGTCGCCACCTTCATTTTCCTGCAATGGCTCAACAGGCCCACCCACAAGAGCAACAGCCACCACAACAGCAGCAGCAGCAGCAGCAGCAGCTGCCTCCTCTGATTCTCCTGCCTCCGCGAGACCCCGGAACCTTCTCGGGCACAGGCAAGGACAAGGTGAATGTTGAAGATCGGGTCGCATTGTACGAGCGCGTGAGCGAATACTATAGGTGGGACCCTACGTTGATGCTGGCCAACGTTGTATTTTACTTGCGGGATACAGCGCTCACCTGGTATGAGACGCATGAGTCGGAGTTGACCAGCTGGGACGTTTGCAAACTGAAGCTTGTAGAGTTATTCAGCAGGCAATTTGGGCGACAGCAGGCCGCGAGGAAAGACCTGGAATGTCACGTGCAGACATCGACAGAATCATATGTACCTTACATACAGGAAGTATTGGGCCTCTGTCGAAAGGTGGACGAGAACATCAGCGAAACTGACAAAATCGCTCACATATTAAAGGGAATTGCCGATGACGCCTTCAATCTGTTGATCGTTAAAGATTGCGCCACCGTCGACGTGGTTGTGAAGGAATGTCAGCGCTTCGAGCACGCCAAGAACCGTCGCATAACCCGCCAGTTTGCGCGTCTGCCTAATACTGCAGCCACTTCGACCTGCAAAGGCAGCCCCAAATTCACGCAAGCTACATCGGCCGAAAACGTCACCCGAATCGTTCGCCGCGAACTCGAAGCAATGGCTCCTGCAGCCATCGCCTCCGACGGTCCTTAAGACAACGCATCCACCGTCTCCCTCATCCAAGCCGTCGTTCGCCAAGAAATAGCAAATCTCGGCATCGCACGTGTTTGCGCTGTTCGCACTACCGAGACCTCGGTTTCTGTTAACCAGATTCCGGTGTACCCTTCACGCTACCCTTCCCGCTACCGGAACCCTACTGAATGGAGAACGTCGGATGATAGACCGATCTGCTTTCATTGCTCTCGCGCCAGCCACATTGCACGCTACTGTCGCAATCGTTGGACATCCAATTCATCTCGGCACACTGGGACATGGCGCCGCTTTGAAGGCAATTCTCGCCGTTTTCTACTCCGTACGATCCACAGCCTGCTCCTACTGACGTTCAGGGTCGAAGGTTCAGCCGGTCACCATCACCCCAAGGCCGCCAATCTCTCTCGCCGATGAGTTCTCGATCCAGGTCCCCTGCACGACCTGGGCCCTCAACCTCGGGAAACTAGACCATGCAGCTCCCGGAGGTGACGCTGCATTAACGACCCATTCTGCAAATACTCTGTTGACGATTCCTACACGCCGCAATATTTTGGACCTTTTGGTGGATGACGTTACCGTTACAGCCCTCATAGACACTGGCGCACAAATTTCAGTCATGAGCGCTGATCTCTGTATTAAACTGCGAAAAGTAATCACGCCTCTTATTAAGTGTGCAGTAATGCTTGCCGATGGGAGCACATCTACCGTTCTCGGCATGTGCACCTCTCGCGCGTGTATTGCGGAACGCCAGACCGTCGTATTGTTCACCGTGCTTGAGCAGTGCCCGCATGACGTCATTCTTGGTCTCGACTTTCTCTCTGCGCACTCCGCCCTTATCGACTGCTCGACGGGTCTTCTTCAGTTGGAACTGCCTTTTGACGCCGCTGTCGCCCGTGATGCTCAAAGTCGCCTTTGTGCCATCCAGTTCCTGCATCTTCCGCCGCAAGCCGCGACTTACGTGCAGCTCGTGTGTGATCCGCCTGTGCGTGATGGTGAATATGTCGTTTCACCTATTACTGACGTTGTGCTAAAGCACTCCATTGCTGTCCCGCACACCGTGGTGAGAGTACGCCACAACCAGACCCATCTGTCTCTTTTGAACTTTGGTTTCTCCACGCACGTGCTGCCTGCTGGTATTAGACTAGGCGTCATGTCGTCGTTGCAAGAGTGTGATATTTCTGAACTGTCAGCTCAGCAACCTATTCCGGACGTCAACTTGCTCACTACGCCCGACCTATCAAGCATTGACATTGCCAAAATGATAGCGCCAGATCTTTCGCCCTCCGAAGCACAAGACCTCCACCGTCTGTTGACATCCTATGCGGACATATTCGATCTTGACAACCGCCCTTTAGGCCAGACATCAGTTGTGACCCATCACATCAACACTGGCGATTCCAACTCAACTCATCGCCGCTCTTACCGCGTCTCGCGGCCGAACGCTCTGTCATCCAGAAAGAGGTCGAGAAAATGCTCGCCAAAGGCCTCGTCGAACACTCATCTAGTCCGTGGGCATCCCCGGTCGTGCTTGTCAAGAAGAAGGACAACACATGGCGGTTTTGCGTCGACTATAGACATCTCAACAAGGTCACTAAGAAGGACGTTTACTCTTTACCAAGAATAGATGATGCCCTTGACTGCCTTCATGGCGCAAAGTTTTTCTCGTCCATTGACCTTCTATCTGGTTATTGGTAGATCGCTGTTGACCCACGGGACCGAGAAAAAACAGCATTTGTAACCCCCGATGGGTTATACCAATTTAAAGTAATGCCGTTTGGGCTTTGTAATGCGCCGGCCACCTTTGAGCGCATGATGGATTCCCTTCTGCGCGGCTTCAAATGGTCCACTTGCTTATGCTACCTAGATGTTATAATTGTTTTTTCACTGACGTTCGCAAGCCATCTTGAGCGACTGTCCAGTATTCTCCAAGTATTCCGCAACGCTGGTCCTCAGCTGAACTCCTCCAAATGCCGTTTCGGCCGTCGCGAAATAACTGTGTATGGTCACCTCGTTAACGCATCTGGGGTACAGCCCGATCCGGACAAAATTCGCGCAGTGACTCAATTTCCCGTGCCCTCTTCTCCTAAGGATGTCCGGAGCTTCCTTGGTTTGTGCTCCTATTTTCGCCGCTTCATCCGGAATTTTGCTGATATTGCGTGGCCTCTCACCGAGCTTCTTAAAAAAGATGTCCCATTTACTTGAAATTCGCCTCAAAGTGCTGCATTTTCGACGCTCATTGCAGCCCTAACGACTACGTCAATATTAGCCTACTTCGATCAGACTGCCCCGACAGAAGTTCGTACGGACGCGAGTGGCCACGGAATTGGTGCTGTTTTAGCTCAGCGTCAGCATGGACGTGACTGTGTCATCACCTACGCCAGCCGCCTTATCCCCTGCCAAGAGGAACTACTCCATCACTGAGAGAGAGTGTCTTGCTCTTGTTTGGGCTGTCGCTAAATTTCGCCCGTACCTCTTCGGCCGCAGTTTTACTGTTGTAACTGATCATCATGCACTCTGCTGGCTTTCCTCACTCATGGATCCCACGGGATGTCTCGGTCGTCGGTCTCTCCACCTCCAAGAATACACCTTCTCGGTCGTGTATAAATCTGGTCACCTCCATCAAGACGCCGACTGCCTGTCACGGTATCCAGTGGGTCCACCAGACGCCACAGAGAGAGCTACGGAGGCTTGCGTCTTATCAATATCAGACTTTCTTGATATCGCTTCTGAGCAACGCCGCGACCCGGATTTACTTCCCATCATAGAAAGCCTGAGTTCCGCTACTGCACCCACTTCTCTGAACTTGTATTTCCTTCATGAAGGTGTTTTCTACCGCCACAACATGCGCCCTAATGGTCCTGACCGCCTTCTCGTCGTGCCTTCCCATTTGCGTGTAGATGTTCTCCGACAGCTTCACGATGAACCTGCCGCTGGGTACCTGGGAGTCACCCGCACTTATGATCGCGCCCGGCGCCGTTTTTTCTGGCCACGCCTATATCGCTCTGTGCAAAAACATGTCGCCAGCTGCGGCCTTTGTCAACGTCGAAAACGATCGACATCACTTCCAGCTGGCCTTCTTAACCCTATTGAGATCCCTGCTGGACCATTCTACCGCGTAGGGCTCGACCTTCTCGGGCCATTTCCCAATTCTACATCCGGGAACAAATGGGTTGCCGTGGCGACTGACTACGCGACACGTTACGCGATCACACGCGCTCTTCCAAGCAGCTGCGCTACCGATGTCGCCGACTTTTTACTGCATAACATCATATTGCATCACGGCGCTCCGCGACAGCTCGTTACTGACCAAGGCCGATACTTTTTCTCTCGCGTCGTCCAGGATATCATGCATTCCTGTTCCACGAACCACAAGTTCACAACGGCATACCATCCGCAATTTAATGGACTTACAGAGCGCCTGAATCGCACTATCACGGACATGTTGTCAATGTATGTTTCTCCAGACCACCGTGACTGGGACGCAACGTTACCCTACGTCACCTTCTACTACTCCTCCAGACATGACACCGCAGGCTATTCCCCGTTCTACCTTCTTTATGGACGATAACCCTCTCTGCCTCTTGATACACTCCTTGCCGCTGGTTCAAGCTCCCCTGTCACATACGTCCGCGATGCCATAGAGCGAGCCGACGCAGCACAACAGATTGCCCGAGAACGACTCGTACTTTCTCAAGCCTCTCAGAAAGATCGATACGATCGTCACCACCGCGAAGTTTCCTATGCACCAGGTTCTCTCGTACTCTTGTGGACCCCATGTCGTCACATCGGCCTCTCAGAAAAACTTATATTTCGCTATGACGGACCATACAAAGTCCTGCGCAAGATCACCAACCTCACCTACGAGATACAGCGAGTCGTCGACGAAGCGCCTCAACGCCACCACCACCCACTGTTGTGCACGTCGTAAGACTGAAGCCTTATGTGTCACCCAACACTCCCCTTTCGTGACTAGCGCCGGGTCGGCGCTTTAACGCTGCGGGGTAGTGCCACAAGGCAGTAGTGGGATTGGGGCATAAAGCGGTAGAGGGTTCCTGCCTGAAAGAAAAGACTACGAAGTGGATAGAGACTGGTCCCAGCCCGCTAGTGTGCCAGGCATTACTGTCGCCTGTAATCATCGTAAATATCTGCAAATATACGTTTCCTTGTAAGATTAATAATGCTCCCATGAATTGGTGTATAGCACATTTGCGACCCAGATGCGAGTCTGTTCTCCTTGAGCACCACGGAACAGTTATATCAGACTTTCTAATTGGTATCGCATACATAAATTTCTCAATTGAATAAGTGTGAACTATCCATCTATCTATCTATCTATCTATCTATCTATCTATCTATCTATCTATCTATCTATCTATCTATCTATCTATCTATCTATCTATCAATCAATCTATCTATCTATCTATCTATCTATCTATCTATCTATCTATCTATCTATCTATCTATGTATCTATCTATCTATCTATCTGTCTGTCTATCTATCTATCTATCTATCTATCTATTTATCTGTCTGTCTGTCTGTCTGTCTGTCTGTCGGTTGGTCGGTCGGTCGGTCGGTCAGTCCGTCCGTGCGTCCGTCCGTCCGTCTGTCTGTCTGTCTGTCTGTCTGTCTGTCTGTGTCTGTCTACGACTTTGAACTCTCCTGGACGTTTCAATAATGGTATCGATACCAAAATGGGTATGGCATCACATGGCTGTATGACGAGCATAAGTGACAAGTCATAACATAAAAATTATGACATGTATGTCATGAATGTCATGATTGGCAGTTCATGGTTTTTCTGCGCTTGTGGTGGTTTCAATCACATGACATATTGCAAAATTGGTATGGTATGACTCGACTGCTTGGCGAACATAAGTGACCGATCCTAACGTGAGAATCATCACATGCATGTCATGTAAGTCATGCCTATACACGCCATGCTCATGGTGCGCTCGCGGTCGTTACGCTAGCTTCCCTTATAACAAATTTTATATTGTTATGGGTAAACTGACAGATAGTGGGATACTAGTGGAGGAAAGCCGCAGGACAGAGAACGAAGAAGACGAAGTGTTTTGAGAACAGTTGAGCTGTTGGCAATGGCTGCCAGATTAAAGCCGTGTTAAAGTGTATTTCGTTTCTGTGTGTTTAGTAACAGTTACAATATTAGGGGACGTAAATAAATGGCGAATATATATGACTGATGCAAACGTGATAATAACGAGCTGCGTGTTATGCGAGAACGTGACTACATATGCCACGTTTATGATGCGTTGGCGGCCGTTTCGCTTGCTTCACGTATACAAAATTTGGCATTACATGACGTGAACGGAGGACGAAGGTAAATCACACGCACAATCATGATAACCATGTGATGCGTGTCATGTCAAACATGACTACATGCAACACTCATTATGCCCTCGCGGTCGATTCTCTAGGTTTACATATAACAAATTTGGTGTTACGAGACGTCACTGGATGACGAAGGTAAGTGACTGGTGCAAACATGATAATTATGGCATGCGTGTCATGTAAGAACAAACAACATGCCACGCTCATGATGCGCTCGCGGCCGTTTCGCTTGCTCCACATATACCAAGCTTGCTATCACGTGACGTGAATTGACGACGAAAGTAAATTACATTTTCAAACATGATAATCATAATATGCGTGTCATGTAAAACATGACTACTTGATACGCTCATAGCGCGCTCGCGGCCGTTTCGCTAGCTCCACATATGCCAACTTTGGCATGACGTGACGTGAAGTGACGACGAAGGTAAAGGGATGCCGTTGTGAAGGGCTCCGGAAATTTCGACCACCTGGTGTTATTTAAGGTGCGCCCATATCCAAGCACACGGGCCCACAGCATTTTCGCCTCCATCGGAAATGCAGCTGCCACAGCCGGGAATCGATCCCGTGACGTGCGGGTCAGCAGCCGAGCACCTTAGCCACTAGACCACCACGGCGGGGCTATCGGGAGTATGTTGTGATTTTTAATGGCGTTAGCAGCTTGTATTGTTGTATTGTTCCATTCGGGATAGATTAGTGCGATAGTAATAGTAGTGAGAACATAAAGAATACTTGTAAAATAATCAACAAAATATTCCATTGGGCATCAAACGCTGCCAGAACAGAGGTTGACATAGCTTTGGAAATTTCATGTAGAAACTGTCATCAAATGAACGAAGAATTAGGCATCAAACGGTTCCAGAACAGAGGTCTTATAGCTTTGAAAATTTTTTGTAGAAACTGTCATCAAATGAATGAAGTTTGTTTTTTTACCCAATGAAATGTGTACGCGACATAGAGAGCTGTTGATTATATAGTTCCTGTAGAGGCTTCTAATTCGATTACGTTGGCGAGAAGACTTTCGTGTCTTCTCTTCTTGCACAGCCGGCACCTCACCTGTGAATATTTCAGTTACCATTTACTCTTAATGCGCAGATTATCCATTTTTATCCTTATGAAAGCCGCACGCTCGTGAAGTCAGTTGCTTCTTGTTCACAAAACCAAGAGACATTGTATTTTCTTTTTCACATGCTAGAAATAGCTTCAACAGATATTAGGGCTCTCGGTATTTCTTTTTAAGAATACATCAGCAAGAGGAGACCTGGAGCGTAATGAAAGCCCGGAAGGCAATTAGGCAGTTTAAACAATCTTCGCGTAAAATGCACTCGATAGGAGTACGCACTTCACAAAATCGAGTGCATACTTCGCCTTTCATGGTGTGTGCAGGAGAAGAAGGAGCGTAGTTCTCCATCAGCTCATCAATAATTGGTGAATTGTAGGTTACATAACAGCTAATATTATGGTATATTTTGATCGGTGTAAGCCTTTTTTGGCAATAAAATCTATCCTCCATATTTTATTTTTTGATTATCAATGCACGTTTTTACTATGCTGAGAAAAAAGGTGTATATCAAAGGAAACCAACCATGGACACAACACTAAGGAATAACCTGCTTCTTAAAGTTGGTTCTTCCATAGAAAGTTTTCTACTTGACAAGAAAAATGCGTTCCACCTATGTTCAAAGGTGATCCTATCTCTCAATTAAAAGAATATGAAATAAAGCCATCCAATGATGGCTTCTCAAGCGCGCATGAAAAAAATATGAGCCACTGGTATTTTTGCACGTTTCCTCTGTTAAAGTTTACTCATGCATAACAGTGTTCCGCCGCATTTGGCTATAGCCTCTCTATTTTGAGGATTGATATGGTCGCATAATATTATTAGAACGTGAAAAACTGGGTTATGTAACTAATGAAGCTAGCTATTCGTAAAATCTTTGCGAGTAGCCGAATTATCTCGAGTAGCGACAATTGGAAAGAAACTTCGCTTTGTTCCTCGTAATGTGACGAGCACTTCCTGCTTTCGTCACTCAAAGCGATTCAGAAGTGTTTGTATGTGCTTGAAGTTTGTACAAACGTTGTAAGAACATTACATGCTATAGTAGCCTCCTCCCATATTACGTGCACTAATGAAGCCAATACCAAACAAATAAAAGTAAATAGTGGAGTGGAGAGCTCACGTGGTTTTTTAATTACGGCTAGACAAGCAACGAGGCTCCATTCTCAAATTTTTCTCTTGATGATTCATATGTGGAGTTTAACGTCCTAAAACCACCATATGATGATGAAAGACGTCGTAGTGAAGATCTCCGGAAATTTCGACTACCTGAGGTTCTTTAACATGCACCCAAACCTGAGCACACCGGCCTAAATATAGCATTTTCGCCTCTATCGAAAACGCAGACACCGTAGCAGGGATTCGATCCCACGACCTGCGAGATAGCAGCCGCGTACCTTAGCACCTAGACCACCGCGGTGGGGCTCAAATTTTTACGTAGTTAATTAGCAAGTATTAGTGGGTATTGCGCAGAATAAAATTTTTATACGTTATATCGCTTCTTGTTTTGTGTTTTCTGCCTTGATTCATCCTTGTGGTTGCTTCCGTACAACGTATGCAATAAACCAATTACACCCTCTCCCACTTGAGAGAACCATGAGTGGCATGAGAAGAAGCGCATGGGTCGACTCAACGTTCCATTCGTCACGGGCACCTTGCCCGATGTTAACGCATCCTTGCAAGTGGAGCACATCATGAATTCATGGTAGTTTCTGTAGCTGTTACTGGTCCCAAACTCTTGTTAGAGCACGCCACGCAGGTTCATCACTGCACCACGTGGGAGTGCGCGCGTTCACCAAGTGTCTGCAGAATCTCGTTCCCCGACGTCATCATGTGATTGCTGAGAAAGTAAGAGGGAGAAGCCGTAGTCTCTTACACAGCAGCTTACGCAGGCCCGAACACGCAAGCGCAGGAGAGCGTTCTCGCAGTGCTTGGGCCAGCTCTCGCGCATGCGCAATAAAGGTAATCAAACAGGCACACTGGATTGAACTCGACCTTAAGCTGCTTCAGATCTGAAAAAAGTTGGGGACCTTTAGGCTTCGCCTTTAAGAGTTGAACGCGTTAGCAAAATCTGGCTCCTAGTGCGCCCTTGAACGGCTAAGTGCATGCTATTTAATATGGTTTGTTACACAAACACACCTACACACACACACGCATGCACACACACAAACGCGTGCACGCGCAAGCACGGCGTATCTATAGTAATGCAGTGACTGTGCAGTGTGGCCACTTCCCTCTGCTAAAACGGCGCTCTGCTGTAGTCGAGACACATTTCTCACAATGTCTCAAAGATGACACACAGACGCACACACACACGCACGCACGCGCACGATTGGTTCATACAGGTTTTTGATTTAAAGCAAGTGTCACGTGGCCTCCAAAATACAAGCCACTCGCTCGACATCTCGGCGGCCACAAAGATTCTCACAATGCCTCACAATGACAGCACGTTATGTAGCGTTTGCTGTTTGCTCGATCAACGCCTCCTCTAGAAAGATGCCTTCGACATTGTACGCTTTTCCACGGCGACGGGAGGTTTCTTGTAGTTAGTGCTTTCTCCGCAAGGAGTGCTCTAAGCCGACACTACAGGCGTGAGCCAAGGGTGGCGTGAGCCACCACCTGATCTAAAGAGCACAGCCGGATAGATCCGTCCATCCATCCTTCTTCTATTGGATTCAGAAGTGACGCCATCGCAAAATCACGACCGTATGGCCTCGGAGACGGCAAAAGACATTCTTTTAATCCCAGAGGCTGCAAGGTTTAAAGCAGCCGCCGCAGCGAGCGCTCGCAGCCGACAGTGTTTGGGTGAGCAGAGGAGCAGACAGCGGGAGGAGAGAACAGGAGAGGGCAGGGAACCAGCTCTTCGGGTTAAGTCGCAGGCACATTTTTAGAGGAGGCGTTGGCTTGGTCAACGCCTCTGGAAAGGCATGATATGTTTTCCGCTAGATGGACATAGTTGTTCATATTTAATGGTGATATAGTTGTGTGGACATAGTCGTGTTTTTAACGGTGATGGCTGCACTATCCCATACGTTTTCGGCGTAGTTTGATGGCCTCCCTAATGCGCCTACAGTTCTCCGAATGGGCTGGTTTTCGTCCTGACGCCTGTCGAACAGAATGCGTTAAAAAGACTCCCTCCACTACAAGACATTTATGTAGTGTTTTCCCCGACACAGCCGCAAGTAAAATTGTGGATTTGTAGTAGGATACCTGCTTTCCACGCAAATGGCCCGGGTTCAATCCTCAATGGAGACCGGAAATTTTCTTCTTTATTTGATTTGCTTCTATCTCCATTTTTTCGCGAACAACCAACGGTGCTGACGCCGACGGTGGAATTCCTGTGACACGAGCTCTCTAACGCTAACGCACGCGTTAAAATGTTTTACAGACGTACGGTACGCCTGCAGCAACCAGCTTCGTTTGTATGGTGATATTTTTAATACGGAAGACCTAGCGCAAAACACGAAAGGAAAAATAAATGAATGCAGATGAATAGGAGAACAGTGAATTGTGTCACTGGAGATGCGGGCATGACGGCCTTGCAGACTCGTAAAGATACCCATTAACGAACTTGGTCAGAGGTAGGAAAGAATAGCGTCAGTATCAGTTCTTGCCTATTTATTATATAGGCACCCGTGATGTGTCGACCGAACACTTTTATTGAAGGAGTGTCTGTTTGATTGTTCACCATTGCAGCGTTGGCGAGGGCGAGCACGAGCACTCATTGAAAACTAACCATTGTACTGTTTTCATTTTTACGATTTATTTCAAAATGGTTCTAGTACGTTTCGCATTCGATACAACATGGTATTGATTACCAGTTAGGTCGGATGCACACTTGTTCCCTCTTTTTTTTTCAGTACGCAAGTGTTTCTTTTGCAGGCATTTTGCCAAGCTGGCTGATACCAGCGAAGGTGTAAAAAGGTTGGTAGACAGAGATACAATCGGCCAGGTTACGAACAGGCAAAGAGCGTGTTGAGCTCATGGGTGGTTGAATCAACAAAACTCGTGTGACTTCGTGGGTTATAATTACTAAAAATTCTGACGTAATATAGTTTTTGTGGCCGCCGTAACGCTTCTTAGTAATATTCTTGCTCTGTAATTTTACAGTACTTGACTGAGAAAAAAAACCTCTTGAATACCACCAAGCAGACATGTTTCCCACGCTTCACAGCCCAGCAAAGCCCTTCACAGGCATCACGATTTGCTCTGTGACTCTAGGGGCCGCATGAATAGAGCACAACACCGCATTTGAAAAAAAAAACACTTTTAATTGGGATATCACTAAAATATTCGCGAAAGAAGAGGAATGAGTTTATCTTGAATATCTCCGAAGTGTTGTACAGTGTGCCTAAATAAAGGCAAAAAACAGACAGGGCGCCACCAGACATTTCTGCCTCCTCTTCCCATCTCCTGGTTATTTTCATGGGTTTATCAGTAGTGAAACACCAAAAAGAAGCTCAGCCCCAAGCTTTTCTTTAAATCCCGAGGTTTCAGCCCTAATGTACTGACCAATAGTGTGCATAAGCCGCTATTGATGTGACAGATCATTTTTTATACATCAATAAACTCCGTATATACTACAAAGAAGAGAAGCAAACACTCTATAGAGGGGCCTGCTTTGTGTTCGCAGTGGTTAAAAAAAAGCTTTTGGGAGTCTTACTCGTGACGGGCGCCTCGAAAGCCCGTCGGAACACGTCCTTTGCATCGAAGACATCGAAGCAAACAAGCACGCGAAAATATAATAACGGGAAAGAAATATATGTCACGGGCGTAAACAAGAGATGCGCAAAGTTTTGTGTGCCTTCTATTTGCGTGTTCTGGCAAGGACTTTATCGAGGGTTAAAACTTTTGATATGCGATGTAGGAAGTTACTGGTCTGAAAAAAAAAGCAGCAAGTTTTCAAGTGAGTGTTTATTCCTGAGGTGGATAATGTGCCTTTGGCGTTTGAACATCCTGAGCGCTTTTTCGTGCTGTCACGGGGAGTGTCGAGCGACAAGAGGAAGCAGTTCATCGTGGATAAATCTGACTTGTTATACTGGCTCTTTCAAATAAAGTTCAAAACTGATGGGCTAGTTTATACTGGGTCCCTCGAATAGAGTCAACAGCTGATGGGGCAGTACAAGAACGATACCGTACGTCATTTTTGTCAAGTTTCGTACGACGGGGAGGCGACAAATTATAGCGAGAATATGCGGTGTCCGAAAGCGTACTGTTCTCAACCTGCCTTTCGTTATTCCACCGTACTAACGGATACCACAGGTGCCTTTGATGGTTGTTGGTTCGCTACTTCTATCGGGACATAGGGTTATGACAGATTTTACAGTTCACTTACCGTACCCTCAGGGCCGAACGAGGCATTACAGAGAAGAGTGTGTTACAGGTTATAATGAGAACTTGCCGAACGTAACTAAAGCATAATTCTGTACGAACATCATGCAATGAGTGAGAAATCTTGAATCGGTTACTACGTGTTACGTCAGGGTAAGTTATACAAGAAATACAAATATCAAATACAAAAAGAAACATGAGTGAAAATAAAAAAAACTATTCGAAAGTGTTATGTCAAGTTTAAGTATACAATACAAATATAAAGATGTGAGAAAATAAAAAATACCGAACACACAGTTAAAATAAATCCACATTCTAGTTAGCAATGTTTAACGTATCGCGAAAGGAAAAGTTGTCGCTAATGGTACGAGATTTTGGGGAGGTGGCTGCGCTCTTGTGACGTCCGAGGAAGGAATGATTGGTAAAATCTGTTGGTGCTGCTTGACAGAACGTGAACACTATAGGAGTGATCGACGCGACGCGACACATAGTGCGGAGTATGAGTAGGCATGTCATGCAATGTAATGTGGTGAAATACTTATGGCACAATGATAAACGGGAGTTTTTGCGATGACCTGCAATAAATGAGTGATGAGCTACTTTCCGTAGCTCTTATCCTGGCAGATCTGTTATAGTTGGAATTATTAAAGCGAGTGACATTGTTCAGAACTGATTTTAATGCGTTAATGAGTACATTTATAAGGGTACCAAACTGATGAAGCATAGTTACGGGCGTATGAAATTTTTGTAATGTTTCGACATTGGAGTGGTATGCCATACTTTTACTCTGTTCTGTCTGATCTGAAAATCGCATCACTGTTCACTCGACTATGAGCAGGAACGAGCAAGTGAGTTATGAACTGATTAAGTGCACTTGCTGTTTCGGGAAATGAACCTTGTTTTTTCTAGAACCTAATAGTTGCCGCTGCTCTACATCAAAGCTGCTGCGACTAAGCGAGTAAGCAAAAAAGGTTGAATGTTTTAGCCAAGCCACTGTTGCTCAATAAGCTTTCAGCTTTATAGGCCAATTAGGCTGATTCGCCTAGCTTATGATATTTTACCTTGCAGTGGACGCGGCGGCTTGCAACATCACTATAAATAAGGCAGTCGGCTCGACCACAGCGCACATGCCCAACTGTAAAGGTTGCCTGGCAATTTCATCGACCAGGCCTTTAAGATTGTCATGGTTCACGATTTTCGGGATTGAGATGAGTGTCCATCTGTGATAAAAAAAAAGCGCGCAGTGTGCGCTGGAAGGCTGGAACCAACAGCGGAGCTGGTGTTCGACACAGCTAAGTTTAGCTAGTAATACACAGCAAAGTTTAGCTAGTAATTGAGCATTTCTAGACGAGTAATAATGTGCTAGAAATGCTAAATTTTTGCTGGTAGCACTAAGTATTGCTAGACTTGGATGGGCTTGGCTGGGCGTGTCCAGTGAGTAGCTTTTAGGGGATGTGATTTTAGTAGCGTGAATAGCTGTTGCGTTGTTTACCGCATGAACGTGTGACGTGACTTCGTATTGCGTGATGTTGCATGTATTACCCCTGTATTAACAAATGCTCCTCGACTCGACTTTCACCCTTCACTTGACAAAGTTAAGCACTGCACCGTTGCTCGGCTGAAAATGACGCTGTGCTACTCAAGAACTGCACTAGATTATCGCTGATGTGCATTGACTTGCCGTGCCTAGAGAGGGCGCTCCTATCGGCTTTCTCAAGTGAAGGTGAAGCTTGAGTGTAGGGACGTTTCTAAAATACGGGGGTTAGTCACACAACATGTTATATGTTTATAGTTACATGGATGGACGTTGCATATTTTTACGTGGTTCACATTCACGCATGCGGTTACGCGATGCTGCATGAGTCTAATCACGTGACCAGTTAATGAAACCCTAACGTACTCCTCTCTTAGTAGCAAGAAAAGGAAAGAAAAGCTGCGTCATGTGTTGTTGAAGCGAATCAGTAGTTGAATAGGGCAAAGCGATTGGGAACCGCCTTAATTTGAAGATAATTACTTCTCGGACTACTTGGCGCTACAAAAAGCTTAAGGAACAGTACACTCCGTATTTGGCGGGCACACGCAAACGAAGACACGAACTGACGGGACCGGGTACCATCCCCAGTCAGACCATAAGCATTTCCTTGCCAAGCATGCGTTTTGTTTCAAATGTGCAAACTTATGGCATTCGAGGCACAGCGCATTCTTCGTACTCTTCGTGTTTGCAACTCCAAATTTGGATTGTAAGATATGAACTTGTGTTCTGATGAGGAACACGTTTAACTTTGCGTGCCGCATGGAAGCTCGATGACACTACAGCGAAAAGCATGAACGCTCACCTTCCATGTCAATTCAATTTGCAGGTCCTCTTGTTCTCCGACCTACTGGAGGACAACGTTCGTTGTACTGGCAAGTAATGGAGAGCTGTTGGTCATCCTGCCTTGACAGCCACTCACAGCTCGTTTTCGACGCCTTAGCCAAAACAAGCAACTCTCTGGTTCGACGGTATTAAACAGCTGTCCTTCGGCGCTGGCGTTTGTTTCGATTTTCTGAACATTTAGTAATTGACGCAAAGCTTGAAACCTGAACTCTCACCTCTGTTTTATAGTCCTAGCTTTGGGCCAGCTACAAAATGTTCAGCAAACTAAGGCATCAACTCACCCAAAACAAGTTATCTCTTTCGGTACTCAGCAACGGTGGCGTTTTATCTGTACTGCACATTCCTCGTCACCTGATCTCGGCACACGCACAGCATGAATGCTCACCTGATGGGCAGCATGACGTGACCATATTCCTGGGTATTCAAAGTATGGTTATGAATTATCTCGAATGTTAAAATGCTGAAGAGCACCAATTTTATTATTTCGTGAAAACTACTTCCCCAGTGCGCTTGAGGCTGGGAGGCGCTTGCGATTCACCAAGCCCCAACAGGAGCCATACAGACTTTGGTACATTAAATTATTCATGGGTAACCAGCTTGACACAATCTACAGATACACGAGAACTGTGGGATCGCCTCCATTCTGCTAGCATACAGATGGATCTAGTTATTCATAACTGGCATAAATTTCAAAGCACTCAGTATTACATTTCAAGTAAAAATAATGAAAATTGTTGTTTTCTGTGAGTTGTAGTCATTAAGATTAACGAGTGTGTAACTAATTATTTAACTTTCTTCCACCAACCGGCTTCAGTACTTGCATAAAAATAGTCCGCTATTACGTCCGAAGTGCACGCACATGTTGTATTTGTTTCCAGTGAAGGAAAAAAAACAATTTTCGCGTTGGTCTTGGAATGCGTCACGTCACACAATCGTCGAGCATGGTAGTCCGTGCAGCCAAGTGATCCTCTGCAACAATACGCAGCATTAAAAAGTTAAATGATCGCAAGTTGTCCACTCAGGAGGCCTTCGTGAATGGCACACTAAGTTTCAAGACATTTGACGAAACACGTCGGGCGTGACGTGCCATTCCAATTGACGTCTTCATTTGTACACACCGTGACTTAAAGGGTAAGGGGCCCCAGATTGAAATTGAGGTCTGCGATTGTTTGCCTGCACCAAGGGGTGCGTGGGATACATTTTAGGATCGAAGCCCCTTAGCAACGAGGCCGGTCCATCCACGTCCGGGGTGTCCGTTGTCACAGGGATATTCGAAGATGCGAGACACAAAAGTTAGCAGTTTAATATGAGGCTAATATCAATCATCGTCGTGATGAAGCACTATTAAACACCTAGAAGCACAAGCCCTTTATTCTAGTCGGCGACTTAAACGCAATCATTATTGCCTTAAGACCTAGCTTTGTGATTGACTCCTCATGTCACTTTATGGCGCTTTATATCACTTTATGTCACTCATTTTACATTATAGGTGGCAACACTCAGGCAACATGTGGTTGCTAAGTCATACGATACCAAGAGCTTCGCCAGCACTTCATCATTCAGTTCGTGATAATGCGTGGACTTTTGTTTTTAATCACTCTGAGCCCAACAAGTGACTGTGTTGCTTGGAGTGCCCTCCACTCTTTGCATATTCTAGAGCTTAAAGCACTAATCACTGCCGTTTGTCATGTTCGCGTCGTTGTTTCTGCTTTTTTTTTTTCGTGTCTTCCTACTTATAAGCGGCACGTGATGATATCCTGGTCTTGTCATATCTTAGGCTACTAAGAGGAACACCTGCACGCTACGAGGCTCTCGACGGGGGTTCGCTATAAGCAGGGCCACAGAAGCGAGCTGTGTTACTTCAATCTGGTTACCAACAACAATGCCTTTTAAAATATTCATACGAGAAAACGCAGAGAAACCTCACATTTTGAAAAGCGTAGAAGGTGGGCTATAGCTTGTTGAGAGTTTGCGTACTATATATACCAGAGAGCCGAGAGCAATGAATTCAGCTGTGAGGGGGCTCTGATGGGAATTTCCACCCGGGAAAAGAGGCAGTTATGGCGGGAATCGAAAAGCGCGTCGGTGCGTAAGCTGGCTGAGCGGCATCCATAAGGTGAAAAATGAACTACCACCACAGCACGCCGAAATTTGTGTGCGTGAACGCACCAAATCGCAAGGACCAAACCAACCGCGGTCCCCAAAAATAAATCTTTGTCGTGTGCAAACAAAGCCGACCCTCGAGGTACTGGCACCGCTATCAGTGCCGCATTTTTACGCTGAAGTGCCACGAAGTTTTAAGCTAGTCTAGCGCTGGGGCTGCGTGGCGAAAGCGCTTAGCTGTTCCTCTGTAAGAACTACTCATATATTCATACTGTATTTTGAGTTCAGACTTTTGAAGCCTGAAAGGTCATTTAAAGACTTGCGAGAGTTGGCCTGAGGACTACGGAATAGGCGTAGCTTAGATTATTGTCATAAGTATAGTGTCGCGAGTAAAGCAATAGCTTTTTTTGTATGATATTGCGATTACTACTTAGTCTTGCGGACGCATCGGCAGTCGCAATTATCTCTGAAGCATGAAGGTGAACAAGAGTGCTAGGCGTCTTTAGTAAGAAGTGTTTGTTTGCTTCTCATTTCTTCAAGCTGATCCGGATATTCAAAAACCGTACTGAATGCATACTCTTACCTAAAAACACGTCTCTCTGCATAGTTAAAGAAATTACAGTCCTTCGAACTTCTCTTTTGCGTTGTCGCCTGGCTTCCGACGGAAGCGAAGTGATAGGTGCTTGTCTTGAAAAGAACGCCTGAATGCTTCTCGTATTTTGCTCACGTTGTTACAAGCCGTGAAGAATACGCAAGAGTGGAGACTCATGTCATTTCAACCTGGCACGCCGGAAGCATCACATTGTGATGCGTCTAAGTTGCATGTGATTTTTTTTCCTGGTTTTCTTTATTACACCACCCCTGTGTGCTCGAGCTTCCAATCGCAAAGAGGTGCTACTCGAGTCATGCTTTTAAAGTACGCTTTGAGTCTTCACGCTTTTCTGATAACGTTTTTCCGGCTTTACTTTTGTGACGACAGTGCTTCCCAGCTTGAGTGCTACAGCTGCGGATAAGCCGGAACTGGTATTTGAGATTGCGGCTGAGTGAGCTGTCAAAGCGGTGTTGTTATGCCTATACGAAATACGAGAACTAAAAAAGAACGAGGAAGTGATGCAGCAGAACACACACATACGCGCAAGTACCTGAAAATGAGAGGCGGAGAGAACGAGAGAAAGGTGCGAATTTAAACAGTCCTTCTGCAGAACATGAAATTTTATCTTTCTCAAAATGTGTACATTGTGGAGAACGCAGGTTCAGCGTGAGAGGAGCATGCGTACGTTAGCCTCTTTTAAGTGTGAATACACTTTATAAGCGACCCCGAACCATCCACCGCCGTCGGCGGCGTCCGCAGTCTTCTCTCTATCTTTAAAAGAAAGAGGACTTGGCGGGCCGCAGCGCGACGCTCTACCGAATAAGCCACGGACGCGACGCTGGTATCGGTGTCAGTAACGCGCCTTATACCTCCTTCCCTTCGCTCGCTCCTCCGCTCTCCTCGCTTGCTGCAGCTGCGCGCGCACCCCTCTCTCTCGCGCGCCCGCCTTCTCTCTCAGTCTCCCGTCGAGAGCGGGTCGTGAGGGGGAGTAAAGTTAAAATCCGTTGGCATTCGCCAGTGAGTTAACGTAAACTCCCCCGTGTGATCAAATTGCGATTCCCAGGAACCATTACACCATGAAGGCACCATAGTGTGATTAATAAATAAAATAGTGCGAATTAATAAATACCCCTCATAGCATCACCCCGTGTATTCGCACCTAACCATGTTCACCCTCGGGGAAATGCTTGGGAGTTTTTTTGCCCTCATATCTTCCTGTCCTCTGTTTCTTCCCTCATCCCGAAATAGAGAGTAGGCGTAGTGCACCTCCAGGTGGCTGTTGCCAGCTTCTTTCTTTCTCTCTCTTTTATCTGTGTTATAATTATCCGCCTATGAATATCAAATGAATAATTGAAGTAGCACACTTCTCTAAAATATAATGATAAATATTAAAATGAGATGACTGTGTTCTTTGAAATTGTTAGCAGAGCGTGGTGTCATGCGAAGTTACATAACGAGCAGAATTTTGAAGATTATATGTATATATATATTGTTAGTACGTTTTATGCAGTGAGCTGAAGACACTTTTATTGGGGGAAATGCTGAGGTAAAGCCGAACAGCTGTCAAGCGGAACGAGCGCGAGCAGCAACAACACTCTTCCATCTCTTCTTTCACTGGTGCTCCTGTCTGTGACATATAGCAATGCTATAATATATATATATATATATATATATATATATATATATATATATATATATATATATATATATATATATATATATATATATATATATATATATATATATATACTATATATATTTATATATATATATATATATATATATATATATATATATATACTAGAACTCCTGATGAATGCGCAGCCACGTAAGAAACATCTGATCTCACTCTATTTATTTATTTCTAACAATACTTGTGCTCCACCTGAAAGCGTAGCAAGATTGCAATACAAAATGCGAGTGCATGTATGAAAATTCAAGAACAAGCAAATATCTAACAAACGTTGGGAAAGAGGCTATTAAGTATAATACAATAACGAATAGTGGATTCAAAATTATATACCGTGGACTTGCATACATCTACCACACTATTCCGGTGAAAACATGCAATGTTGAACATTATATATACAATAAAACACCAGTACCATCTCTCTTGAAAAATATTCAAATAAAAAACAATAAAGTAGCCTGTGCATGTGTCCCCTTTGTGACGAGGTGTATCAACGGACAAGTTCCGTGGGAGATGCGAGTAGCCCTGTGGCACTTGAGTGGAACAAGATTGGTTGTTCGTGCCTTATATTTCATTGGGGAATTCCGAGAACGATTTGGTGTTTGCGATAGATCAGCGTAGTTGACTATGCCAAGTGGAAAAAATGAATGTTTGAAAGTTTCATTATTAAATGGATACTCTGTCAGTTCATTAGCAAGATTTTGACGTGTAGGATGTGTAGAGTGTCGCTGCGAATACTTGGAGTGTTGGGAAGCTAGGAGTTAAGCATATTCACCTTTTCATAAACGCCTCCCTGGGCGCCGCCATAGCCCTCATTCGGCAGTGCAAATCAGCGCGTCCCCTCGAAAATGCACTGGCAACGCTGCGCCCTTAGCGTTTGTACTCCCGCGCACAGCCCATCATGGCGGTGTTTTTTTTTATTCATGTGAAAAGGTGTATAGAAGCATGCAATACCTTTCGCTGTTTGTTTGGAACGCTCGAACTGTGTCTCGTCTGGTACAACATTAGGATGTTGCGAAGGTGAGTAATTTTCTTAGCACGAGAGTTTTTTTGCCAGTGCCCACCAAAACTTCTCTGACATCATTTCCGTCATGAATTTGACTTCGGAAGCATGCATGCTACGAGTTAAAAATATCCGTTCACTCTGATGACGTTGCAGTCGACCCCGACACCGCTTTCTGCACGACAACAGAAGCGGGGCGCTTTAGCTACGCTAGTGCTTGATTCAAAAACAAGCCTTCACCCGTGCACTTTTTCACAGTGACTTTGGTTCACGGCAGCTGGCATCGCCATCTTGGATCGCTGACGCGAAGTACGTAATGTTATTAACGAGCGTGTACAAGGAGTATTTGTATAGTTTCCGCTTCCGGTGAACTGAGAAGCATAAGCAGGCAGAGAAAAAACTCCCAAGCATTTCCCCGAGGGTGAACATGGTTAAGTGCGAATACTGGAGGTGATGCTATGAGGGGTATTTATTAATTCGCACTATTACATTTATTAATCACACTATGGTGCCTTCATGGTGTAATGGTTCCTGGGAATTGCAATTTGATCACACGGGGGAGTTTACGTTAACTCACTGGCGAATGCCAACGGATTTTAACTTTACTCCCCCTGACGAGCCGCTCTCGACGGGAGACTGAGAGAGAAGGCGGGCGCGCGAGAGAGAGGGGTGCGCGCGCAGCTGCAGCGAGCGAGGAGACCGGAGGAGCGAGCGAAGGGGGAGGGGGTATAAGGCGCGTTACTGACACCGATGTCAGCGTCGCGCCCGTGGCTTATTCGGTAGAGTGTCGCGCTGCGGCCCGCCAAGTCCTCTTTCTTTTAAAGATAGAGAGAAGACTGCGGACGCCGCCGACGGCGATGGATGGTTTGAGGTCGCTTAAGTGTATTCACACTTAACACTTTCCCATGCTCATTACTAGAGCTACGAACACTGCCTCTTGTATTCTTGAAACACTGTCTGTGTGAAACGCGTACGAATGAGCAGAAGCGTAGGTTACCTTATTACTGGAAGTTGCACACCTTGGCGTTTGCCTCCTCAAATGATGATTCTTTGAGTGGGTGCATACTGAATGCCATTATTATGGACTCAGTGATGCCATATTTGCGTGGGACTCGACATATGTGGTATCTAGGTGTAGGTTAGCTATTTAAGCGGCCACAAGTTTCATCTTGAGATTTCATGCTAGTCGTCAAAATGAAGATGAGTCGCGAAGCATCAACGTGGGTGCATCGGTGTGAAACGGCATCATCAATCGGCACTGAGCGATCTCGCACACATTAATATGCAATGTCGCAATACTTCTATGACGACACGGTTTTCTTTCGTGTCACACTGATTCCTAATATGAAGATATGAATCACGTTTTTTTGTTTGTTCCATATCAACCCCTGGTCCTCCAGACTCTCAAGGGTTTTATATCTTTATTCTCGCTTTAGAATATTCGCTAGAAAAACTCTGTCAACTTTCCTTATCTCCTGCGTGTGGGTTGTACTCGTTACCGAGTTCGAATTTCGCAACCATTACTATTTCATAATTTGTCCAATTTCTAAAACAATACAGATGAGAAACTACGCTTCACTTCAGTTAAGAATCGCCATTGCCAAGGTGTCTGTTTTTTTTCATCGTATGCTGATTCATGTTGGCAGATCACTGCTTCCATCAGGATTCGATCTTGAAAATCACCCAGATCCAGGGAATATTTGGGTGTTATTACTTGTCGTATATTCCTTGTTCACAAGCTAGTACATCTGACGTTATATATGACGGCAGATAAACCTTTGTCTCTCGATGTGTGACGTAAAATATCACACAAAGAGCCACACATTTTACAATGTTTGACACACTATCCAAACGAAGAACGCTTCTGGAACACGAATAGCACACTTTTATGTCTACAAGTAGCTATAGTTTACGTTTTACCTTGAAGCAGTGGTAAGCTTGTGTCCTTCTTTGCAAATCATTGCATAATGTATAATTTTTTTCTGTAGCAAAATCAAGAACCTCTACACGAGGATAAAACGAGAACAATTTAAAACAACAGTATCCCAGGCTTTCTTATGCACTCAACAAAAACGACTGGAAATCGAAAGCCACACTGTTTTTAATCGCAGTCAATGTATTTTGCCTGCCCTGCCACCCTCCCATAGCTTCCTGCACCTGAAGTGGTGTTGCATTGCCGCAAGGATTGGAGACACCTTACCTGGTTTAGCATGGCCTCCGTGATCGGCTCACTGTTGAGCAAGTTGCGATGGCATTTGAGGACGTTATCACGTGACGCCAGTGTCACGTCATAAGGCCACTCTTCAAGCTTTCGCTGTGACTGTGCTGCGTCTTCCGCACAAGCCTGGCGTTTTTTTTTTATTCTCTCCCATTTCATGATTCTTGTAGAGTGTACCACAGTTGATTTATTTTTCAATGCTCTACAATCATTAACTAAAAAAGCATTTTATTTCGTATTGTACAATCATGCACTTATCCTCCCCTGTGTATTGATACCTTTCAGTCAGCAAAACTATGCCTTTTGCTCGAATGTTTTTTTTCTTTTGTTTTTCGCAAATTGCTACAAAATGTTGAATTCTAGGCTTTTTTGCATTTTATATCATGTGTTTCATATAGTTTTTTTACAATTCATTACCGATGTCTTTATGTTTGTGTGATGGTAAATATGTTTCTGCTGAAAGGGTTCTGCATGTCTATTCCTGCCTAAGACCTGGTAAACAGGTCATCAGTATAAAATAAAGTAGACAAATACGTTCTCGTCTTGTTTTTTCATTCTCCCGACTTGACGCTGACTTTTTTTCTGTGCACTTTCACGCTTTATAATTGATTTGTTTTTCTGAAGACTGTATTATTGTATTTGTTTTCATTGTTTTATTTGTGCGTGGGCCTGTGCTAAGGCGTCATATTTGTTACGGGGCACGTTAAATGAATAAATTATTTATTATTATATTAATCATATTATCGTCACTATTATTAATATTTCTTGCCTATTTCGGTGTATGGATGACATGCACGAAGTGATTTTCTTGTTATCTTTCCTTTCATGTTCCTTATAAGCTCTTGTGCCGGCAAGCTAAATTCGGGGTGCATCAAGAAGATGAAACAGCTGATAGATCACCAAGTCATGTCGTGTAAGCCATAGCATTCATGACACGCATATCGATATATTATTGTTATGACATGTCATTGATGGCCGCCATACACCTATGTCCTACAACATCACTTCTGGTAAATTTCCAGTATAGGGAAAGGTTGACAAAAACACCAAGACAGCCTCAAGTAATTGATTGCATATTAAACATGCGTACCATTCTTGTCACGTTACGAACTGACATTTATGTTCGCCATACACTCAAGTCACGCCACAGGAATTTTGGTATGGCTTGATATCTGATGTATATACTGCATTAATAGACCTCGTTTTAACTGCCACCATGTTAGCATTCACGCTCAGAGTGGCTGAGGTTCACTAAAATTTTATTCGTGTTTTAAAAATGTGGCACGCACACGTATACCGTGCTTATGCCACACAAGATGCCAAAGCCGAGCATCAAGGTTACTGGATATATTTAGCTGCGTTCAAGCCAGCCAGTTTTTCCTTCTCTCAAATACAGAAAAAAGTTGGAAATCTCGTGAATATTTTGAACGTAGTGTTGTCAATAGATGTTGATAAGAAAAAACAGACAAAAGAATACAAGACAATTACGTTTGAAATGGATCTATTGGCCATACGCAGCACCTTCTGATCTATTCTGCACTGAACTCGAAGCACCAGACGCTGTTTGAACGTCTGTGCCTGTCCCAGGGTGATCCAGATGCGTTACATGGGCAGGGCGGGCCGTATGACCCGGAGGTACTTCACCATGTCTGTTCGCCCGAGAACCAATGAGGTTTACCTCTTCAGAAACGTTGGCCGGAACACAAATGCTTGCGATGCAGTAGATAGAGGCGTCAGTAGTATTCGTGTAGTAAAATCGCGCGTTGCTTTCTGCTAAAGTCACTTCCCGTTCCATTGTTATGTGGGTGCCTGTTCCACCAAAATCAGTTCTGTTTGACCTTTCGAGAGGAGACGGTTTCTCTAGGTCGACGCCGAACAATATATTGTCGTCTCGCCTTGTGCTCGTTGAGCTGACGAGTGCCGCATCATGAGAGGAATTATCGAAAGTTGTACCGTTGTCCACGGGGCCCGGCGACTTGACGACATCACTGAGGACTCCCAGGTCAATCAATGTTTCCATCATCGCGATCTCTCTTTGGGTGTTCGACCAGTTTGCGTCAACCCTGACAACACTGTGACGATCTGGAATTCTACTCGTACCGTTCGCCAACACGACGCAGTCAGGAGGGTCGGTCGCACCACAGGTGGAACCACCTCTCGAAGACGACGGTAGGCGGGCACTCGTGGACAAAAGGGTGGCGGTGTGGCCACGTGCTTTGATGGCGACGCCGTCCGACACCGCGCCGGCGACTGGAGATGCCTCGACGGTGCCGTTCATAGTAGTGTTGTCGTCGTCGGGCGTCACGGTGGGCCGTAAAGCTGCGTGCTTCGGGTTGTCTGAGGGCCAGAGCAGCATGTAGATCAGGAGAGCCGCGCCGAGAACGACGGAGATGATCATGAGTGTGGCCATGCAGGCCAGAGCGGGCGACCCCTGGACGTAGCGTACAGTCGCCATCAAGCCGTGACTCTGTGTCTTTGAGCTGGTGTCGCTCGTATTTGTCGTAGCGGTGGACATAGCCATGCTAGAAACTTGAAAGGTGGAGCTTCACCGTCGAAAGCAGTGGACATCGACGACGTCTCCCGCGTTGAAACCGAAACAGCCGTGGCGGTCACGCAAGTCTTCTAGATGTCGTACTTTTGCTTGCGCAGCTTCTTCGGGGCCTTCACACAAGCACTGGAACTCTAAGCGATCGTGGCGTGCCGCTCCGTGGCTAGGATTCTTCTTCGCTAGTCGTTCACGAGAGCACGCGATTTTGTTGTTGATGATTACCTCAGCAAGTGGCTATAGCTCTGAATAGATGAAACTTAGAATTCATTAGGTATGTAAACGCGGACGAAGCAATCTTCGGACGCTGGTCTCCCATGAAACTCAGGAAGCAAAGCTAGCAGATCGTTCCATTGTCATGCAGTCAACGAGTTGAAACACAAGCACATTCAAATCCTGCATGCGTGTAATAAATTTATTTGCATGAAGGGCGTGTATTTGCGACAATGGGTAACATGTATGAACGCAATGGTGCACTGGTCAACTCTCATGTCTATAACGACTGAGCGTCACGCGCGGAACGGCATCAGCGACACCTGCAGTCGCAAACACGCCACATATGAGCAAAGGTGCCGCAAGTGTTGTGCCAGGCTTGCAGTTTACACCATTCTTTATCTCCAGGGCCACGATGACTGCTTCAATCGTCGAAAGCGGTCTGAACGACTTAGCGAGAAAAAGCAAGCACGAAAAAAAACAAAGCCAACAATTCTCGCTGTGATATGATATCATGAATAGATAATAAGTTAGAGTATAAGAACGCCTATCCTGGGCCCTGCCGCGGTGGTCAATAGTGCCTAAGGTGCTCGGCTGCTGACCCACAGGTCGCGAGATCGAATGCCGGCTGCGGCGGCAGCATTTTCGATGGAGGCGAAAATGCTGTACGCCCGTGAGCTCAGGTTTGGGTGCACATTAAAGAACCCATAGAGGTCGAAATTTCTGGAGCCCATCACTACGGCGTCTCTCATAATCATATGGTGGTGTCGGGAGGTTAAATCCCACACATCAATCAATCATGACTACCCTGACAATTGTTGGGGTTTTTTTTATATGCGAAGCATTTCTTAGCGAACTTCGGCGACTTTGCGCGTATCTATCGTATCTATCTATCTATCTATCTATCTATCTATCTATCTATCTATCTATCTATCTATCTATCTATCTATCTATCTATCTGCCTATCTATCTATCTATCTATCTATCTATCTATCTATCTATTTATCTAGGTATCTATCTGTTTATCTATCTATCTATCTATCTATCTATCTATCTATCTATCTATCTAGCCACCTACGACTTTTAGCTCTTCTGGCTGTTTCGATAATGGTATCAATACCAAACTTGGTATAACTTTAAGTGACTGTGTGAAGAACATATCTCACTAGTCATAGAATGAAAATCATGATATGTATGTCATGAATGCCATGATTTACATTTCATGGTCCTGCAGCTCTTGCAGTCGTTTCGTTCACATGGCATGTTGCAAAACTGGTATGGTATGGAACGGTTGCATAGCGAACACAAGCGAAAGACCCTAACATAAAAATCATGACATGCATATCATGTAACAACATGACTATATGCCGAGCTCATGATGTGCTTGCGGGCGCTTCGCTACCGTCACATATACCAAATTTGGCATGACAGTACGTGAATGGATGACGAAGGTATGTGACTGGTGCAAACATAATAATCTTGAGATGCGTGTCATGTAACATGACTGCATGCTACACTCATGATGCGCTGACGGCTGTTGCGCTAGCTTCACTAATACCAAATTTGGTATTACGGGACGTGAATGGATGGCGAAAGTATGATACTGGTGCAAACGTGATAAACATGAGATGCGTGTCATGTAACAACATGTCTACATGCCACACTAATGATGCGCTCACGGCCGTTTCTCTAGCTTTACATGTGCCAAATTTGATATTGTTACGGTGCATCATCGACAGGAGCAAGCGTGGCACTTAGCGAAGATGAAGAAGACGCCGGTGCGCTAGGCGCTTGTGCGAGAGGCAACTCAGACATCTTGTTCGGCCTCCGATTCTCGGTGGACGCTGTCCTGTAAGCCAAGACCTCGCCCCGTCACATTTGGTGGAAGTGCTGGGCAACCGCCTCGCAACGGAACTTCGCAGCGGCCGACGTTTGAAGGGTCATTCCACAATGATGACGGAGAGTACGGCGTCTGCATCTGCTCCTGGTGTTCCTGCGGCCGCAGATGATGCGGTAACTACATCTCCTTCTGCGACCACAACCTTCATGCTCGAACCCCCGCGGGATCTTGGCACGTTCAGCGGTTCCGGCGATCCAGATGAAGTTGACGTTGAAGATTGGCTGGCAGAGTACGAACGTGTGAGTACTCGATACCGATGGGGCCCGACTCTTATGCTGGCAAACCTGATATTCTATCTTAGGGGAACCGCCAAATCGTGGTATGAGAACCATGAAACAGAACTTGGGAGTTGGGCAGTGTGCTGGGAAAAAATTCTGGACCTGTTCGGAAAGCCGATTGGAAGAAAAATGGCCGCGAACAAAATGCTCGCGTCTCGGGCGCAGACCTCGACCGAGTCTTACGTCTCCTATATAGAAGATGTGTTGTCGTTGTGTCGCAAAGCCAATGCCGAGATGTCGGAGGCTGACAAGGTCGGGCATCATCTTAAGGGGATTGCGGATGACGCATTCAACCTCGTCATCTGCAAAAAATTTTCTACAGTAGACGCCATTATAAAAGAATGTCGGCGCTTTGAGCAAGCGAAGAGCCGGCGGATTAACAGCGTGTTTACCCGCCTTCCGAATACGGCTGGAACATCATCTTGCGAAGACTGCGCAAGAACACAGCCACCACCTCTAGATTCATCGGATCAGGTGACCCGAATTGTACGGCGTGAACTTGAAGCCATTGCCTCTGCTCCGGCTCACACCACTGCAAGTGACACCACCCCACTCACTGCTAACATGGTTCAAGCCATCGTCCGCCAAGAACTCGCCAGCATAGGTATTCCCTCGGTGTGCGCTTTGCCCAGCCCGCAGCGAGGTTCATGGCGTCCACCCTCGTCCTATCACGAGCAGCAGTTTACGGCCCGATATCGCGACCCTGCTGCGTGGAGAACCGTCGACAATCGACCAATTTGTTTTCATTGCCACCGTATTGGTCATGTCGTGCGTTACTGCAATTACCGCTGGTCCTCGCCACCTCGGACTTCATCTCAACCTCACTACCGACAGGACAGCACCCGCTTCGCGTCTGCCGCGCAGCCTTCTCTGCAAAACAACTACAGAAGGTTAAACAGCCGATCTCCGTCACCGCATGGTCATCAGTCGCGTTCGCCTCCAGGACGTCGCCAGTCGTCTCGCTCACCGCAGACTCGCAGGCCGTCGTCCCCATTCAACCCCGCTCCTGCCTACCCGGAAAACTAAACGGTGCAGCGCCCGGAGGTGACGCTGTATTTTCGACTCCCTCCACAAATCCTCTCTTGACACTTCTGACGAGACAAAATTTGTTAGACGTTGCCGTTGACGGTGTGCCTATTTCTGCCCTTATAGATACTGGAGCGCACATTTCTGTAATGAGCGCGAACCTTCGCCGACGCCTACATAAAGTGCTCACGCCTGCCGCTTCCCACAAACTTCGTGTCGCTGATGGGAGGACCCCTGATGTTCAAGGGATGTGCACGGCCCGTGTGTCCATTGCCGGTAATCCTACATTAGTTCAGTTGGCCGTCATTGAAATGTGTCCTCATGACCTAATACTTGGTTTGGACTTCCTGTCACGTCATTCTGCGCTCATTAATTGTGCCACTGGTGCTTTTCAGCTTGAATTGCCGCAGTTTGCCGATTTTCCAGCAGACTATTCTCCCCGTTTATGCTCTCGTCACCACGTTCGCTTGCCTCCGCAAGCTGCTACATATGTCACTTTGTCGTGCTCACGTCATGTGCCCGACGGTGACTACCTCGTCACTCCTATAGTCGACGTACTGATGGCCCGAGACGTCGCCCTTGCTCACACTGTTGTCGCCATCGCTAATAATACAGTGGTTATACCACTACTCAACGTGGGTCTCTTGACTCAAGTTATTCCGCAAGACATGCCACCTATCTCCACTTGACAGCTGCAACGTTACTGGTTTGGACACCGATACTACATCCCCCTGTCTTGGCCGCAATTACACTCTGCCTGCAGATGACATTAACAAGATGATTGCTCCCGACCTCACTGCAGTGCAAGCTGCCAGCCTCCGTAGTCTGCTAACATCATATAGAGACGTTTTCGACTTTGACCACCGCCCTCTCAGCCAAACAACTGCAGTGACTCACCGGATCAGCACTGGTGATGCCAGTCCTATATGGCGGCGTCCATATCGCGTATCTCACAAGGAACGCCAAGTAATTCAAAATAAAGTGAATAAAATGATTACTAAAGACGTAATAGAACCCTCATCCAGCCCCTGGGCCTCCCCAGTCATGCTCGTTGAGAAGAAAGATGGCAGCTGGCGCTTTTGCGTGGAGTATCGCCATTTAAACAAAGTGACCCACAAAGATGTCTACCCCTTGCCTCGGATTGATGACGCCCTCGATTGCCTCCATGGTGCCCAATACTTTTAGTCTATCGACCTTCGGTCCGGCTATTGGCAAATTTCCGTCGACCCCATGGATCGGGAAAAAACCGCTTTCGTTACGCCCGACGGCCTCTACCAGTTCAAAGTCATGCCGTTTGGACTGTGTAATGCGCCGGCAACTTTCGAGTGCATGATGGACTCCCTTCTCCGAGGATATAAGTGGTCCATCTCCTTATGTTACTTAGACGATGTCATCGTCTTTTCACCTACCTTTGACAGCCATATAACACGTCTGTCAGCCGTTCTGGATGTTTTTCGAAGAGCTGCTCTCCAGCTCAATTCTGCAAGATGCCATTTCAGACGTCGCCAAATCACCATACTCGGCCACCTTGTCAGTGCCGATGGTGTTCAACCAGATCCCGAAAAGGTACGAGCAGTACAACAATTTACTAAGCCACGCTCAACCAAGGACGTCCGAAGTTTTGTAGGGCTATGTTCCTATTTTCTTCGATTTGTCCGCAACTTCGCCGACATCGCTCGACCGCTTACTGATCTCTTAAAAAAGGACGTTCTCTTCGCATGGGGTATTGAGCAAGCGGACGCCTTTTCGGCTCTTATCCATCTGCTGACTACGCCACCAATACTGGCCCATTTCTACCCAGCATCACCTACAGAGCTTCGGACTGATGCCAGTGGCCATGGAATTGGAGCGGTCCTTGGCCAACGACAGCACGGGAAGGACCGCGTGATTGCTTACGCCAGTCGTCTTCTTTCACCTGCCGAACGGAAGTTCTCCATCACTGAGCGTGAATGCCTAGCTTTAGTGTGGGCCGTGGTGAAATTCAGGCCTTACCTGTATGGCCGAACTTTTTCCGTTGTTACGGACCATCACGCTCTCTGCTGGCTGTCATCGCTAAAGGACCCATCTGAACGTCTTGGTCGCTGGGCGCTCCGTCTGCAAGAATACTAATTAGTGGTCCACTACAAGTCGGGACGCCTCCACACAGACGCAGACCGTTTGTCACGTTATCCGGTTGAAACGCCCGACTTGACAGACCTTGATTCAGACCCTTGCGTTCTCTCCATCCACGCTTTGGGTGATATCTCCACCGAACAACGACGTGACCCGTCGTTACTCTCCATCATCGAGCGTCTGACCTCTGCTCCAACAGACCCTTCCGTTCGCCTGTTCGAACTGCACGACAACATTCTGTACCGTCGCAGCTTCAACGCTGATGGCCCGGAATTACTACTCGTGCTTCCCCATCACCTGCGTACCAGCGTTCTCGAACAACTACATGACGTACCTACAGCCGGTCACCTAGGCGTCTCTCGTACCTACGATCGTGTGCGACGTCGCTTTTTCTGGCCCGGACTGTATCGTTCTGTGGTTCGCTACGTCACTGCTTGCGACCGCTGCCAACACCGCAAGCGCCCCTCTGTGCTACCGTCTGGCCTTCTACAGCCCATGGTCATACCGACGGAACCATTCTTCCGTGTTGGCCTTGACCTGTTGGGCCCGTTTCCTACGTCCACCTCCGGAAATAAATGGGTTGCAGTCGCCACAGGCTACACCACACGCTTTGCCATCACTAAAGCACTGCCGACAAGCTGTTCCACTGACGTCGCTGACTTTCTCTTGTATGAAGTCATTCTTTATCACGGCGCTCCACGGCAGCTGCTTACTGATCGAGGAAGGTACTTTCTTTCACGTGTTGTGGATGACATTCTCCGCGCCTGCTCCACTGAGCACAAGCTTACCACCGCTTATCATCCACAGACAAATGGATTGACCGAGCGTCTGAACCGAACGCTGACGCAGATGCTGTCAATGTACGTTTCGCCAGATCACCGTGACTGGGACAAAGCACTCCCCTTTGTCACGTTCGCGTACCATTCTTCACGGCACGACACAGCTAGTTATTCGCCGTTTTATTTGCGATTTGGCCGACATCCAGCATTACCATTTGACACGCTCCTTCTTTCGGCTGCCCCCTTGTCTACTGAGTACGCCAGTGATGTCGTTTCTCGAGCCCATGCAGCCCGTCAGCTCGCCCGTGATCGGCTGCACTTGTCACAAGCGCAGCAAAAAGATCGCTATGACAGTCGCCACCAAAGCGTGCACTTCTCGCCGGGGTCTCTGGTACTTCTCTGGACACCAAACCGCCAAGTCGGCTTATCAGAGAAGCTACTATCACACTACCATGGCCTCTACAAAGTGGTACGACAACTTAGTGACGTGAGCTACGAGATCGCACCCCTAAACAATGCCTTTTCGACCACCTCACTCCAGACAGACGTTGTACACGTTTCCAGACTGAAACCGTATCACCCTCCTCGTTCGTCACCGCCGTACTAAGCGCCGTGACGGCGCTTCCACCGCAGGGGAGTGATGTTACGGTGCATCATCGACAGGAGCAAGCGTGGCACTTAGCGAAGATGAAGAAGACACCGGTGCGTTAGGCACTTGCGTGAGAGGCAACTCAGATATCTTGTTCGGCTGCCGATTCTCGGTGGACGCTGTCCTGTAAGCCAAGACCTCGCCCCGTCACAATATTACGTGACGCCAATTGTTGACGAAGGTATGTGACTGGTGCAAACATGATAATCATAGGATGCGGGTCATGTGAGAACTTGACTACATGCCACAGTCAAGGCACCGATACTCTTCGACGTGACCCGGCGCGCATTTGCGCCGGCGTTCGTTTCGTCGCGTCACGCCGGCGTTGCCACGCCAGGCGCCGGTCCTGCCATATACTCCCAGGCGCACGCTGCGTTGATTTGACGTATGCGCGTTTAAGCGCGTCCAGCGTCCCTCCGTTTCGAAAAGAGGCAGACGCAGTGCTGCCTGGATAGCGCATTGGCGCCCAATGCAGCATGTCGCATTTCGCGACGGTTGGCGTTGGGCCGCGACGACGGACGCTGGTCGCGCCGGTCGCGCTTGGCGACCGACTATAGAGTGCTCGCGTTTTGCTAACATAGCGTCGCTGTGACCAGCGTGCGCGCGCATCAACGTTACGATAGAGTATAATGGGCTCTTCATGATGCACTCTCTGCCGTTTCGCTAGCTCCACATATACTAAGTTTGGCATCACATGACTTGAATATATGACGAAGGTAAACTACACATGCAAACACGATAATCATGACAGGAAAGTCGTCTTCGGCATAATTTACGTCCACCTTTTATTGTTGTGGTTATTTGAAAGTGGTATATCAACTTTCCTCATTCGTGCTTCGCATATCATCGATTTTCACTGTACGTGGAATCTGCCCCCTTTTTTTCTTTTTTAATTGCCATTTTAATTGGCAGATCCCACGTAACCAGGAGATCAATGTAACAAGTTTATAAGGTTCGCCCACAAGGCCATGTTAACATGGCCACTTCGCCATGTTAAACTTCTGTGCTCTCCTATATAAATCAGCTGACAAAGTTCACAAATGAGTATTTCTTTTACCCCTAAACAAATGCCAAACAACTTAAAGAAACTAAGCCACAGGCATGTTTCACGGCGCAAGCATTAAGAATAATCAAATCTGTGCATTGCCCATCATTCCCATCGGGGCTGAAGAATCGAAGGGCCCGAGTTTCTTCTCGTTAACATGTAAAAACTTAATGTGTGTTCGTAGTGGTCAACTTTAAGCCATAATCCTATGAGAGATAGTTCAGCCACAATTATTCATCATAATCAAGGCAACAACAAAGCGTACATCTAAGTACATACTCGTAGGTGCTTACATTGCAGTATGACTCCATGCGTAGGTTGCAATGATTGTGTCATAGATAACAGGTTTTAAATAGCGCATAAAAACAAGAGCAGCATCAGCTTTACCGGTCAATAAAACATTCTTGATCTTTTACCTTGTTGGGGAAACAGGGCGAGTGAAACTTGGCATGCACGTGGCTGACGTACTACTGTTCTTTTTCTATTTTCTTTCTTTCGTTTAATTTCTCTATCATTGCACAATGCTCCCTCCTAGATGCTTCTCGCCTCCGTGCTTAAGATTGCAAAACTTAAACTATTCAAGGCAACAGCGAGAATTATCAGTTCGTGTCGAGAAAAAAGTACAATGTGGCAACACAAACAAGCAACATACCTAGAAGACCAGATTGCCATATTGAAAACGGCTGGTAGTCGAAAAGACTGTGAATGAGAGAGTGCATCAATTATTTTAAAACGGCGTACAGATATGCCCACACGACCGGCGCGCTTTTGATGATCTCATTTCTGTACGATCACCAAGGCTTGGTTTTTGACGTTTGACGCTGCCACCGCCACCACCCAATTGTACTAAAGCGTACAAGCTTCCTTTGGAAAAAGAGGTGGTGCGGGCCGAATATCAACGATGTATTTATGGAATCTTCCAAACACGAAGCAAATCAGAAGAGAGTGTGTAGGCTTTCCTTCGATGACACATTTCCACAAGCAATGCAAAACAAAACAAATTTCGTGTCAAGAAAACAACAGAACTTCGTTTTGTAAAGAGTTGCGTGAATGTCAGATATGTTCTGTACTACACTTGCTCTGCCAAACGCTACTTGACGTTGTTTTTATCACAAAAATTGGTCATAATTAGAATAAGTAGTGTCATTTGCGTGTAGATTACGAGGCCCTTTTGCTCTAGACATCACAAAGTTATCATCTTCAATGTCATTAGCGAGTCTACCAGTGCTTGCGCCGAAGGCTACCGTGATGTCGGTCGCATATGCATGGGGAAGTTGCTTGTTTTCTACCAAATTCACTTCCTGTTGAGCAGATGTCTGGGTGTCTGCTACTTCATCTGTACTTTCGTCTGAGTGCTCTGGCATTTCAAAATCAGGTGGTGTCTCTTGCTCGACACCAAGCATCGCATACTCCTCTCGACGTGCTCCTGTTGAAGTGAGGACTGCCGAATCATTGGTGAAATCGCCGTTAGAAGACTCGTTAGTAACGGCGTCCGGTAACGTAAAGGTGTCGCTAAAAACTTCTCCGTCGATCAACGCTGCTTCCATCAACGCAATCTTTTTTCGCGGATGCTCCCTTTCTATTCGTTCTTGTGGCACCGGGATGTGTGCTGGTTTCCGTAGTGACATAGGGATGACTGCCGATTCCAGTATTGGCGTTCGTAGACACGACGCTGCCACGACGTCTTGCCGCATTCCCGGTGGGACTACCTTCCGAAGAAACTGCGGCACGTGCAATTACGGCTGGAGATGAGTAGGTGTGGCGACGTGCTCCGGCAGCGACGTTGTGCCATGCTGCGTAGGCGGCTGGTGCAAACTCGGTGGTGCTGTTTGTGGTGGCATTCTCACTGCCGGGATCGTCGGGTGTCACAGAGGTCGGTGAAGCGATAGCGTGACCTTTGTCGCCGTTCGAGAGTAGTAAGTAGATCAGGAGAGCCGCGACGAGAACGACGCAGGAGACCAGGAGTGCGCCGAAAATGGCCCCAGCGGCAAGGCCTTTGCTATTGCGTAGTTTTGTCAGCAGGCCCCCTGAGGGCGTCTTCGAGCTCGTTTCGCTCGTCGATGTCCCGGTCCCGCTGGACATGGCTGTCGACAGACCTTGGGAAGGCGAGAACAAATGACGAGAGATGTAGATCGCATTGGGTCCTAGCCTGATGGAAGCGAAACGATGATAGTGGTCGGGCACTCAAGTTTTTGAATGCGCAGTGATGACTGGGTGCCACTCACTTGTAAGAGCTCTTCTTCTTTAAGTCATTCGCGAGATCACAAGGTTGATGATGATGACGGCCACAGATGTATTGGCGCGTACCCATTAGGACGAAGTGGACGAAATTACGCGGCTATGTAAAAAAATAGAATAGGCGTTCAAACCTCAATAAAATATACGAACACTGAACAAAAACTTAGGATTAATAGTTCATTGGAAGAAGTTTACGACAATGGTAAAAGCCGTGGCTTATGTCAACCCAGAAAGGTGAACCCGCAGTCGAAAAAAAACTACGCATCTAGCAGGAAAACCAAAAAAAAATCTTCGGATGACTGCGGCAATGATCACGGTTGAACGTGCTGTGTGATAGTAAAATACCTGTGGATTCTGGGGTGTCATATACGTGTTGCGCTCAAACAACAAAACGTACTATAGGATTTCGTACACCCTATCGGAGATGCAGACAGTGAATCTCGCGTATAACTCAAGCACCAGTATTCCCATACCGAAAGTTTGGAAATGTTACGGTGCCAAGGGTGACAGTACTATAATACTATCAGCGGTAAGCATAGGTATAATTATTACACATATATCAACCCCGATGTTTTCGGTTGCCCACTGTGACAATCCTTACCCTCCCTGTCGCACGGCTTGAGGGAATGAAAAATGACTATTTAGCCTAGCGATCCGCTCCTTCCGCAAGACCACTATTGTTTAGCATGAAAGATAATGTTATAGCGATCCATGGCCTCTGAAGTTATGACAGCATCATTCGTTTGTCCCTCTCCTTCTAATAGCGAGGCTGTTTAGCAAAACTTTTTTTGTTTGACGAACCCAAAAACTATTATCATGGTAGAAGCGTATGTGTCGCAGTAATTATTTATATTCTACTACTCACCACAGGACATCAAAATATGAAAAAGGCTCATTGTACCAAATGGTTGCGAAGTGATGGCGGCGGGCCATATACCCCAAGTATAACGAAAGAATAGCAGGTAACGAGAAAGACTATGGATGCCCAAGTAAGACCACGCAAGGGATTGAAGGCGTACGCAAAAGACGAAGTATCTGTAAATCTGTGAGGGGTACGACTGTCGAAGAAGTCCTCTTCAAGGAAAGAGACAACTTGGATGACATTGTGGATAGCTGAACTGTCTTTGCTGAACCCATTCATTTCTTGAGGAAATTTTTGGCGGCTGTCTAGGAACCATGTCCGTTTTGTGAATCATTCGTTCCAAGAGCTTGCCAACGCATCTCAGTAGGACGATGAACCGGAAAGAGGTATCTAGCTTCTTCGCTGCTTACCAGGTTTCAAAACAGGCACTACTTTCGCAAGCGTCTAATTAGCAGGGATCGACAGCCATCTTCCTTGCCATCAAGACAGCTTTCGACCCAGTCTTTCAACATGCCATTCTCGCAGCTATGGACTATCTTGGTCAAGGAAAGAAGCTATACAAATCGATTGAGAACTATCTAAGTGAGCGGAAAATATATACGAGCACTCCAAATGGTCTCACACAGCTCTACACAGTAGAGAAATTGTACCCTTGAGTACCGTGCTCAGCGCTTTCTTTTTCAACCTTGCCCTTATACACATAACAAGAACACTGCCTTGAGGAGCACACATCACGATTTACGCTGATGACAACTGTATCTGGAGCGCTTCAAGTTTACGTTACATCACCAAAAAGTGACTTCAAGAAGCTTTACGGAACTTCTCCACGTATTTAGTGCACCGAGGCATGCGCATTTCACCAGAAAAGAGTAAAGCCATGGATTGACTTCACGAGAAAAAAATGAGCATGTATCCGTTCCTCCTCAGTGAACGGCCGCTGACCTGTGTATGGTCTTAACGATTGCTGAGAAACATCATCGACAGAAATATTTTCTGATCTCCACAGGGGAAGAAACTTCTAACTATAAAGTAGCAGCAACTAAACTCTTCAAATTCATAGCTGGAACACGATGGCGATGTAGATGTCCCTCAATGGTACTGCTTAAGAAAGCAAATAAAGGAACCTTGCGCTAGTGTCTACCGGTGCTTCACTGATTATAGCTAGCAAATAACAGAATTTTTAAGGCCGCACGCAACACCTGCTTGAGAATATGGCTAGTGCTCCCGAAGAGCTTACTAGCATCGGGAACTGTAGTGTAAGCAGGATGTCTTCCACTAGATGCCATCTCTGCCCAAGAAACCATGCGTACTTATCTTCGACTTATAGTGCAAGGTAAAACGAATCTCCTGTGCTGAATTCATCTAACCCACAGCAATTCTGCATTCGGCCAAGCTATCCAAACACTTCAACTCGCCCCTATTTGTCAGCCACATAAATTAATGCCTGCTACATCTCCTCCCTCGACGCTTGCACCTTTAACAATAAATAAGTGGTACCTGGCATGAATAGGGCAAAGAGACGAATATCACAGACTCGCTTCTCTGTGCGCTGAGAGTCCACATAGAAAAACTGGCATCGGGCAAGTAAAGCCTTGCAACGACCTAGAAGCAACCTAAAAACAACCTGCATCGCCTAGGTGATGCTTAAAAGCAACTTAAGAGCAACCAAATTAGCCTTCAGAATGGTACAGTTTGACTGTTTCAAGCCTTGAGCCGCTTAATGCATGATTCGTCAATTTTTTTTGCTCAGGTGTCATGTCGGACTAATTGAGAGGAGGTGTCGAGCTTGTGCAGCCGCTACTGTAATCTATAACTTTTAAAATTTTCAAATGGTTCTAAAACTCTAAGTGGTCTTGAATGTCTTGCTGTCTTTTTTTATGTGGGGTTTAACGTCCCAAAACCACCATATGATTATGAGAGACGCCGTAGTGGAGGGCTCCGGAAATTTCGACCACCTGGGGTTCTTTATGGTGCATTCAGACGACGGACTGAATCCAGATTTGTCATGAATGCGGACAGCTAATCCGCGGATGATCCGCCTGCAGGCGCATCCACATGACGAACGGTGTCCTAGGGGAAAACAGCCGGATTACCCTCGACAACAGATTCGGCGCTCACCTGCGCCCGCTGGCAGCAGACCGGTTTCAAAGTATTCAACATGGCTGCCCGCAAGAAGCGACGCTTGGCTGCGATGTCTGTCGCGTTGTGACAAATGAACGAGGAGTGTTATTCTTTCAGGAGAAAAGGTAGTTGCTGGCAGAATTTTCTTTCAACACTATTGTTCCCCACTTGTAGAACTTTTGAACACGTCTCCCATCCGTTCTTAGAAGCGGCACGTCGCCGGTTGCAGAAGTTAGAATATTTCCCCACCATGGCGGCAAAGAATCTTGCGTGTCAAAACAGTGACGGCGACATTTCCCGAACCACAAAAAAGATTTCTGGGTATTTAATCCCTTGAGAACAAAGCCCCCGGGAACTAAGTAAACCATGCTCAAGCGTAGATGATGCCGACCAGTCATGCAGCTAGCTGTCCGCGAGCCATGGAGGACATGCCGCGAGCAGACGAAAAGTGTACTGGTTGCCACCAACCCTGAGCTATTCCGCTGAAGTACCGGCTCTCTCCCGCCAGAATCCCGATGTGAGAAATAGGTTGGGGTCATCCGTCCGCGCGGCTCGCGGACGAGTCGCGGACGAGGGGAATCACTGCTGCGAGGTCACGTGATGCGCCGTCCGTCCCGCCACATCTGGATTCGGTCCGTCGTCTGAATGCACCATTAACGTACGCCCAATTCTGAGCACACGGGCCTACAACATTTCCGCCTCCATCGAAAATGCAGCCACCGCAGCCGGGATTCGATCATGTGACCTGCGGGTCAGCAGCCGAGTACCTTAGCAACTAGACCACCGCGGCGGGGCATGTCTTGCTGTTGAAGAGTGCAAACAGAAATACAAAGCGAATGCAAGTGTAAGCTGTTGAAATTATAGTCTGTGTTGAACGAAGCCCGCAGTCATATCTGCAGAATAAGTGTCAAGGATAGTTTATCTGATCCCGTTAAGCGATGATATTGAATACATAGGACGAACTGGTCAGTGCTAAAATTTCCAGGCCATGCAACCAATTGCTCATGCTTGCACACCTTAGGGTCGTCTGCGTCTCTCGTAACCATAGCTTTGTTTTTTGGAATGCAAAATCCTGGCAGTTATGATTACATTATGAAGCTTTTTGCGCACGCAACACGAAGACTGAAACGAAAAGGTCACACGGATCAGCGCAGACTGTCAACTCTCGTGATAGTCTACACTTGCATTAGTTGTAAACCTTTCATCTCTGTCTTCGTGTAGCATGCGCAAAAGATTCATTATGCAGCGAAACGAACCAGTCTGTCTTTCCCTATTATTGGCCGTCTTTCTCCGACTGTGCTTCAGAGGAATTTTCTCGAGTCCAATTCGCGAGTTAGATGCAAGTGGTCATCCGTCCTGTTGGCCAGGTTTTCATATCCTCGTTTACCTTACGCCAAAAGCATAATTTTTGAAATGTCATACTGTAGTTTTCTTGATATATCTGCACCAAACTTTACCGTGTAGCCACTCCCCTCAACTTGTTTTCACCACCTTACAAAGTTATGAACGCAGTTGAAACTCTGCTCATATATAAAGGATCTGGACATCGTTTTGCTCGTGCATGGCGCTCATTGATTGCTGCCATGTGTCTTGGCAAGACGCGATACACATCAGCCGCTGCAGTTTTAATTAAACGAGGGAAGCCATCGCCCACCTCCAATATTACCAAGTCATTTCGTGGCAGAGCCTAGCGACCCAAACACCGATGCGCGTGAAGGGTGGATCGTAGATGACGAAGCCATTGTCAGAGACTGGGCTGGACGCATTTCACAGCTGTTGTATACAATGAGGGAGGGCTGTATACTAATTGTTCGCGCTGTTCCGCAATTAGCATTATTGGGTCACGCTTTCCGAGTTCGACGTCGTTGCCCATATAGCTCGCTCTTTTTGACGCTCGTGTTTCTAAATCTCGAGGCACTGCCATTCAACCTTACTCAAATATATGGCAGCGCCTGTACTAGGCCATGCAATGTGGCCAGCGAATTGGATCTAAGCTTTATTGCGGCCATTTGCGTTTGCTCCTTCCTCTTTGCGACAAAACGTTAATGAAACAGTAACGGACACTGTATCGAACTAGTTATCCAAAGACAGTATGTCAGTATCTACCAGCGGCAAAGTTGCCATTTCGTTCATTTCTAAGAGTGCAATTAGGTCACATGAAAACGCTGTGTTCAAACAACATGGTCAATGGCTTCTTTGGCTCCACTGTCTGCTTGTTTTGTCAAACAAGTAATCGAGCCATTGATCAATTCCTCTTCTTTCGTCCTGCTTGATATTTTGAACATGTCATATTTCTGAGCAAAACAATGCTTTGTATTGACTGCATGTTAAATATGCATTTTAAGCAAACAGCCATACAAATAAACTCTACGCTTGCAGGCAACGTGTAGCACAGTAACAGTGAAAATAAGGTGAGAGGCCTTTCAATTACCCGCTGTAAGTTCTTCTCGATCAACACACAGAAATGCGTGTGCAAGGAATCAAATGCGCCTTAAATCCCCTCTTTGTGATGTAGAAAAAAAAATGGCAGCATATTTACGAAGTGAATGATGGAGAGTGGGGCGAAGAATTCGTCCGTCCATTCGTTCTTGCTTCCGTCCGTCCATGCGTCCGTCAGTGTGACCATCCATGCGTCCATCAGCCCGTCCGTGCGTGCGTCTGTCCGTGCGTCCGTCCCTGCGTTCGTCTATGCAGGCGCCCTTGCGTCGGTTCAAGCGTCCATCCATGCATCTGTCTGTGGCCGTTCATCCATCTATTCAACACTCCAAGTTCAACCATCTCGCATCTTTTCATCATATGTTCCCCATATAGAAGCACCGCCATCCAGCGGACATTTCAAAGACTAAACGAGAGGTGGCACACGCACACTTTCTTACGGCTTGCTCTTCGGGCCCACTTCCCACCTTTAACCACCTCGAGTTCATGGTATATACTAGTTCACTGTATTCATGGCACTGCGGCCGAACGCTCGCTAAACCTTTCGAAAACCAAGGAGGTTACGCCCAGCGAGTACGACGTAGCAAACGTTTTCAGTCAGATAGTGCTCAATGCACATGCCAATGGCTGATAACGGGAAATGAGAGGCGGAGAATTCGGCTTTTACTTTCTTACGGCTTGCGCTTCGTATCTACTTCCCATTTTTAACCACCTCGAGTTCATTCATGGTATATACAAGTTCATCGTATTCATGGCACTGTGGCTCAACGCTCGCTAAACCTTTCTAAAGCTAAGGAGGTTACACCCAGCGAGTATAACGTAGCAACCCTTTCTTGTCAGATAGTGCTCAATGTACATGCCAATGGCTGCTAATGGTGACCGCAGCCTTCGCGTTAACTAAAAGCCGAATCCTCATGTATCTCATTGAATATTAGCAGTTACTGACATGTACATTGAGCACTATTTTTTATTGTTCAACAACGCACAGAAGAAATCTCTCACCGGCACCACCTTGGAGGTCAAAATGTTATACTTGTTTCATACTACGGGGGACGAACGGGTGCCGCTATAAGGAGCTTCGCCCCTAAAACACCCCTCCCCCCCCCCCTGCCACAATTCATCATTCTGTGGTGAAGCGAGGCACCAACTACGTTTCTGTAAGGCGTTATGTACACTTCGTGGATGCCATGGCCAATGACGGTAACGAAGGGGAGCGTTTTGTAAACGACGCGAAGCTTTGAATCACATTTTTGTGACTCAGTTCGCCCTATGTGACCCTTGGTTGTTATCTCACTTTTCTACCATGCTATTTCACATATGTCAATGCAACTCCTTGCCTGACATGAGCCTTTAAAGTGTCTTTTTTTTTCAAATGGGTTTTGAGCACTGGCATCTCAATTTTTTTCTCCACATTTTGCACGATTGCGGTTACGCACAACGGCGGCGGACAATTACGGCACCAAAATTGACTATCGTACCACTCTAATGAGAGATTTTCCTGTAAGAAGAAGAAGAAGAAGAAGAAGAAGAAAAAGAAGAAGAAGAAGGAGAAGAAGAAGAAGAAGAAGAAGAAGAAGAAGGAGGAGGAGGAGGAGGAGGAGGAGGAAAAGGAGGAGGAGGAGGAGGAGGAGGAGGAGGAGGAGGAGGAGGCAGGGATTTGAAGCAGTCTAGAAGGACTGGTTTGCTACCTTATACACTGGGGACAGGGATGAGGTAGTTCGAAAGATGGAGAAAAGGAGAGAGAGTAGAGCACGCCGACTCAAAGTCGACCGTCACAGTCATCATAACTCTATTAGTCTATAACCACCGGTTCAAGTACATTGCCTTCAAGAAGCTTAGGACTGCGTTCGTCACCTTCACTCACTATCACGTGTCTGGGCGATATTTCAGGTAAATAGGTTAACAAGCTAGATAATTATGTCAATTTGTGCATGTGTAAATCGTGACAAACTGGGGTGAGCATATAGTACGTAGACATTCAAGTGTAACGATGTGACCTGGAACAAGCATTCAATATTGAGTGAAGAAGAATGATAATCGTTCGGAAAGAATGCGAACTATTAACAACCAGTTTGCAGCCTCTCCTCTAGAACTTCGAAAGTGCCACGTATAATTCAGATAGGTATTATAAACGCAGAAACAATATGTTTAATAGGCGTCAAATAAATACAAAAACGAAGCTATGCGAATGGCATAAGGACCTCAAGTAGACTTCCTCATAATTTCCTCCTGGATAGGCCACTTGCGGTAGCAAAAAAAGATGGCATCGTAATCACGCAGCAAACAGCCTCTTGGAGTTTCAGCTCTTGTTTCCGTTTAACGAGATTGCTTATATGCCTAATAGTGGGCCAGTAAATGTTTAACAACAATAATATATAAATCATCAACTAAATTGTAAAGTAGTTACTTAATAATAAATAAGAATACTTCCCTGACATAGTAAAAAAATGGTTGTGTGCACGCTATATAACATATAAAATTATTCTTTCTGCAAAACACGTGTACTTGCCCTGTTCGAGTGACTCGTTCTGCTGCTAACTTAGTGCTCTAGTTTCAACCGCACACTTTGAAAGTTCTGGAAACATGTCGTATCCCTACACACCACATTGGAAGGCGCACAGGCAAGACAAAAGAACAAGTGGCTTGAAAGTGCTGCAGTTAGAACACGAAAGACGCTGCGGTCAAACTTCCAACGGAACTCCAAGCACTTGCGGCTGGTTCTGTTCCGACTCTCGCGATGTAAAACAGCTGTCAGTGAGGGGTGCCACGCGTCTATTGAAGATTCAGACGATTGTCGAAGCCAACGCAGGAAAATCTTCAAACGGTGACTTCCTGAGGAGTAAGGTTAAATTCGGCGACGAGATGTTTTTTTTTTCACGCGTCAAGTGTATATCTCCGTCACACTTTCTACATTTCACATTCGTCTGCGTACGAAGCAGTCTACTATGTTCTTTACAGAACGGCTCTTTAGTGCTTGCTAGGCACAAGAAAAAAAAACAGCCTCTGCACCGACAAAAGGCCGCCACACAGTTTACGCCTGTAGCAGTGTAGCTTCATGTTGAAAATGTCCTTATGCGTCTCAAAGCAAAGAAAACTGACTATGTTCTTAGGGTGGGGGTATTGATATGAAAGGCATGGGCAAAATCAGCAGGCTCCCAACCTTTTCTAACGTAGTGGATAAAGAAACAACGACAAGGTGAGTGCGAGCTTTACACAAGCCAAATTGTGGGGGCTTTGATATGTAATGCACCAAACTAAAGAGTGAATACAAAACTAGACGAAAATTCAAATAAAACAGAAACACCATCAGCCTTAACTCCGTTTATTGTGAACAAGCTGTCAGGACAGTGTATGATAGCTGCGCCATTTTAAACCAAGGACATACTCGTTCGTACAATTTTTATTGGGTTGTACGCTTTGCATTCTGAAAGAAACATTTCTGTGAAAAATGAAGATTGAAGGATACTAAACTGATTGGTGCCGCATTTGACTCTGTTACACTGCATCATGCACTCAAGCATGCCGCTGTACACTAACCCCAAACACTTCAGAGTTATTCATCGTGTACGGTTGACAGTCTTCATTTACCCTGTCTTCGACTAGAACCTGCTGCGAAGATTGACAGTCATAATATTCTGCTACGTTGACAGTTACTTTACTTTTACGCAAATAAGTCGCAGGTACACCAAAACGGCGAAAGAAATTATGCTCTAGTAGTGCCTGGCAATGAAACGCTCATGTCCTGAAGGGGGGGAGTAATCCAGTTTTAATTATTTACTCGTGCAAATCACGTTGTTAAAACTGAAAAACTAATGCTGTCATAGTCACTAACCGTTTTCATCAGCAACGGAAGGTCAATGCCGGCGTCGTATATTACTTCAACCACCATATCCCTGTTGAGGGGAACGGTACTTTGTACTTTGTCGAGGTCTATGACGTTCGTGAAAGCAATCACTGAGGCCTCGCGTAAAACAGTGATCGCTAAAACAGCCTTGCGGAAACTTACTCGTACGTTTCGTTTGGCATCTGCGGTAAGAACATTGTACGAGTAGGAGAGTTCTATTGACTACTGGTACTGGAGCTGCGTAAACTATTATAGAACTACATCAAACAGGCCTTTAAAAACCTGTACCTATTGGATTTGAACTTCTTGCGAACTTCTCTGCGTGGGACAGTTCGATGGATGAAGATCAACGAGGAAGACGACGACGAGCGCGTTCGTATGGGCGCACGTACTGCGTTACACATGTGAGTCCATCATGCTTCGGATTTAAAATTACAGAAAAGAGGCATTTGTGTGCTACCAGCGGCTTTCCCTGTACTTTGAAAAAAGGCATCGCCAGATGTTTACCAAGATTATTTCGGACAGTATTTACAAAATATCAAACTAATAACTTCCAGTAGAAACAGCTTTCCTGCGAATAGACCGTAGCCGTATGAAATATTGGATACGTGGCCACTGGTAATCACCGCGGAACTATGCAATCTGGCCAAACGAGCAAGTGAAAGGAAAACCAACGCACCAAATAGCGCGTCTGTCATTCATTTCGACAACGCTTAGATGACGACACTGCACTTGTCCGAAAATTGTTAGAAAGGGCTCTGAAAGGTCGCTCTTCCAACTTTTGCTGTAACGGTGCTGCAAAGCACAAGTACAGAGAGGCTGTTAGAGCTAGGTTTACATAATACACTTGAGGAACTGATAGAGGCGCAACGTAATGCACAGTACGAGCGCTTCTCTAAAACCAAGACTGGTAGATGCATCCTGAAAAAATTAGGCATCACTTATCACACACAATTTGGCACCAAATTAGACATTCCTCGTGACGTACGGGCTAAGCTCACAGTGCCTCCGTTACCTAAAAACATGCATCCTGTGCACATCGCAGGTAGAAGGCAGAGCAGAGCCAAGACGATGACAAAGAGCTACAGAAACAACAAAGAAGCGGTCTTCGTAGATGCCGCTCGTTACAAACACAAAAGCTGCTTCGTCGCGGCTGTAGTGAACCACAAGAAACAATGCAGCACCAGTCTGACAATACACACAAGACGCGTTGAAACGGCGGAAGAGATAGCTATAGCTTTGACCATATCACAAACTGACGCGTGTTATATAATCAGTGACTCACAAGCAGCTGTACGCAACTTTGCAAATTGCAGAATCTTCCCTGAAGCACTGCGTATTCTTAGGACAGGCAAAACCAACCAAGACGACAGAGGCGTTTGCATTCTCTGGTTCCCAGCTCACGTAGCCGACACCACGGGAGATATCAACCCTAACGAGGTGGCACACAACGTTGCTCGAGGACTCACTTTCTGGGCTACGCCTAATGTTGAACCCTCGTCAGAATTTCCAAATGTGTGTGAGGTGGAGGACCAAATGACAACATTTAATGAAATTACGAAACAATATAAATTACAGAGGCGTGTTTACCCCCCTCCTCATCACAAACTCAACAGGGCACAGTCTGTCCAATGGCGACAATTACAAACCCAATCCTATAGGAATCCAGCGCTATTACATGCTATGTACCCAGAGATCTACGAGACCGCTCAATGCAAATATTGTCAGGCACGAGCTTCCTTAGAACGTATGCTATGGGAATGCCAGGGATTAAAACACAGTAATGAGAACGCGGCCTCCACCGACAGCCTCCGCGCGCGTTGGCTGGCCGTGCTGCTCAGTTCAGCCCTGGACGATCAGCTATGGGCAATCCAGCGGGCCGAGGAAGCCGCTAGGAGGCAAGACCTTCTAGCCGACACCTAGGCGGGAGCCCAGCCCACTAACACGCCGGATACAAACTAAAGTTTATTCCTTCCTTGCTAACGTAGCGTCGCTGCGCCCAGCATAAGCGTGCGTCAACGTTACGCGCACTCACCGCCGTTTCGCTGTAGCTTCGCATATAGCAAGTTTGGTACTACGGGACGTGAGGGGACGACGAAGGTATGGGACACGTCCAAACATGATAATCATGATATTCGTGTCGTGTAAAACATTACTTCATGCTACGCTCATAGCATGCTCGTGGCCGTTTCGCTAGCTGCACATATACTAAATTCGATATCAGGTAACGTGAATACATTAAAAAGGAAAATGACACGCCTAAACGTGATAATCATGACATGAAAGTCACGTACGACATCATTTACTTCCGGCTTGTATTGTTGTGCTGATTTTAAAGTTACATATCAAGCTTCCTAATTCGTGCTTGGCATATCAGCGATTTTCACTGCACGTGGGATCTGCCAATTTTTCATAGTAGAGCACCGAGTAATCTGAATCGTTAAACACTTTTTCTGATCGCATGATTATCTTGAAAATTTTATTTGTCGTTCTTTGACGTGTCGAGCACTATTCCAGATTCCAAATGAGTGCTCACCACCTATCGGCTGCGACTGGAAATGGCGTTAACAGGATCGGCCTTCAAAGGACCACACATATAGTCATTGCGGTGCATCAGCGCATGAAATTGTCAAGGCGCGCCATGACTTCTCCCTATAAACAGGGAGGGCACGATCACATGAAACCCGCGAAATGGTGGAGGGGCAGAGATGCCAACACATAGAGGCATTTTATCCCTAGATTTACTCTAAAAATCCCTATATTGCAACAAAATATTGTAGATAGTTTAAATGTCATCATTGACAGTAATTGACTCTTAAAAAAGCACTAGGATAGTCAGCTTTGTATGCAAGTTCTTCTGAACCACCTTAGAAGTAAAAATCATAATTAACCATATTAAGGTACTTTTTCTGCACGTTCTCTGGAGTTGCATGTAAAGTCCTTGCAAATGGCACCTGTTGCCAACAAGACGGATTTACATGTCGAATTCCCTTTGCACACGCTTTGAAGACATAAACGTTGACCTTCCGTCAACCGCAAGTCCGTCGCGCCTTTCTCGTACTTGCAGCTTGACAGCTGATTCTCTATTCTTAATTTCCTACATTTGCAATCACTGTTCCAACAGTTTCAGAAGGTGTAAATGGGCGCTCTATTATTGGCTGATAGCTATACGCCTTTCCTTTGAACTTTCGATCAGCTCCACGTTTGACGAAATCTATACACGTGTTCATGTAAAGGGCATGGAAAGACTTAAACACCCGGACAGACTCCTCCACCACACCGTTTGTGGAATATTGAACCCGCACCACCTTACCAAATCTTCAGTCTTATTTTTTTCTGCTCTTCTATAAGATTCCTCATAGAAGAACACATTTACATTGCTCACGGTCAAGATTATAGTCACAAGCCCCGCCGCGGTGGTCTAGTGGCTAAGGTACTCGGCTGCTAACCCGCAGGGCGCGGGTTCGAATCCCGGCTGCGGCGGCTGCATTTCCGATGGAGGCGGAAATGTTGTAGGCCCGTGTGCTCAGATTTGGGTGCACGTTAAAGAACCCCAGGTGGTCTAAATTTCCGGAGCCCTCCACTACGGCGTCTCTCATAATCATATAGTGGTTTTGGGACGTGAAACCCCACATATCAATCAATCAAGATTATAGTCACGCAGTGACTATAATCTTGACCGTGTTTATGTGCTCTACGAGGCAAAGTGTATTTTTGTTTCACAGAGCGGAAATCACCAAGGGACCTCATAATAGGCGCATGTTGAACTTTTATGACTACATAGCTGAATTGTCTGGAATATTCAGACTATAACAATCTCGCATCACAAAACTGCTATCTCCTTCACACGATTCATTGAAACACTAAGACTGTACTAAATAAAAAAACGTGATATAGACAAAATTATTGTTTCTTCGCAGCCTTTCTAGGTGGAAGAGAGTGGTCACTCAGTAATGCCTGTAATCAGGCCGCGAAATATCACTTTACCACAGGCTTGTCAAAATTCCTAGATTCAACAATAAAGACGCCATATTCCTAAATGAGGTGAAACATCTCTAGATCTAGGGATAAATCTTTGAAATAGCCAAAATTATCATTTTTTGCAGTCTTTCTAGTTGAAAGAGAGTGCTCACTTAGTAATACCTTTCATCACTGCCGCGAAATGTCGAATTACCACAGCCTTATAAAAATTTCTATATTCAACAAAAAAGACGCCAGATCACTAAATGAGGTGGAAAATCTCTAGATCTAGGGATAAATCCTCAGGGTTAGCATCACGGCGGAGGTGATAAGAAAGAGAAATTAGACTGCGGGTGTCCGCAGAACTAATGTGCATTACATGTTTCTGTGTTCCTTGAGTTGTCGATAAACTCGCTTTCACTCTTCTAATTGCTAGCTTCGTAGTTGGCTCAATTCGTACAGCGACCACCCCGGACAGACGTTGGTCCCGGTTCGATCCCCGGACCAGGACAATATTTTATGCAACTAAGAAGCTTTTGTTTCTGAAAAATCCGTACGGATTTCCCTTGTGGCTTCGAGCCACAAACCGGTGGCTGTCTTCTTTCCCTTTCTCAACCTTGTGGACCTCCGCAGAGCTCATTTGCACTACAGCCTTTAGTGTTTAGCTCATGGATGGGCAAAGCTACAGTACGACGACAATGATGCTGTAGTCTTTGAATATAACGGGCCCTTTGCGAGACCTAAATCACAGTAATGATCTCATACTATCGTCTTCAGCTTAAGAGTACACTTTGTACTCGGTTGTAGGGATTTGATATATATATATAACGTAAGAAGGTAGCGATGGTTAGGAGTTAGTAGTAGAGGCAGAGAAGGAAGAAGTGCAGAACGGAATAAACGTCTCCCATTCATCATAGCGTCACACGAGTCGACAGGATGAAGACCTCTCAGCCACTTCATCAGTGTCTCATCATCGACGCAGGTCTACACAAGACGCCCTTACCATACATCGACTAAGGAATCATCTCCTAGCCGCACACAGCGACCAGCACCATGACAGAATCATCGACCGACCTTCCCATCCCCAAGTACACCGGAGCAGCGGACGATGGACCTGCACAGGACTGGTTCGACCTGTTCGAGTTCCACGCTACCGCTGCATCTTGGTCGGAACGGGAAATGGTTACGAACTTCAGCGACTACGTCACCGGTGGGGCATTTAAATTTTACCTCACCCACATATTCGACAACGATGAGTCTTGGCAAAAGATAAAACAAGAAATGATCGTTTGGTTTAAAGAATACGATGACGACTACGACGAAGACTTGCTTGTAACACACCATCCACAGACAACTGCACTCAGTCGTCAATTTTACAGGCAGTCTTCAACCATTCGAACGCACAACAAGATTCAACCTCTGACAAAAGACGAAGTGGCACACGAGCTCAGTTGCAGACGACAACGCGTATTTTGGGAAAAACAGAGCCATCGAGCACGCCTCCCTTCTGCACGAAAGTCGGCATTTGCGAAGTCATCGCTTCAGCATATGACCCGAGACGTTGCCCAACCACCTGATGCTGTTCACTCTTCGTCTGGCATACGTGATCCACCACTTGGGTTTTCATTACGCGGTTCTTCAAGTGCTCCTAACGCTCACCATTTGCCTTATAAGGACGCCGTATTTATGGTAGATGACCTGGCGCATCTGGAAAATACCCTGTCGAGCTATGCTCATTTCACACGGGTTCATGCATCGCCATCCAGTTCATACACACTCGACAGTGGAAGAAACACCGAAGGCTCCGACGCATCGAACGTCGCACGCTGCAATGCGCAAGAGCATCTTATAGTGAACAGGGTAGAAGAAGCTTCTGAAGAACTTTCTACCAATTCTGAAGCATTATCTTCATTGCCCAAAATTCAGCACAACAGCCTAGAGACTACTACCTGCCCACTCGACACCACATTCAATTACCCAGAAAGTCACTGTCATGGTGAAAAGGGCTGCCACCTCAGGTCTTTTCGCAGCAACATCATCAATGCCAGCAAGTCTAAGAACAACAGAGATTCCAAGGGCTATACAAACAAGGACGACGACAAATGGAATCATCTTCGGAAGAACACACGCGGTTTATGGAAAGCCGTTTACAAACGTGTCAACCAAGCCAACGACATATTCAAGATTTCTCGCTCGAAACAAAGAAAGCATCGAATCCAGGATATTTTCCCAAGGGACGTCGAGTAAACTTTCTTCAGTCGAGATCAAGACTCAGGCAACACGACATACAACGTCGAGAAAGGCGCCAAACCATACCCTGTATTCCGCAAGGACGCAGAAATCACCGTACTAGCCTCGGTCAACAAGCACGCAAACGGGTGGCGACGCATGGGTTCCAATCAAGACAAAGAGCACGACACCTGCGCAAATCATCCAGCCAATGTTTCAAGGCCATCACACCACGTTCATTCATCGCAAGAATACCGGCTGTGTTTCCATCTGATTTCACGCTCAAAGCATGCTTATGTTGTCCGGAGCGCAACAGCCAGGCTCGCCCTCCAGAGCTGTACTTGATACCCCGGATTGCTGTCCTCTCCTGTGAAGCTATAGTGTGTTAACGGAAACTTCCTCGGACTTGGAATGATCGTCTCTTTTTGACAGTGTTCAGTTCTAAGCCGTGCATGTTCAGTTTTCATTTGTGTTCGTCTGACGCGACTTCTTTCGGGGGGAGGGGGAATCCTGTAACGTAAGAAGGTAGCGATGGTTAGGAGTTAGTAGTAGAGGCAGAGAAGGAAGAAGTGCAGAACGGAATAAACATGGGGTATATATATATATATATATATATATATATATATATATATATATTGTCGCGGTTCAAAGCAGTGCACCGAGACGTTGAGTTCGAGAACCGACGGCGTGTGTCTTTATGCAGGAGCCAAGAGCAGGCGAGCAAAAACAAAACAAAAACAAAAGCACGTCGTCTTCTTCAGTCCCCCTTTTCACGAGGCTGTTGGCGCGCACATCATCTTCGTTCTTTGTTTCGGGCGCGGCATTTGCCTCCCCTTAAAAGAGCATCGCCCCGATGCTATAGCTGAGACAGTAATTTGCGCAAGAAGTCACTTTGCAGAAGCGACGGTGCCTCGCAGAGTCACTCGCTGACGTATGGCTTAATGCGCACTACGTGCACAAGCTCAGGTCGGTGCTGGCGACGCCTTGAACAGTTTGGGCTATCCGGGACGACTTCATAGGTAACGTCACTTAGTCGTCGCAGCACTCGATAAGGTCCGAAGTACCTTCTGAGCAATTTTTCGGATAGTCCCCGTCTTCGTACAGGCGTCCACACCCATACCCTGTCCCCGGTTTCGTACGTTACAGGTGTATGACGTTGGTTATAGCGGCCTGCGTCGTACTCTTGCTGTTTGTATATTCGCATACGTGCGAGCTGCCTGGCTTCCTCTGCGCGTTGAGTAAACGCGTCAGCACTCGTTTCGTTGTCATCGCATTCGTGTGGCAGCATCGCGTCAAACATCGTTCTTACTTCTCGTCCGTAAACAAGGCTGAATGGGGTCATCCGCGTGGTTTCTTGTTTCGCAGTATTATATGCGAACGTTATGTAAGGGAGAATCTCGTCCCAGTTTTTGTGTTCGAAGTCCACATACATTGAAAGCATGTTTTCCAGAGTTTTGTTAAGTCGCTCGGTCAATGCGTTGGTTTGTGGATGGTAAGCTGTCGAATTGCGATGAATAGTACCGCTGAGCACCAACACATGATCTAAAAGCGCGGCCGTGAATGCGGTTCCGCGATCTGTTATAACGATCAATGGCGCACCGTGTCTCAGCACAATATTCTCTATGAAGAACTGGGCTACCTCCTCTGCTGTGCCTCTCTGGATGGCTTTTGTCTCGGCGTAGCGAGTAAGGTAGTCGGTCGCCACTATAACCCAACGGTTACCAACACTAGAGGTGGGAAGTGGGCCCAAAAGGTCCATTCCGATCTGGTCAAACGGCGTTGTCGGGATCTGGACAGGGTGTAGCAAACCGGCTCGTTTCGTTGGAGGTGACTTGCGCCGCTGGCAATCGAGGCAGGTCCGAACATGATGCTTCACGGTAGCGGTGAGTCTAGGCCAGTAATATCTCCCTCGAACTCTGCTCAGTGTGCGCGTGTAGCCTAAATGTCCAGATGTTAGCTCGTTGTGGCACGCTTGCAACACCTCAGATCGAAGAGTGGTAGGGACGACAAGCAGGTAGGTGGACCCGTCTGACGAGAAGTTCATTTTGTAAAGGACATTGTTTCGCAGACAGAACGACGATAGTCCTCTTGTAAAGGCTTTGGGTGCATTCTGACTTCGTCCTTCTAAATAATTAATCAAGCCAAGTAGCTCAGGATCCTCATGCTGGTGATCTGCGATGGTTGACGTGTCGAGGATTCCGAGGAACGCTGTCTCTTCATCAAAAGCAGCAGCCGACTCTATTGGTGATCGAGATAGGCAGTCGGCGTCCGTGTGTCGTTTTCCCGACTTATACACCATCGTTATATCAAACTCCTGTAGTCTGAGGCTCCAGCGTGCCAATCGCCCGGAAGGATCTTTCAGACTTGTTAACCAACACAACGAATGGTGGTCACTGATAACCTTGAATGGGCGGCCGTACAGGTATGGGCGAAATTTCATAACTGCCCACACCACGGCGAGGCATTCCTTTTCAGTGGTCGAGTAATTTGCTTCTGTGCGTGACAGAGTTCTGCTTGCGTAAGCGATCACTCTTTCCTCGTCATCCTGGCGCTGTACAAGCACAGCTCCGAGGCTAACATTGCTGGCGTCAGTATGGAGCACTGTAGGGGCTGTGTCATCAAAATGGGCAAGCACGGGGGTCGTCTGTAGACGTTGCCGCAAGTCATTGAAAGCATCTTCCTGTTCGTCGCCCCAAACAAATGCAACGTCATCCCTCGTGAGACGAGTTAAAGGTGACGCAATGCGCGCAAAATCTGGAATAAATCGCCAATAATATGCACAGAGACCCAGAAAACGCCTCACTGCCTTTTTGTCTGATGGTGTTGGAAACTGTGCGATGGCGGCAACTTTTTCGGGGTCTGGACGAACTCCTGCGTAACTGACGACATGGCCAAGAAACTGCAGTTCCTCAAAGCAGAAGTGACATTTTTCCGGCTTGAGCGTCAGGCCTGCGGCCCGTATGGCCTTCAAGACCATTTGCAATCGTTCAAGGTGTTCGTCAAACGTTGTAGAAAACACAATGACGTCGTCAAGGTATACTAGGCAGGTTCTCCATTTAAGGCCAGAGAGAAGCCTTAAATGCCGCCTTTAGTTTCCCCGGTAAGGGCTGGGCGACCTTGTTCCCCGAAGGTCAGCAAAAGTACGTCGATTCGGTGATGATGTCTGAGCAGGATGTGGAGAGCGTGACCTGTGGGCGGAATTGGGCTGGCGATGAGGAGGCGACTCGTGATAGGGAGACCACGTTGTTGAAGGTCCTCGAAAACCAGGGTCGTCATGGCGAACAATGTAGTCGTCATTGGCACGGCGACCGTCGTACCCTGGCCGAGACGGGCGAAGCGATGTGTCGCGGTACCAACAATCGCGAGCTATATGGCCGGCACCACTACAGTTGAAGCAGAGAGGGCGCCGATCGACAGTGCGCCAAGCGTCCGTTCTGCGAAATTGTGGGCGTCTTATGTCCTCTCGTGGTGGTGAGTAAGGCGCGGCAAGTGGTGGCTGGTGGCATGGAGACATCGGAGACATGGGCTGACGTCTGAAAGCCTCCTGCAATGGTTGCGACGAAGGTGCGGCTGTAGGTGGCTGGTAGTATGATGTAATGGGCGGGACGGGTGGTGGTCGGCGGACAGCGTCGGCGTAACTCAGTTGACGCTGATCGCGATCGAGATCAGCTGCTGAAAAAGCGTGCCGAAGTTCGTCACGAACGACTGCGGCAACGGCGGTCACTGGTGTATCCACTGGAGGGGTCCAAAGCTTCTGCATTTCTTCGCGGACAATATCTCTGATAAGGTCACGTAGGGAGCCCTGATTGTCCAGAGTCACTGAAGCGGCGTTGATTGGGGTGGTAGTGGACGAGCGATCATATTGCCTCGATCTTTGGTGCAGAGCACGCTCAATGGCAGTGGCTTCTCTTATAAAATCGGCCACGGTAGTTGGGGCGTTGCGCACAAGTCCGGCGAACAGTTGTTCTTTCACGCCACGCATAAGGTAGCGCAACTTCTTCTCCTCGGACATGTTGGGATCAGCCCGACGACAGAGGCGCGTCACGTCTTCAGCAAACATTGCCACAGTTTCGTTAGGTTTTTGAAGCCTTAACTCGAGCAACTGCTGAGCTCGCTCTCTACGGTCGACGCTAGCAAAGGTGTCAATCAGCTGCTGACGAAAGTCATCCCATGTGGATATACGGCCTTCTCGATTCTCAAGCCACGTGTGAGCGCCATCATCGAGAGTGAAATAGGTGCGGGCGAGCTTCTGTTGAGCATTCCACTGGTTGATGTCGGCAACGCGCTCGTAATGCTCAAGCCAATCTTCAACATCTTCGTGTGGGGCACCACTGAAGCGATCAGGCACAAGTGGCTGAAGAAGTGTTACCTGGGTTGGATTGGAAACGGGGCTGCCTTGTATCCCTTGGACCAACTGTGGCTGGCTAGCGGAGGCCATTGGTAGAGGTACGTAATGCCTGGTAAAATGTTCGTCGAAGGAGGTCAGCTCAGGAGATAGGCCTAGAAACCGCCGACTGAAGCGGTGCACTGGTGTCGTAACAGATGGCTGCGTGTCGGGACTTGATGAACGGCTCCCAGATGGGGTGTTGAGCATCGGCAGGCTTGCAACCCAGCGCCTCCGCCAGTGTCGCGGTTCAACGTAAGCAGTGCACCGAGACGTTGAGTCCGAGAACCGACGGCGTGTGTCTTTATAAAGGAGTCAAGAGCAGGCGAGCAAAAACAAAACAAAAACAAAAGCACGTCGTCTTCTTTAGCCCCCCTTTTCACGAGGCTGTTGGCGCGCACATCGTCTTCGTTCTTTGTTTCGGGCGCGGCAATATATTTTCAAGACGAAGAAAGACGCTGGGGCTCGGGCGCGTGGGCAGCTTAGGGAAGGTAGAGGAAAAAGAAGACAGAATAGAACAGCTTGCCCGACGAACGGGTGTTGTGTCTGTCTCGCTTATTACAATGACGCAGTCGACGAACAAGAAGTCTTACGTCACGGCTTCGTCATCCAAGACAACCGCGATAAGCGCCGCTTGAGTACGGCGTCAAGGCCTCCTCAGCAGCTGTTCACCTGCCGCCACTACCACCACCGTTCGGGGACGGTGTCAAGGCCTCTTCGGCGGCTGCAGTACACGTTACCGGTACCAGTTCACAAGGGACGCCGTCCACGCGTCCTTGGCTATGGATTCTGCCGTGAGCGCAAGCCGACAAGTGAACTCTCTGCGGGAAGGAACCGGTACGTGTCTTCGTGGTTCGTCTGCACTACGGGCTTCTCCATCCAGGGACGCCGTTCACGCTTCATTGGCGATGGAGTCAACAACCCGGCCGCCGATTCAGCTGCCCATTGGACCATCAGTGGACGGTGTCCATGTCTTCTCTGTGGTACCAGGGCATCACCCAATAGACACTATGCTACCACTTCGCGGCCGCAATGCGCACGGGCTCCTGTCCTTTGGGAATGCTGTTCAAGCTTCCCACGGCCTGCATTCCTTGTCCGGTACTCTTCCAACACATGAGCCGCCAGGAAACGCTGTTCATGCTTCCTTGGACGTGCGTGTCACCACCGTGAGTACTACTAGAACCACGTACTTCACGGACGCGAACCAAAGCGGCTCAGAAGCCTCGTGCGACAGTGCCGTGGAGCTGCGGCATACCATCGCACTGCTCCGTGCCGAGACTACCAAACTGACAGCGTTGATCGCCGAGCGAGCTCCTACAATGTTGCCAGCATTGTGTGACATTAACACAGTGTTGGATGTAGCTGCCTCATACGACCTTGAGGCAAGCACACCAGAACAACGCAGGTAGCTTCGGTCTTCTCTGATCGAGCTCTCACACCAGCTCGACTGCTTCGCGTCGGTGATCTCTGCGTTGCCACCTGCCACCTCACAATCACCAGCCGTCTGCAGACTACCGGAATTCCACGGTGTCTGGAACGACGCCGACAGCTGGGTGGAAACCGCCAACGCGATAGCAATGCGCGAGGCCTGGACGGAATCCCAGAAATGTACCGTGGCTGTAGACCGTCTTCGGGAAGGTGCAGCGGCGTGGCACCGGTATGAAGGCTTAAAGCAGCAGTCCTGGGTGAAGTGGAGCTCCAAGCTCATAGCTGCCTTCTGCCGGACACTTTCCGATCTCCCCTCCACCACCCAGTGTAACCTGACCGGTACCGAGGGTGGAGTTCAAGAAGGGTTTCATCTCGAGGCTCCAGCTGAGCACTCCAGTTCTCCACATGAGCTTCCAGACTCGTCGCTGGTACCGAACCCAATTTCGTCTCAGCCATCGGCCACCCCGTCCTCTTTCGTGGGATACAGAGGGGCACAGGGTAGCTGAATCCTTCGTCAACACGCCCTTTACCATATATCGAGCTCAAGTGGGGCGGCAGCTCGATGCCTCATCGCAGTCCTCCAGTCTGACAACAGGCAACAAGACCACCCTCGAGCCTCAGCAATTGGTCTTGCAGCCTTTGAACCCGACATTTCCTAGGCACGGGGAGACATTCACCCCTGTCCTGCCGGATGGGTCACGACATGACACACCCTACCTGTCTACGATACCAATAGTTCCCAGTGATACCAGCGAGGAGGGCAGACTCAGCGGTCAGGCGGGGGGATTCGCCTACTACGCGGCAGTCATTGGCCGAGTGTGAGAGTGTTTCATTCAATCAATCCATGTCTGTCGAAGACAGATTATTGGAATATATGCCTGTTTTATCCGTATATGTCCACCATGCCTTGGCCGACGGTAGTGATGCGCCGCAAGCAGGCGAAGTCAACATCAGCACTTCCGGCCTTGCATTACGGGCAATGCAATATGACTTTGAGACCATCTGAATGCCGTGCGGATCACCAGGAGGCAGTGTGCGTTGAGGAGGAATCGGAGATAGATCGGCTAGCCGGCGACCAGCTCGCACAGAGCAGCGAGGTGAGGCCTTCGCAAGCACCTGGTTTCTGCAGCATGATGTGCAGTTATGGTGGTGTTAACTTGTATGGACGCCGCGGTACAGAACAACCACGAAGCATCATGATTCCTTGTGGCCGCAGAACAAGAAGAGACAAAGATGGCAGCGCAGAGGCTCCTGCGTCAAAGCATGATGGCCGGGAATCGCAGCCTGTCCAGAACGCCGACGGGAATGAAGACCAGTGCCGCAAACTGCACCAACTGAATTGTCTGTTGCTGCGGCCGCCTCGAGACAGCCAAGATCGCCCACCAGAGTGTTCGACAGCCCAGCAAGGCAAGTCATGACGTCCACGAGAGACCCCACAGACACAGCCAATACCGCCCGCCAGAGACAGTATTGGCAACTCAGGGCTCCGGGCCTGTGGGCCGAAGACGACCATTGCGAAACTCTCAATAGCGTCCACTAGAGCCATCGTCGCCCGACTTTCAAAGCAAGACACAAAAACCGGCACGACAAAGTCAATGGCGTCCACTAGAGACATCATCGCCTGACTTTCAACGCAAGACGCACCATGGCTATGAGCAGCCTATGCGAGGCAGCCAATGCCGCCCACCAGAATACACACTGACAGATCTTCAAGCAGAGGCGCACCGTGGCGTAGACCAACCGGCTCGCGGCAGCGATTGTGTACAACAGAGACGCTTCCCCCAGACCGTCACTCCATCTTGCATTGTGGTTCGGAACGACCACCCCGATGCAGCCAAGCCCACCCAGCAGAAACTTTGCCACCAGGTCCGCGCGCGCGCAGTCATGGCCGAGTGTCAAGACGAAGAAAGACTCGGGCGCGTAGGCAGCTAAGGGAAGGTAGAGGAAGAAGACAGAATAGAACAGCTTGGCGACGAACGGTTGTTGTGTCTGTCTCGATTATTACAATGTATATATTCCTTCAATCAAAGTTACTGGTTACCGGTTACATTATTTTGTTTCCACCGATTCATAGGGTGTTTCGGTTCGTTACGTAGCTTAGTAAGCAGGGAGTCATGCAATGAACAAAGTAAAGGTTTGGTAGCGGCCACAGCCGGTCCGGTGCCCTGCATATCGACTGTACAAAAAGTGCACGTAAAATACAAGTTTAAGTAGTGTGATCGACTCCACAATGAAGATCGAGTCCTGCAACTAGAAGGCTGATAGAGGCACCGGCGGGACTTCAAGCGAAACGAATGGCGCGGCTTTTTTTTTCTTTTTGGAACTTTTGGAACATGTCTGTGGTGGCCCTTTCGACTGATCGATACAAGCCGAGTCTTCCAAAACTTTCTGCAGCCTTCCCTCTTCCCCCAAAAAAGGATAATAGCACAAAGTGTACCCGTACAAACGCAGTAATTGAAGAGAAAAGGTAAGCTCCACACCCCTTCCAGTCTAAGACCGAATAACATTCGACAATCTTGTCAAACCTTTTGTTCTTCTTTAGTGACACAAATATCATCCTTCCAACATTGTGCACGTACCGATAAGCTTGCTTGAACAACCACGTCTCAAAAACTCACAGGGTTCAGCTTTGCATATAACCACAAGAACATAAATGGAATGGGGCAGCTTTCAAGTACCATACATTTGAGTAAGTTTCTTTGTTCACCACCATTCTGTTGCAATGCAATTTATTCATCACCAGACTTTCGCTTCCTTCATCGACGATGGCTTATCAACTAGGGTGCTTCGATGCTAACCAGAAAGGCTTAGTTCTGGCGATGTGCGAATATTCAAAATTTCGGATATTGAACCAAATGACTTTCATTTACTCGAATCAAATATCGCCTGCTCGAACTACCCCATATTTTTGCACACTTTTTTCGGATAAGCAGCATCATCGGGAAAACCCCGAAAGAACGTGGAGGCCATTAGATGAGCGAAGAATATTTTTTGTTCTTCTAATTATTAAACGACAGATTTGCATGCAGGTCAAGCACTTATTGAACTACCGAAGCCTTAATTATTGCTGGACTAAGGAGTTTAAAGGGCCGTGAAACCTGCATGTGTTATTATATTGTAGTTGACATTAAAATACCATGAAATATAGTGACATATTCGAGCATCCTTTTCGTGATGCGAGTTGTATTTATATTTTTTAGTCGTGTTTAAAAGGCATAAAAAGCCGGTATGTCATGCATTCTAGCGTACTAGCCTTGAGGTTTGGTTATGCAGTCGTCCTTTTGCATAAAATGGTCCTATGATTTCATGCGCACCATAATTATTCATTAAATGAAGAATACACATAGCATTATACAACACCAATCTATTCTGTGTTTGCCCCGTCTCTCTGGTCTGAGGTATCCGGCTGCTGACCCGCAGGTCACGGGATCGAATCACGACTGCGGCGGCTGCATTTTAGGTGGAGGTGAAAATGCTGTAGGCCCGTGTGCTCAGATTTAGGTGCGCGTTGAAGAACCCCTGGTGGTCGAAGATTCCGGAGCCCTCCACTACGGCGTCTCTCATAATCGTATCGTGGTTTTGGAACGTTAAATCCCACTTATCAATCAATCTATTCTGTGCTCCATACGAGGTAAAAAGCAGTCGCATGTTCAGAGGTGGTCCTGCCTTCATGGCAACTAGTGGAATATGTCGAACCGCAGTGCGTACGCAGCAAACCTCTGCGCAAGAAATCGAACCATCCACGCTCTTTCTTCCCACTTTTTTTGCAGGAGGTGAAGCGTATAGACTGTTTTACGGGGAGGGCCCGAGTGCTACCACATTGGGCCGTTATACTTTGTGTTTTGCATCTTAAACAACTACACAAACAGTGTTAGAGTAGGAGCATACGCATGAAAATGGGTGAGTTGGTGGGTACAATTTTTCATGGTCCTATTGATGTACGTTGCGATGCACAAGAACAACGAAACATCGTCTCAAGAGCCCATGTCAAGATAGCGGTGCCCAGATTCCTTACAGAAAATAGTGTATAAGGCTTCATAGTAGTTGCAAATGGAAACATTCAGGATGGAAATGTTTAATGGGCTTCACCACGTGAGTATTCCGTGTATAAACACCACACCAGTTAGAGAGAGAGAAAGAGAGAGAAGGAATGTAGCAAAGGTGTACGGAGGTTAACTAGACTATGCGTCCAGTTTGCTACCCTACACATAGGGAGGGGAGAGGGGAGTAAAAAAAGAGAGAGAAGGATAGACACATGTCACATCACACACACAATGCCGAGTTTCACAGGCGGTCCCTCAATGAAGTAGCTGCAAGTTTCTCCGGAGGGCTCGTGTGGCTTTCTGTGCTGATGTGCTGCTCGACCAGGCTCCTAAGATCTTCGCTTCATTAAATGGCCGGTCATCGAGTCTATTCAAGACACACTGCAGAGCCTGGCGATCTTCATCAAACTGGGCACAGTGGCACAAGAGATGTTCAATAGTCTCTATACAGATGCAGATTTCACACTAGGATGAATCTGCCATGCCAATGCGAAGGGTGAATGACTTAGTAAACGCTACCCAAGTCCACAGCCGGCACAGCATTGAAGCGTCGCGTAGAGAAATGTTGGATGGAAGTTGTTTCTGGAGTAATGACTTAAGATTCTTAGGGCGATGATTGGAGTTAAGTGGAGAATTCCAGTGCGCAAGCGTGGCATTATGCGCGATGTGAGGAAGTTCTCTAGCTGCGTCTACTCTTGACAAGGGTATTAACAGTGTGGGCGCTCCATCATGGCCACATCTGGCAGCGTCGTCGGCGAGGTGGTTACCACTGATGCCACAGTGGCCCGGCAACCATTGTAAAACAATGTCGTGTCCTTGATCAGCGGCGCGATGACATATTTAATTAATACGATACACCATCTGGTGGTAGTTTCCACGTCGTAGACTTCGCTCGCTTTGAAGGGCTGCCTTGGAGTCGCAGAAAATGGTCCATCTGCTAGGGGATTCTTGCGTAACAAACTCCACAGCGGCTCAAAGAGCGGCGAGCTCGGATCCCGTGGATGTCGTGACGTGTGATGTCTTGAATTTGACGGTGATTGATCGAGATGGTATGACAAAGACACCTGTTGAACTTCCCGAGACCGAACCGTCCGTGTAAACATGAATTCGGTTAGCATACGACAAATGCAAAAGGTCCAGTGAGATCTGCTTGAGGGCTGCAGATGACAGGCTTGCCTTTTTAGATATCCCCGGCACTTCAAGGTGCACAGTCGGTCTTTTCATGCACCACTCTGGAGATAGTGGTGTAGTGTCGGGCGAGAATCTCCACGAGATGGAATTCTGGTTAGCCGCAACAACTTTGGAAAACGCGTCCTTTGGTCTTTCTAGTGGCAAGCTAGCAAGGTGGTGGTTAGGCACTCTGGATATGTGACGGATATGTGTCCAGAGTGTGTCGACAGTTATATATGTCGTGATCGGATGGTCTTTAGCAATACCAATTGTTGCTAACGTATTAGCGCACCGAAGTAGCCCCAAAAATGTGCGGAGGGCTTGGCCTTGAATGCTTTGCAGGACCCTGATGTTAGTTTTTCCAGCGTTGGAAAGCACGGGCGTGCTATACCGCAAATATCCCAAGAACAGCGCTCTGTACAGCTGAAGCATAGATAACACTGATGTGCTCCACGTTTTACCAGCGAGAAATCTCATCACGTGTGTGATAGAGATGAGCCTGTTCTTCAACTGTGAGATGTGAGCACTCCACGAGAGATCTCTGCCGATAATGACGCCCAGGAATCGGTGACGTCTCGTATACGAAAGGTTCGCGTTGTCGATGGAAACAGGATAATAGATAATGGACTTGCGGGTAAAAGGGACTAAAGCACACTTCTCGGTGGAAATTGTGAGGCCTCGAGCATGGAGGTACGTCGACGTTATTCTCGCTGCTTTTTGGAGCCGTGCGCGTACCTGGGGTCGTGTCACTGCTTGAAGCCCAGATACAAATATCATCAGCGTATGTAGAGAGATTGACTGATTGAGGTAGACTTTGTACAAGGCCAATGATCGTGAGGTTAAACAGCGTAGGGCTGAGAACCCCGCCTTGTGGAACGCCACGAGCGGTGTATTGATCAACGGTGCGGCCTTCCGCAGCAAGCACGAAGACGAATCCCTTCTGTAGGTAGCTCCAAATCCATGGAAACATTTCTCGACTGATTTCGATGTTCGCCAAAGCATCTAGGATGGCATTGTGCGTTACGTTGTCGTATGCACCTTTCACATCGAGGAACATTGCAACCGAGATGCGCTTGAGGTATTTATGTTGTTGCACAGAGGTTACAAGGTCGATGACATTATCAATAGAACAGCGGCCTCTTCGAAAACCAGCCATGGCCTCTGAGTATATATTGTTACGTGATATTATAGCGTTCAAGGTACCACTTGAGGCGTGTCGGAACCATTCTTTCTATTATTTTCCCCACGCAGCTGGATAGCGCAATGAGTCTATATTCTGCCAGATCAAGCAGCGACTTTCCAGGTTTGAGGATTGAAACCAAGCGGCCTTTTTCCACCTTTCTGGAACGACGCCATCGTTCCATGACTGGTTCTAGCATTTTAGTAACTGGTCTCGGTCGCGTCTTCGAAGATGGCCTAAATCAGCGTATATAATACCGTCCGGCCCAGGTGACGATGAACGTCTGCAGGTGGCTAGAGCTGCATCCAGTTCTTCGAGTGAGAAAAGCATAATCAGTTCAGAAACTCGTGCTAAAGGAACATCCCCGAGAACTTCGTCACTCATGGTAACCACAATTCCCGCAATTCTCACGCAGAAATCTTCAGCAACGTCAACCTGCAGGCGGCCTTGATGGAGAGCCAATGTGCTAAATGGAAGTTGTTGTGGAGTCGAGCCAAGGCCACGCACCGTCCTCCATATATGAGACATAGGCTTGCGAGGATCGAGTGATTCACAAAATTTCTTCCACTGTCGGTCCTCCAGCTTGTCCAGTCGATGTTGGATTTTCTTTTGTAGACGTCTAGCATCTCTCAGGTCATTAACCGAATTAGTGCGCCTGTACCTCATCTCCGCCCGCCTACGAATCGTTCGTAGTCATTCAAGTTCCATATCAAATTCTGAACGCTTTGATGTGACTTTAAAGGCGCACGTAAGCTCTTCCATCACATTTTTCATTACCTCCTCGAGGCCGCACGCGATATCATCGCATGCTTCTTCCACCTTTGTCTTGTACATTGTCCAATTAACTCTTCTGTTAGTTGATAAGGAGGAAGTTGCAAAACCTGTGACCTTCAGATACGTTGGAATATGATCACTGCCGTGAGTCTCAATATCAGTGAACCATCGCATTTGTTGGGTGAATCGCCGTGACAACATTGCAAGATCCAAGCAACTGCTATATCTCGAACCACGCAAATACGTTGGACTGCCGTCATTCATAACGTTAAGTTCGTGGCGTGAGGCGAATTCAGCGAGTTTCCGGCCTCTGGAATCAATCTTTGTGCTTCCCCAAAGCAAGTAATGAGCATTGAAATCGCCATTAACAATCCAAGGTCCAGCTGTAGCGGTCAAAATGTCATGTAGTTTTTCACCATTGAACTGACCAGATGGTGAGATGTATGCGCCGATAAGCGGGAAGGCTACCTTCTTCTTTGTAAGGCGGAGGCATACGTATTGATTTCCGTTACGGGGTGCACCAAATGTGGAATGTAGGTTAAATCTGTGCGGATATATATACTTATTTTGCTGGGCTCACCACAAGTTGATGAAGTGAAGGCTTCGTAGCCAGAAAGCTTTATCGCTTTTGACAAATTTCGTTCACATATTACTAATATAGGAAATCTGTTACTTATTGAAATAAAACAGAAAATTCAAATAAAACAGAAACACCATCAGCCTTAACTCCGTTTATTGTGAACAAGCTGTCAGGACAGTGTATGATAGCTGCGCCATTTTTATACCGAGGACATACTCGTTCGTACAATTTTTTTTAGGTTGTACGCTTTGCATTCCGAAAGAAACATTTCTGTGAAAAAAGAAGATTGAGGGAGACTAAACTGATTGGTGCCGCATTTGACTCTGTTACACTGCATCATGCACTCAAGCATGCCGCTGTACACTAATCCCAAACACTTCAGAGTTATTCGTCGTGTACGGTTGACAGTCTTCATTTACCCTGTCTTCGACTAGAACCTGCTGCGAAGATTGCCAGTCACAATATTCAGCTACGTTGACAGTTACTTTACTTTTACGCAAATAAGTCGCAGGTACACCAAAACGGCGAAAGAAATTATGCTCTAGTAGTGCCTGGCAATGAAACGCTCATGTCTTGAAGTGGGGGAGTAATCCAGTTTTAATTATTTACTCGTGCAAATCACGTTGTTAAAACTGAAAAACTAATGCTGTCATAGTCACTAACCGTTTTCATCAGCAACGGAAGGTCAATGCCGGCGTCGTATATTACTTCAACCACCATATTCCTGTTGAGGGGAACGGTACTTTGTACTTTGTCGAGGTCTATGACGTTCGTGAAAGCAATCACTGAAGCCTCGCGTAAAACAGTGATCGCTAAAACAGCCTTGCGGAAACTTACTCGTAAGTGTCGTTTGGCACCTGTGATAAGAACATTGTACGAGTAGGAGAGTTCTATTGACTACTGGTACTGGAGCTGCATAAACTAATATAGAACTACACTAAACAGGCCTTTCAGAACCTGTACCTATTGGAATTGAACTTCTTGCGAACTTCTCTGCGCGGGACAGTTCGATGGATGAAGATCAACGAGGAAGACGACGACGAGCGCGTTCGTATGGACGCACGTACTGCGTTACATACGTGAGTCCATCATCCTTCGGATTTAAAATTACACAAAAGAGGCATTTGTGCGCTACCAGAGGCTTTTCCTGTACTTTGAAAAAAGGCACCGCCAGATGTTTACCAAGATTATTTCGGACAGTATTTACAGAATATCAAACTAATAACTTCCAGTAGAAACAGCTTTCCTGCGAATAGACCGTAGCCGTATGAAATATTGGATACGTGGCCACTGGTAATCACCGCGGAACTATGCAATCTGGCCAAACGAGCAAGTGAAAGGAAAACCAACGCACCAAACAGCGCGTCTGTCATTCACTTCGACAACGCTTAGATGACGACACTGCACTTGTCCAAAAATTGTTAGAAAGGGCTCTGAAAGGTCTCTCTTCCAACTTTTGCTGTAACGGTGCTGCACATTGCGTGCAGGCCTGGCATTTCTTTTTTATTGTGTCTTGCTCTGTATTTCTAACAGAAGATCTCCGCTAACCGTTTTTGCTGTCTCATAGCCATAGACAAGTGCATAAGCAAAGTAAAAGTACACAATAGAAAGAAAGATTGTTCCAGCATTGCTTTGGAGTGGTTCACGGTGGATCACGCAAATTTGTAGATTTTTTTTTCACGAGGCTTTCGTAGCATAATAGGTGCATCCACTGGTTCTTGAAAGGTGATACCACAGTAAGGAAATATAGTTGAGAACATACGTTATGCATATTTTTGACAGCTGTGCCAGCCACCCACCAAGGAGCCCGAAATAAGGACTCCAGTCCTTTACTCTAACAAGGCATGTCAATGCCAGCTGTGTACAGCCACTCTAATCAAATATAATTTAACCAAGAGGGGGTATAAATGCAAGCTTAGCTCATTGCTACCAGGGAAATTAGAGATAATTATAACAGAGAATAAGAAAAATGAAATGGGAAAGAAAAGGACGAAAATGTGAACGTAGAGACAAACAGGAGAAGGCGAGTGCAGATTCGTTTAAGTGGGTTAAATTAAGGAACCATGCAAGTTACGCCGAGAAAAAGGGTTTTCTTGCCTCTCCCCGGCTTGAAATATTCAATCATTCGGCGTCGACTCTACCCGCAGATCCGTTTTACCCCGGACATGGCTCATGCACGCTCGACTATGTGTGGGAGCGAGCCCTCGTCCGTTCAGTAAGCCCTGGTCAATCCGTGTGATTGGTGTCACTACTCCCGAAACGCCTGGAGATGCAGACACACCTGCTGGGATAGATGAAGTGTTACGCTTTTGTTTGAACCTTTTAACAAACGCAAGACGCAGTACGCTTTTATGTAGATTTTCCTTTTAGAGACGGCCTAGAAATATGGATAACGGTGGAAAGAAAGTGGCATCCTGAAAAAAGCGACGGTTCCACCAAGAATGACTGTCGTCGTCAACGATATTCCCTCATAAGGTACGCTTCGAAGTATTAGATTGCATCAGCAGATGCAGCTCAACGACACCCCGGGTAAGATACGGCGACGATCACGCCCATCACTAGAATACTGGCAGTGGCGGTCTGTTTGAGTCTCGCCCAGTTAGACGGGTGCAGACGCGCGTGGTGGGCAAGTGAGTTATTTAGGGAGCACGGCGGGAAATTAGGGACCGGTTGTCGTCAAGGCACCAGATGCCGGCTAAGTAAGGAAGTTACTAGAACGACCATAGCAGCTGGGAAATCGTTCCCTTAGATACGAAAGAAATTTCACTCTGAGAAGCTCGGCACTGCCGCATAACCCATTGTATATATATATATATATATATATATATATATATATATATATATATATATATATATATATATGTATGTATATATATATATATATCGCATGCCGCGTGCCTCTGCGTGTGTGTGTTCGATTGGCTGTGCTGTATTCATGCCGCTTGGGGTTTCGGCAGGCGACAGTGTTTGATAACGCAATTAGTAAAGGAGGGGCCATTAGAGCTGCAGCTTGCTGGACAACATATGTGTCGTCAGAGGGCGCCGACGTTTTCGCAATCACGAACCACGGCCCGTTCACAAAATTGCGGCAGACTCGTGCCCATGCTGCACAATGCACACTTTTCCGACGTGCGTGTGTTATGCCACACAGCTTGCTGTCGGCATCGGACTATAAGAAGCGTGCCTCCCTTTCAAAGTTTGCTCTCGCCCTCGATGGTATAGCTGTCGCTACGCAATCCTCGGCCTGGAGAGCCGTATAGTCGCACTGTAAGATAGAACCATACTCGTTCAGCTCTCGTGGTCAGGTGTCTTTGATATATACTTACTGTGTTAATACTGGAATCGACCTTCAGCTCACGAAAACTAGCCGATGAGTGGACGATCAGCTGTTGCCATGCGGACCACTTTATTAACACGGACTAGAGGAAGAAATACTGGATATGTCCCACCTCAAAACTATTAGGTGGAGTGATATTGCCGGAAATTCGTTATGGGGCATAGCAAGAAACACTTTGAGTGATCCAAAACAGCCTTTTTTTTTCGACCAAAAGCAACTATATGCTTGCAAGATGATTGTATACCAGAATATTGTTTATCACGGCAAAAGCCAGCATATATGGGCGTAGCCAGAAAGAATGTGCGGTGCGATTGAAGTATTCACTGCACGCAACATTTCATTGCGTACGTATGCACTTATAAGCCGACATAACTGACTCACATCGGTACATACATATGATGAGGTGCCCATCATTTCTCTCATATGGAATCCCGTTCGAACTTTGCTCTCTGGTGTCGATGAGTCATTGTGGTCTGAATCAGCTTCATTCATAGACTTAATGCTAATGCACTTGTCAAGTTTTACTTCTAAATACACTCTCACCTTTCTTTTCGAGAACATACTGCGAATTTCTCGCTAATGCAGGACATGTCGCATTTCGTGGGATTATGGGGGCATTTGCAGATATGAATGCATGTCTGAGAACTCATCTCCAACAAAGCAGAGGTGCAGCAAATCTAACTCAATCCGAAACGTTCGTATGTTCACTAGGTTCCGGACGCAACCCTCACGCACACCAGCCCCAGAGATGACTTCGGGGTTTACTGATTGCTTATTTCAATATGGTTCTCGCTGTACATAGATATACCCATCGCAAGCGTATCTAACTACGCACGTATCTCGTCCCATCAAGTTCGCACCCCGCCACACAAAAGGCGCAAGATAATTAACTTATGTAATGCCCTCGGGCCTTTAAGGATGCAATAAATGAAATAAATAAAATGAACTGAATTATGGGTCCCATCTTCTTCGTAAAGTTCTCTAAGGCTAATCGATAAACCTGTACGATGAAAGAAAAGGGCACACACGAAGGCAAAGTTTTTGTAACATATAGTACGCTGGTGGGTCACCTTGTTTCGATGGTCAATAAAAGATGGGGCTAATAGCAGTAAATGAATAGCCAGCGCATCTCACTGATGCATGCTTATGGAAGTCAATTATTATTAATGCTCGCTCTTTTTTTTATGCAAGGGTGGGAGGGGCCCTCTAAGATAACCTGGGGTATGCACGTGACGACCTGCATTAGGTAACGCTGGCTGTGCCATGAAGCTTAAAGTAATGACATAAATGAGAGCCATTTATTCCACCAGCAATAGTCAGCATGCAGCTTGTGAACTTGGTTATGTACCTTCTTATCTTGACTGCCTGTCCTGCGCTTTCTTTTTAACGCCTCCGAAAGAAGTCCTACGCTCCGTTCTGGGCAGATGAAATAATAACAAAATTTTGTCACTAAAGTGCTTGCATTAAGTATACCATGTTTTGTTTTCTATAGATAACTGTGACAGTGCAAGTTGTCATATGTGCTCACGATGTATTGAGGCAGAGACATTCGTTATGGACAGGATGGTGCCGCAGATTCATCCAATTGCTCAGACCTTACTTATGTATGCCAACCTATATGTATTGTTTTTAGCAAACTATCGACGGCGTCGGACTATGCGATACATAGCTTGCAACGACTCACTGTATACGTGTCTTCCAGCGTGTATGCTAGATTCACAGTGGCGTCTCGAGCACAAATTTTCGGATGTTCTTGAGAGGTGCCAAGTCAGTGAACGGTCAAGAGTGAGGCGCGAGCGGACAAGTTAGTGGGGCGCATAGAGGAGAGAAAGAGTGAACTGGGAGAGACGGAGCGGGTAAGCACTGAACCTACCCTCTCCTACACTCTCTCGCATCACACGCTGCGGTTTCTAGGGGCGAGGATAAGCACTCGCGCCCACAGCTGTTGCTATGGGAGAGGGAGTGACAGCGGAAAGATAACACCTGTTGGCTACTTCCGGCGCGTGGACGCTGCCATGGACAACGCCGGATGCATGACATAGCCCGCCTAAGAGATACATTCGCACTTAAAATACGATGGCGATGCAGCAGGTCTAAGGTGAAACAGGCTAGAAGGAGGCCGTATTGGCGGCTTCCTTCACAAGTTGTTCACAAAACACAATGAGAATCTCTCCGACTTCGTTTTAAGCAGTTCTAGAACATCCTAATCTCTTTAACCCGGTCTCAGTTTTGTAGAGCTTGTTCGAAACTTACATTATTTGTGCAGAAGTGCTTCTAAAATATAAGACAACTAGATGTGCTTAATGTAGCCGTGAAACTGAGCCCCATTTTAAACTAACAATTCTACTCATTTTTTAAATATTAGCAATAAGAAGAAGAGAAAAGTCTGGAGGCACCTCCAGTTCGTTCCTCAACTCTCTAGTGATAGCTTTCACTGTTGCCGTTCCTCTGCTTTGATGTATTTGCTTGAATTCGCATTGTGCTTCGCGCACTGCAGCGAAGGATCTCAGAGGCCACGTAGAAGAAAGCGCGTGGTTGAAATCTGCTCCACCAGGTTCCACTTTGATGCCAGCTTCTCACAACCTTTCGATCAATTCAATCGGCGAATCTTAAACAGTGATCTAAAAAGTACATTGAACCTCATGTTATGTACAGTTAAGCTCCGAAATCCTATCGAGTAAAAGTCTGTTGCAACTACTTCATTTTACCTTTAGAATATTTTCGTTGGGGTTGTTTTAAAATCAAAAGAAAATACTCTGCCAAGCATGTTTGGAGGAGGCGCAAATCTCACTGGGCATCCATGCCACTAAGAAGCCGAACAGTTCACATATAATAAACCCAAGTACAGCTTTTGGGCACCGCGAGCACGGGGAGGGAGGGCTTGGTTACCTCAGGTGGTTACGTTGCAGTAACAACGGCGGTAAACATAAAATAAGGTCAGGCATAGAGCTACCGCAGTTGCTCCCTCCACCTGGTCCACAGCCAAGATTGACGCCCCAATCTCGGTCTATGGTGAAAATACGTGTATAGAACAGCTTTCGTGTCTTTTTAACCTCTTTGTTATGTTGTGTTAGGATATGTTCACAAGATTACGTTTTTTGGCGTTCCGGCATGAGAACGTTGTAGCAGCACATAAGATAGGAACTTACAAGAAGCGATGATTGCGATTTCACTTGTTCAATGGAGGTCACATTTCAGACTTAAAATGAGATCGACGTAAGCTATGAAGCGCAGAGTGTTAGCTGATCCGGCTAGTGCATTTGCTTCAAGGTGTAACCAAACCTTCTCTGCTATTTTCGTTTCGTTTTTTTTTTGTTTTGCTTCAGACAGGACCTGCGATCATTACGAGTGGCTGTCAATAACGCAACCATTTGTCTTCGAGCTTCATTATATTACTTTATTACATTCGGCAGCATATAAATGTAATAAAGTAATGCTGTCTCTTTCTGCCAGGCATCTCTAGGACAGACAGACAGACAGACAGACAGACAGACAGACAGACAGACAGACAGACAGACAGACAGAGAGGCAGGCAGAGAAACACACTCGGACTGATGGACGGACACATGGGTGGACGTATGGATGCATGGAAGGAAGCACGGACGGACACGTGGACGGACGCACCGACTGACGGAAGTAACAACGAACTGAAGGACGAAAGCACAGAAGCAAGGACGGAGGGACGGATGGACGCATGGTCAGGCAGAAGACAGAACGAACGGACGGGCGGAAGTATGGAGAGACGGATGAAGGAGTGTCGCACGGATGGATGGAGAGGAGCATGGACGGATGGATGGTCGCTTCGCCCCACTCGTCTTCATTCACTCCATGTACATGCTGTGATTTTTTATGGCATTCTGTCTTGTACCGGCCTCCACGGGTCTGTGGGGAAAATGGGTGGTGAAGCAGGGTGGGGAAAAGGGGTTTCCGATGCATCGGCTTTTTTTTTTATGAACTTCAGCAATGAACGCCCCCTTCTGGTGGCAGCTACACAATGAGAAGAGTGACTTCTCACCATTTGTTTCAAAATTGCTGTCTCCCTATTAATTTTTCGGCAGTGTTTTCACGGAGCTTCACAGGATCAATTACAGTAAGAGTCCTTGATGTCAATACCTTTCCTGTTATCCGCAGAACGGGTCCTACTGTTACGAAAACATACAGCCTCGTTCTTGTTTCTCAAGTGATCTAGCTTCATGCAGTTCAGATAGTGCAGCGACCAGCGTAGTGTCATTTTGTGCAGGGGACTCTAAGGCCACGTTCACACTGAGCATTCCGGCCGCCGAAAGTGCTCCGAATCCGGTTCGGCGGCGGCGAGATCCGCCGAAAGGGCCCTCTCCGCGCCGATCGCTCTCGGACCAATTTTTGCGGCGTCTGCCGCCGAAGCGGTCACCGCGGACCAATAGGAGCGCTAGTCAAGGAATTTTGAAAAATGGCGGTCAAGCCCTACTAACTTGTTATGCCGCAGTACACGTAACTGAATGGTGAAACCAACGGGAGTTTAACCTCCTCTGTGCCTACTTCGCGTCCGTATTTCGTGAAAGAGGTGACCGAGCTTGCTGTTGGCGTGACCGAGATTGTTGCGGTCTTGCAGAGCAAAACGAACCCACCAACGCCGCTGGCGTCGGTAGTTTTTCTGCTCTTCGTGCATTACAAGACAGTCACTTGCCAGCAAAATAAGCAGTACTGTCTTTTCTCGCTTCTTGCGTACGAGAATCGTAGAAGTATACACCACCGGATATCGTAGTAGCGTTTGCGAGCCGCGACAACAACCGGGTGACAGCGCATCCATCCTGCGTTCGCCCCGTAGTAGATGGCATATTCAGCGGCGCGGGACTCGTCCTGTGCGAACTACGCTGCGTTTCGGCGGCAGGGGAATTTCGGTCGCTGTACAAAGCGGATGTTTCAGTGTGAACTAGGCATAAGAGAGTACGTTAATATTGTGATGACATGTGGCGTGTCTTCGTCTGGCTTTATTAAATACTCTTTGCCAGAGTAACTGAAATATGATACCGCGCAGTCACAGAGATGTTACCACACGGAATGCAGAACTAAAGGTACTTAGTTCTTTATCAAACATCTCCAATAAGAAAATAGCGCTTAGCAAAACTATAATGAAGTACGCACTTACTGCCAACTAAACTATAGTGTATTGTTATCGTCACCGAACACCACCTCTCTCAGTATTGTTTTTGCGCCGCTGTAGCGACAGAGAGTCCCATAATCAAAGTTCCACGTTAGTGAATCTGAATTGATTTATCATACGAATAGATCAGATGAAGTCATCCATGCAGTGCCTTATAAATTATAGCTAATAGAATTGGAGCCCATCGAGAAAAAAAATAATGCTAGAAGAAGTGTTAGGATAAAAAGGTGGTCTGACCTCTCGCTATAACTAACTACACTCACTTCGTCCGCTGTCATGGCCATTCAGCTTAGTTTTCGATTAATAAGAAGCGATTATAGCCATCCCGAATCAAGAGCAGTAGCATGGAAAACCCGAGGAAGCCAATTAAACATTAATGTCCACACGTCTCTGAGCACTTGCTCCTAACACGATGCCCTTCTTAATCTGTTGTAGGCAATTGCTATTACTTTCTTTTAGCTCATTCCCATTCATTGTTTTTCAATGTTGTCCTTTTTTGAAGAACGAGACATCTTAGGGCTGAGACTTGCCCGTCTGGTGTCGATCATGGAACGATACAGCACCGTTTAAATGGTTAAGACAAGGTTAACTAACAAAACAAAAGAAGCCTCTTATCCAGAACAAAAATTAAAAAGCCGCTATACCCTATTAGCACCATCACTTAAGCTCAAATCAATCAAAGCATATGGCAAAATCTCTTTAGCTATAAACTAATCTCAATTCGAATTGTGTTAGAACAGTATATAATACTCAAAAGCCCAAACCCTTTATTCTAATCGGCGACTTCAACGTAGACATTATGGACCTTAGGACTTAGTTTTGTCGTCGACTCTTTATGTTATTTCATGCCATTTTGTTACTTTGTCACTCAATTAATATTGTAGGGGGCAACGCCCGAGTAACCTCTGGTTCTCATCCATACGATACCAGGGCTTCGCCCACGCATCATGATTCACTTCGTGCAGATGCGTGTTTTTGTTTTTTTTCTTTTTATCATTATTTCTCAGTGTTTTTCTACCTCCGGTTGAAGGGAAACGACTCTGATTTCATTCGTCAAGTGACGAGGCGCGTGTTTGCCATAGTGCCGAATGACACACATCCCGGTAACGGCGCCAGAACGTGAAGTCTATATGCGTTCATATCTACGCAACAGTGAATTAGGGCAAAGTGAAATGATGTCATCTGGATAAAAAAAACCGTTGGCCATATCAGATGTTGATGATCGCCGACAAGCCAATGATTTAGAGGGCAACAACTATTGGAAAAGAACGCATACAAATACGTCTTTGACTAGCGCACCACTGAGGACCTCATTTCTATGCTTGGAATGGTCAAATATGATACCGTTCGACAGCGTGCCGCTATCGACGTTTCATCCGCGGGCATGTGGAGTACATTGTACTCTAAATCTTCCACCACTTTTTCTTAACACGTGTTCTCCCATAGTAGAGTACATAGTACTCTAAATCGGTGACCACTGTTATAAACACATGTTCTCACCATAGTAGAGTACATAGTACTCTAAATCGTTGAACACTTTTTTTAAACGCATACACCTTCTTTCTTAGCACATTTCATGTTCCCGTTCCCCTGAAATTAACTTTTGTCGACAAGGCCTTAAGTAATAGGAGGCTCACGGCATGGTGTTTTTCTCTCACATAGTAAAAGACTAAGTACTGTAAATCGTTAACAACTATTTCTAAATACATAATGCTGTTGCCTCGGGAAAGTGCACTGCTCATATATGCTCTTCGATAATTGAGTACGAAGTGCTAAAGATCGCTATTCCCTTTTTCTAAACACACGGGTTTCTGTTTTTATATGCGAAGAATTTCTTAGCGAGCTTTGGCGACTTTGAGCGTATCTATCTATCTATCTATCTATCTATCTATCTATCTATCTATCTATCTATCTATCTATCTATCTATCTATCTATCTATCTATCTATCTATCTATCTATCTATCTATCTATCTATCTATCTATCTATCTATCTATCTATCTATCTATCCAGCCGCCTACGACTTTTAGCTCTCCTGGCCGTTTCGCTGATGGTATCAATACCAAATTCGGTATGGCATATTATGACTGTGGGACGAGCAGAATTGAGTAGTCATAACATGACTATCATGATATGTATGTCAGTAATTTCATTATTTATGTTTCAAGTTCTTGCTGCTTTTGCGGTGGTTTCGTGCACATGACATGTTGCGAGATTGGCATGGTATGACATGACTGCATGGCGAACACAAGTGATAGACCCTAACGTGGAAATCATGACATGAATGACATGTAAGTCATGATTCATGACTACCTGCCACACTCATGAGGCGCTTGTGGCTGTTTCGCTAGCTTCACATGTACCAAATTCGGTATTAAGTGACGCGAACGAATGACATATCTAACTGACACGTCTAAACATGACATTCATCACATGTGTTTCATGTAACAACAAGACTACATGCTACACTCATTATGCGCTCGCGGCCGTTTCGCTAGCTTCACATATGTCAATTTTGGTATTACGCCACGTGAATGGATGGTGAAGGTATGTGACTGATGCAAACATGGTAATCATGAGATGCGTGTCATGTAAGAACATGACTACACGTGCCACACTCAAGGCGTCAAAACACTTCGACGTGAACGTTCGTTTCGTCGCGTCACGCTGGCGATGGCACGCCAGGCGCCGATCTGCCTGGCGTGCCGCAGGCGCAGGCGCACGCCGCGGTGCGTTGCTATGACGCATGCGCGTTTGAGCGCACCCGGCGTCCTTCCGTCACGAAGATAAGCAGACGCGGTGCTGTCTAGGTAACGTCGTCGGCGCGAAATGCAGCATGTCGCATTTCGAGACGGTTGTCACCGAGCCTCGCCGACAGACGCGGGTCATGCCTAGTGTCGGACAAAAAAGTGCTCGCGTTTCACATCTGAAGAAATATCTATGGGTAGTGCAGATACACCCCAAGGATCAGTGATATCACCTATGTTATTTACCTTCGTTCTAACTGGCCTCCCGAGTAGATTAGAAAAAATGGAAGGTTTGCACCATACAATAACGGCAGCGATGGGTCAATTGAACAACGTTTACAAGAAGCGATCGACACCGTAGAGCTATACCTAGAAGGAACTGTTCTCACGTGCTCAGCCGAAAAATCTGAGCTGCTACTATATAGAGCAACATTAAAAGGCTGACTTCCCAAGCACCACAACGCACATACCTACACAGACATACAACTTAAAACACGAGATGGACACACCATACCCATTGTCGACAAGATAAGGGTACTGGGGTTAGTAATAGAAGCCAAAGGCAACAGGGGGAAACGTTACGCAATATCGAAGCGAAGGTTTATCAAACAACGCGCATAATTAAAAGAATTACGAATAAGCATAGCGGCATCAAAGAGGCAAGTGTCATAAGGCTAATCCACGCGTTTGACATCAGCCACATTACGTATGTTTCTGCATACCATATATGATTTGCAGCAGAAAAAATGAAATTAAACAGCCTCATAAGAAGAATCTACAAACAAGCGCTGGGGCTCATGCAGACCACAAGTACAGAGAGGCTGTTAGAGCTAGGTTTACATAATACACTTGAGGAACTGATAGAGGCGCAACGTATTGCACAGTACGAGCGCCTCTCTAAAAGCAAGACTGGTAGATGCATCCTGGAAAACGAATCCCGGCTGCGGCGGCTGCATTTCCGATGGAGGCGGAAATGTTGTAGGCCCGTGTGCTCAGATATGGGTGCACGTTAAAGAACCCCAGGTGGTCGACATTTCCGGAGCCCTCCACTACGGCGTCTCTCATAATCATATGGTGGTTTTGGGACGTTAAACCCCACAAATCAATCAATGCATCCTGGAAAAATTAGGCATCACTTACCACACACAATTTGGCACCAAATGCGACATTCCTCGTGACGTACAGGCTAAGCTCACAGTGCCTCCGTTACCTAAAAACATGCATCCCGTGCACATCGCTGGTAGAAGGCTGAGCAGAGCTAAGACGATGACAAAGAGCTACGGAAACACCAAAGATGCCGTCTTCGTAGATGCCGCTCGTTACAAACACAAAAGCTGCTTCGTCGCTGCTGTAGTGAACCACAAGAAACAATGCAGCACCAGTCTGACAATACACACGAGACGCGTTGAAACGGCGGAAGAGATAACTATAGCTTTGGCCATATCACAAGCTGACGCGTGTTATACAATCAGTGACTCACAAGCAGCTGTACGCAACATTGCAAATGGCAGAATCTTCCGAAGCACTGTGTATTCTTAGGACAGGCAAAACCAACCAAGACGACAGATGCGTGTGCATTCTCTGGTTCCTAGCTCACATAGCCGACACCACCGGAGATGTCAACCCTAACGGGGTGGCACACAACGTTGCTCGAGGACTCACTTTCCGGGCTACGCCTAATGTTGATCCCTCGTCAGAATTTCCAAATGTGTGTGAGGTGGAGGACCAAATGACAACATTCAAGGAAATTACGAAACAATATAAATTACAGAGGCGTGTTTACCCCCCTCCTCATCATAATCTCAACAGGGCACAGTATGTCCAATGGCGACAATTACAAACCAGATCTTATAGGAATCCAGCACTACTGCATGCTATGTATCCAGAGATCTACGCGACCGCTCAATGCAAATATTGTCAGGCACGAGCTTCATTAGAACATATACTATGAGAATGCCGGGGATTTAAACACAGTAATGAGAACTCGGCCACCACCGACTGCCTCCGCGCGCATTGGCTGGCTGTGCTGCTGAGTTCAGCCCTGGGCGATCAGCTATGGGCAATCCAGCGGGCCGAGGAAGCCGCTAGGAGGCAAGACCTTCTAGTCGACACCTAGGCGGGAGCCCAGCCCACTAACACGCCGGATAAAAAATAAAGTTTATTCCTTCCTTGCTAACGTAGCGTCGCTGCGCCCAGCATGAGCGTGCGTCAACGTTACGCGCGCTCACAGCCGTTTTGCTATAGCTTCGCATATAGCAAGTTTGGTAGTACGGGACGTGAGTGGACGATGAAGGTATGGGACACGTCCAGACATGATAATCGTGATATTCGTGTCGTGTAAAACATTACTACACGCTACGCTCATAGCGTGCTCGTGGCCGTTTCGCTAGCTGCACATATACTAAATTCGATATCAGGTAACGTGAATACATTAAAAAGGAAAATGACACGCCCAAACGTGATAATCATGACATGAAAGTCACGTACGACATCATTTACTTCCGGCTCGTATTGTTGTGCTGATTTTAAAGTTACATATCAAGCTTCCTAATTCGTGCTTGGCATATCAGCGATTCCCACTGCACGTGGGATCTGCCAATTTTTCATAGTAGAGCACCGAGTAATCTGAATTGTTAAACACTTTTTCTGATCACATGATTATCTTGAAAAATTTATTTGTCGTTTTTTAACGTGCCGAGCACTATTCCCGATTCCAAATGAGTGCTCACCACCTATCGGCTGCGCCTGGAAATGGCGTTAACAGGATCGGCCTTCAAAGGACCACACATATACTCATTGCGGTGCATCAGTGCATGAAATTGTCACGGCGCGCCATGACTTCTCCCTATAAACACGTAGGGCACGATCACAAGAAAACCCGCGAGGTGGTGGAGGGGCAGAGATGCCAACACATAGAGGCATTTTATCCCTAGATTTACTCTCGAAAAATCCCTATATTGCAAGAAAATATTGTAGATAATTTAAATGTCATCATTCACAGTAATTGACTCTTAAAAAGAATTAGGATAGTCAGCTTTGTATGCAAGTTCTTTTTAACCACCTTAAAAGTAAAAATCATCATTAACCATAATAAGGTACTTTTTCTGCACGTTCTCTGGAGTTGCATGTAAAGTCCTTGCAAATGGCACCTGTTGCCAACAAGACGGATTTACATGTCGAATTCCCTTTGTACACGCTTTGAAGACATAAACGTTGACCTTCCGTCAACCGCAAGTCCGTCGCGCCTTTCTCGTACTTGCAGCTTGACAGCTGATTCTCTATTCTTAATTTCCTACATTTGCAATCACTGTTCCAACAGTTTCAGAAAATGTAAATGGGCACTCTATTACTGGCTGATAGCTATACGCCTTTCCTCTGAACTTTCGATCAGCTCCACGTTTGACCAAATCTATACACGTGTTCAAGTAAAGGGCATGGAAAGACTTCAACACCCGGACAGACTTCTCCACCACACCGTTTGTGGAATATTGAACCCGCACTACCCTACCAAATCTTCAGTCTTATTTTGTTCTGTTCTTCTATAAGATTCTTTATAGAACACATTTACATTGCTCTGTTACGTCCTGCAGTGACTATAATCTTGAGCGTGTTTATGTGCTCTATGAGGCGAAGTTTATTTTTGTTTCACGGAGCAGAAATCACCAATGGAGCTTATAATAGGCGCGTGTTGAACTTTTATGACTACATAGCTTAATTGTCTGCAATATTCAGACTATAACAATCTTGCATCACAAAACTGCTATCCCCTTCACACGGTTCATTGGAACACTAAAACTGTACTAAATAAAAAAAACGTGAAATAGATAAAATTATCGTTCCTTCGCAGCCTTTCTAGTTGGAAGTGAGTGGTCACTCAGTAATGCCTGTAATCAGGCCGCGAATTGTCACTTTACCACAGGCTTGTAAAAACTTCTAGATTCAACAAGAAAGATGCCATATTTCTAAATGAGGTGGAACATCTCTAGATCTAGGGATAAATCTTTGAAATAGCCAAAATTATCATTTTTCACAGACTTTCTAGTTGAAAGAGAGTGCTCACTTAGTAATGCCTCTAATCACTGCCGCGAAATGTCAAATTACCACAGCCTTATAAGAGTCCCTATATTCAGTCAAAATGACGCCAGATTCCTAAACGAGGTGGAAAATCTCTATATCTAGGGATAAATCCTCAGGGTTGGCATCACGGCGGAGGTGATAAGAAAGAGAAATTAGACTGCGGGTGTCCGCGAAACTAATGTGCATTACTTGTGTCTGTGTGCCTTGAGTTGTCGATAAACTCGCTTTCACGCTTCTAATTGCTAGCTTCCTGGTTGGCTCAATTCGTACAGCGACCACCCCGGAAAGACGTTGGTCCCGGTTTGATCCCCGGACCAGGACAATCTTTTATGCAACTAAGAAGCTTTTGTTTCTTATAAATCCGTACGGATTTCCCTTGTGGCTTCGAGCCACAAACCGGTGGCTGTCTTCTTTCCCTTTCTGAACCTTGCGGACCTCCGCAGAGCTCATTTGCACTACAGCCTTTAGTGTTTAGCTCATGAATGGGCAAAGCTACAGTACGATGACAATTATGCTGTAGTCTGAATATAACGGGCCCTTTGCGAGACCTAAATCACAGTAATGATCTCATATTATCGTCTTCAGCTTAAGAGTACACTTTGTACTCGGTTGTAGGGATTTGATATATATATATATATATATATATATATACATATATATATATATATATATATATATATATATATATATATATATATATATATATATATATATATATATATATATATATATATATATATATATAGTGTCAAGACAAAGAAAGACGGCTCGGGCACGTGGGCAGCTAAGGGAAGCTAAGGTAGAGGAAGAAGAAGACAGAATGAAACAGCTTGCCCGACGAACGGGTGTTGTGTCTGTGTCGCTTATTACAATGGCGCAGTCGACGAAGAAGAAGTCTTACGTCACGGCTTTGTCATCCAGGACAACCGCGATAAGCGCCGCTTGAGGACGGCGTCAAGGCCTCCTCGGCAGCTGTTCACCTGCCGCCACTACCACCGCCGTTCGGGGACGGCGTCAAGGCCTCCTCGGTGGCTGCAGTACACGTTACCGGTACCATTTCACAAGGGACACCGTCCACGCGTCCTTGGCTATGGATTCTGCCGTGAGCGTAAGCCGACAAGTGAACCCTCTGCGGGAAGGAACCGGTACGTGTCTTCGTGGTTCGTCGGCAGTGCGGGCTTTTCCGTCCAGGAACGCCGTTCACACTTCTTTGGCGATGGAGTCAACAACCCGGCCACCGATTCAGCTGCCCATCGGACCATCAGTGGACGGTGTCCATGCCTCCTCTGTGGTACCAGGGCATCACCCAATAGACACTATGCTACAACTTCGCGGTCGCAATGCGCACAGGCTCCTGTCCTTTGGGAATGCTGTTCAATCTTCCCACTGCCTGCATTCCCTGTCCGGTACTCTTCCATCATATGAGCCGCCAAGAAACGCTGTTCATGCTTCCTTGGATGTGCGTGTCACCACCGTGAGTATTACTAGAACCACGTACTTAACGGACGCGAACCAAAGCGGTTCAGAAGCCTCGTGCGACAGCGCCGTGGAGCTGCGGCGTACCTTCGCACTGCTCCGCGCCGAGACTAAAAAACTGACAGCGTTGATCGCCGAGCCAGCTCCTACATCGTTGCCAGCATTGTCTCACATTAACGCAGTGTTGGATGTAGCTGCCTCATATGACCTTGAAGCAAGCACACCGGAGACACGCAGGGAGTTTCGGTCTTCTCTGATCGAGCTCTCACACCAGCTCGACTGCTTCGCGTCGGTGATCTCTGCGTTGCCACCTGCCACCTCACAATCACCAGCCGTCTGCAAACTACCGGAATTCCACGGTGTCCGGAACGACGCCGACAGCTGGGTGGCAACCGTCAATGCTATAGCTATGCGCGAGGCCTGGACGGAATCTCAGAAATGCACCGTGGCTGTAGACAGTCCTCGAGAAGGTGCAGCGGCGTGCCACCGGTATGAAGGCTTCAAGCAGAAGTCCTGGATGGAGTGGAACTCCAAGCTCATAACTACCTTCTGCCGGACACTCTCCGATTTCCCTTCCACCACCCAGTCCAACCTGACCGGTACTGAGGATGGAGTTCAAGAAGGGTTTCATCTCGAGGCTCCAGCTGAGCACTCCAGTTCTCCAAATGAGCTTCCAGACTCGTCGCTGGTACCGGACCCAAATTCATGTCAGCCATCGGCCACCCCGTCTTCTTTCGCGGGGGGGGGGATGCAGAGAAGCAGAAGGTAGCTGGACCCTTCGTCAACGCGCCCACTACCATATATCGAGCTCAAGTGGGGCGGCAGCTCGATGTCTCATCGCAGTCCTTCAGTCTGACAACAGGCAACAAGACCACCCTCGAGCCTCAGCAATTGGCCTTGAGGCCTTTGAACCCGACACCTCCTGGGCACGTGAAGTCGTTCACCCCTGTCCTGCCGCATGGGTCACGACATCACACACCCTACCTGTCTACGATACCAACAGTTCCCAGTGATACCAGCGAGGAGAGCAGACTCGGCGATCAGGCGGTGGGGGATTTGCCTTTTACGCGGCAGTCATTGGCCGAGTGTGACAGTGTTTCACTCAATCAATCCATGTCTGCTGAAGACAGATTAATGGACTATATGCCTGTTTTATCCGTATCTGCCCACCACGCCTTGGCCGACGGTAGTGATGTGCCGCAAGCAGGCGAAGTCAACATCAGCTCTTCCGGCCTCCCGGCGTACAGCCCTACTTGGGATTACGGGCAATGCAATATGCGTTCGAAACCATCTGAATGCCGTGCAGATCACCAGGAGGCAGTGTGCATTGAGGAGGAATCGGAGATAGATCAGTCAGCTGGTGACCAGCTCGCACAGAGCAGCGAGGTTAGGCCTTCGTACGCACCTGGTGTCTGCAGCATGATGTGCAGTTATGGTGACGTTAATTTGTATGGACGCCGCGGTACAGAACAACCAAGGAGCATCTTGATTCCTTGTGGCCACAGAACAATAAGAGCCAAAGATAGCAGCGCAGAGGCTCCTGCGTCAAAGCATGATGGCCGGGAATCGCAGCCTGTCCAGAACGCCGACGGGAATGAAGACCAGTGCCCAAAACTGCGCCAACTGAATTGCCTGTTGCTGCGGCCGCCTAGAGACAGCCAAGGTCGCTCACCAGAGTGTTCGACAGCCCCGAAAGGCAACTCATGGCGTCTACGAGAGAGACCCCACAGACAAAGCCAATACCACCCGCCAGAGACGGTATTCGCAACTCAGGGTTCCGGGCCTGCGGGCCGAAGACGACCATTGCGAAACTCTGAATAGCGTCCACTAGAGCTGTCATCGCCCGACTTTCAAAGCAAGACACAAAAAGCGGCACGACAAAGTCAATGGCATCCACTAGAGACATCATCGCCTTACTTTCAACGCAAGATGCACCATGGCCATTGGCAGCCTATGCGAGGCAGCCAATGCCGCCCACCAGAATACACACTGACAGATCTTCAAGCAGAGGCGCACCATGGCGTAGACCAACCGACTCGAGGCAGCGAGTGTGTTCAACAGAGACGCTTCCCCCAGACCATCACTCCATCTTGCATTGTGGTTCCGGACGACCACCACGATGCAGCCAAGCCCACCCAGCAGAAACTTTGCCGCCAGCTCCGCGCGCGTGCAGTCATGGCCGAGTGTCAAGACGAAGAAAGACGCTGGGGCTTGGGCGCGTAGGCAGCTAAGGGAAGGTAGAGGAAGAAGAAGACAGAATAGAACAGCTTGCCCGACGAACGGTTGTTGTGTCTGTCTCGCTTATTACAATATATATATTCTTTCAATCGAAGAGACTGGTTACCGGTTATATTATTTTGTTTCCACCGATTCACAGGGTGTTTCGGTTCGTTACGTAGTTTAGTAAGCAGGGAGTCATGCAATGAACGAAGTAAAGGTTTCTTAGCGGCTAGAGCCGTTCCGGTGCCCTGTACATCGACTGTACAAAAAGTGCACATAAAATAAAAGTTTAGGCAGTCTGATCGACTCAACAATAAAGATCGAGTCCTGTAACTAGGAAGGCTGATAGAGGCACGGGCATGACTTCAAGCGAAATGAATGGCGCGGCTTTTTTTCTTTTCGGAACTTTTGGGACATGTCTGTGGTGGCCCTTTCGACTGATCGATAAAAGTGGAGTCTTCCAAAACTTTCTTCAGCCCCCCTCCCCCCCAAAAAAGGATAATAGGACAACGTGTACCCGTATAAACGCAGTAATTGAAGAGAAAAGGTAGGCTCCACACCCCTTCCAGTCTAAAACCGAATAACATTCGAGAATCTTGTCAAACCTTTTGTTTTTCTTTAGTGACACAAATATCATCCTTCCAACTTTGTGCACGTACCGATAAGCTTGCTTGAACAACCACGTCTCAAGGAATCACAGGGTTCAGCTTTGCATATAACCACAAGAACATAGTGGGAATGGGGCAGCTTTCAAGTACCATACATTTGAGTAAGTTTCTTTGTTCACCACCATTCTGTTGCAATGCAATTTATTCATCACCAGACTTTCGCTTCCTTCATCGACGATGGCTTATCAACTAGGGTGCTTCGATGCTAACCAGAAAGGCTTAGTTCTGGCGATGTGCGAATATTCAAAATTTCGGATATTGAACCAAATGACTTTCATTTACTCGAATCAAATATCGCCTGCTTGAACTACCCCATATATTTGCACACTTTTTTCGAATAAACAGCACCATCGGGAAAACCCCGAAAGAACGTGGAGGCCATTAGATGAGCAAAGAATATTTTTGTTCTTTTAATTATTAAACGAAAGATATGCATGTAGGTCAAGCTCTTATGGGATCATCGAAGCCTTAATTATTGCTTGACTAAGGAATATAAAGGGCCGTAAAACCTGCGTGTGTTATTATATTGTAGTTGACATTAAATAACCATGAATTATAGTGACATATTTGAGCATCCTTTTCGCGATGCGAGTTGTATTTATAATTTTCAGTCGTGTTTAAAAGGCATAAAAAGCCGGTATGCCATGCATTCTAGCGTACTAGTTTTGAGGTTTGGTTATGCAGTCATCCTTTTGCATAAAATGGTCCTATGATTTCAAGCGCACCCTAATTATTCATTAAATGAAGAATACACATAGCATTATCCAACACCGTTCTATTCTGTGCTTGCCTCGTCATGCTGGTCTGAGGTATCCGGCTGCTGACCCGCAGGTCGCGGGATCGAATCCCGGCTGCGGCGGCTGCATTTTAAGTGGAGGTGAAAATACTGTAGGCCCGTGTGCTCAGGTTTAGGTGCGCGTTCAAGAACCCCTGGTGGTCGAAAATTACGGAGCCCTCCGCTACGGCGTCTCTCATAATAGTATCGTGGTTTTGGGACGTTCAATCCCACATATCAATCAATCTATTCTGTGCTCCATACGAGGTAAAAAGCAGTCGCATGTTCAGAGGTGGTCCTGCCTTCATGGCAGCTAGTAGAATATGTCGAACCGCAGTGCGTGCGCAGCAAACTTCTGCGCAAGAAATCGAACCATCCTCGCTCTTTCTTCCCACTTTTTTGCAGGAGGTGAAGCGTATAGACTGTTTTACGGCGAGGGCCCGAGTGCTACCACGTTGGGCTGTTATACTTTTGTTTTGCATCTTAAACAACTACACAAACAGTGTTAGACTAGGAGCATACGCATGGAAACGGGTGGGTTGGCGGGTACAACTTTTCATGGTCCCATTGATGTACGTTGCGATGCACAAGAACAACAAAACATCGTCTCAAGAGCCCATGTCAAGATAGCGGTGCCCAAATGCCTTGCAGAAAATAGTGTATAAGGCTTCATAGTAGTTGCATATGGAAACATTTAGGATGGAAATGTTTAATGGGGTTCACTACGTAAGTAGTCCGTGTATAAACACCCCACCCGTTAGAGAGAGAGAGAGAAGGAATGCAGCAAAGGTAGGGAGGTTAACTAGACTATGCATCCACTTTGCTACCCTACACATGGGGAGAGGGAGAGGGGAGTAAAAAAAGAGAGAGAAAGATAGACACATATCACATCACACACACAATGCCGAGTTTCACAGGCGGTCCCTCAATGAAGTTGCTGTCAAGTATCTCAGGAGGGCTCGTGTGGCTTTCTGTGCTGATGTGCTGCGCGACCAGGCTCCTAAGATATTTGCTTCATCAAATGGCCGGTCATCGAGTCTATTCAAGGCAGACTGGAGAGTCTGGCGATCTTCATCAAATTGGGCACAGTGGCACAAGAGATGTTCAATAGTCTTTATACAGTTGCAGCTTTCACACATGGATGAATCTGCCATGCCAATGCGATGGCTGAATGACTTAGTAAACGCTACCACAGTCCACAGCCCGCACAGCATTGTTGCGTCACGAAGAGAAATGTTGGATGGCAGTTGTTTCTGGAGTAATGACTTAAGATTCTAAGGGCGATGATTGGAGTTAAGTGGGAAATTCCAGTGCGCAAGCGTGGCATTATGCGCGATGTGAGCAAGTTCTCTAGCTGCGTCTACTCTTGACAAGGGTATTAACAGTGGGGGCGCTCCATCGTGGGCACATCGGGCACCGTCGTTGGTGAGGTCGTTACCACTGATGCCACAGTGGCCCAGCAATCATTGTAAAACAATGTTGTGTCCTTGATCAGCGGCGCGATGACAAATTTAATTAATACAATGCACCATCTGGTGGTAGTTTCCACGTCGTAGACTTCGCACGCATTGAAGGGCTGCCTTGGAGTCGCAGAAAATGGCCCATATACTAGGGGATTCTCGCGTAACAAACTCCACAGCGGCTCGGAGAGCGGCTTGCTCGGATTCCGTAGATGTCGTGACGTGTGATGTCTTGAATTTGACGGTGATTGATCGAGATGGTATGACAAAGGCACCTGTCAAACTTCCCGAGACCGAACCGTCCGTGTAAACACGAATTCAGTTAGCATATTACAAATGCAAAAGGTCCAGTGAGATCTGCTTGAGGGCTGCAGATGACAGGCTTGCCTTTTTAGATATCCCCGGCACTTCAAGGTACACAGTCGGTCTTTTCATGCACCACTCTGGAGATAGTGGTGTAGTGTCGGGCGAGAATCTCCACGAGATGGAATTCTGGTTAGCCGCAACAACTTTGGAAAACGCTGCCTTTGGTCTTTCTAGTGGCAAGCTAGCAAGGTGGTGGTTAGGCACTCTGGATATGTGACGGATATGTGTCCGGAGTGTGTCAACAGTTATAGATGTCGTGATCGGATGGTCTTTAGCAATACCAATTGTTGATAACGTATTAGCGCACCGAGGTAGCCCCAAGCATGTGCGGAGGACTTGGCCTTGAATGCTTAGCAGGACACTGATGTTAGTTTTTCCGGCGTTGGAAAGCACGGGCATGCTATAGCGCAAATATCCCAAGAAGAGCGCTCTGTACAGCTGAAGCATAGATGACACTGATGTGCCCCACGTTTTACCAGCGAGAAATCTCATCACGTGTGTGATAGAGCTGAGCCTCTTCTTCAAGTGCGAGATGTGAGCACTCCACGAGAGATCTCTGTCGATAATGACACCCAGGAATCGATGACGTCTCATATACGAAATGTTCACGTTGTCGATAGAAACATGATAACAGATTATGGGCTTGCGGGTGAAAGGGACTAAGGCGCACCTCTCGGTGGAAATTGTGAGGCCTCGAGCATGGAGGTACGTCGACGTTATTCTCGCTGCTTTTTGGAGCCATGCGCGTACCTGCAGTCGTGTCACTGCTGAAGCCCAGTACATATATCATCAGCGTATGTAGAGATATTGACTGATCGAGGTAGGCTTTGTACAAGGCCAATGATCGTGAGGTTAAACAGCGTAGGGCTGAGAACCCCGCCTTGTGGAACACCACGAGTGGTGTAATAATCAACGGTGCGGCCTTCCGCAGTGAGCACGAAGGAGGATCTCCTCGGCAGGTAGCTCCGAATCCATCTAAACATTTCTCCACCGATTCCAATGTTCGCCAAAGCATCTAGAATGGCATCGTGCGTTACGTTGTCATATGCGCCTTTCACATCGAGGAACATTGCAACCGAGATGCGCTTGAGGTATTTCTGTTGTTACACAGAGGTTATGAGGTCGATGACATTATCAATAGAAGAGCGGCCTCTTCGAAAACCAGCCATGGCCTCTGAGTATATAATATAGCGTTAAAGGTACCACTCGAGGCGTGTAAGAACCATTATTTTCATCATTTTCCCCACGCAGCTGGATAGCGCAATGGGTCGATATGATGCCAGATCAAGCGGCGACTTTCCAGTTTTGAAGATTGGTACCAAGTGGCGGGATTTCCACCTTTCTTGAATGACGCCATCGTTTCATGACTGGTTGTAGCATTTTAGTAGCTGGTCTCGGCCGCGTCTTTCAAGTTGGCATAAAGCAGCGTATGTAATACCGCCCGGCCCAGGTGACGATGAACGTCTGCGGGTGGCCTGAGCTGCATCCAGTTCTTCGAGTGAGAAAAGCATATTCAGTTCAGAAACTCGTGCTAAAGGAACATCCCCGAGAACTTCTTCACTCATGGTAACCACAATGCCCGTAATTCTCACGCAGAAACCTTCAGCGACGTCAACCTGCAGGCGGCCTTGATGGAGAGCCAATGTGCTGAATGGATGTTGTTGTGGAGTCGAGCCAAGGCCACGTACCGTCCTCCATATATGAGACATAAGCTTGCGAGGATCGAGTGATTCACAAAATTTCTTCCGCCGTCGGTCCTCCAGCTTGTCCAGTCGATGTTTTATTTTCTTTTGTAGACGTCGAGCATCTCTCAGGCCATGAATTGAATTAGTGCGCCTGTACCTCCTCTCCGCCCGCCTACGAATCGTTCGTAGTCGTTCAAGTTCTATATCAAATTCTGAACGCTTTGGTGTGTATTTAAAGGCACACGTAAGCTTTTCCATCACATTTTCCATTACCTCCTCGAGGCCGCACGCGATATCATCGCATGCTTCTGCTACCTTTGTCTTGTACATTGTCCAATTAACTCTTCTGTTAGTTGATGAGGAGGAAGTTGCAAAACCTGTGACCTTCAGATACGTTGGAATATGATCACTGCCGTGAGTCTCAATATCAGTGAACCATCGCATTTGTTGGGTGAATCACCGTGACACCAATGCAAGATCCAAGCAACTGCTATATCTCGAACCACGCAAATACGTTGGACTGCCGTCCTTCATAACGTTAAGTTCGTGGCATGAGGCAAATTCAGCAAGTTTCCAGCCTCTGGAATCAATCTTTGTGCTTCCCCAAAGCAAGTGATGAGCATTGAAATCACCAATAACAATCCAAGGTCTAGCTGTAGCGGTCAAGATGTCGTGTAGTCTTTCACCATCGAACTGACCAGATGGTGAGATGTATGCGCCGATAAGCGTGAAGGCTACGTTCTTCTTTGTAAGGCGGAGGCATACGTATTGATTTCCGTTATGGGGTTGCACCAAATGTGGAATGTAGGTTAAATCTGTGCGGATATATATAGTTACTTTGCTGGGCTCACCACAAGTCGATGAAGTAAAGGCTTCGTAGCCAGAAAGCTTTTTTGTTTTTGACAAATTTCGTTCACATATTACTAAATAGGAAATCTGTTGCGGAAAACGTACTGTCGAAAACACCAGATCCATGATTTAAGTCCTCTGGCATTCCACTGTAAAACTGTCGCACTACGTACTTCGTCTCGGAATGAAGGCAGTGAAAGAGCCATTTGGTCTATGCGAAGTTGGCAAGCAGTGGACTCAGGGCATCCAATACTTGAACTGCGCATCGTGCTGTAGGCATGTTCGTGTTGCTTATAAGCGTGCAAATGGCATTGATTAGAGACTTGATCACCGTCAAAATTTCACGGTCACGCTCTGTTGCCTCATCTTGGCGAGATGCAGAAAGTGGTGCTACCGGTGCACGTCCCAGTTTTTCTGCAGGGGTTTTCCTTGGAAAAGATGGCCATGCTTCTTCTAGAGCCTCCTTTTCAGGGGCAGCATTCTCACTGCACGTGTTCCTTCTGTCCGGCGGTGGTGGTGAGGTAGATTCAACAAAAGGAGGCTTTACAGAAGGCTTGATATTGTGGGCAGGCTTTCTAGATGAGCGTCTGCGACGAGAACGATGTCGCCTGACGACAGCAACCGCTTCCCGGTGAGTCGAACGGTCCCTCACCATTTTCTTCAAAACATAAATCTCCTGCCTTATTTTCGGACACTCATTTGATGTGGCGTCGTGGGGCCCTTTGCAATGCGGGTCATTATAGGAATTAGCCTTACAGTTGTCGGCAGAGTGTGGTGCACCACAACGAGAACATGTTGTAGGATTTCCACAGACAGCGCTCACATGACCAAATTTCTGACATTTTCGGCACAGAAGTGGCTTAGGGACAAATGGCTGCACAGCAAGTCGGAAATGACCTACCTTAACATGTGTCGGCAGGCAATCACTCTTAAGGTCTATCTTCACACATCTCGACTTTCCTAGACGGCACACCTGTAGTATTTGGGGCCCATCATTAGCAGGCTTAATAAGAACCGGCAGATCTTCTAGATGGTCACATCGAAGTCATATATGACGCCTGTAGTTGCCTGATTTCCTACCGGAATGATAGTGTGAACATTCATGCTGCCAAGGACGGTGACTTTGCTCAGTGAATCTAACACTGACGCTTGAGCGACGTCCACTGCTACAACATTTTTTCGGGGATTTACTCTGATATCCTTAATACAGTTCGGCAACACTGCCTCGAGCTTTGAAGATACAGCTTGCCTGTTCAGTAGTCCCATGTTGATGGATGGTTGCGTAGGCAAGAATTGGACGGTCTACATCGGCAGGCTTTGCGGGGCCCTCACAGCAGATGCCTCCATGGATGCCCTGAGCATCCTCCGTGTTGCTTTCTGGCTCATGACGGTCACATATTCGTCGTCGGAGCTGTGGGCGCTCTCGGTAGTGTCAATGAGGGTAGCCTCACTGTCATTAGAAATGCAGTTTTGCTTCCTTGAGGCTGCCGGCGATGTCGTCGGCAAATCGGGTGGGCGTGCAGATGAGTACACTTCCATCGCCACCAAAAAAGGAATTATGTACCCCGTATAACTGCGAAAATAAGTGAAAAGTCTGAAGATGAACGGCAAACACTCAGCTACAGCAACACTTTGTCTTCTTCTTCAGCTTTTCGTGTTGCTAAAGGGAACAGGCGCCATGAAAACTCTTTGCCGGTTTCTCTAAACTCCAGTATCAATGCGATGTGTCGTTAGCTTCGTTATCGTTATCATAAGACTCATTATATTTATCCATGAAGTATTAGCGAACATTTGGGTCTGAGTGTTACCTCAAGGCGGGTGACAAAGTGACTCCTTTGAATCACGGAGGAGCGCAAAGAAAGAACAAGGAGACACACACCACGCTACATTTCTAAAAAATGGTTTATTATCGGGCACCACATACTTCTTATGCACATTTTTTTTACACACAGCTGCAAAAAGCACGTGTGAGAACACAAAGAATTTTTCACCAGCATTCTAAAGACGATAGTCTTCCTTGGGGACCTTCGCCGCGAAAATTTTGATATCTCTGTCTGTCTGTCTGTCTGTCTGTCTGTCTGTCTGTCTGTCTGTCTGTCTGTCCACCCTTAACTGTACCGGGTACTCTGAACTGTACCACCCGGTACCCCGAAACGCCGACACCATTTGCAGCGCCCACAAATGTTGCTCAAGATTCAGCGTTCATACTTGTGCAATTGTCAATTAAAAAGCAAATCATGCGCATATCTGGGGCACCATACAACCCGTATTTATTCTGTATGTGCGTCTTTTACTAGAAAAGGCATACATAAGTAATTCTAAGCACCGTAGCGTTTATCACGCTGCGCTGACCATGTGACGCTTGCGCAAAAAGGCTAGTGTTTCTAACACTTTGCTAAGACGACACAGTGGTGGCACCTACCTGTCACATTGCGTTATACACATTAATACCTCTTAGACAGGCGTTTGCACCCGTCTAAGAGCCACGCGCTTCGTTTTCCAAAATAACTGTCAGATAGCGCTCATGTCTAACGTGTGACGCGACTTCATGCGCTCATTCGCCTTCGCTGAACACTCGAGGCACTCTAAAGCAACGCCTCAAGAATACCATTTACCAATTTTTTTGAGCAGAACATCAAATAAACGTTTTGTTCACACTCTGCAGACGCAAGACTATCGTATTTCGACGACACTTGGATATTAACATACGGGGATACGGGGCCAATTTTTTTTGTAGCAGCCACTCCTACTTGAGAGTCATATCAAACAAAGAAAAAGATTACTTATCGCGCCGTGCAGCTCATGCGCAGAGATTGGGCCGGCTTGTTTGATCTTTCCTGCAGCCATGTTCGTAGCCCGCGTACTCGCACGTTTACTCGCGGATATAAAATGAGATTCACGGCGTGATGTAATCAATTTGGACTTAATGCGGAACATGACGGTGACAACGACACCGACAACGAACACCCGTTGACAGCGCCCATGTAATAGCTATTGCAATAAAATGCTACGATCAAACGCACATTAACCAAGTGAACCACGCGTATTTTCCTCCGAATAGCCGGGTAAAAGTCACGTTACAAAACTTGAGGCTTCGGGGCGCACGCACCCTCCGGCTCACTGCTCCCGCCGATAGATGCAGAGCAACTCGTGGGAGAAGAGAACAAACCGAGACTTGGCATGTCCGTTGCTATGACGACGCGCCTGCGAAGAAGTAGAAGAACTTTGCGATGGCTGAGCTTAAAGGTGATACGAATGCGCAAGGTCGTTTTCTAGGTTTCTACCACGCAGAGCGCAGCTATCGCTTATCGAAAAGGTTTTGTTAAAATCGAAATCGTCGGACATAGATCTCCAACTGCTATGGCGTTTGTCTGCATTACTTCTATAGCATCTCAATTGTTACGCTTGCGACGGCATTGGCGTCTTGCACAAGTAACGCTAGTGCATTGTCTAAATTACCGAGCCCCTTAAGCTCTAAACTTGCTCACTATGAACACTTTCATGAAAGAGACTAAAGTTGCTCATCAACTCAAACAGCCACAGAGTTACAGTCATCTGAAAGGTTCAATGGCTACGAATTCACTTTGCTGTGCTGCCAACCTCTCCTTCAAGCTCTGTATAGGCCAACCGGTGTTTTTCAAGCAATGCTTCAAAGCGCTGCTTTATGAAACAGCCTTAATAACTTTCATTAGAATGCAGTCATTCCTGCGTGCAGAAACGCGGGTACACACTCTGACCAAGAGCCGTTGAAGCACGTTGCTATGTTCACAGCAATATTGAACACCATTGTTCTAAAGCTATGTATTATAACCCCCACGACAGTACAAGCGGTGTGCAGCACGGACATTTAAAATTGACTTCCAAAAAAGATTTGCTTTCGTGCTTCTAATCAGCAAGCCTTGATTTTGTGAGCATACAGTTTGAAAAACTGAGATGCGGTCATGCGTAGTTCGATACGCTATACGCGATGCCACTTGGCGTTGTGTGCGGGTTGTCAATCCGTCCGATGTGCCTTCGGAGAGAGAAAACGTTTGTAAAAGGGTATATGAAAGCTTCACCTTGTTTGCGCGGATGTCAAGCACAAATCTATAGCTTACATATTATAGCTTACAAAAGCGCGGTAGCAATGGTGGCATTGGACATAGCTTGAAGAAAAGCCGCCCCAAGGGTACGCGGTGCGCTGACGTTGGGGACTATGCGATGAACTGATTTGTTCGCGATAGTTGCATCTGTGTTCCGAAGCTTTGCCGCTTGTTTGATCCGTCTAGAAACTCTCGAACATTGTTACTTATTCTATAATTATATATTGCCCTTCAGTGCCTCGCTCGAACATAAAACAATAGCCACTTTAGTCGGGCTTGCCTCAGGCGCAGTCACTGACTGCCTCGAGGTAGGTCCATTCAGTCGATTTTGGGAAAAACAGAAAAGAGGTAGTACTTTTCAAAAACGTATTCTCAATTGTGCAGCCACTTGTACTCCATTCATTTGTGAAACGTTTAAAATATAAACCACAAGATAAACATGTGTTCTGCGAGGAAAATTAATATACACAAAAACAATTGGCGCTATAAAAAGCGCGCGAGAGAACATTTCGGATCATCGTCCTGATGGCATAATTATCATTAACGAAGTAAGCTGGCAAATGCAAGTTGCTGGCCTATAGTTTATTTATTTTCAACAATAAGAAAAAAAAACGTCATCCCAGACAGAAGTCTTGTCTTGCCGAGAGCACGTTGCCATGCACGACAGTGCGTAGCCAGGGGGTGGCCCACCAATTGGTGCTCGTAACCACCCCTACCACCCCCACCCTCTGAAAACATTTTTGCCTACGCTCGAATACAGGGCCGTTATTACGATTTTGTATATCACAGCGCACGTGTGTTGCACTTTTTTATCTTTTCTTCCTGCCATGCCTGATAGAGGGAGACGTAGGTCTGGAGGCACATCCATCAGCTCGTTAGCAAAGTGCTCTTTCATCGCAGGCACGCACCAGCATGTTTTTGAACTAAGGAGACCACCCAGCCGGGGTGGTCTAGTGGCTAAAGTACTCGGCTGCTGACCCGCAGATTGCGGGATCCAATCCAGGCTGCGGCGGCTGCATTTCCGATGGAGGCGGAAATGTTGTAGGCCCGTGTGCTCAGATTTGGGTGCACGTTAAAGAACCCCAGGTGGTCGAAACTTCCGAAGCCCTCCGCTACGGCGTCTCTCATAATCATATGGTGGTTTTGTGACGTTAAACCCCACATATCAATCAATCAAACTAAGGAGACCTGTTTTTGAGAGCGGGTATTTATGAAAGCCCGCCAAGAGACAGAACGCAAGAACGAACAGGGAAAAATAAACACGATCTGAGAGTAACATCTGTAGTCGGCTTCATTTCTTGGCAGATGGCCAATATAGCCTGGCTGTCGCTGCTAAGAAAGGAAGAAAAGGAGAAAACGCACGAAGCTTCTCTGCTTCGTTCAGTATTGGGAGAACAAATTGGGGATCGATGACATTCCTGTCCAGATTATTTGCAGGAATGTGGTCGCACAGACCGAAAGATGTCTAGGGCAAATAATCGGGGCCTCATTCTGCTCGTCGAATAGTTCTCAAAGGAAGGACTGCGCTGGCAATGAGAGAAAAAGAAATCGAGTAGTCCAGTGCAGCTAGCAATATGTAGGCGCGTGACAGCTGTAAATCGGTGTCTCTGAGTGGTGTATTTTTTTTCGCTGAGAGCCGTAAACCATTATTTATTGTTGTTCACTAGCAATTCAACATTAGGACAACTTTATGTATGTTGATTTTAATTGTACTAAGTCTTCGCGATTTCCCTGACCCTTCTCAAGGGAGATTTCTTTTCCCTTTCCAATAAATGAAAAAATTGTTAAGTAGACCTATTTGCCCCGTAATATGACAGCAAAGCTTTACGTAGAAAACGCATTATGCCAGGTTTTTCGTACACACTTTGTGAAGCCTCATTGTTTTTCAGTTGTGTCAGGCTCTCTTTCCGGCCTTAAGGCCACAGCGGTGACAGTTAACACCACCACATAACATTTACCACAGTAACTCGAAAACAAAATCACAACTGCTAATTCTAAGGGGAGTATTTCTCCGATAATCTCCACTATGGTCGACATCAACCTTGGGGAATTTTATGGAGCTGGGAACCACAACGAAGAAGACACCTGAGCGATGTTGTTAGTAAGGCAAAGGTTTTCTTTAGGTTAAGGCGTGTAAGTGCAATTATCGAAACTAAGTCCCATAGTTGTCTCAAGGACTTCCACACTGCCAAATAATACGTCGTTCCAATTTTGTCTACACTAGAGAGTAGCTCGAGTAAAAAATTCCTTTTTTTTCTATTATCACAACCACTGAGCCCTGATGATCTAATTTTAAACAATGTATACAAATTCACAATCAATACGCCTCTAGCTTACTTATGCGTTTATTGTCTTCTGAGGTGCTGAATATTAGGCAAGGACACCCAAAATAAAGAATCCAGGGATGAAATAGATAAGTTATGCTTCCAAGATATCCAGCCATGCCTAGAGAATTACCTATATTGTCTATAGTACTCTTCCGCATCATCAATTTTTATCCTTGAAACAATGATAAGTCGTGCTTGCACTTTTTTGCGTTTCCTGTATGGTGCCTTTATAAAACCAAAAAGAACATTACCTGGCAACACTACCTAAAAACTCTACCTAGATAAAAGCTTCCTTCACAAACTCCATTTGAGTTTCGTCACGCTGTATTGTTTTCAAATATTTACAGTTTGAACACGTCGCACGCGTTTAAAAAAAGAAGGAAGCGGGACTTCCAGGACTCTCCTCTCGTATTTTAATATTGCTGTGGCTTCAGAACATCGATTTCTTCGATCAGTCACTGAAGGTTTGCCGTTGAGTAAGGGTTCAGTTTATTCTTTCACGTCACCTTTCTCCGTACAAATACTCTTTTGCCATCATTTGTCAAAGCCAAGTGGCTCTCCCCTCAGTCACCGCTTCTTTGTTCTCAAAACTCAGGACGAGAAATACCGAAAAAGTTTGGGACTGCTTTTTTCTTGTTATTCTTTGCCCTACCTTATCTTTGTGAATGTTACTTCCTCTGATCTCAATGAAAGCTATCCCGGAGCTACTCGGGCGTGACTGTTCACATAAAAATATTACCAATACTATAGAGGCACTCCATAAGCGGTGTTTCCTGGCGTGTTCACACAGGAAGCAAACACTTCAGATCTTACACAACGCTTTTTTGACATATATTTTTCAGGGACTACTCTAACTACTCTTTTCGTCAACCTTATCCTGATTTGATTCCATAAGCCTTAAAACTAAACTCCCTGGGGGCTTTTGCAGGAAAGATCGTTTGATGTTTCTTCGTTCTGCAATATATGTACAGCCCATACTCTTCGTCTGGACGCTTCCCACTCTTCTCGGGCGCTGCTTAATTTGAGTAATTTGATACTTTTACCTAATGGTTTCCGAGTTTTGCTGTTGCAGCTGCCTGGATAGTCTAGCTAGCTGCTTGGTTAGCTGCCTGTTTTAAGTGGTAAGAACCCACGTAAAATGAATTGCTGTCTCAACTCATTACCTCCAGTTGATTTTTCAAGTGCATAGCACTTTAAAGACTCAACTTGTCATGCGTATCTGTTACGTGGTGTGATGAAGCTGAAACAGGCCTAAAACACTGCAAGCAATGCTCAAAAACTGGGTTTAAAAATAAACAAATATGGTGTAAATGTAATAAACTGAAATAGTTTAGAATTCATAAAAATAATCAAGTGAACATTGCTAAACTCGTTCCGGAAATCTTACGGCAGGCGCCCGCACCACGCAAGTGAGTGCGCCGTCTCGCGAAGCGCGCTTTCAACTCCTCCCACAGGTGCCTTCGTTAAAGTACTTTACGGGAAACACAACTTGACGGAATGGCTGTTGACAACAAGCATCTCCAACACAAATGCTCTAACAAACAGTTAAAATATGACGAATTCGACGAGAGAAAAAGATGAGGCCCGCGGTGTAATGCAAAGCTCCGGAAATTTTCGCCTCTGGTCTTCCTCAACGTACACTCACGGAGCGCAAAATACGAGCCTCTAGGGTTTCGCGTCAATCGAAACGCGGCCTCGACGGCCGGGGTCGAACCTACGACCTTCTATTCAACAGCCAAGCACCGTAATTGTTACAGCACCGCGGCAGATTGGTAACAAGTGGGAATTAGATAAAGCATGGTATAAGGTAGCGGGCATGTCACACACCCAATTCGCGAATCTCTTGGGCAGAACTTTATCCCTGCCAGAAAAACATGGCATGCTTACTTAAAACAAAGGCGCAGACGCTCTGGTAAACGGAGCGGTATGAAACACGAGCGGGAATCACTGGTTGCCAGTGTGGCGCACTTTCTAAGGTTTTACAGTAGCTGATCTGCACTCATGATAGAGAAGTACACCAATGACTACACATTTTTGTATATTATTCCCATTTTTTTTCTAGTAACTTAAGTGACAAGGAAGTTACATTGATTGTACAACCACAGAGAGCTAAGAATTCGAAAGCTATATTAAAAAAACACTTCATCGGAATAGACTGCTGCAGCATTTCTGCTCCTAAAATATCAGACAGCAAATGCATGACACCTTTAAAAGACGCTCTTGTTCCCCTTTTTACGCGAGAGCTATACATATATATAGATACTTCCTCTCTGCACCGTGCGGGCGGGGCAATCGCCTGCAAATTATGCAAGGCTAGATCCCCCGGCTACCTACAACATCCTCAACCTTAAACTTAATTTCCGCACCGTGCGTACTTCGTGAGCATTGTGGAGGATATATTTGTTGTTCTTTGCATCGTTACCTAACTTAGACTTTACGTACACCTGGTCATAATCGCCGGAGCCACCGACCACGGCGCCCCTCATAGCCATTATTATTATTATTATTATTATTATTATTATTATTATTATTATTATTATTATTATCTGCAAAGAGGCTGTGGTAAAAGTGTAAGTGTTTGGTGCTGTATCACTGGAGCTATTGGTGTTTTTTCTCGGAAAAGCAAATAGAAATATTTATTTTTGTTCACAAAAATCAAACTCGAACTCATGATGAACCAGTCACTCTTTTAGATAAGACAAGATTAGTTTTTGTTTGTATATTCTGTACTGTTGAAGAAGTGTCTCTTTAGGAGAACGCTTGTTTCTGCACTCTGTATTTTTTTAGTGAAATCATCGGTCTTTTGAGGTGCCTCGCCTCCCCGTCTTGCGGTGATGGCCGTAGATCATGCCAGAGGCCCGCCTGGTGACGGGTCCTCACACCCGTCAACCACAAGGAAGCGAGCTGGCTCTCCCAGTGACACTGAGGACACCGATCTCTATTCTATGTCGGAAGACGACACATCCGATGACAGCTTTATACCTGTCCGCGGTAAGAGGGCTAAGAGAAGGATGGCGAATACAGCAGCATCAGCTCCTGCAAGCACAGCGACTGTGCAGTCAAGGCCTGCGCGCTGGCCGCACGTCATCATCTTCATGCCCGAAGATCCATCAAGCAACCTACGGCTTCTGAACAGGCAAGCCCTTTCTGTTGCTCTCGAATGTGCGGTGCAACATCAAATTAAGGACGTACGAGTAAACCAAAGGAAGAAAATTCTTGCCGTAGACGTGCACGATGTGAGTGCGCTAGGACAGCTGCAGCAAATGACTGAGCTAGGCGGCATTAAAATGCGCCCCTTTATCCCGATGGATGATAAATCGATTGCCGGTGTAATTTATGACATCGACATTGCCATTCCTAATGCTGACTTGTCTACCCTCATCAAGCCTGCAAACGAGGGAACTGTCATTACGCAAGTGTGGCGCCTTGGAAATACGCGCTGCGTAAACGTGTTTTTCAAGGGAGATTGCATACTGTCCCACGATAAAGTTGGACATTTCCGACATCCGGTTTGACCATTCATCCAAAAGCCACTTCAATGGCATCAGTGCTTCAGGCTAAAACACGTCAAGGGCTTATGCCCCAACTTACGACTGTGTCCCCGCTGCGCTGAACCTCATGCTGAAGACGCCTGTCGGGCGACTACTCTGAAGTGCGCCAACTGCAGCGGTCCTCATGCTGCCTCGTCGAAGGACTGTCCTCGAAACCAAAAGGAGCGCGCGGTTCTCAGACAAATGGCCCAAGACAACTCGACACACACGGAGGCAGCCGAAGTAGTCCGGCGTCAGCGTCGACGTCGGCATCATCGAAAATCTTCAAAGAAGACATATTCCCGAGACGCTACTTCCCACTCTTTACCGGTTTCATCCAATAGGGCCGCGAAAGGGCCCAGCAGTTCTACGAAAAAAATATAGAAGCCTCCTTCTCTTGAGGAATGGCCCACGCTCCCGACGCGCTCTTTTGCCAAGGAACCTCTGCAGGTCGTGGCCACACCAGAGCCGTCTCCAGCCATGGAAGATTTTCCTAAAACTGATCGTCAAGTGATCTCGGTGCTACGTTCCCTCATAGAAGCCATCCGAGCGATATTAGTCGACATAAAGACACCGTCTGCTCGAAGCGCGCTTGGACTATTCGACGCCCTAAGCCCAGTGCTCGAATATCTCAACTAGGAAGATGGCTACTCACACCTCATCATTTCGTAAAGAAGTCAAGGCTGCATCCGTCATCCAATAGAACGCCAGAGGACTAAAATCACGCCTTTAAGATTTTCGTCAGTTTGTGTTTACTAACGTGTTTCCAATCATCGTCTTTGTGAACCCAATTTGTCGAAACCAACAAGACTGTCGGGGTACGAAGCTGCCATGTCTTCAACGAACGGTGCTTGCAGCAAAATTATCGTCTTTGTTTGTCGTGAACTGACGTATGTTGTGCAACCAATTCCACCTCACGATGACAATCAGTATGTCTGCATCACTGTGAAAAAGAACAAACTCATGTTTACTCTCATCGGCGTTTATATATCGCCGTCGAATAATCTCGATTCCAGGAGATTAGCGGATATTTTGAGAGTGTGTCCGGCACCATGGGTCATCATAGGTGATTTCAATGCGCACAATCACGCATGGGGAAGTACGCGGACAAAAGCAAGAAGACGCAGGTTAGCAAACATCGCCTACAATTATGGCCTTACTCTCCTGAACGACGGCAGCCCCACTTTTCTTCGAGGGGTGACATACGGCAGCTGTCTCGACCTTGCCTTTGTCTCTAACGCCCTCGTGAGATACGTCAAGTGGTTACCAGATGTTGAGACACGAGGAAGTGATCACATTCCAATCGACCTTAACATCAAAGGCTTGTCTAGTTATGGTCCATGGACGACCATTCGAGCAGTCCAATGGAACAACTTCAAATCTGACATGGAAGATGCTTGCAGCGATGGCCTATGATCTGGGTTAGAGCAAACAATTAGGAGCAAAATGCAGAACGCCACTCGCACGGTGACGATATCTTCCACACGAAACGACTTTGATATAGAGTTGGAGCGACTCCGAGCACAGCGACACCGGGCGGAGCGTCGGTATCGGCGTACAAAATCGATTCACGATCTTAGGTCAGCCAGGAGGATGCAAAAGAAGATTTGGCGTCGCATGGATAGATTAGCGTTGGAACGATGGACAAAGTTTTGCCAGTCACTAGAGCCTCGCAAGCCACTCTCACACATTTGGAAAACGGTGCAAGGTCTGCGTCACCCTACGGAACAGCACTTTCCATTCAAAGTGCTCGCGCTATTTCAAAGGAGGCAAGACATCGATTTCGCAGAAGATTTCTGTGCGCAGATCGCCAACCAAGCCACTCGTCCAGATTCTCCAGTGAGAGGTGACGTCTCCCGCTCCCGTGACTACCACATGGACCTCTCTTTTACAATGGAGGAGCTCGAGGCGGCACTAGCTCTCTGCAGGTGTTCAACTTCCCTGGGCCCAGATGGTATTCCGTACCGAGCCTTGTGCAACCTTGGGCAAAGTACAAGGAGAGAACTGTTGAGCCTCTACAACATCTCGTGGCAGGATGGCAAAGTTCCTGATGACTGGAAAGTAAGCCGCTTGTTACCCATCTTGGAGCAGGGCAAATCCCCACTCGAACTAATTTCATACCGCCCAATAGCACTGGCCAGCTGCGTAGGGAAGATAATGGGACGAATGATACTAGGCCGCGTGGAGTGGTGTCTTGAATACTACAAGATTTATCCGAATTCAATGAGTGGTTTCCGACGCGACCACTCTTCTATCGACAATGTCGTTGATCTAGTTTCGTACGTTCAGCACGAAAGATCCCGTAAGTGACTATCTGCAGCTCTGTTTCTAGATGTGAAAGGCGCTTATGATAATGTACTCCATGAAGCCATTTTGGGTGCTCTTGCGGTGGTTGGCCTTGGTGTTCGAGTATTTCGGTGGATTTCAATTTACCTGGCTGCAAGATCATTCTTTGTGTTAACAGAAGATGGCCCAACTACGCGACGCTACACTTCCAGGGGTGTTCCTCAAGGCGGAGTTCTTAGCCCGACGCTTTTCAATCTTGCACTAATTGGCCTTGCTGAATACCTGCCAAGCACCATTAAAATCTCAATATACGCAGACGACATCTGTGTCTGGACTTCGGCAGTAACACGTCCTCAGATACGTTCCCGGCTTCAAAAAGCAGCAACTATGATTGCCAACTACTTGTTAAAACAAGATCTCAGCATATCACCAGAAAAATGCGCGCTGGTGGCCTTCACTCGCAAAGCAATGACTCCCTATGTCAACTCAATCTGTGGGTGACCTATTTCTTACGCCAAAACCTACCAGTTTCCGGGCATCATTATTGATAGGGACCTCTGTTGGAGTCCGCATGTGACCTATATGAAGAAGCGCCTGACCACTATTTCCCAACTGTTCAAGTTCCAGGCAGGAAAAACGTGGGGGATGTCAGTAGACGCAATGATGGAGCTCTACAGAGCCCTGTTTCTCGGTTTCCTCAGATATAGCTTGCCCGTGCTAAGCAATACCTCAAGACCAATGTTCGTGTTCTACAGGCAGTACAAGCCCAAGCGCTCAGAATGTGCCTTGGTCTGCCCAGATGTACGTCAACGGAAGCAACTATTGCAATTGCTGGTGACTATCCGATACAAACTCACATTGTTGTAGAAGTCCTGAGAACGCACATCGGACACTTCGCACGTGCTCCCTGTCATCACCTTGCACTGTTGCCTTCAGAGAGGCGCCAAGCATTGTTCGCCAAAATGATTGTGAAATACAACGATAAACTTCCCTCGGGCTTCACTCCTGCATCTAAACCATCCATACCGCCTTGGTGTATTATTTGACCCACAGCGCATCTTAGTGTACCAGGGATCCGGAGGAAATCTGAGCTATCGTCGCCTGTGCTGAAACAACTGTCTCTTCTTCTTTTGCACGAGAAATATTCCGACAGCATACATGTATACACCGATGATTCCACGAACCGCCAGTCTTCGTCAGGGGCAGTAGTTGTCTCAGCAAGAGGTGTTACCATCAGCTTTAGGACTGACCACTCCACGGCATCTAGAGCAGCGGAACTAGCTGCTTTGCGCGCTGCACTTCGTGTGGTGAATCGGGAACCACCGCGCCAATGGTCGATTTTCAGCGACTAAAGGGCTGCCCTACAATCTGTGCTCTCAGCACTGCGTCGCGGGCCATACGAACAGCTTGTTTTCAAAATTCGATGCCTTCTCCACACTTCACACGAGAAAGGGCATGATGTGACGCTTCAATGGCTGCCAAGTCACTGCGGCATCACAGGGAACAAACATGCCGATACTGCCGCACGGGCAGCCCTAGAAGGAACACGAGAAGAAGCCATACCACTTTCGCGGACCGATGCTGCCAGTAATCTTCGGCGACGTGCGCGTGAAATCACGTTTTCACTATGGTGCCCACCAAGCATCGATACGAATCGTCAACACAACCTGTCCTCTTTGAAGGCTCTCCGCATGCCCACTGGACTCGGCCGAAGAGAAGCCACCCTTCTTCATCGCTTATGGCTAGGAGTGGCATTTACAAAATCTTATTCCTTTGTCATAGGAATGGCCGACAACGCTCTCTGCGAATCCTGTCATTGCGATGAGGCGCTACACCACATCCTGTGGGACTGTCCGTTGTATGAAATCTAGAGAAGGTCACTGGCGTCCGCTTTTGCGAGCATCGACAACAGCCAAATGTCTGTCGACATTATTCTGTCAAGTGCCCGAGAGAAGACATTGCAACAGAAGGCGACGAAAGCTCTGTTGAAGTTCCTACGCGACACGGACTTGAACAATCGACTGTAACAGCAACGTCACACACCGCGAAAGACAAGACTGGACTATGACTGAGTGTGCGCGCGTGTGCTGCCGAATGTGTTGTGTTTCTCTCTTCCCTCTCTGCTCTCTATCTTTCATCTCCCCATCCCTCTCCCATGCGCAGGGTAGCAAACCGGCTGCCTATAGGCTCGTTAACCTCCCTTCCGTTCTTTTCCCCCTGTTTTCCTTCCTTCCTTCCTGTGCTGTTCCTTATTCTTCTTGTCCTTGTTCATTTATTCATGTATTCCTACCATCATGACGGAGTTTCGGTTTCTAATGTAGCCTAACTACCCCTAATTTTAAATAAATAAAAAATAATTAAAACATTGCGGTAATTCGATGGGCTCAGGTAGTTAACTATATGTCCTACCCAGGCAGCGCCGGAAGCTATCCGTATAGAGCAGTTTAGGCAGCATACCGAACTTTGTGCGACTTCTGATGTGCGACCCGCTTGGTTATATTTCATATCAAAGCACGCATAACCCTTCACTACAACTCCGGCCCCTACCCGTTCTATATCGACGTGAGGCTTCGCTTCTCTATAGCCTTTGGCTGAGAGTTGCTTTCACTAAAGTATATACCTCGTTAATTGGAATGACGGACAGCGGGGCATGCGATGTTTGCGGCTCCGATGAAAATATCAAACACCTGCTGTACCACCGTGCTCGATTCGCCTCAGAGAGACAAGTGCTTGCCAACGCGTTGCGGCGGCTGGATGATCGGCCTCTTTCTGGGCAGCTGCTATTATAGCACCGTCCACATCCTTCGACAGCCTAAAAGGGAGTGAAAGCCCTCTTGTGTTTCTTGAGGAAGACGGGTTTTTGTGAACGCCTCTGAATTGCGGTGGAGTTCAGCACACTGCAATGAAATTACTGTCTGTTTCTCCTTCTTTTTCTTTTCCTTCTCTTCCCTCTTTTTCGTCTCCTTCCCCCAGTGTAGGGTAGCGAACTGGATGTATTTCTGGTTAACCTCCCTGCCTTCTTCCTTTCTTTTATTTGTTTCAAAGCACGCTGTACAAACAACCTTCAGTTCCACACTTGGCACGACAGGCTCACACGAGAAGCTAAATTGCAGGAGCTCAGAAGCGCGACGGCAGTGCCATTGCCACGTGCGGCTACTTCCTTTTATGAGCATCTCCGCGTAGTAAGGAGTTCTTTTTTCAGCTTTAGTCGTCCCCTTTCATGCATACACTGAGCCGTAAGCTAACATTACTCAAATGGAGCGAGTTTCAAGAAACGTACTAATCTATAGCAGTGGAGCGATTTTCGAGGATTATATAAACTCGTACTTGACTAGCTTGCCTGCTTAATACGCAGTGGCTTCCCAACCTCAATCTCAGAAATGAGAGAGTGCTTGCCGCTGTCATCGAATGGGTGTTTTGTAAGGTCAGTTGGGCACAACTTCGCCCAGCAAGAAGTTCTATCTGCACTCGGCATTTCGGCTTTTAGAACGGCAAACGAACAACCGGGCGTCACACAATGCGAATAGTGTCACGAGTGAGTCATCCGAAGCTCCCGCCTACTACAAAAGCTTGTTCTCGATACCCCATTAACTGTGGCACATACGCACTTCAGGCATAATTCCTCATTGTCGTCAGCCACTGCATGAACGATTGGCACGAAATTTCTTGCAATAGTTTAGCGGATACCACGCTTCTCAGAAGAGTGACAAAGGATAGCTCAGTGAATGCCGGCTTACTACCCAAAACTTTTACTATAAATGCCGTAGTGGGTACCCAGCAAGTGTGTCTGCAGGAGTTACCCAATGGGTGTTAAGAAAAAGCTCTAAAAGGCCGCTCTTCTATCTTTCGCTGAGACTGTGCTGTGCCTTCCGGGCAGGCCTGGCGTCATTGTAGCACTTTATAGACACGTCATTATTTCTTGCGACAAGTTGTGTGTTCTGGCAAGTTAAGTACTGGAGGGAGGCCAACACATTGCACCGGGCTCTAAATGGCACGCTCGACTCCTGTACTGCCAAATGTATCATATTTAATATATAGATGAATTTACAAGAGAAGCGACACGGGTTGAAAAGTTGATATTCTAGATTTGATTGCTTATTTTATATTTTGTGCACATACCACCAAGTTTACCACATACCACCCGCCTCAAAAGTGAACTTCATTTTTTTAATAACTACATTGTTTAGGTCGAATAAAATATTGAACTTATTCTTTAAAAAGGGACCAATTTTGTCTTTTGTCATTTTCAAAAGTTAACGACAAGATAAAAACACAAGTATTAGGTTGATCAAGACAATTTTTTTTCTAATTGATGTACGCGTAATGAAACTTGAAGCAGCATTGTTTAATGCTTGTGGATTGAAGCAAATTGTTTCTTTAAAATGTCTGAACAGGCAACATTTTTTTAATTTGCTTGATTTGAGATTTTTTCCTTCTAAGCTAAACCACCTAGTGTTTCATAACTTGATGACTTATTACAGCATAATGCTTACAATATTGCCTGTCAATACCGTTGCTGTACCTCAAACACAATTGCATAAATGGCCTCAAACTTTAAATTTCCTCAAGAGTAAAGCTTATTGAAAAGTATATTTCAATACTCCATTTTCATTTTTTCCTAAAATCTCATAAAAAGTTCCGCATTTTTGATAGAAACAGAATATTAAAAATCATAGCACAGTATTTTATTTGCAGCAACAATATCACAGGTGGAAGTTGAAGCTTTTCGAGCATGCACTTAGGCGATCAACACATGAAAATCGGGCTAAAAAGTGGTTTTGAGCTTCTGAGTTGTTTGAACAGGAACATCCTAACTAAGAAGAAGCAGAGTTAGCACAATCAGGAATAAATTTCTGTAAAGGCGCATTTCCGGTGGGCTTCGCCAGGCTTTATTAACGGATGAGCAATACATAATGACTCAGTCTAAAGCAATCCGTGCCTATTTGCAGACAACGTGATGAATTAAAATGTTCTAACACCAGCATAGGGCCACAGAAGATAGTACATGAACACTAGGAATGACCCCCTCCCATATCCCCTACTAAGCTGAGGAATGCATTGAACAAAAGTCATGGTGTACTCAAAACACTGCATTTTTTCCAGATGACTTACAACAGTGCTTGACACTAACAAAACACGACCATAGTTAGTACCGTTAGGTGAGGTTAACCGAACGCACCGAAAACATAGGCCTGCAACATGTGGCAAAAATATGCATGAAAACAATCTTAAAGTAACAAATGGTCCCTAGGTAATCTCCATTTGCATAGAGCATTTTGACATTTTTCATCCATATGATCTTCTACACCATGATTTCAGATTCCGGCTTATACACTCCCAAGCTTGCCGCTCTTAGGTGGGAGAGTGAGGTTCTGTGCTTTGCTAGGCTTTACTAAACTATGTTCCTTAAAAATTACAGATTTCTTGCAACTTCCCATAGTTGAAACCCTATGATATCATACATTGCCTACTAGAGGGGTGCGCATAAAAGTGTTGAGCAGCCGATCGAGGAAGGAAACGCTAAACAGTGTTCCGGTTAAAGACGTGGCAGCAGCGTTGCTAAATTTTAATATTTGCTATGCTTCGGTGGTTCCTCTCGCGAACCCATTCCCATTTACGTGTGCTGAAGCAAAACGCTAAAAACAGATGACTGTAATAGCTGTTCCAATATCTTGGGGGTCTCAAGTCTCGGCTTGAAATGACGAATTGAGTAATTTCAGAAAGACGCGCTTAAAACTGTCATTCCCGTTTACCAAATCTGCCTTTCCTCTGTAAATATGGTCCTGTTTAAACGACTCAGAAGTTCAAGCCCAATTTTTAGCCCTATTTCGCATGCGTTTATCGCCTATGTGCATGCTTGAAAAGCTGGAACTTCCACCCGTACTATTGTCGCTGTGAATAAAGCAATGGAATATGTTTTTAATTATTCTTTTTCTATCATCTGTCAAGAACGTTTTGTGAGAATTCAAGAAAAGTCGAAGATGGGTTTTTTCAATATTTATTATTCAATAGGCTTAATTGTTAAAAAATTTTAACGTTTGAGGTCATTTATAAAACTATATATTTGAGGTACAACAACAGTATTGACAGGAGTAAATATTTTAAACACTATGTTGTAATAGGTCACTGTGTTATGCAACACTAGCTGGTATATCTTAGGAGGAAAAAAACTCAAATCAAGCCACTTTTTAAAAAATGGCCCCTGTTTAGACATTTTTCAAAAACACTTTTCTTCAGCATACAAACTTCAAACAATGCGGCTTCACTCTTCATTACGCGTTTTTTTACTGAAAAAGAATGCCTTCATCTATCTAATAGTTGTGTTTTATATTGTCGTTAGCTTTCGAAAATGACAAAGAAAGAAATTGGTCCCTCTGCACAAAATGAGTTCAATATTTTTATTCCTATTTATGCAGTTATTAAAAAAAGAAGTCCACACTCAGGCTACTGGATTGTATGTGCACAAAATATAAAATAAACAATAATCTAAAATATCAACTTTTCTATCCGTGTCAATCTCTCGTGGAATCACCTCTATTAGATGTAATGCCTAGAAAATATAACAAATTTCCGGAAATTTCGACCACCTGGGGATCTTCAACGTGCACCCAAATCTCACTGTCCGGGCATGCAGCATTTTCGCTTCCATCAAAAATGCGATATTAGAGTGAAAATACACGTTTAATCAAATAAAAAATTACCATTTATTAGTACTGGTTGGGTTCTGCCTCAAATCAAAATTATTTCACTTTTTTTCTGAAAATAACTCTACAGGAAGAGCAAAAGCGGTCAGCGTTTTCTGAATTTTTCTCAAGCCATAACTGCTTCTCAGGCATTACGGGGTATTGGCGCGTATTATACGCGTATGTGACTTCTTTAAGATAATCCTGACCTGCCACGTCTACGTATCTGACTGTTTGAAGAGACAGGTTAACTCTCGCCTGGGTCACATGACTCTGTGAAGAGAGTAGAATGACGCCCAGAAAGAGTGAACGTGCATCTTTGAAGAGAGTCAGATACGTGCGTGGCAAGTAAGGATTATGCGAATGCGGCAATTACATAGCAGCAATATAAGAATTTGACTATTAGAGTTCCCTCAATCGCGATATGTTTCATACATAAAGAACACAGAGGCATAAGTTGCAGTGCCAGAAGTACTTTTTTTGTTTGACATGAATATGATTATATAGTAGTGGGTATGTGCACTCACGTGCGTGTGTTTATGTCTGTGAGTGTTTATGCGTGTGCGTGTGTCTTTGTGTGTGTGCCTGTTTGTATCCGGGAATATGTATCTGTATGCATGTGTACGTGCGTGTGTGTTTGTGTGTGCGTGCATGCGTGCGTGCGTGTGCCTGCGTGCCTGCGCATGCCTGCCTGCGTGTGTGTGTGTGTGTGTGTGTGTGTGCGTGTGCGTGTGCGTGTGCGTGTGTGTGTGTGTGTGTATGTGTGTGTGTGTGTGTGTGTGTGTGTGCCTGCCTGCGTGTGTGTGTGTGTGTGTGTGTGTGTGTGTGTGTGTGCGCGTGTGCATGTGCGTGTGCGTGTGTGTGTGTGTGTGCCGCATACAGATAACATTTGCGCCTAGCCAAAGGCGTGGAGTCTTAAAGATTTTTCGCAAGCAGCTAAACATAACCTGACTGACAAAGCTTAATGGCCTAGAAAATGGTCTTGTTAAAAGAAAAGCAATATTTCTGCTGACGTTTTTTAGCTTGCTGCAATTGATTTTGGTGGCTGTTGCCAGGGTTTGTCTCATTAATTCCTTCCTTCTATACCGACTGTCTATTTCCTGCTCGACAGGACAAGCGCTCCCGGCATCCCGTTACTCAGGTTACAATGTAGCATTGCCGAAGCCGCGTAGAAAGAACATAATCTCTTGCCTTTTTTTTTTAAACACGCACAAGCAAGCAACATACATACTGCAGATCAGCGTCAAAAGTAACTCCTGCCGACCCTTGAAGCCATCTCGCCCACACTGCCAAAACCACCTTTCAAGGGGACAAATCGAAGTATGGAAACGGCGGGTTGCGGTAATAAAGTACATTACCCTGGTGCACTTTTTATCGGTTGGCTACCACTTTGTGCTCCACACAGACGCTACTACCTATACGCAATCACTACTTTTTTCTAGTTCCTTAATTTGACAGCGGCGTTCCCCATGCAGATCCTTATCTGTAGCAGGGCTTAAGAATTGTGTGCTCAAGTGTACCTCCCTGTAGTCTGAGGATTACTTCAAGAATACAGTTTATTAAATCGAAAAACACAAACGCTAAAACGAAGGCAATCAAACTGGGTCATTCACAGCAGTGGCGTAGCCAGAGGGAAAATTAGGGTGTTTCAACTCTTCCTCCTTGATATCCTTTGATTGTGTGCGTGGATGATACGCTTGCATTTGGTTATATGCATGACGATATGCAGTGAACAGGGTGCCCCTTTCCCAGGCTTCTTTACAGAGAAAGTTATCCGATCACGCTGCCCACGCAGCTACATTAACAATTTCCTTAGGCCCCCTACGCCCCACCCTCGTACAGCATTTCCTATAAATAGGATATACCTATACACGTACCAATAAAGGCATCACTGGGCTCCCAATACACAATATATTCATAAGAGACACATTGAATGGCACTAACTATGTGGCTTAACTTTTCTCCAACAGAACTTATTACCCTGATAGTCCGCGTTTTGAAGAAATAAAGAAAAGAAGCAAATTTTTCACGGCATTGATGGCAACGAGGAGATTACAAAACAAATCAGAGAAGACACGTAGCAAATCGAGAACGCTAAACACACAAACAGTTTTTTTGCAAATAAAAACATACATATCGCTTACGTGCAGTGTTGTCTGCCTAAAGATCTGCAACTGCAGCTTAATTTTTGTTTCCTTCAATTCGTGGAGCGCCCGGATGCGGAAACTCTCCGACTGCAGCCCTGCTGAAAGATGGAAGAGCTGTGCCGGATTTGTAAGCAAGAAACGCAGAAGGGTTAAAATTTTGAAAGGTCTTAATTCCAAAAAGAGGACGCGACCCGGTGCATTCGTCATGCCCCGACCGTTAGGCTGGCCCGGAGTAGAAGAAGGATATTTATGAACAAAATACGACGGGCGAAGTGGAACGTGTGATCGAATTTCCGAAGGAGGATTTCCTTTGTTTCTTTCCGGCAGATTTAGTGCCTTTCGGGAGCCGCGGCAAAGGCGCGAGTGCAGCAAGGTTTCTTCAAGGATAAGACGGGCTCCACTTTCTGTTCCTTCCTACCCCACGTCAGTTTCTTTCTTGCCCGCTCTCCGCTACGAATCGGACGTGCTTTATCATTTACCATTGCCCATGTACTCCCGCCGTTGAAACGGCTCCTCGGCAAACTTTGAAAATATCAACATTGAGCACTATATCCCCTCACGCCATTTCCCCGTCGTTTCGGCACAACTCGTGACGACCGCTGTTTGTTCATGTGATGTCAGGATCTAATGAGCTCTCTACTTGGTCCAAATACAAGAAATATCTGTTGAAAATTATTGCCTTCCGTGTCTTGCTCTGGAGACACATGCTTGTGTGTTTTGTCTCGCATGACTATCGTGCGCAATAAACTGTGTGCGCATTGATGTGTGTGTGTGTGTGTGTGTGTGTGTGTGTGTGTGTGTGTGTGTGTGTGTGTGTGTGTGTGTGTGTGTTGATCAACGGGGCTCTCTGTTGCTTGATCAGTGATTGTCCACTTTGCTAATAAGGCAGCGGTCGTGATGACTCCCAAAGCGACGCTTGGTTGTGCTCCGACTCCTGACAGACAGCGCCATATCTGGCAGAAAATGTTAACTGGGCATGTAAGCCGTCCGTTTTTCCTTCTCTTCGCCGCTCTCCCACTCGCTTCCATGCACAAGCGGGCTCCCTTTCAGTGCCCCGCAATGCAGCGCTTGAAATAAAAAAAGACTTCTAGCTGGACAGGCACTTCGACAAGCGAACGTAATCAAAGCAGAAAGGTTCATTAATCTCGTTTACGTTGTAGAGCACACGACAATGACGCCCGACTTAACGTGAAATGCATTTCCGAAGTTCGTGACATTACCGTGTACGATAGGTCGAGGTAAGCTTCCTTCAGTCAAACGTTAATTATATCAAATGTTCCATGCAGTGCGAAATGAAGCCACGCCTGATATCGATGTTTTACGTCGTCAGCAACGAAAAAAAATAATTGCTGTTTTGATGTACACACTGGCAGTAACAGATGAGCACTCTTATAAGCGAACTTTCAGAGTGTGCAAAAAAAAAAAACAAAGATTACATGGCCATAGCACTAAAAAACCTGACAAAGTTAGTCATGTGTTCCGTAGCAATTGAGCATCACCCACTCACTTAGCCGTGAGGCAGCCAGCTATAACCACTGCGAAGGAAGTTCCCTGACTTAAGTGTCTGGTAATGGCTTTTGCATATAGGCGTTCTGGTGCCTTGGCGTATTCTTTTGGTTACTTTTGCGTTCATTCGTGCTGTCAGAAATCTTGTTCATAGGCCACAATGAAGGAACCTCATGGTTTAATTTTTTCCCCGACAGATGCGGCAACGCTCCCTCCTTTCCACAATCTTTTAACCAACTCATTGATTGATTGATATGTGGGGTTTAACGTCCCAAAACCACCATATGATTTTGAGAGACGCCGGAGTTGAAGACTCCGGAAATTTCGACCACCTGGGGTTCTTTAACGTCCACCCAAATCTGAGCACACGGGCCTACAACAATTCCGCCTCCATCGGAAATGCAGCCGCCGCAGCTGGGATTCAATCCCGCGACCTGCGGGTCAGCAGCCGAGTACCTTAGCAACTAGAACACTGCGGCAGGGCTAACTAACTCATTCAATTCCCTAGTTGTCTTGTCATATAAGTGGTGCTGAATAGGGTCAAGAGCAGTTAAGTGCACTATTGCAGTTAAGCGCCTTTTATAGAATATGTATCAAATGTAGCTTCTGATGCGTGACTGCAAAATTGAGAACGATGCAAATAAGGAGGTAAAAGATAAAAAAAAATCACAGCATACGCCCAGAGTGAATGATGACGAGTGGGTCGAAACGTTCGTCAGCCCGTCCATGCTTTCGTCCATCCATTCTTTCTTGCATCCATCCGTCCGCGCGTCCATCAGTGCACCCGTCCTTGAGTTCATCTGTCCGTACATGCGTCCGTGCGTTAGTCCTTCCATTCGTCTGTCCATGCATTCGTGCGTCCATCTGTCCGTACGTCCGCGCGTCCAACCATCCGTCCGTCTGTGCGCTAGCTCATCTGCCATTCATTCATGCGTCCATCCGACCATCCATCTAGTAAACACTCCAAGTACCACCATCTCGAATCCCCTGTGTAACATACCCGCTCTAGAGCGGGTATGTGCCACCGGTGGCAACCTACTACCACTACATACATCGGGGACGCCCAACCCATGGCTTAAAAAGCTTCGCCCCTAAAAATTCCTGAAGCAAAGTGGGGACTGAACCAAGGTTGGTTGGGTCTCAGTGGGCATCAAATCTGGGTCGTTTGCGTGGCAAGCAGATGTTCTACCCAACAGCCACGCCCTCTGCATCTGAAAACAGTGAGAATAACTTCCACTGCTTGAAAATGCAGTAAAAGTAGCTTTCATGCTTTACGAACACCTATGTTATGTATACATGCTTCACAATTCAACATGAAATACTGCAGTAATAATGCGTGGTACAAGCGTCTATTGATAAAGGCGTCAGCATATGTGGTTAATATAATGGCTCCATAGTTCAAAGCCGGTACCCGACTACAAAAAGCACACACGCTACTGCGCCTATTCCCTTAAAGTCACGTAGTGGGTGAATAGCAAATTTGTAAAGATTTGGTGCACTGACACCCGTATTCACAAACGCTCCTCGACTCGACTTCCACCCTTCACTTGACAGAGTTGAGAACTGCGACACCACTCGGCTGAAAATGACGCTGCGCTACTGAAGAATCGCAGGAGATTATCGCTTATATGCAGTGACTTGCCGTGCCTAGAGACGGCGCTCCCATCGGCTTTCTCAAGTGAAGGTGAAGCGTTGAGTGAAGGGATGTTCTAGAATACGGGGGTAAGTGTTTGAAGTACGAACTAGGAACAGGATGTCACTACCGCATTCAACTCCTAAATGCGAAGCTTTTGGGTCTCGTAATTTTATTCTATTTACAAGCCTTTTTAAGAACATTCCTAAACACGGAAGTGCGTGCAATACAGAATGTACTTGGAAGAGAGACATAGTGTCACCCACATGTCGTGCAACTATAAAACTTACAAACTACTCATTTTGCTTTCGCAAAGCATTTTTAGCGAGAGCTTACTGAAAATAAATGAATACGAAATTTGTGAAAGTACAGACAGGGTGAACATATATCGAATAAAGCGTTCGAACACGGCGTCTTTCCTTCGGTTTAATTAACCAATACCCCGAGAAACGCACCATATGCAAAATCGATTTTTTTAAATTTTGTGCAAGAAGCATTAGGCAGCTGTTTAACCCGTACTTTTTAAAACAGGAAGAACCAACGCAGATTTGGAGTAAGCACACTAGATGTTTACAAAATCTGGCATAATTGCTCGCTTGCTTTGCATTTCCACATTGTCGCATTCGTGATTGCAAATTGCGCTCACATCAAATATTCAAAATCCACACACTCTCCCTAACGTATTTGCATTAGGGTTCCACAAAGCGACCACAAATGGCAAGAACAAGCGTTTCGAGTCGACTAAGTTTTAAGCACTATAAATAGTATGATCGGTTGAATGCTTGCACGAGCTTGCCCAATTGTTCTCTTTAATTACACTATAATAAAGAGCTGTGCCTTTGATAATCTGAGTCGTGTTTCTAATAACGCTTCCGGAAACTTATCCCGCGCTCGAGAGGGTAATTTGCTGGCGTGAAGACGCGAAGTAACTTTGGCATCGCTCTTCGCTTCCACTGATTAGCGGTTCTACCCGACTCTCCCAACTGCGAAGCTCCAATTACAGAAAAAGTTGCGTTTATGTTGGCAATGTAAACTTATAACGCTGCAACAGCAAGGTTTCGAGTCCGTTACTATGTGGAGTGGAGGTGGAAGAGGAGAAAAGTAATGAGCGCATCCAATTTTAAGTTTATGAGCGCGCCAATCGTACACTTTGTTCGTGTCGTACGAAAGCAATAGAGGCGTTAAGTATTGTACTTTTAACAACGCGTTGCGACGAAGTGAGGCACGTCAAAATCAAAGAAATTATTCTGAAGAGCAGGTGTTTTTTTTTTATGAACCCTGTCTAGGCAGAGCTGATAGTTGCAATATTTCATGTGTGTATCTTTTTTCAGTGCACTGACTGGTGGTTCAGTTGCTCAGCAAACTCAACTTTTCGAGAGATTATTCCACATTGCAGTGTCCTGGCATTGAACTGGAAGACTGTAAAGAAATTACCATGCCTTAGAAAAGTATCACAGCACAACCAAATCAATCCAAGAGACAATTGCGCTGGGGAATGCTCAGGGAGCTTTAATTATTGTCTTTAACTGTAGTTTAGTACCAATGACGCTAAGTGGCATGCTTGTCATTTGAACTACACCATATACATACTATAGCATTGCAATGCTGTTAGCAATTTATGGTCCCCATACTTTGGCTGACCTAACTCTCTTGGAATCATTTCACTGTGTCTGACACAGACACAAGTCCTTTGAATGATTGCCCTTTCTTTCGTTCTCATCCCAACACAGACAGACAGACAGACAGACAGACAGACAGACAGACAGACAGACAGACAGACAGACAGGCAGGCAGGCAGGCAGGCAGGCAGGCAGGCAGGCAGGCAGGCAGGCAGGCAGGCAGGCAGGCAGGCAGGCCAAGGCAGGCAGGCCTAGGCAGACAGGCAGGCAGGCAGGCAGGCAGGCAGGCGTGATGTGAGCGCAATTTTCAGTCACGAATGCGACAATGTGGAAGTGCAATTATGCCAGATTTTGTAAACATCTAGTGTGCGTACTCCAAATCCGCGTTGTTTCTTCCTGTTTTAAAAAGTACGGGTGTGACCGCTGCTTAATGCTTCTTGCACGAAATTAAAAAAAAATGATTTTGCATATGGTGCGTTTCTCGGGGTATGGGTTCATTATCCTGAAGAAAAGACGCAGTGTTTGAATGCTTTCTTCTATATATGTTCACTCTGTCTGTACTTTCACAAATTTTGTATTCATTTAGTTTCAGTAAGCTCTCGCTAAAAATGCTTTGCGAAAGCGAAATGAGTAGTTTGTAAGTTTTCTAGTTGCACGACATGTGGGTGACACTATGTCCCTCTTCCAAGTACATTTGGTTTTGCACGAACTTCCGGGTTTAACAATGTTCCTAGAAAGGCTTGTAAATAAAATAAAATTATGGGACCCTAAAGCTTCGCCTTTAGGAGTTGAATCCGATAGTGACATCCTGTTCCTAGTGCGTACTTCAAACACTTACTGCATGAAACCTTTACGAATTTGCTATTCACCAATTACGTGGCCCTAAGGGAATAGTTGCAGTAGCGTGTGTTCCTTTTATAGTTAGGTAACGGCTTTCAACTATGGAGCCATCATAATGATCACATATTATGACGCCCTTTGGCAATGGACGCTTGTACCACGCATTATTACTGCAGTATTTCATGTTGCATTGTGAAGCATATGCACATGACTCGTGTGTTTGTGAAGCATGAAAGCTACTTTTACTTCATTTCCAAGCAGTGGAAGTTATTCTCATTTTTTTCGGAGCCAGAGGCATGGCTGTGAGGTAGAACATCCGCTTGTCACGCAAACGACCTGGATTCGATCCCAATTTGGACCCAGCCAGCCCTTGTTCAGCCCCACTCTGCATCAGGGCTTTTCAGGGGCGAAGCTGCTTAAGCCGTGGGTTGAGCGTCCCCGATGTATTGTTACGAGTAACTTATTAATATATATACGATGGACCGTGCTCGGCGAATAAGATGGCGACAGTGCATCAACAGCCAGCAACCGACGTCCTCTTTCCTTTTCATGAAGCAAAGCTGTGCCGGCTATTGTGTACTTAACCCCCCGGCGGGAGAGGCACCGTTTCGGTTCTTGAGTATACTCGTATGCGGTAGAAGAGGGGTGTTAAGGCTTGAGTCGAGCTATGTGCATGATGTCCCTCGAAGCAGACGAAGATGACGTTGGATCGGCTGGAACGATCTCGTATGTAACGTCAGTCACGTGGCGAACGACCCGGTATGGTCCAGTGTAGCGTGACAGCAGTTTTTCAGAAAGACCTACACGCCGAGTGGGGGACCAGAGAAGGACAAGGGAACCCGGTGAAAAGTGCACGTTTCGATGATGGGAATCGTAGAGCTGTCTTTGGTGCTCCTGTGCGGCCTGCAGACGGCTGCGGGCGACTTGGCGTGCATGGTAGGCTCGCGCGATCGATTCGCTGATATACTCAGTGACCGAGGGCAGCAAGGTGTCAAAGGGTAGGGCGGGTTCTCGGCCGTATAGAAGATAGAATGGCGAACAGCCAGCAGTGTCGTGACGTTACGAATTATATGCAAACGTCGCAAATGGCAAATGAATATCCTAGTCCTGGTGGTCAGCCGCTACGTATTTTGAAAGCATGTCGGTTAAGGTGTGGTTCAGGTGTTCCGTGAGACCGTTCATTTGCGGATGGTACGAAGTGGCAAACTTGTGCTTGGCAGAGCAAGAGCACAGGATTTCATCAACGACAACTGATAGGAAGGTCCGGCCCCGGTCAGTGAGAAGTTGGCATGGAGCTCTGTGTACTAAAAGAATCTCATATACCAGAAAGTCCACCACATTGGTTGTGCAACTCGTCGGAAGTGCTCGTGTGATAGCGTACCGTGTCGCATAGTCAGTGGCAACAGCAATTCATTTGTTGCCTGAGCTGGAGATCAGGAATGGGCCAAGCAGGTTGAGGCCAACTATAAAAAAGGGGGGGGGGTTCAGTGGGAATGTCGATCGGCTGAAGGTATCCAGGTGGTAGGGAGGATGGCTTTTTGCGACGCTGGCAGGGCTCACAAGCGGCGATGTAGCGTCGAACAAAACGGGCAAGACCAGGCCAAAAGAAACGACGACGTACACGGTCGTATGTGCGAGAGACGGCCAAGTGGCCCGCCAAAGGAGCGTCATGAAGTTGGTTGAGGACAGTCGCACGAAGATGTGCTGGTATGACGGGGAGTAAGTCATGGCCATATGGATCAACGTTACTGCGATACAGAATCCAGTCTTTGACCAGGAACATTTTTATAGATGCGTCGTGAAGCACTGACTCAAGCTTGTCAATGTTGGCTCACAGAGAAGCATCCCGGCGTTGTTCGTGGCCAAGGTAACGTAGGGACCAACGAGCGAGGTGTCCTGTGGGATCCTTGAGTGAGGACAGCCAGCAGAGCGCGTGGTGATCGGCGACTGCTCGGAATGGACGCCCGTATAAGTATGGGCGAAACTTGGCGACTGTTCACACAAGAGCGAGACACTCACGCTCCATGATTGAATAGTTGCGCTCGGCAGTAGATAGCAGTCGGCTTGCATATGCTAAAACACGGCCTTGTCCGCGTTGGTGTTGCAATAGCATTGCTCCTATGCCGTGCCCACTACCGTCAGGGCAAACCTCGGTTGGAGCTGATGGATCGAAATGAGCTAAAGTCGGCGGTGTTGAAAACAGGGCTGCGAGCTGGGGAAACGATGAGGCTTGATCAGCGCCCCAGAAAAACGGGGCGTCCTTCTTCAGGAGGTTTGTGAGTGGGCGTGCAATGATCGCGAAGTCCTGAACAAAGCGTCGAAAATAGGAGCACAAGCCCACAAAACTGCGAACGTCCTTTGTTGACTTCAGAACAGGAAAGTCCGTGATGACGCAAATTTTCTCGGTATCCGGGTGGACTCCTGCGGCATCGATGAGGTGGCCAAGCATGGTTATTTGACGATGAGTGAAGTGGCATTTCGAAGAGTTCAATTGAAGTCCGGCTTGACGAAAAATTTCAAGAATCGCCGATAAACGATCTAGATGGGAGTCAAATGTGGGCGAGAAAACGATAACGTCGTCTAAATAACACAAACAGGTTGACCATTTAAATCCTTGAAGCAATGAGTCCATCATCCTTTCGAATATAGCCGGCGCATTACAGAGACCGAAGGGCATAACTTTGAAGTGATAAAGACCGTCAGGAGTGACGAATGCGGTCTTCTCACGGCCATCTCGTCTACAGCGATCTGCCAATAGCCAGATCGAAGGTCGATAGTGTAAAAATACGTAGCACCGTGAAGGCAGTCTAAGGCATCGTCGATTCCAGGCAACGAGTAAACATCTTTCTACGTAATTTTGTTGAGATGCCGATAATCTACACAAAAGCGCCATGTTCCATCCTTCTTTCTGATCAGGACGACAGGAGAAGCCATGGGGCTACGCAAGAGATTGATTATGTCATTTGCAAGCATCTTTTCGACTTCCTGTTGTATGACTGTATGCTCGTTCGCGGAAACATGCTATGGACATCGGTGAATGGGACTCGCGTCACCAGTATTGATGCGATGAGTAACAACACTCGTTCGGCTTAAGGCCGTGCTGGCGATGTCGAAAAAAAAACGTCACTATAGTACTCCAGGACGTGAAGGAGGGCTTCAGCTTGATCAGCAGCCAGGTCTGATGGTACCATGTGGTCAACGTCGACGCCCGATGAACGTGATAGAGTTGGGTCATGGTCTGAGGTGCTGCAATCATCCACTCTGAAGGGCTCAACCGTATGGTCTTGTAGGGCAGTAATTTCAGCCAGGAAGATACCTTGGGGAAGAATTTGGGCAGTGAGGGCAAAATTGACAATAGGAAGGCATGTGCGGCTGCCAACAATTGTCAAAATGGTGTGCGGAACACCGACGCCATGAGTAAACATCACGGCATGAACTAGTGCCACCATGTAATCGCCGTCAGCTACAGGTGGCGTAGAGAAGAGGTCGATGTGTGCAACACAGTTAGGCGGAAGGCGTACGAAATCAATGCAGCAAAGACGGCTCCGGGGTGGGTTGATCAGATCAGAAAGTAGAGGCATCTCAAGGTCAAGACAGCTGGCTGAACAATCTATGAGGGCTGAGTGAGTGGTGAGAAAATCCATACCGAGAATTAGATCAACAGGGCAGTTTTCTATAATGGCGAAAATAACAGCAGTGCTTCTATCGGCAATAGTCACACGGGCAGAGCACATGCCAATAATGGCGGCAGTTTCCCCGTCGGCGACTCGAACGGCTTGGTTCAAGGTGGGTGTGATAACTTTCTTTAGGCGGCGACAAAGAGCAGCACTCATTACGGACACATGCGCACCGGTATCGATCAACGCGCGCACAGCTACATTGTCTAAAGTAACGTTCAACAGATTCCGGGTGGTCAGTAATGTTACACGAGGATTTCATGCAGAGGTCGTCGTAAATGCAGCTCCACCTCCAGAAGCAGCACTGCCTAGTTTTCCGGTCGGGGGCGCTGCGAACAGGTCGGAAAGGCAGGACGGTGTTGTTGGGGCGAACGAGATTGATGGCGAGCAGGGGATGGTGAGCGGGCGTAGCGAGGTCTCGTCAGAGGTGTGGCAGAATGAGAAGATGTGGTCGGCCTAGGGGAATCAAAATCAAATGCTGAAGACGACTGGTGAACAGAAGTGGCCTGGGCCCATAGTGTGCCGGCGAAGCCCAGTGATTGCGGCAGTGGCGAGCAATATGACCGACGCGTAGGCAGTTGAAGCATATAGGCTTGTCGTCCAGTGTACGCCATTCGGACAAATTGCGCTCTCGAGAGTAGTTGGAACCAAAGCGAGGAGCCGAGAGACGACGATAAAAAGGCTCGGAGAGTAGACTGGTTGAGCTGGGTGTAGGCCAATGTTCGATATTTCTTGACGAACGACGGCTTGTATCAGTGAGATTGTGGTCGGTGAAGGATCAGGCGTTAGGGATGGAGTGACTACTAGTTGAGCTGCCTCGACCTCACGACGAATGAGGCGGGTGAGGTTGTCACATCGGGTAACTTGGCGGACGGCGTCATCGCAAGATGAAGTAGCAGCTGTGTTCGGCAGGCGCGTGATGCCGTGGGTGACGCGGCGAGCTTTAGCCTGTTCTAGACGGCGGCAGTCTTTCAGTTTCGTGTCGATGCTCGTGACATTATTAAAAACAGCAGGTTGAAGCCATCGTCAGCAACACCTTTGAGGACGTGATTAGCTTTTTCGTCTTCCGACATGCTGGTCGACCTTGCTACAAAGCGCCAAGACGTCAAGAATGTATGAAACGTACGATTCAGTAGACGTCTGGGCGCGAGTACCCAGAGTCTTCTTGGCAGCGAGCTGACAACCAGATGAATCACCGAAAAGATCACGGATCTTCGTTTTGAAAATATTCCAGCTTATGATTTCGGCTTCATTTGTTTCGAACCATGTCCGCGGCGTGCCGTCGAGGTAGAACACAACATTGGCGAGCATGAGCGTGCGATCCCAGTGGTGGGTAGCACTGACCCGCTCGTACCGGTGCAGCCAGGAGTCAACGTCGATGGTACCGTCCACGGAAAAAGTGCCAGGATCCCGCAGGGGTGGCAGGGTGACGTAGATTGTCGACTCGGCTGGAGAGGCCGGTGGTGATGAGGCAGTGGCAGTTTAAGTAGCCGAAGAGTCCCCGGTGTTGCGACTGCTGCGCGTCTCCATCGATGTACGGGAGTCATCTACCTCCACCAATAATGTTACGAGTAACTTATTTATTAAATTATATACGATGGACCGTGCTCGGCGAACAAGATGGCGACAGTTCATCAACAACCAGCAACCGACGTCGTCTTTCACTTTCTTGCAGCAAGGCTGTGCCGGCTGCTGTGTATCAATATGTAGTAGTAGTAGGTAGCCACCGGTGGCACATACCCGCACTAGAGCGGGTATGTGTCACAGGGGATGCGAATGGTGGCACTTGGAGTGTTCTCTAGATGGATGCACGGATGGACGCACGGATGGACGGGCAGACGAATGAACGGACTCACGGACGGACGCATGGACAGACGGACAGACGCATGGCCTGATGGATGGGCGCACTAATGGTCCCGTGAATGGACGGAAGCAAGAACGAACGCACAGATAGAAGCATGGAGGTCTGACGGGACGCTTCGTCCCACTCGTCATCATTCACTCTGTGGGCATGCTGTTACTTTTTTATCATTTATCTCTTTATTTGCATCGGCCTCAATTTTTCGGTCACGGATAAGATGATGATAGAAGCTACATTTGATTCATGTTTGATATAAGGCTCATAACTGTACTAGTGCACTTAACTGCTCTTAACTATTGAGGACCACTTAACTGGCAGGATAACTAGGAAATTGAATGAGTTGATTGAAAGATTGTGGACAGCTGGGAGCGTTGCGACATCTGTCGGGAAAAAATCCAAACCATGATGTTTCTTCAACGTGACCTATAAATTGATTTCTGACAGCACGAATGAACGTAAAAGTAACCAAAAGAACACGCCAATCACCGGAACGCCAACATGCGAGAGCTATTACCGGACACTTAGGTCAGGGAACTTGCTTCGCTGTGGTTATAGCTGGCTGCCTCACGGCTAAGTGAGCGGGTGATGCTCCTGTGCTATTGAACACATAATTAACCTTGTCAGGCTTTTTAGTGCTACGGCCGTGTAACCTTCGTTTATTTTTTGCACGCCGCGAGAGTTCGTTGATGAGACTACTCGTCTGCTACTGCCAGTATGCACATGAAAACAAAAATATTTTTTTTTCATTGCTGACAGCGTAGAACATTGATATCGTGCGTGGCTTCATTTCGCAATGCATGGATCATTAGATATAATTAACGGTTGACTGAAGGAAGCTTACCTCGACCTATCGTACACGGTAATCTCGTGAACTTCGGAAATGCACTTCGCGTTATTTCGGGCGTCGTTGTCATGTGCTCTACAACGTAAATGAGAATAACGAACTTTCTGCTTTGACTACGTTCGCTTTTCGAAGTGCCTGCCCAGCTGGGAGGTTTTTTTTTTTTTTTTGAAGCAGGGCATTGCGCGGCGCTGCAAGTGAGCCTGCACGTGCACGGAAGCGAGCGGCAGAGCAGCAAAGAGAAGGAAAAACGCGCGGCGTACATGCCCGGTTAACATTTTCTGCCAGAGATGGCGCTGTCTGTCAGGAGTCGCAGCACCACCAAGCGTTGCTTTGGGAGCCATCACGACCACCGCCTTACGAGCAAAGTCTGCATTTACTGCTCAAGCAACAGAGATGCCCACTTCCCCAACCCGAATGCCAACGCGCACACACACGCGCACATGCACACACACACACACACGCACACACACACGCGCACAAATGCACACACACACACACGCACGCACACAGACACTTTATTGCGCACTATAGTCATGCGAGGCAAAACACACAAGCATGTGTCTGCAGAGAAAAGCACTGAAGGCGATAATTCTCAGCAGATATCTCTTGTAATTAAACCAAGTAAAGAGCTCATTAGATCTTGACGTCACGGGAACAAACTGCGGTCGTCACGAGTTGTGCCGCAAGGACGGGGAAATGGTGCGAGGGGATATTGTGCTCGTTGTTCGTATTTTTAATGTTCGCTGAGGAGCCGTGTAAACGGCTGGGGTTCACGGACAGCGGTAAATGATTAAGTACGTCCGATTCCTAGCGGAGAGCGGGCTTGAAAGAAGCTGTCGCGTGGTAGGAAGGAACAGGAAGTGGAGCCCGTCTTATCCTCTAAGAAACTTTCTGCACTCGCGCCTTTGCAGCGGCTCGCGAAAGGCACTAAATCTGCCGAAAGAAAAAGAAAATCCTCCTTCGGAAATCGGATCACACGCTCCACTTCACCCGTCGTACTTTGTTCATAAATATCCTTCGCCTTCTCCGGGCCAGCTCAACGGTCAGCGCATGACGAATGCACCAGGTCACGTCCTCTTCTTTGAATTAAGAAGACCTTTCAGTATTCTAACCCTTCTGCGTTTCTTGTTTACAAATCCGGCACAGCTCTTCCATCTTTCAGCAGGGCTGCACTCGGTGAGTTTCCGCATCCGGGCATTCCACAAAATAAAGGAAAGAAAAATGGAGCTACAGAAGCAGAACATTAGGGAGACAACACTGCACGTAAGCGATATGTATGTTTTTATTTGCCAAAAAAATGTATGTTAAGCGTTCTTGATTTGCTACGTGTCTTCTCTGATTTGTTTTGTAATATCCTCTTGGCCATCAATGCCGTGAGAAATCTGCTTCATTTCTTTATTTCTTCAAGGCGCCAACTATAAGGGTGATAACTCTTGAAGAAATAGTTAAGCCACATAGTTAATGCCATTCAATTTGTCTCTTATGAATATATTGTGTATAGCTAGCACGATGATGCCTTTATCACCCCGCCGCGGTGGTCTAGTGGCTAAGGTACTCGGCTGCTGACCCGCAGGTCGCGGGTTCAAATCCCGGCTGCGGCGGCTGCATTTCCGATGGAGGCGGAAATGTTGTAGGCCCGTGTGCTCAGATTTGGGTCCACGTTAAAGAACCCCAGGTGGTCGAAATTTCCGGAGCCCTCCACTGCGGCGTCTCTCATAATCATATGCTGGTTTTGGGACGTTAAACCCCACAAATCAATCAATCAATGATGCCTTTATCGGTGCGTGTATAGGTATATCCCATCTATAAGAAATGTTGGACGGGGATAGGGCGTAGGGGGCTCAAAGAAATAGGTAATGTAGCTGAGTGGGCGGCGTGATCAGAAAATCTTTTCTTTAAGGAATCCGGGGACAGGGGCACCTTGTTCACTGCGTATCCTCGTGCATATATTTAAGTGCGTGCGTATAATGCACGCACACAATCAAGGAATATCATGGATTCATTTGGCTGTGCTATGATACATTTCTAAAAAATGATGATAGTTTTACTGTCTTCCAGCTCAATATCAGGAGACTGCAATGTTTTGTTTTCCCAGGGCGCACTTCATTCCTACAGTTCTTCAAGATGACACGGTGGTGTTTCCAGCCATCTTCGGAGCTGTGTTGCTATGTTTAGCACCTTCTGCCATAATAAAGCATGTTTTTCTCAAACGCGGGATGCCATCGTGAAATTTCTACCCGGACGTAAGCAAGCTTGTACGCTTCCTAACTCCCGACACACCATTTCGACTAACTGAACTCGAAACAGCATCGGTCCCGTGAAATCACCGCTCAACGCTTCACACACTACGACGAAAGGAACAGACTGTTTGGGTGAGTTATCAAGAAAACTCTGCGCCAAACGCGGACGAAAGGGAAAAAACAACACTAACGCAAGCGCCAGTGCTGTTTTTTTTTTGTGGCGAAGCTCCCTATGGCGTGGGCTGTGCGTCCCCTGTATGTAGCCACCTCTCGTTTAGTTCTTGCAGTGTTGACTAGATGGCGGTACCGTCCACTGTATGTGGCTACCTCTCGTTTAGTTCTTGCAGTGTTCACTAGATTGCGGTACTTGTTGCTGATGATGAAAAGATGCAAGATGTTATAAACTAGACGGTGTTACTTATAATTGATGATGAAAGATGCGAGATGTTATAAAATAGGTATGATGTCACATATGGCAAGTGTCATTGGTGGACGGCAATCGTTCGATTTAGTGCGGCGACGTACGTAAGGGGGAACCTTGTAATAAAATCTAGTGGGCAAAATGTATGGAGGATTCATGGTTAGCCAGGTTTACCTCCGGAGCTTCGCCCACTCATCATCATTCCCTTCGTGGATATGGTGGCACTTTTCTCTCTTCCCCCACGCTTTTTTGTGGCAGGTTCCTTGAAATGGAGAAAGGAAGAGTGCGGTGGGTAGTAATGGATATTGCATTGATTACTGCTTTCTTTTTTTTTTCTTCTGAGATCACTATATAGAATTCTCGTAATAAAACTTCACACACTATCTTGTGAATTGCACTAAGACAGGTGTCTCCAACTCATGTGAGGCAGCGGGCCGCATACATGGAATTTAGTCCTGCAAGGGACGGGTCAGATAAAATGGTCAGATAAGAGCGGGCAGCATGGGGCTAGTTTGTACACATTTTCAGCAAAACGTTACCAATAAAAAAAGAAACATTTCCTATACCTCATATAACGCTCATTTCAGAAGCTTTGTGGCCTGCATTCATCAAACATCATGCTGATACCGGTCTCCCCAATTAGAGAAATCTGGACACCAATTTAAAGAAAAATAAATCTTTATTTCGGGGTTATATTTTTAGGACATGGTGACCAATCATGGTGCCTAACGAAAACAATGCTGTTTTACACCATTTCTACCAGTGCAGCTCTCGCACGTGCTTATCGCACGTGCTTATCATGTGTGTGTGTGTGTGCGTGTGCGTGTGCGTGTGCGTGTGTGTGTGTGTGTGTGTGTGTGTGTGTGTGTGTGTGTGTGTGTGTGTGTGTGTGTTTGTGTGTGTGTGTGTGTGTGTGTGTGTGTGTTGGACGAACATTTGAGAGCCTTCCCCTAAAACAACTCAAAGGCCTTCGCCTTCTAGTTTTCTGAAGAGAATCCACTAGTCCCCTATTTCTTCTACTTTTCCTTCTCAGTCCATTTTCTTGGTTTCCTTGCGCTCTCTGCTCCAAATCTTTCTGCACACGCGCTGTTGTGTTTCTTTCAGGCGAACGTATACGGTGTCATTGTGAGTACGTCGTCGTATGACGACATTTTATGTCACATGGTTGTGCTGCCACGAATTTTGGGTGATTTGTGGTGTCATAAGGACGTCACAGATGTTGTAATTATGGCGACGTATGTAGAAGAAATCCTTATTACCTCGTCACAACAAGGGGCTTAAGGCTGAAGCCTCAGTTGCCTCGTGACAAGCTAACAGCGACTGTCGCCGTCAGCACGAAGCGGTGCACAAAATATCGTGTGATCGCATATGACGACATGATTGTCTCATCTGTGGTCGCACAATGTTTTGCGGACCATTTCATGTTGACACCACTAGCCCCATTTAATACGACATGGGACATCTCAGGCTTCGGCTCAATAAGTTTTTACAATATCGAGTTCGGCCTTATTTCGGCCCGTTTGAATTCTGCGTATGCGCATTTTTCTTGTTGATATAGTGGCTGTGCGAATCAAAGCAATCGAGTTTTTTTGGAACCCAATTTCACATACTCTGGGAGGCAGCAAAACAATAGATCAGAAAGGAGCTATCGAAAAAAAAAGAGGCATTACCATTTTGTGTTTAAAATTTGGTATCCACCAAAAAAAAAAGCAAATCAAATTGTACTTTCCAGGAGAAAGAAAAGCTTGTTTCCACGCACATAATCTCCTCATTGCAGGTTTTCCACTTAAGTGCCAGATTAGGAGCCTCATAATCTGTAAAAATGCCACACCGCATGCAGCACTCTGCAATGGCTAAAATCTGGTAAATGAAGGCGCTCATTGGGGCTAGCGAAAAACCATGCTCATCGTAATTACGTGTTTTCAGTAAAGAGCTCATTTTATGCCTTTTTTAAATAAACGATCATCATTACCTTAAAAGGTTGTTTCCTGCAATGGTGTTTGTTTCAGTATTCTTTTATACATTTCAAACGAGTAAAGGAGAGACTTCAGGGGTATGTAAATGCCTGCGCATTACGACGCCTTTTCTTTTTTTTTTGTTCTTTGTTCTCAACAACATTTTTTGTGCCAGTGCCGTACTTCACGGCATTGAATCTGGAAGAAACTCTTTTCGCTTGCGCTTTTCGTTTGAGAGCGCTCAGGCTGCTCGACAAATACAAGCATCTACCTAAGACGCCAAAAAGCGCATAACCTGCCGCTTTTAGAGAAGCGAATGAGCATGCAGCAACCCACCTTCGTATGTTTTGTCCCGCGCTGACCACCCTCACAAAGTAGGCATTATGACGTGCCTCACCAATACTTGTTTTCAGTCATTCATTCATCGTACATCGAACGAATGGAACCACCTTCCCTGGCCAATTGCTGGCATTCAAGATAATGAGCGCTTCCGCACTGCATTATTAACAATGTAACAGATGTTAAGTGTATATGTTTAGTTGTTGTTGCTGCTGTATTTTATTTCTTTGTTGTTTTACTCCCCCTACAAGAACCCCCACTCCCCTCAGTAATGCCCTTATCTTTGGGGGTAAAATAAATAAACAAATAAATTATTTAAATTTCAATTCCGTTCTATTTTTTATAGGATCGTGAGCATCTTTCTTGATCTGTCCTGCACGCTTTTTTAGGTTATGTTTTTTTTCATTCCTTCTCGCATTTTAAACATGAATGATAGGTTACTTGCCTCCTCTGCGCATTACTCAATTTCGGCTATTTCGCACATTTTTTTTTCTATATTTTGCTTGCATTATGGCACGTGGCAGGTTACAAGCTTAATGGCTTAATTTTTCTCAAACAAAAAAAGTTTCGCAGTAGGAGGAGGGAGATAGGGCGCATTTGTCATCCGTATACTATACAAACAGCGCCTCCTCCAGGTTAGGTAGAACATCGTGCAACGCGTCCAGTTTAGGCCATTGGAAGTTAGTCCAGAGCAAGCCTCGCGAAGAACTTGTGAAGCGCACTATCACACATTTTCGTTTTGATCTTTTAGCAATTAGCTGTGCTGGTTCTTGCTTGCACCACTTATAAGCCGTCCACCTTAGAACGAGCTAAACTCCTCCTGAAGATGCAAGCTGCTGATATGGCACTCGATATTTTACAAAAAAAAATAAACTTATCAATTTTGAAGAGGTTATATATTCTGCTTATTAAATTTGAAATGACACGCAGGACAAGGTATTGCGGATAGGCATGCTCTGTAAGCTGGTACAGGCGTTTGTGCTCAGCAGGATTACTTACGCGACACCTTATATGAAGTTGGATGCCGCAGAAAAAGGTAAGGTCGAGGCTATGATCCGGCAAGCTTACAAGGCAGCGCTTGGGTTGCCTAACAACGCGCCTACAGAAAGGCTATTAAAACTAGGGGTACACAACACCCTGGATGAATTATGGGAGGCGCATCTGGTGATGCAGCACGCTAGGCTTTCGACAACCAAAGTGGGCAGGATTATATTGGAAAGGATTGGTATTGGAGCAGAGGCTCCCACTGGGGACACTAAAATTCAGGTGCGGCGGGAGTTACATAAGGCCCTGTACATAAAACCTTTGCCCAAAAATATGCATCCGATTCACCATACGCAGCGCAGGCAGGCAAGAGCCAGAGCTTTACACGTTGAGTACGGCGAGTACAAAGCGGCAGTCTATACAGATGTTGCGGAATATAAGGACAAAGACGCTTTTGTGATTGTGGTGGTGGACAGGCGGGGGCGCTTGATCGCTTCTGGATCGGTCAAAACCCGCTCCTCTGAAACTGCAGAGGAAGCGGCAATAGCGCTAGCTATAACTAATTCGCAGTCAGATTTGATTTTCAGTGATTCAAAGACAGCCATCCGAAATCTGGCGAGGGGCAGAATATCGGCGACCGCTGCACGATTTCTGCATAGGGCCACGGAACGAGAAATGAGAGAAATAGAAATTGTCTGGGTAGCAGCACACTCTGGGAACCCTGGGAACGAGGCGGCTCACCTGAATGCTCGAGGTTTCGTCAGCCGGGTAGGTGAGCCGCCAGTTCCGGGGAGGTCCGCGAGAGATGGGCTGGTGTCCTTTCATGACATAACGAATCATTATAAACTAGAGCGGAGGTTTTATCCGCCCTCGCACAAGCGGTTGACTAAGGCGCAGGAATGCGTCTGGAGAAAATTGCAGACGCGATCTTTTCCCAACCCTTACGTGTTGAACAAAATGTACCCGGAGGAGATTAAGCCGCAATGCAAATGGTGTCAGGCTGTGGCAACATATGATCACATACTTTGGGAATGTAGCATAGTGCCGCCGCCGGTGGATATTATGCGTGATCCCTCTCTTGAGCACTGGGAGGCCGTGTTGACCAGCTCGGACCCAGTCGTCCAGTTAAGGGTCGTGGAGTGGGCCACACAGGTCGCCGCCAACCATGGGTTGATGGCCATCTAACACGGAATCATCCTCAGTTGCTTTCTGACGAAATAAAGTTTTTCCATCCATTCATCGACTGTTACAGCAAATGTGAAATAAACGCCAGGCCTGCGCGCAACGCGCAGCACTGTCACAGCGAAAGCTGGAGGGGCAGCGTTTCAGAGCCTTTCGGGCCTTTCAGGTACACTTGCAGGGTACCCACTACGACCTTTACCATAATTTTTTAGTAGTGGGAAGGCATTCATGATGATAATGATGACGATGACGCTGTATATATGGCTCATGCGCACTCAGGGGGATTGGCCAAGAACTGATTACCTGATTAGGCGTTTTAAATATTGAATATTTATGAAAAAAATTATGTAAGTGAAGCGAGAAGAGTCCTATAACTGTTTTTCTCCCGTTAAGACGAGACAGAATCATTGTCCTGATTGAATAATCATTGTCCTGACTAAAACTGAATGTACTTGAATATAATTCAAACTAATAATATTCATAGTAAAAAAGCTTAACTCTTTTTTAAATGTTGCGCTATTGCTGCACTAATGAGACACAATTAGGTAGTTCAAGTCTCATCTCATTCGTTTCGTTTTGTAAAGATAAACAGAAACGACATCAAATACATTCTTGTGACTGAAGCCCAAACTCGCAGCACCAAAGGTAACTATATTAGCACTTGGCGAATTCAGCCCCAGCTTAGAGAACGGGGTATCAAGTAGTCTTTTTTTTAGTAGTCTGTACCGGTGACATAATAAAAATATTGTTCTATTGTTTCGTGTTCTAAACAAAAATTGCATAAAGGAGATATCACCAGAGCAGCCCTGTATGAATACAAATTTAACGGTGGGACACGACAACGTAATCTAGTTAATGCGATTTCCAGTTGTCGTGCAGGACACCACTGAACTTTCCACGGAAATTTTAAATGACTGAACTCTGCCCACGACGTCGCTAATTCTATGGCATCTGACGAAGCGAAAATTTTCTGCACCTTATCGCAGTTACTGTGGCCACTTCAGGAAGGACCGAAAAACGGACAATTCAATGCTGCTAGTGTTAGAGGGTCAGCCATTTCATTTAATCCTTATCCACAATGACCAGGTATCCATACTAACTAGAATAGCTTCAGCTGTCGGGGAACTAGCAAGAAAAACGTCGTTAAGACCATTAATTTTGATGACGCTGTAAGCGACGTGAAGACAGACAGAGAGTTGGTAATTATGATTGCATTATGAACATTTCCTGGTAATTTTAGCAGCCCTATAATAATTGCCAAGAGCTCTGTTTCAAAAACGGTGGTGTAGTCCGGTAGTCTTACTGAAAAAGACCAGCCAGCAAACGGGAGTATATCCCTACACCTGTCTTCCCTCACTGAAGCATCTGGGGCTCTACGTGGGCAAGATAATCTCCCAGTTCGCTGTTTAAGTCCTGGTTTGATCGTAATTTGTGCTTTTAGGGGAAAATATCATCGTATTCTTCGTCATTCTTCGAATAAGAGCGGTACCCGCTACCCACTTGGAAGCAATTTTGCGCAAGTATTCTGATGTTGTAGATGACGACGATGAAAACTTATGTCTGTATCTTGTGTAATGTATTGGAGAATTTGACTACCCACTCGTTACGCGATTCCCGTAGCGTGACGCCTGGTTGTTCCTTTGCTGTTTTAAAACACATTATTACTTGTGTTAACGCGATTCCTTTACCGACATCAAGCCTGCCTAAGGCTAATTTGAAAGTAAGTTTCCAGCACCAACGTGGCTTTGAGGTAGAATACTGCGCTGGCACGCAGAGAACCTAAAAATGAATCCTTGTGTGTCCCTAGTGTTTGTTTGTTTGTTTGTTTGTTGGTTTGCTTGTTTGCTTGTTTGTTTGTTGGTTTGCTTGTTTGTTTGTTTGTTTGTTTGTTTGTTTGTTTGTTTGTTTGTTTGTTTGTTTGTTTGTTTGTATACGTGGTTTTCATTATTTTGTACGACAGTGGTTATGAACACAGGCGGCGGCGGGCACACGCAACCCTGTTCTGATCTCATAAAAGCTTTCGCTGCAACAAATGATTGGAGCCTTAAAGCTGCCAGACGTTAAAGCTGCTAGCAATGCACACAACACAGCCTAATGTATGTCTGCCACTTACAGTACTTCAAACACCTGAATTTTTGTCACTGTGGCGGAGACCCTTCTTCACAATCTCATACGTCACATGTATACAGGAGCCTATAAAGAAAATCCCGCTTCATTCATGTGCATTATGGTCACATGAACTCCTTCGCTGCATATATTTACAGGCTCGGAATATTATACGACCGAGTGAACGATAGCTGAGGCAAGTAGAGCCCTAAGCTTCATTCAGTAGAAGTATTTTTAAGGTGTACAATGTACGCATCATATCAATGGGTACGTATATAAAGCATCAATCTACAGTCCATAGTTATCTATGCACCAACGTTGACGGCTTATTTAAAATATTATATAAAGTGGAAAAATGGCTTCATAAGTCGAAAATTTGCTGCCTTCAGTGACCGGACCTTTATTTATTCTTTCGGTCTGGAAAAAAGTAAGAGAAATGCCATGTTTGATAGTGTGTTCACCAGAAAAATAACCTATACAGAGTAAAACTTCCATACTTTATTTGGTTTTAGGTGTCAAAAACACGCACTATGAGACGCGGTATACTAGAAGACTGCATTTAAGTTTTTACCGGGGCTTAATAAGTATGCCTGAATCTCGACGCATGGGTGTGCTTTCCTTTCACTAGCATGCAGGCCCACTCAGGTCACCATAGCGAAGAACCACTTCTACGTGTGCAAGTGATACAGCTCATCATCTAAGGAACTATTACATGCCAGTCCGCTGTTGAAATGTATTTAAACAGACGCTACCCGAGTTGCAGCTTTCCCATAAAACCTTTCATAAGAAGATTCGAGGGCGCAACAATTAAGTGGCCACGGCAACTGACACTGCAGCTATCCTAAAATGTGAAGCAAAAAAAAACGTTACTCTTTCTGAACTCGTCAGTTTTCCGCACTCACCAGCACCACGAAGTCGCCATTATTTTCTTCGTATACATGCATCCAAAGAAGTGTCACGCAGCCAAATGGCCCCTCTTGAACTCGCAGAAGCGTTTTTCTCTAGAGTATTGCCCAATTCACGTAATTCAGATTATTTGTGTTCATGAAAGAGCTTGTTCCAGATGCGTATCGTTTAATCATGTGCATTTATTCGCCCATTGAAACGCAAACGTTAATTCGCAGTTCGCACGATGTCAGCCTCCTTATACTTAAACGAAATCGTTCGTTCTCGGGGATGTTTTCCAAAACATTCAATTTGAGAGAGAGAGAGAGGAGAGAGAAACGAGAAAAAAGGAAGACAGGGAGGTCAACCAGATGCTAGTATCCGGTATGCTACCCTACACTGGGGTTGGGGAATAGGGGGTTGAAAGAGAAAGGGAGAGTTAAAAAAATAAATAAAAAATAATAAACTATCATGGGCGAAGTGTAGTACATTCCACGCGTTCCCCTTTTCGCTACGTCCACGAAGGTTGTCTCCGAAGACACACGAGCACATTACGCGAAAGCGAATAGCAGATATTCGTTAAAATGAATTTTCGAAGAAACCCACAGCGCACATGGCAGTTGTGGTAGCATTCTGAAAGGTAAGCGAGGTAAAAAAGCCGAACTCGAAATGAGCAATCGCACCGCCTTAGGAACATGCAATTCTCGACACGAGAAAAATAAGACAACGATATTTCAGCGGACGCTCCATGTACAGAACGCACAGCTCCTTCAATCAAAGCGGTTCTCTAAATGGTCAACTTCAGCGCAGCAACATTAGTCGGCAAGACTTTGTGTGGTGGATTTCGGTAAATTGAAGGGATGAAGGTATTTATTAAGACATATTTAAAGTTTTCTCTACACAACAAAATGGTTTTGCTGGATAGCGTACTTCCTTTTTTTTTCGTCCTTTCATTGACGTATATACGAAGAACGTTGGAAAAAATTCTTTACTGTTTATAGTTCTCACTCTCAGGAATTTAGAATCAGGAGGAGAAGACTTGAAACACGACATTGAGCTAAAGGTGAATAAGTTTGGGAAAACCGCATAATAAAAAAAAGCACTTCGAAGCTCACATCTGACCGACTCTATCCTACTTTAATGTATTACTTGTCTGAATGATTTCGCCTCCACCGAAATGCAACAGCCGCGGTAGGGATCGAACCTGAGACCTTCGGGTCAGCAGAGCACCGTAGCCACTGATCCACCATGGTGTTGGTAATACTCGTTTAAAGAAACGCTCCAAAATTGAACCAATCGGACCAATATGGACCGATCGAGAGCATGTACACAATGAACATCACGGGAACTACTTTCTGCGTCACAGAAATGCGTAAGAAGGATAAGAAGTATCAAGGGGGCATATTGCGCTCATTTTTTTTTGTAATATGATATCCTGGTGAGTGTTCGTTGAAACTGCAAGAGATATGTGACCTTGGTCAAAGACACGGTTATGCGCCAACTTTACTGTGCAGGCCAGAGAAGACAGGGAACGAAACTTATACGAGCCGTTCGACAGCACCATGTGCAGCTTTATAATAACCGCATGCTCCTACGAGTTTAGTGAGACAACCAGCCTTCCAGCACAGCTTTGCGTCATCATTTTCGGTGACTAGGCACCTTGCCCATGTCGGCTTCGCTGCTGCAAGTTTTGTCATCATTGCGTTCTCTTCCGGAGAGGGAGGGGGCTGGAAATAAGGCTTACCATTGCACTCACTTATAGGTGTAGTATTTAGCACAAGAAAAGTCTAAAGCGCAAGCTAGAAATTTTTGTAGGAGTGAGAGAAGAGTGGGGGGGGGGGGGGGAGGTCTGGTCGACTCGAGAAGCGAGACTACAAAGGTTTCGGGCTCTTGGTCTCATCTCAGCATCCACGCTGCGTTATTCTAAGTTCGATTACGAACGCCTAGAGAGGAAATACCTCCCGATGTGATTGCTATTGCTTAAAGGACATTTATCTATTTTTTCTTTACCTTTCGACTCCTCTCAACTTCGATAACACGTTGCAGATCCTTCCGAGCTGAAAAAAAAAAACTTTTTTGCGCTCACCGACAACTAGACGCATCGGTGGAACCTAATTATAGGGACCACGCTGACCCACCCTAGCCGACCTCTGCTTGTCTATTTCGCGGTGGAGTATCTCATCGTTATTAAGCCCTGCGGGTAAGTTCCCATAACCACTCAGAGGAAAACACACGGGTACCGTCTGGGCTGCCATCACTTCCACCCCTTACCCTCCGTATGCACTTTGTCGAAGTTTATTGCACCGGAGAGGTGAAATGGCGGCGTGTATACAGATTACTTCATGAAACTAGCCGCCTACCACTAACTACTCCATCACGTCGTGTTCCTACAGGTTCAAACTTGCAGCGCGGTGGGATGTAGGTGTACCGAAAGGAGGGCCTTGTTTCATGTTTCGAAAAAGCGCGAATGCATTATTGCTGAATCGCTCTGATGCGCAAGGCCTGAAGTAATAGCGCCAGGCGCAAGCAACCAAACGCTGATTTTGCCTTTTTCTTCATTTGTTTTGCAACGCCGCTAGCAACCATGCACTGCGCGGAAGCTGGTGCACAGGACGCATTGCTGAAAGCGGTGGCCGTCGACCTGGAATCCTTCAAGTTACAGTCATGCGCTCTGTAGCTGGTTAGCTACAAACTGGTGCTTTCCATCGTGAACTTACTTACAGCGCAACACCAGAAAAACAGCGCCGTCTTTTCTTTCTGTTCTACTCCTTCCCTTTCCTGTATTTTTTTCTGGTGTTGCGCTGTAAGTAAGTTCACGATGGATCCTAACCAACCGGCGCAACTTACCGTCTTACTGGTGCTTTCCTTTGCAATAAATTTAAGACATCAAACTATTTGCGTGAATTCGGCCCCATTTTCGAACAACATACTGAAATAATCAATGCTGCAGGCTTAGTGGGGCGCTCATTGAATATCGAAGGACCTACATTTTGCGTTTGTCAGTTGTTTCTTATCTTCCCTAGCTGACGCCACTTGACCGTGTGGCGGCAGCGGTGCATGCTATTCAGCCCTACATTATACGCCTTTGCACTTTGCGTTACTGGACAGACTAAGAAATGCTTTTGAACTCCGGAGGTACACTCATCAAAGCAGGTGTTTCTTCTTTCTTCGCTGGTCGCTGACACGCCAGGCATGTCGACTGGCGATCGTCAGGAAAAACAGTACGCGCCTGCACCGCGTAACTATTGTTGCTAAACAGGCAAGATGGCGAACCCGTGCCCTACTCTACTCCCGTAGGGAGCATATACAGTGACTCTGGTACAAACGAATACAATGGACCCTCTATTTTAATTGCTTATTTTTTTACATTGAAGGAAGTGAGTGCGTGTCCCCTTTGGTTCGCGAAGATTGGTATGACGAAACACATCACATAAGAATAAAACAGCCAGCACCTTCTTCACTCTAGGCCTCGAAAATAGAATGACACAACGCATGGCGCAATAAACGTGAAACATTACAAAGCAACAACTTTAGAGGACAATTAGCAATAGGTAGAAAGACAGCAGCTGAGAAATCTCTTCAGCAATTTATTACACTGACGATCTAGTGAATCTGTTCTAACTGCTTTGTTGTGAAGAGCATTATATCTATATTAGCTTGGCTACTCCATATTCATAAATTCTGCAGCGAAAAAAATAACAAATGGTACCCAAAAGGAACAATCAGCAAAAAAGAAAGATAACCTAATAGCATGTTGAGACAAGTTGAAATAAAATGACAATGTACAGTTTGCTTGCAACAGTTCACACTACCATAAAACATCCACAGGCACACCTTTTGTATTCTGCTCAGAGTATCTTTACTAACACATCATTCTATACATCACAACCCCTAGCTATATGTCATAGCCGCTTATCCAGTCCACTCTACACTAATATGTCTGTCAGGAAGATGTTCACCTTTTCCTAAAAAATCGAGCAAATGTTCCAGTGATATAGAAAAAAAATTATGCACCATCTCCCCGAATGGAATCCTGATGGAATGCGAGGCAGCAGCGGTGCGCACGGCGTTGACTCGGTTGAAACGGGCGTCGACGCGAGGGCTGGAAGAACGGTCTGAAGCGAAACTCTAGCGTTTACTCGAGTGAACGTTTGTTTGAAACGCAATGGCGGGTTGGGCTTCCTGTAAGTTTCATCGCAGAAAGAGTGTCCGCTTGATGTGCGCTTGAACAATGCAAGCGATGGAGAGGGTGAAGCGAGAAAGATGACACGTGTCGAGCGGTGACAAGCTAGGGAGAAAATGACTTCAACGCGCGCGCACTTCGAGGAAAGGTGTGACCTACTTGGCACCGCTTCAAGACCTGTGGCCAGAAGAGTGCGGTGCGGACGGAGTGACAGCGTTACACAGGCTAGTAAAAGAGCTGC